>NC_045604.1:93535131-94181173 GCF_009762305.2 Zalophus californianus | reverse complement strand
CCTTGGACACAATTGCCTTAGTGTTAGGCAGGCAAACAAATGAAGCTCAAGAAGCTCTCTCAGGTTCTGAAATGAAGTCTAGACCTGCTTCAACACCTGGCTTTATCCAGGAGGACAAGCCTGCAGGACGGCAAAGACTGAAGAAGAATCCTGATCGAAGAGTGCCTGAAACCAAATGACTCCAGGCTTCTTTCCTTATATGAGCCCCTAAACTCTGTTCATACTAATGCAGTCTGCTAGGTTTTCAGTACACTGCACCCAAAACAATCCTCACCAATACAAAAATATTTGACGTGCCCCCTTTTGTGCCTAAGTCAAATATAGCCAGAGCCAGAGCATTTCAAGCTGGATGATGATATTAAACCAAAGCCGAGGCATGAACCAAGGCACATTTGCTGATGAGCAATGTTCTGTTTCCTGCCGTGCTTTGGCAAAAGTCCTCCAGTGAGAGTTCTCTGGTAAAAGAACTGAGTGCTGAGTGACCTGCAGGTTTCATTCAAATTTAGATGCACCTGTTCCCAGGAGCATCGCCCTGGTACTGTCCAACAGAGCTCTGGTATGGTTTCGGGCGAGGAGTAAATATTGTGCAAACACACTTAACCATCATCAAAAAGGTTCTTCTCTGCATACACAAGCCTTTCCCAACATTCTTTTTTCTACAGGCTTCTGCTCTTTGAGATCTGAGCTGATTTGAGCTGTTAGATTGTGAAGTATTGCTTGCTCCGAAGCCCCTAGGGATCTCGATGGAGAGGTCGCTAGCGGCTGATTAGGTCAGAAATGCAGCCGTATCAAAGAGGCCTATTGATAATCTAGCTTGAAAGCCAACAGTTTTCCTTGCCTATTAGGCTTGCTCGAGTTGGCATCATCACTGTGCACACCTAATGGGGAAAAAGACTCAGGAAACGTCCATGGAAGAACAGTACCTCCCTCTAAACTGGCAACCAAGCACACTGTTGCATAAAGCCCCATCTGATTTACCTACAGGAAGGAAAGCTGGTGTTTGAGCAGCCACAGGATCTGAGGAAGGCAGCAACCTAACCACGCTCTCCTTTTAAAGGAAGCTTGCCTTGACAGACCAAGGAGCAAGCGGGACTCCGGATAGCAGGTGCAATCCCCTTGGCGGGTGTTATACTGAATAAAAACTGAGTTTGAGCTCCTGACTTCTTTAGCTCCGTTTAGAAAGCTGGTGTTTTTTAATTTCAACTTGCAGAGCAGACCTTCCCAGAAACTAAGACACGAGGTAGCCAATCCATAGGCAACTCCATTTACGTCATTTGCCTAGAAATAGGATTTTAATGGAGGCCTCTTTTACAGGTGAGTTAAGCCACAGCATTAAATAACTTCTCCAAAGTCATACAGCTAATTCATGTTGCAGATGAAATTTAACCTGAGGCCACCTGATGTCAAATTCTTCCTCTTATAACTGTGGCTCTCAACCTTAGCTGCACATTGGAATCACTTGGAAACTTAAAAAAAAAAAAAAAAATACTGATCAGGGTGCTTGGGTGGCTCAGTCAGTTGGGCGTCTGCCTTCAGCTCAGGTCATGATCCCAGGGTCCTGGGATTGAGTCCTGCATTGGGCTCCCTGCTCATCGGGGAGTCTGCTTCTCCCTCTGCCCCTCACCCCACTCATGCGTGCTCTCTCTCTCTCTCTCTCTCTCTCAGTCGCTCTCTCTCAAATAAATAAATAAATAAAACTTTAAAAAAATTACTGAAAAAGAGATCCTACCCAAGGTCCCACCCAGTTCATTAGACTATTTCGGAGTGGGGCTTGGAAATCAATACTTCATAGGATCTCCCACGATGGGCTTGAATTTCTGCTGGGGATGGGAACAGTGGGGCTATAGCAGATTCTCAAACTTTATCGGGGATACAGATCATTCCAGCTGCATGCAAATCATTGGGGAATATTGTTAAAATGCACATCCTGACTCAGTAGGTCTTGGGTGAGGCCTGAGATGCTGCATTTCTAAGAAACTCCCAGATGAAGTTGATGGGGAATCTATAACAGTGTTTCTCAAACTTGGTATGTATGAGTCACCTAGAATGCTAACAAAGAATACAGAAGCTCAGTTTTGTTAAAGCAGAATAGGACCTGGGGCTTCTGTATTTACATAAAATTCCCCAGGACCACTGGTCTACCATATGGTGCATTGGTTCTTAAATTTGGCTGCACTTTGGAATCCTCTGGAAACGAAAGAAAGAAAGAAAGAAAGAAACAAACAAACAAAGAAACAAAGAAACAAAGAGAAAGAAAGAAAAGACAGCCAGCCAGCCCAGGTGCCAACACTTGAGTTTCTGTTTTAATTGATCTGGGTTGAGAAGACCACTAGTATATGCAGAATGATCCAAAATTGCCTAATGATAAGAACAGCAGTTTCCGGAGAATGGCGGCCTGGAGAAAGCAGGGAAGCTGCGTGCCATTTCTCCAGACCTTGCCCTGCCTAACTCTTCCATTTGGCTTTTCCTGAGTTACATCCTCTTATAATCAACCACTAATCTGGCTGACATATTCCACAGAGTCCTTAAGGCAGCTACTTCACAGTTTTCCATCTGGCAGAGATGGTGAGGTACAGATCTCTTCAGAGATGATGAAGAAGCAGACATTTCATTATACAACAGGGGTGGAGCAAGATGGCGGAGGAGTAAGAGACCTGGATTTTGTTTGGACTCAGGAATTCAGCTGGATAGGGATGAAACCATTCTGAACACCTACGAACTCAAGAGGATATTGAAGAAAAGAATAGCAACAACTCTCTGAACAGAAAAGCGACCACTTTCTGGAAGGTAGGATGTGCAGAGAAGTGAATCTGAGGCGATATTCGGGAGGATAGACGGCGGGGGAGGGGGCCTCCATCGGCCTCTTCTGGCAAGTGATAGAGCAGTGGAGCACAAAATCAGAACTTCTAGAAGTCGGCTTCGCTGAGGGATGTCACTCCAGTGGCTAAGCGGGGGGTGGAACCCTCACGGGACAGTGTGGTCTCAGGACCCTCGGGATCAACAGAAAGACTGGGGGTGCCTGAGTGCAGCAGAGCTCCGGGATATCAGAGCGGGGAAGCCAGGTGCAGAGACAGAGCCGAGGCGCGGGCTCTCAGCTTGGGGTTGCCATAAACTGTGATTGGCGACATAGTCGGGCCACTGCTCCTCCAGCAGGGACACAACAAGCCGCAGATCCAGGGAGACTCCCCTTCCTCCCCTGGGAGGAACAGTGGGGGAGCACACCGCAGGGATCTGCTGGGTTTGGAACTCCACACTGAGTCGGGTGCCAGAGATAGAAACGCTCGGTCACAGGCTGGGTGAGCACAGAGTGCGGCCGGAGACCGGGGAGATGGGAGTGATTGACTGCTTTTCTCTGGGGATGCACTAAGGAGCAGGGCCCCGAGTTCTTGGCTCCTCTGGGGTGGAGATTGGGAGGCCGCCATTTTCACTCTTGTCCTCCAAAGTGGTATAGAAAGCTTGCAGGGAACAAAAGCTACGGAGAGCAAACCCAGGCAGATGAATTACCCCGAACCCAGCAAGGGCGGGGCAATTCCACCTCCAGCAAAGACATTTGGGAACCAGGGCAACAGGCCCCTCCCCCAGAAGATCAGAAAGAACAGCCAGCCACCACCAAGTCTACTGATCAATGAGAACGGCAGAACCCCAGCGCTAGGGGAATACTGCACATAGAATTCATGGCTTTTTTACCATGATTCTTTAGACTTTCAAAGTTAATTTTTAAAAATTTTTTTTTAATTTTTCTTTTTCCCTTTTTCAACCAACATCTTATCAATCCCTTTTTTTAAAAAAAAATTATGTTTCATTTTTAGAGTTATATGCTATTCCTTCATAGTAGTTACCCTTATTTTTGGCATATATATATCTCGATTTAAAATTTTGAGATGCAGTTTCTTCTAATAGATCAAATGTACCCTAAATCTCTAGTGTATGGCTTTGTCCTAGTCTCCTGCCTGATCACATTCTCTCCTCTTTTTTTTCTTTCTTTCTTTTTTTTTAAATCCTCTTCTTTCTTTTTTCAAACAACTTCTTATCAATTTCTTTTATAAAATCTTTTATAATTTTCATCTTTACAATCATATTCCATCCCATCATTGTATCAACCCTTAATTTGTACATATACAAGTCTTTCTTTCTTTAAAATTTTGGGAGGCACTTTCTTCTAACAAACCAACATACACCCAGAATCTAGTGTGTGGCACTGATCTATCCATCAGCCTGATCATATTGGATCATATTCTGTTTTTTTTTTGTTTGTTTGTTTGGTTTTGTTCTGTTTTTGTTTGTTTTTATCTTTATCTAAATTTCTTTCCCTTTCTTTTCCCCTGGTTTCAGGTCTTTTCTGATTTGTTTACACTGTATTTTCTGGGGACGTTGTTACCCTGTTAGCATTTTGTCCTCTCATTCATCTATTCTCCTCTGCAAAAAATGAAAAGATGGAAAAAATCACCTCAACAAAAAGAACAAGAGGTAGTACCGTCTGCCAGGGACCTGCTCAATACGGACATTAGTACGATGTCGGACCTAGAGTTCAGAATCATGAATTTAAAGATACTAACTGGGCTTGAAAAAAGCATGGCAGTTATTAGAGAAACCCTTTCTGGAGAAATAAAAGAACTAAAATCTGACCAAGTCGAAATCAAATAGGCTCTTAATGAGGTGCACTCAAAAATAGAGGTACTAACTGCTAGGATAAATGAGGCAGAAGAGAGAATCAGTGATATAGAAGACCAAATGATGGAAATAAAGAAGATGAGAAAAAGAGAGAGAAACAACTACAGGATCACGAGGGCAGAATTCGAGAGATAAGCGATACGATAAGATGAAACAACATTAGAATAATTGGGATCCCAGAAGAAGAAGAAGAAAGAGAGAGAGGGGCAGAAAGTATATTGCAGCAAATTAGAGCAGAGAACTTCCCTAATGTAGGGAAGGAAACAGGCATCAAAATCCATGAGGCAAAGAGAACCCCTCTCAAAATCAATAAAAATAACTCAACACCCCGACATCTAATAGTAAAACTTACGAGTCTCAGAGACAAAGAGAAAACCCTGAAAGCAGCTCGGGAGAAGAGATATGTAACCTACAATGGTAGAAACATTAGACTGGCAACAGACTTATCCACAGAGACCTGGCAGGCCAGAAAGAACTGGCATGATATCTTCAGAGCACTAAATGAGAAAAATATGCAGCCAAGAATACTATATCCACCAAGGCTGTCGTTGAAAATAGAAGGAGAGATAAAAAGCTTCCATGACAAATAAAAACTAAAGGAATTTGCAAACACGAAACGGGCCCTCCAAGAAATATTGAAAGGGGTCCTCTAAGCAAAGAGAGAGCCTAAAAGCAGCATACATCAGAAAGGAACACAGACAATATACAGTAACAGTCACCTTACAGGCAAAACAATGGCACTAAATTCATACCTTTCAATAGTTACCCTGAATGTAAGTAGCCTAATGCCCCAATCAAAAGACACAGGCTATCAGATTGGATTAAAAAACAAGACCTATCGATATCCTGTCTGCAAAAGACTCATTTTAGACCCAAAGACACCCCCCAGATTGAAAGTCAGGGGATAGAAAACGATTTACCATGCTAATGGACACCAAAAGAAAGCTGGGGTGGCAATCCTTATATCAGACAAATTAGATTTTAAACCAAAGACTCTAATAAGAGATGAGGAAGGACACTATATCCTATTTAAAGGGTCTATCCAACAAGAAGATCTAACAAGTGGGGGGCGGAGCAAGATGGCGGAGGAGTAGGAGATCTGGATTTCGCCTGGTCTCAGGAATTCAGCTGAATAGGGATCAAAACATTCTGAACACCTACGAACTCAACAGGAGATCAAAGAAGAGAGTAGCAACAACTCTCTGAACAGAGAAGCGACCACTTACTAGAAGATAGGACGTGCGGAGAAGTGAATCCAAGGCCATATTTGAGACAATAGACGGGGGGGAGGGGGCCTCCGACAGCTGCTTCTGGCAAGGGATAGAGCTGCGGAGCACAAAATCAGAATTTTAGAAATCGGCTCGGCTGAGGGACGTCGCTCCAGTGGCTAAGCGGGGGCTGGAACCCTCGCGGGATATTGTGGTCTCAGGACCCTCGGGGTCACAGAAAAACCAGGGATGCCTGAGTGCAGCAGAGCTCCCAGGTATTGGAGCGGGGAAGCCGGCTGCAGAGATGGAGCCGAGGCACGGGCTCTCAGCTCGGGGTTGCCATAAACTGTGATCCGCGACCCAGTCGGGCCACTGCTCCTCCAGCAGGGACCCAACAAACGGCAGAGCTGGGGAGACTCTCATTCTTCCCCCGGAAGTAGTGGCGCGGGAGTGCACCACAGAGATCTGCTGGGTTGGAGACACCACACAGGGCCGGGTGCCAGAGATAGAAATGCTCGGTCACAGGATGGGTGAGCACGGAGTGCGGCCAGAGACCAGGGAGACGGGAGTGACTGCTTTTCTCTGGGGGCGCACTGAGGAGCGGGGCCCCGAGTTCTCAGCTCCTCCGGGTGGAGATTGGGAGGCCACCATTTTCACCCTGGTCCTCCAAAGCTGTACCAGAGCTTGCAGGAAACAAAAGCTCCTGAGAGCAAACCCAAGCAGCATGCTTAACCCGGACCGACAAGGGCGGGGCAATACCGCCTCCGGCAAAGACATTTGGGAACCACGGCAACAGGCTCTTCCCCCAGAAGATCAGCACGAACAGCCAGCAAGCCAAGACCAAGTTTACCGATCAAGGAGAACGGGAGAACTCCAGCGCTAGGGGAATACTGCACATAGAATTCATGGCTTTTTTTTTTTTACCATGATTCATTAGTTTTTCTAAGTTAATTTCTTAACTGTTTTTTTTAATTTTTTTTCCTTTTTCACGCAACATCTTAAAAATCCCTTTTTAAAAAAAACATTTTTTATTTTTCATTTTTAGAGTCATATTTTATCCCTTCATAGTAGTTACCTTTATTTTTGGCATATATATATAAGTTGTGCTCTCTTTAAAATTTTGAGATACAGTTTCTTCTAACAGATCAAAATATACCTAAATCACTAGTGTGTGGCTTTGTTCTACTCTCCTGCCTGTTCATATTCTCTCCCTTTTTTTTTCCGCTTTTTTTTTTTAAATCTTCTTCTTTCTTTTTTCAAACAACTTCTTATCTTATCAATTCCTTTTATAAAATCTTTTATAATTTTTATCTTTACATTCATCTTCCATCCCTTCATTGTATCAACCCTTATTTTGTACATTTATAAGTCTTTCTTCCTTTAAAATTTTAGGAGGCACTTTTTTCTAACAGACCAAAATATGCCCCAAATCTAGTGTGTGGCACTGATCTATGCACTAGCCTGATCATACTTGATCATATTCTGGGTTTTTTTTTGTTTTGTTTTGTTCTGTTTTTGTTTTTATCTTTTTCTTTTTTTATCTCTCTTTGTTTTTTCTTTCTTTCCCTTTCTTTTCCCCTTGGTTCAGGTCTTTTCTGATTTGTATAAAGTATATTTCCTGGGGACATTTTAAACCTGTTAGCATTCTCTTCTTTCATTCATCTATTCTCCTCTGGAAAAAATAACAAGACGAAAGAAATCACCTCAGCAAAAAGAACAAGAGGTAGTACTGTCACCCAGGGACCTACTCAATATGGACATTAGTATGATGTCGGACCTCGAGTTCAGAATCATGACTTTAAAGATACTAGCTGGGCTTGAAAAAAGCATGGAAGTTATAGAGAAACCCTTTCTGGAGAAATAAAAGAACTAAAATCTAACCAAGTTGAAATCAAAAAGGCTATTAATGAGGTGCAATCAAAAATGGGGGCACTAACTGCTAGGATAAATGAGGCAGAAGAGAGAATCAGCGATATAGAAGACCAAATGATGGAAAATAAAGAGGCTGAGTAAAAAAGAGAGAAACAACTACAGGATCACGAGGGCAGAAATCGAGAGATAAACGAGATGATAAGATGAAACAACATTACAATAATTGGGATCCCAGAAGAAGAAGAAAGAGAGCGAGGGGCAGAAGGTATATTGGAGCAAATAATAGCAGAGAACTTCCCTAATGTGAGGAAGGAACAGGTATCAAACTCCAGGAGGCACAGAGAACCCCTCTCAAATTCAATAAAAATAGGTCAACACCCCGACATCTAATAGTAAAACTTATGAGTCTCAGAGACAAAGAGAAAATCCTGAAAGCAGCTCAGGAGAAGAGATATGTAACCTACAATCATAGAAACATTAGACTGGCAACAGACCTATCCACAGAGACCTGGCAGGCCAGAAAAGACTGGCATGATATCTTCAGAGCACTAAATGAGAAAAATATGCAGCCAAGAATACTATATCCACCGAGGCTCTCATTGAAAATAGGAGAGATAAAAAGCTTCCATGACAAACAAAAACTAAAGGAATTTGCAAACACGAAACGAGCCCTCCAAGAAATATTGAAAGGGGTCCTCTAAGCAAAGAGAGAGCCTAAAAGCAACATAGATCAGAAAGGAACACAGAAAATAAACAGTCACAGTCACCTTACAGGCAATAGAATGGCACTAAATTCATATCTTTCAAATTTACCCTGAATGTAAATGGGATAAATGCCCCAATCAAAAGACACAGGCTTGCAGATTGGATTAAAAAACAAGGCTCATCGATATGCTGTCTGCAAGAGACTCATTTTAGACCCAAAGACACCCCGAGATTGAAAGTGAGGGGGTGGAAAAACGTTTACCATGCTCATGGACACCAAAAGAAAGCTAGGGTGGCAATCCTTATATCAGACAAATTAGATTTTAAAACAAAGACTGTAATAAGAGATGAAGAAAGACACTATATCCTACTTAAAGGGTCTATCCAACAAGGAGATCTAACAATTGTAAATATCTTTGCCCCGAACATGGGAGCAGCCAATTATATAAGGCAATTAATACAAAAGCAAAGAAACACATTCACAACAATACAGTAGTAGTGGGGGACTTTAACACCCCCCTGACTGAAATGGACAGATCATCTAAGCAAAAGATCAACAAGGAAATAAAGACTTTAAATGACACACTGGACCAAATGGACTTCAGAGATATATTCAGAACATTCCATCCCAAGGCATCGAAATACACATTCTTCTCTAGTGCCCATGGAACATTCTCCAGAATTGATCACATCCTAGGTCACAAATCAGGTCTCAACCAGTACCAAAAGATTGGGATTATTCCCTGCATATTTTCAGACCACAATGCTTTGAAACTAGAACTCAATCAGAAGAGGAAAGTCGGAAAGAACTCAAATACATGGACGCGAAAGAGCATCCTACTAAAGAATGAATGGGTCAACCAGGAACTTAAAGAAGAATTAAAAACATTCATGGAAACCAATGAAAATGAAAACACAACTGTTCAAAATCTTTGGGATACAGCAAAGGCAGTCCTGAGAGGAAAGTATATAGCAATACAAGACTTTGTCAAGAAACAAGAAAGGTCTCAATACACAACCTAACCCTGCACCTAAAGGAGCTGGAGAAAAAACAGCAAATAAAGCCTAAACCCAGCAAGAGAAGAGAAATAATAAAGATCAGAGCAGAAATCAATGAAATAGAAACCAAAAGAACAGTAGAACAGATCAACGAAACTAGGAGGTGGTTCTTTGAAAGAATTAACAAGATTGATAAACCCCTGGCCAGACTTATCAAAAAGAAAAGAAAAATGACCCAAATCAACAAAATCATGAATGAAAGAGGAGAGATCACAACAAACACCAAAGAAATACAAACAATTGTAAGAACATATTATGAGCAACTCTATGCCAGCAAATTAGATAACCTGGAAGAAATGGGTGCATTCCTAGAGATGTATCAACTACCAAAATTGAACCAGGAAGAAATAGAAAACCTGAACAGACCTATAACCACTAAGGAAATTGAAGCAGTCATCAAAAAACTCCCAACAAACAAAAGCCCAGGGCCAGATGGCTTCCCAGGGGAATTCTATCAGACATTTCAAGAAGAATTAATACCTATTCTCCTGAAACTGTTCCAAAAAATAGAAATGGAAGGAAATCTTCCAAACTCATTTTATGAGGCCACCATTATCTTGATCTCCAAACCAGACAAAGACCCCATGAAAAAGGAGAATTACAGACCAATATCCTTGATGAACATGGATGCAAAAATTCTCACCAAAATACTAGCCAATAGGATCCAACAGTACACTAAAAGGATTATTCACCACGACCAAGTGGGATTTATCCCTGGGCTGCAAGGTTGGTTCAACATCCGCAAATCAATCAACGTGATACAATACATTAACAAAAGAAAGAACAAGAATCATTTGGTCATCTTAATAGATGCATAAAAAGCATTTTACAAAGTACAGCCATCCTTTCTTGATCAAAATTCTTCAGAGTATAGTGATAGAGGGTACATACCTTAATATCATAAAAGCCATCTATGAAAAACCTACAGTGAATAACATTCTCAATGAGGAAAAGCTGAGAGATTTTCCCCTAAGGTCAGGAACGTGGCAGGGATGTCCACTATCACCACTGCTATTCAACATAGTATTAGAAGTCCTAGCCACAGCAATCAGACAACAAAAAGAAATCAAAGGCATCCAAATCGGCAAGGAGGAAGTCAAACTCTCAGTCTTGGCAGATAATATGATACTGTATGTGGAAAACCCAAAAGACTCCACCCCAAAACTGCTAGAACTCATCGAGGACTTCAGTCAAGTAGCAGGGTATAGAATCAATGCACAGAAATCAGTGGCATTCCTATACACCAACAACAAGACAGAAGAGAGACAAATCAAGGAGTCAATCCCATTTACAAATGCACCCAAAACCATAAGATACCTAGGAATAAATCTAACCCAAGAGGCAAAGGATTTGTACTCAGAAAACTATAAAATACTCATGAAAGAAATTGAGGAACACACAAAGAAATGGAAAAACCTTCCATGCTCATGGATTGGAAGAACAAACATTGTGAAGATGTCAATGCTACCTAGAGCAATCTACACATGCAATGCAATCCCCATCAAAATACGAACCAGTTTTTTTCAGAAATGGAACAAATAATCCTAAAATTTGTATGGAACCAGAAAGGACCCCAAATAGCCAGAGAAATGTTGAAAAAGAAAAGCAAAGCTGGCGGCATCACAATTCCGGACTCCCAGCTCTATTACAAAGCTGTCATCATGAAGACAGTATGGTACTGGCACCAAAACAGACACATAGATCGATGGAACAGAATCGAGAGCCCAGAAATGGACCCTCAACTCTATGGTCAACTTATCTTTGACAAAGCAGGAAAGAATGTCCAATGGAAAAAAAGACAGTCTCTTCAACAAATGGTGTTGGGAAAATTGGACAGCCACGTGCAGAAGAATGAAACTGGACCATTTCCTTACACCACACACTAAAATAGACTCAAAGTGGTTGAAAGACCTAAACATGAGACAGGAGTCCATCAACATCCTAAATGAGAAGACAGGCTGGAACCTCTTCGACCTCAGCCGCAGCAACTTCTTC
This sequence comes from Zalophus californianus, assembly GCF_009762305.2. Lineage (NCBI taxonomy): Eukaryota > Metazoa > Chordata > Mammalia > Carnivora > Otariidae > Zalophus > Zalophus californianus. The sequence goes on along the minus strand of NC_045604.1, from coordinate 94,169,663 downwards.
CTAGGAACACCGCTAAAGGCAAGGGAAGTGAAGGCAAAAATGAACTATTGGGATTTCATCAAGATAAAAAGCTTTTGCACAGCAAAAGAGACAGTCCACAAACCAAAAGACAACCGACAGAATGGGAGAAAATATTTGCAAATGACATATCATATAAAGGGCTAGTATCCAAAATCTATAAAGAACTTAACAAACTCAACACCCAAAGAACAAATAATCCAATCAAGAATGGGCAGAAGACATGAACAGACATTTTTCCAAAGAAGACATCCAAATGGCCAACAGGCACATGGAAAATTGCTCAACATCGCTCGGCATCAGGGAAATCCAAATTAAAACCTCAATGAGATACCACCTCATACCAGTCAGAATGGCTACAATTAACAAGTCAGGAAATGACAAATGTTGGCGGGGTTGCGGAGAAAGGGGAACCCTCCTACACAGTTGGTGGGAATGCAGGCTGGTGCAACCACTCTGGAAAACAGTATGGAGGTTCCTCAAAAAGTTGAAAATAGAGCTACCCTATGACCCAGCAATTGCACTACTGGGTATTTACCCCAAAGATACAAATGTAGGGATGCGAAGGAGTACGTGCACCCCAATGTTTATAGCAGCCATGTCCACGATAGCCAAACTGTGGAAAGAGCCAAGATGTCCATCGACAGATGAATGGATAAAGAAGAGGTGGTATATATACACAATGGAATATTATGCAACCATCCAAAGGAATGAGATCTTGCCATTTGCAACGACGTGGATGGAACTGGAGGATGTTATGCTGAGTGAAATAAGTCAATCAGAGAAAGACATGTATCATATGACCTCACTGATATGAGGAATTCTTAATCTCAGGAAACAAACTGAGGGTTGCTGGAGTGGTGGGGGGGTAGGAGGGATGGGGTGGCTGGGTGATAGACATTGGGGAGGGTATGTGCTATGGTGAGCGCTGTGAATTGTGCAAGACTGTTGAATCACAGATCTGTACTTCTGAAACAAATAATATATTATATGTTAAGATAAAAAAAAGAAGATAGCAGGAGAGGAAGAATGAAGGGGGGTAAATCGAATGGGGAGACGAACCATGAGAGACGATGGACTCTGAAAAACAAACCGAGGGTTCTAAAGGGGAGGGGCGTGGGGGATGTGTTAGCCTCGTGATGGGTATTAAAGAGGGCACGTTGTGCGTGGAGCACTGAGTGTTATGCACAAACAATGAATCATGGAACACTACATCAAAAACTAATGATGTAAATATATGGTGATTAACATAACAATAATAATAAAAAATAGAATAGCAGGTTCCTTGGCCAGACCCCAGTCATTCTCTGTGAATTATAATCATTGGGAAATTACCCTGAAAATCTGTATTTTTCAGCAAGCACCAGAGGTTGATTTTGGAAAAATCCTGAAATCTTGGATCTGATCTTCTAAAACTCGAAAGCTAACATTGTTTATTTTTTGGTCCTTGCTGCTAACTATAGTCATTGCTTTGCCTCCAAGTTCTTGGGATCCATTTCCTTCATTTACAAAATGAGGGCTGTCCCTCTCTTCAGACTCTAAGGGCTCTTCTGTAACTATAACACAGGAAGAAATCTAATGAAAGAGACTTGTGTTGTCCGCCTCCCCAGAAACTATTTCACATTCTCCCACTAGCAGTCTTGTTTTCATTTGAGGATTTCCTGCTCTCCCACTCTCTGACACAGCTTCAGGAATTGGTATGTGGATTAGTCTGAGTTCTGCAGAGAAACAGAAGAAATGGGATATATCTATATGTTCTGTTCAGGTCTCAATGGGTTGGATGAGGCTCACTCACTTTAGGGAGGGCCATCTACTTTACAGAACCCACCAGTTCAAATGCTAACCTCATTTGGAAACACCGTCACAGACACACCCAGAAACAATGTTTAATCTGGGCACCCCACAGCCACTCAAGGTGACTCAGAAAGTAACCATCACATCATAGCACATAAACCAGACCTCAGTCAATCAATGTATCCCACACCCCTGTCCCACAATTGGCTCAAGATTGGGCATGTAAAGAAGCTTGTGACCCAAATACAGTAACACAAAACAAAGGAAAATGAAGAAGCAGAGTTTTTTGCTTCTGTACACAAGCAAGTCATCTTTCCCCATTAAGAGTGAACCCAATAGTTTGTAAAGAGGAGCTGATATATTCATCTTGCTTTCTGAGGGGGAAGCTTAGAGTCATTGAGCCTGAGAATGAAACCAACACAATAGTAACACTGAAAGATGGAGACAAAACAAACCCAGGATACACTGCTTAGCCCCTGGATCCATCCATGCCTGAACACAGTACCCATTGATTTTCTATGATGTGAGCCAGTTTGGATTTTGTACAAACCGGTTTGGGCTGGGTGCCCTTTCACTTGGAGTCAAATGAGACTTCACTGAAGTAGTTGGTATTTGGAAGTTGACTTGGGTATACTCATGAGAATATGGAAACTGATCTAAAACCTGAAAAGAATATACATAAAAACTGGTATGTTAGCAGAAAAAACTACCCCCCTTTTGGGTCTTGTTCACCACCCAACAAGGCATTGGGAGACAAGAGTATGGTTTGCAGTGATAGCCATCTTATATAACTATAAGAAACTCTTTCCTTTATCCATCATTAAAATATATGAAAGGTTTGGACCACTCCCCCTAGACTTTTACCCGCTCACCTTACATCATCATCAGACCTTTAGTGGCTATCCAGTGACTACAAAGACTATGAGTTTTTGGTATTTTTTGAAAGATTCATTGTCATTTTTTCATTTCATTAGTTATCAATATTGACAACAATATTCATCCCTATTCCAGAGTGCTGGTTCTCAGTTGGGGGCTATGTTGTCCCCAAAGGACATTTGGCCATATGCAGAGACATTCTGGGCTGTCATGCTGGGGGAGGGGGTGCTTCTGGCATCTAGTGGACCAGGGTTGCCCAGAATATGGCTAGACATCTTATCCTGCCCATGAAAACCTCCAAACAAAGAACAATTAAGCCCCAAATGATGACAGTGCCAAGGTTGAGAACCCTTAGCTAGAGGTCTGATTATGTTTGAAATCTCTCACCTAGCTTTGAATCAGGTTTGAATCCTCATGGGAGAAGTTAAGTATCCAAATTTGTTATCACTTTCTACCAAATTAGAGAATCCCAGTGCACTATTAAAGATTGCTGAAAATAATAAAAAAAATATTCAGTAGCTCTGTCATGTAGCAAGGAGATGGGCTGAATGTAAATAGAACAAGAAAGCTATTCAGGAACCCAAGTAAATCAGGAGACTAAGCCGCTTTCTCTGATTTGTTTATACCTTCGTTTGCCTATCTCTCCTGGCATGATTCTTTGCCTGCCCCGTTCCCCTCTTCTGCTGGCTGGCCAATTCCTTCCATATTTGTCAGGCCAATCTGTATGGGTAATGCCCAGAGAGTGCAGGAAACAGAGCCACCTTTCATCCTCAAGGATCTCAAAAGCAACTCATCAGTTGGCATAACTTCTTTAAGGCTGTCCAAATGTGTTCACACACATAGTCTCGATTGGTCTGTGGTGTAGCCATTCAAGGAAAGTAAGATGGATGCTGCTGGACTAAATCTACACGTAAGGAGATAGAGGCTCAGACTGTTTATGTTACTTTCCTGACGTCACACAGCTATTAATAGGAAGAAGCAGGCATACAGCCTGGTTTCTGTGGCTGTGATTCTCATCCTATTTTTTAAAAGATTCTCATCCTATTTTTGTCAGGGCGCCTGAGTGGCTCAGTCAGTTAAGAGTCTGACTCTTGATTTCAGCTCAGGTCATGATCTCAGGGTCGTGAGATTGAGCCCCGCATTGGGCGCTGTGCTAGCATGCAGTCTGCTTAAGGTTCTCTGTCTCCCTCTGCCCCTCCCCACCACCACTTGGGCACTCTCTCTCTCTCTCTCTCTCTCTCAATAATAATAAATAAAAGATGTTTTTCTCATTTTCTTTTAAATTACAAAGGAGTTTATGTTCTTATTACCAGTGAAGCAATGAAAGTACATAAAGAAACACTTTAAACTCTTTCTCTTCATTTCCAATTTCTGAAGCAATGGTTCTCAATCCTGACTGTATATGAGAACTATCTGGGGATCTTTTAAAAATGCTAGAAATTCACCCCCCATGGATCCTGGAGTGGTCGGGATTAGGCTATAGGTATCGAGGTATTTTAAAAAGTTTTCCAGGAACAAAAAAAGAAGCTACCTTAGTAACTTGGGATAATGGTACTTTGACCAGATCCTGTAAGGCTAAAGACAAAAAGAACTTTGTGTAAATCCTGAGCTCTGTTTTGTAATGGATGGTAGATAAGGGAGTCAAAGATCTCCCTGTTGGTGAAAGAAATTATAAATAAGCAAAGAGGAAAGGGGAGAATGAATCCTGAGATACTGGATGTGTTCAATTTTTAAAAAGTAAAAAATATATATAACTATATATAACTTACATATATATAGTTATATGTCTTATGAATACCCAGTATGTGTATATATATGTCTGTATATATGTAGACAGTATAGAGAAAGTATGTGTGTGTGTGTGTATATAAATATATATATAGAGAGAGAATATAGATTCTATATAGTGAGATAGATATGGAGAGAGAGGAAGAGAGAAATAATTATGATATATGTGCATACATGGGTTATATACGTATCCTTCCTAGTTCTGTCTGCAGAGAGAGGTCCTAGAAACAATGACACTCCTATAGCAATAACAACACCCCTGCCCAGACCTTGGTTTCTAAATATCCTTTTTGGAGAAGTGACTGATTCTAAGGCGGGGGCAGGAAATATACAAGATGGGATGTACAAGAACCCTAAGATTACAGTTCTAGAAAGTAAGGAAGTACTCCAAGAAACAAGGATAGGGACATGCCCCAGGGGTATAGGAGCCAGCCTAAGAGAATTCCCACTGGCCAGGACTAGAACAATTTGGGTAACAAAATAATATGGTATTAGATTATAACCCAAAATAAAAATAAATATACAGAAGGTCATACGGATATAAATAAGTGATTAAATATTTAGAAAATGAGAGAGGAGACAAATCTTCATCACAGAAGAATTCCAAATAATATACTATACTATGTATATATTCCCCCATCTAGGTGGTAGAACTTAAAGCTTCCCCTCCTCAAATGTGGGCTTAGTGACTTAGTGACGCACTTCCAAAGAAGAGAGTACAGAAAAGGAAAAATAGTAACTTTCAGTGGAGAAACCTGGCAGACACCAGCTTAACCAAGTCCAAGTGATAGAGTTAACATCACCAGTGAGCGTTGGCACCATAGACATACATCCCAGTAATGGGATGAAAAAGGTATTATTCCCCAATGTTCATAGTCTGTTCTCATCATAGAAAAACATCAGACAAACCCAAATTGAGAGACATCAAACAAAATACCTGCCCAGTACTCTTCAAAATTGTCAAGGTCAGGAAAAATAAGGAAAGACAGAGAAACTGACTTAGACCAGAGAAGGCTAAGGAGGCATGATGACTAAAAGCAACATGGCGTCCTGAATTAGATCCTGGAACAGCAAACAGACAATAGTCCAAAACAAAACAAAACAAAAACCCTGGTAAAATACAAATAAAGTCTGGAGTTAGTTAATAGTAATGTATTAACGTCAGTTCCTTAGTTTTGACAAATGTACCATGACTGTGTGAGATATTAACATAGGAAAAACTGTGTGACAGATATATGATAGCCTGTATTATCTCTGCAAAAGTCTTTCTGTAAAATCTCAAATCATTTCAAAATAAAAATTTTATTTAAAATATGTAATTTCTGGGGTGCCTGTGTGGCAGTCGGTTCAGCATCAGGCTCTTGGTTTCTGCTCCTGTCATGATCTCAGAGTCGTAAGATCAAGCCCCATGTCAGGCTCCATGCTCAGCACAGAGTCTCTGCCTCACCTCCCCGTGTGTTCTCTCTCTTTCTCTCTCTCAAATAAACAAATCTTTTAAAAAATAATAAAAAATAAATATAAAAATGTAATTTCCTAGGATTAAACCATGTAGCAATGTGGGGGAGATACCCCAGTTGATTCCAATATTCAGCCGGGGCTGAGAACCACCTTTCCAACAACATTTGAGAAGGTAATCCTCCACACCAGTCCCCATGAGTATAAACATGTAAACACAGAAACACATACTGACTTTCTAAATCATCAATGTGTGCTTTAAATTGATCATACTAAACACATTATTTTGCAAGTTCTCCTCACTTAGCTGCATAATATCCTGTAATAGTATGCGTATGCCACCACTTAGTCAACCACGTTTTTCTTGATAGATATTCCTTTTGTCACATTCTGTTTCCAGTATGTCTCACTGTGTTGTTCCATCAAATATGTCCGTGTCATCGACTTTAATGCTTCGGGCTAGTATTTTTATGGGTGGTTTTGCGATCTGTCCCAGACAAAATGTTTCTCTTTTTGTCTGTTGCAAATCCTTTTCTGTTCCCCATCGAACAATGGCACATTCTGAAGGGTTGCCCACATTTCTGGTTTTGGATTCACTCTTTGCCCTTCTCAAGCCCTAAGCTGAAAAGCCATTGTCCCCTGTGCATGGGGGCAAGAGGCTTTGAGGGTTGCCTGGCAACACAGAGGCAGTGAGAGAGGAGAAGGGGACAGTGCACCAGACCAGTGAGAAACACGCTCCTGCGGGGGGAGGATGGGAGCAGGGATGGGGACTAGAGACAGCAGTGGGTGGTCCAAACACAGCGTCTTCTGGGGAACGGAATGGCATTTCTTTACCTGGCCATCCTAGGGGTTGTTATAAGATATAAAGCAGACCCAGCCCCCTACCCCCACCCCCCCCACCACCCCACCCCAGCTCTTCCAGCTCTTCCATGATTTTCATTTTCACTTTGAATAAAACAGAACCTCCACACTGTGGCCTCAAGGACTTGTAGTTTCTGCTTTAGTGGCTCCTTCCCCAGCCTCCTATCATATCATGCCACACTCTCATTTGCCACTCTGCACTCCAAGTCTGTCCCAACTCAGTGCCTTTGGATTTGGCGTTTCTTTGAGTATTGGAATGACTGGCACCATCTCATCTCTCAATTCCCACCCACGTGGCCACCTCTGCAGACAGGGGCCCCTGTCACAAGCCTCTCCCTGTATCCCTATTGGTGCCCACTCTTGTGCATCACTCATTCCCTTCCTGGCACCTTTTACCAGCTGTGAATGGTTCTACTTTACAGGCCTTCTTCATTAGAGTGAAGCTCCAGGAGACAGGGACCTCACTAGCTGTTGTATCCCTACTATGTGACACCTGGGAGATACCCAATAAATATTTCCCGAATGGATAATAAATGTATCAGTAACTGAAATGTCTGAGATGTTCCCCACTTGCAAACTAACAAATTAGCCAGCCGTGGATGGCAGTAGAAGACACCAGACGTCTAGGCCAGAAATGAAGGAAAGTTTATTACTCATAGCAACAGCAAACTACTATATCAGCACGTGTAATGATTCTCTGTACCCCAAATCCCCCAGGATGATACACAGTGAGCAAGGTGACATCAGCACATGCAAAATAGGGCACATTCCAAGAAAAGAACCCTGAGTGTAGGTAATCTTAATCTTTTATAACAAGCAGTAAGCATGGCTATTTACTGATCCAGAGGGAAATTATCTCTATTGCCCAAGGTTGAAAGAAAACCTCCCCTATACTCCAGAGGGAGACACTATCTCCGTCTTCTAAGATCGATCACTATACAAACATCTTTGGAAAGATGATATAGAACAAGGCAGTTTGTCCATTTGGTCTCAAGACATGCAGAAATGCAAGGACCCAGGACAATTTGCCTCCTTCAACTAATACCTCCCTGTTTCCTCTCCTCCAGCCCCTGGCAATCACCCTGCTACTCTTTGCTTCTAAAAGTTTGACTGTTTTAGATTCATCATATAAGTGGTTTCACGTGGTGTCTGACTTTCTCTATCTGGCTTATTTCACTTAGCATAATGTCCTCCAGGTTCATCTGTGTTGTCACAAATGACAGGATTTCCTCAACAAGTTAGTTTTTTAAAAAAGAACTGTCTTCTAAAAGAAAGGATGGTTATTTCAATTCAAGAGTTAGGACCAGTCAATTCTGAACTACTATTTAAACAGAACTGACACAATAACAGTGAATCCAGACCTTTTGTTTTTCCAAAATATTCTTATATGTCCTGCAGAATTCCCACAGTAGGTATGGAGGTTGGAGGCACTATCCGATTCTCAGAGATGGGAGCTAGGTGTTTTGCAAAGCAGCAGGTCCCCACACACATCACCTGGGATCAAGTTGAAATTCTTGGGAGGTAGACGGGCAACAATTAATACAGAGTAAAGTGGATGTTTGGGTCTACGACCCAGGAAATCACAGAAATATGAAGCTCTATGAGGACAGAGGAAGCGTTCGTCTTGTGTGCCCAGCACCCTGTACTCTATCTGCATATAAAAAGCTCCCATTAACTATTGATTAAATTAAGGGCTAGATATCAGAAGAAATAAATAAAGCAAAGAAGCAAAGGTTTTGATTTTGTTTCTAAATGAGCACATAGTTTTCATCTTGATGGCAGGAAGGTGGGGAGGTGGGGGTGTCCCATATCCTGGAAATCTCAACAGCTACCCCTTGGCTCCTGTTTCCAGGCCTCAAAGTGGAGAACAAAAATTCACATTCTATGTTGGCTACGTTTTCCTGAGAATGAAGAAAAGTCTAAACTGGGTCTCAGCTGGATGATACTGAAGAATGCAGGAGCAAAGGGAACCAGATTGCGTGGTTAACTGTTATGACAGAAGATGGACAAGGACTCATGTTTCTACCCTAAGGTTGGACAGTACTTTCCTTCAAGGTTTAATTAGGAAAAATGACAGTGACGCTCTGAAGAATCGGTGACTTGCAGGTAAGTTGGCAATCCGTGCTGAAACCAAAGATAACTAAGTGATCCCATCATTGTGATCTGCCCTAAGAACACACCTGCATATGCACTGCAGCTTTACTTGCTCTAATGAAAATCTAGGGACAACCTAAATTTCCCTTAGGAGAGGAATAGCTAAATAAAACAGAATGGAATATTATAGAGCTATGAGAGAGAATATTTTTAATGAGATAGGATGCATAGAAATTCTATTTATTTCCATACATGTGATAAATACTTCCTTAGTTGGTAACTTCCAACTTTGGGTATGGGGGAGGGGGGAAGAGACAGGGATTGGGTTGGTGATCAAAAGAGATGTTCACTGTATATGAAAAAAAACTTTCATTTTATGGGAGAATGCGTATACGTGCAAGATAGCATAGTGGTTAGGTAGCTGGTGTCAGATACCTGAATTTGATCCTGGCTTTGTCATTTACTAGCTGTGTGACCTCAGGCACATTGCTTCACCTCACTGTGCCCCACTTGCCTCCTGCATAACATGGGATATTACTACTATCTGCCTCGTTGGGCATTATAGAGATTTAAAACATGAATGCAAGTAAAATCCTTAGATGCCTAACGCATTGTAAGCCACCGATAAACGGAAACTGTTAATATCATGTTACTGTAACACATGTTAACATCATGTGTTACTTGTGTAATTAAAATCAATTTAAAGTATCATTCAGGAAATAAAGGAAGGAAGGAAAAAGAGTTTATGTTGCTCTCTCCAAAGTAAGAACAGGCTTTGATCAGAAGACTGTGTTTACAAAACAAAATGTCCTCTTGAATCATCTTGAAATGTCATCCTCTTTTCCCCACAATGGGGGTAATTATCACGGCTGGGAGCTATTTCTTGAACACATATACAATCATGATGTGGCAGCCCAAGAGTTCAGAGACAGAGAAATGTCTTCTCTCTCTCTCTTTTTCTTTTTAACATAATCTAAATTTAACAAGCCCATTAAAGCAAATGTTTCAACAGGCGACATCAAACTGATTACAATATTTAATAAATCTGACTCCCAAACGAGGGCTTTTAAATGCCAGTGAGGAACCAAAGTTGTACTATATTCATCCCTTTTGTGCCAACATCTTGTGGGAGTGTTAGATGGGGAACCCCCTTTGTGATCCGTCACAGAGGGGGAAATAATTATGATCACCTTTAAAAGTGCCACTTATAGTACCCAATTCACTTCATAATGCTTAAGAGAGCTAGGATCCAGCCCTTTTTTTTATTCCCCACAGCAGAGAAAGAAGCTATTTCAACATAGAGGCAGGATCCCACTGTTCTGAGACCCAAAAAACATGCCCAGAGGTGTCTTGTAACCACATTGGTTCCTATGCGGGATACGTGACCTTGTGAGAGCTACCTTGCCTTTGTGGATGTTACTCAGCTATACAACAAAGGAGGTTAACAAAAAGATTCACCTTTGCTCTCAGTGCCTCTGTGATTATAGTTCCAAAGCCACTTCCCTCAGCTAAGTGCCTGGGGGACGTCCCATGAAAATGGATTCTGTGCCAACACAGCCTTCTGTCACGTGTACATGTATCTTTCTTGTATACATGTTTAGATCCTTCAGTCTTAGACTGCTTTCCTGCTGGGCTCTGGAAGCGGGAAGCCTCACTCATGAAAGGGGCAGGTGGGGGTCTCCCCATTCTGGAAAGTTCTCTTCTGGGACGAGGAAGAGGTGAATCCGTGGGCGGGAGATAAGAATGCTGGGAGTGGACCCCAAGGTCAACTGGGTCTGTCCTTGAGAAGGACTGTTTCTCTCGGGTTGTCTGCCTCAGCACCTGAGGATGGGGTAGGATTGCCAAGCCTCCTACCCCAGACATTTTTGTCTCTCAGAGATGGCTATTTTGCTGGTCCTTGGGGGCATGCGTCTCTCAGGTGTCAACATCTTGATCTGTCCCTGCATTTCCTTCTCTCCCCTGCAGCTTTTTTTTTTTTTTTCCATCTAAAATTTACTGGCCTTTGTGGCTTATGGCTTGTGAGGGTGTCTGAAATAGTTGGGGCTTTTAAAGATTCAAAATGTACAGGCGGATAAAAGGAAGAGAAAGTTAGCCTCTGAAAATTCCAGTGCTCGGTACCAGTCCAAGGGGAACTGTCCTTGACAGCCAGCATTTGCCGCCTTAGAGAATCCTCCTCCCCTTGGAGGCCCTCGGCTGCAGGCCTGATGGGAGGCACAAAAATGAATCAGCCAGGCCCCAGGTTCCCCAGAGGAAGGGAGACAAAGCCACAGAGCTATGCATCATCTGTGTTTTCTTGCCTCGTGGCTGTGGGTTGCTTAGAAAACAGCCCAGAGAGGTCCCTATATCAGACCGGCTGACGGCCTCATGCCCCTCTGGTTCCCAGAGAAATCATGCTTTGGTTGATCATAGGATTTTCTTGGTACATGAGCCTAGGCATAAATACACAGCAGAAAGGCAGATGCCCTCCTGGAAGATGTACGGTATGTTCCCGAGGCTGGAGGCCAAGGAGGTCTCTCCTTCCCCATCCCTCCCCTGGCACCTGGCTGCGCAGGGACGGGCACAAGTCTCCGCCTGGCTGAGACGTGGAGGGGACCCTGCCTGCTGAGGCCATACCTCCTCCCAGTCAACCATGGCTGCACTGTTACTGTCTGCTTACCACCACCCCCCCCAGGTCTGAGGCCACTTGAGAGTACAACCTGGTCTGTACCCCAGGATCTAACATGATGTGTGGCACGCAGTCAAGGGAAATAAATCTTTGTTGAGTCTGTTAAAGATGTAGACCCCTGAGGAGAAGCCGGAGGAGGCCTCAATTCAAAGGCAAAAGATATTAGAGCAGCCAGCCCCCACCATTCCCACCCAGGGCAGCAGCCACCTCCCCACCCTCTCCTTTTGTCCTCAATAAAAAAAAAGCAGAATGATACACAAGAAATAAGTCTAAATGGCTGTTTCCACAGAGGAGCTGGGACACATCAGAGAGAGAAAGGAGACTGATTTTAACCTCGATGAAAATCATCTTTGATTTTTAAAACTCACATGTAAGAATTGTCTTACCAAAGAGGAATAGGACTTTAAAATTTGAATATGTACCCTTAATCCCCTTCACCTATTTGTACTTACCTTGATGAGCCCTGGGTGACATACGGAAGTGTTGAGTCACTGAACTGTGCACCTGAAGCTAATGCAATGCTGTATATTAACTACACTGGAATTAAAATAGAATTTTAAAAATGTGAATATGTAAGATAATGCTACCCGTGGTAAAGCATTTAAAAAAGCACAGCTGTCTCCAGTGACAATGAAGTTTCCTGTCCACCCTTGTGGATGGCAGAAAAATGGTCCCAAGAGATGCCCACGTCCTATGTCCCACAACTTGTGAAATGTTACCTTAACATTTCAAAGAGGACTTTATAGATAGGAGGAGACTCGGGATTCTGGATGGGAAGTTGGTCCCGTGTGATCCAGATGAGCCCAGTGTCATCGCAAGTGTCCTTTTAAGAGGGAAGAAGGCGGGTGGGACAAGGGCAATAGAGAGAAATGCAGGGCCGTGAGCCGGGGAACGTGGTGCCTTCGAGAAGCTGCAGGAGGCAGCGAAACAGGTTCTCTCCTAGAGGCTCCTGAAGGAATGTGACCCTGCCGACCCACTTTAGGACTTCTAACATCCAGAACTGTAAGATAACTTGGGCTGTTGAAGCCACTACGTGAGTGGTAATTTGTCAAAGGAGAAGTAGGAAACGAATCCAACCCCTGACTTCTCTGTCCCCCTTCTCAGAGGCAATTACTTCTCCCCACTCTGTCTTCTTCCAGAAACAGTAGACACACACACACACACACACACACACACACACACACACACACACAGACGCATAAATGAGATAGATACGTACATACGGAGAAAGACTGACGTACAGACATGTAGGTAACATACATCATGCATATGCCATGTATAGAAATCACAAAAGATATAGAGGATATGTGCACAGGTGTATATACATAGGTAAATACATGTATTTGCTTTGTTTTTTCACAGATAACACTATATATCTATATATAACACTATAATCTACTATACATCTTTCTTTACCTTGAGTTTTCCTCCTAAGAGTATATCTCGGAGACCCTTCCATATCAGTGCACCCAGATATGTTTTGTTTCTCAAAATAAATATGTTAACAAAAAATTATGGAAAAAAATCAGCAAGAAATGCCTTTAGACTCAGTGTGTTTCGATTTCTTATTTCTAGCTATGCCCACCTGTGAAGGACACCTGCTTCCTACCTGCCCCTTCCTTAGTTCTCTGAAGGAATTTATAGATAATTCAGTGGGTGCTGACAGAGGGAAGAAGGTAGTCTCGTTTCTGATCCTCCATTCACTTCTCTCTGCCCCCTCCGATACCTAATGTCTCCTTCTTACAGAAAGAAAACCCAACCCAATCAGAATAATTGGCTCAGTGGTGTCTGGACACTGTGCATCTGCCTCCACATATGTACTTGATCCATTTAGAAATTCTCAGCCCAAGGAACACTCATTGCTGTGAAGATCAGGCAGTCCTGGGCTCAAAGTCTGGCTGAACATCTCCTAGGTGTGTGAACCTGACATACCGCTTCATCTTGGGAGACAACTTTGCATTTGTCAGTCCCACCTGTAAGTGAGACTGAATTAAATGAGATGCCAAGGAAAAAGCACCTAACACAGTACCTGTGTTGGAGGTCTCCCCAAAACCGCCCTCAGATTTCAGGATTCTCTAGAAAAGCCCAGAAAAACACAGTTACAGTTTATCACAGTGAAAGGATACATAGTGAATGCTGCAGAAGAAATAGACACATAGGGTAGAGTCCTTCTAGTTGTGCAGTGCTTCCAGAGGGCACGTACCTCTCCCAGCAGTGATAGGTGACCCCATGTTGGAAGTATCGTTACCCTTGGGGGAAGCTCCCCCAAGCCTTGGTGTCCTGGGTTTTCATCAGGGCTCAGACACAGAGGCATGGAGCACCCTCTCAACCCCAATGTCAAATTGATACCAGCATGTTCCAAAGCCCTGGGCATACAAAAATGATCACTTGAGGGGCACTTGGGTGGATCAGTCAGTTAATTGTTTGCCTTCAGCTCAGGTCATGACCTCAGGGTCCTGGGATCAAACCCTGCATCAGGCTTCCTACTCAGCAGGGAATTCTGTTTATTCTGAAAGAATTTTATCCTTAAGTGATCAGCCCTCTAATAAATAAATAAAATCTTTAAAAAATAAAAAATAAAAAAATAAATTAAAAAAAAATTTAAAAAACCACAATCATTTGCCATATATCTCACTGTTAGTATTATACTGTTAAGATATCTGGAAACACTCTCATCGGGCACAATATTCCAAGGACACACAGGTCAGCTCCCAGGAGCTGGTCAAGGGCCAGTCTGGAAGAATTCAGGAACGTGCAGGGTTTGGGCAATCCAGACCTGCCGAGTTAACTCTTTCTGCACAAAGCCTGTCACTGTAAGTAATTAAAGGCTTCTTTCTCCCCCTCAAATCCTCCCTTCTCCTGACTGAAGAAAGATTACTGATAATCTAACAAAATGAAACCAAACTCAAAGACCTTGAGTGATTTATTTAATGTCCACCCCTTCCGTGGACTGAGTTCGGGGAGATGATTCGAGTCAAGCTCCTGAAAACCGAGGCTTGGCTATACTCACCTCCACTTCCCCTACATTTCCTAATATGGGCGCATTGCTATGCCAGAGACCACAGGCATAGCGCTTCTGTGTGGAGGCCCAGCACATTCATGAAGTTTCTCATCTTTTTTTTAAATGTCATTTCCCCAAGGGAGACTTCTGTGGATCCTCAAACTTAATTCAATCTCCCTGTCAGCAGAGTCACAAGCAATTTGTACTAAGGACAATCAGGAAGAAAGGGAGACTTAGTCATGAGAAGTGAATAAAGACAGGGTGTCTCATTTGCCGCCGTGGGCCAGTGGACACCGTGTCCTTGGCCAAGCGGGTGGGCGCATCTTCCTCTACCTGCTGTCAGAGAAGCTCAGGCTGGACAGACACCTGACTGTAGTATCAGACTTAGATGCTTGTGAGGAAGGAATTTGCTGAGGAAGAAAGGGCATGACATTTGTACCATCTTTTAAATTGTCATTGTAAGTGACAAATATTTAAATGTTGGGGACCTTGGGCCAAATCCCAAACCACCTTATTATTTAAAGCTCGCAGAATAGTGCATTTTATTTCTCCTTTGAAGTGCACAGGAAAATTGTAACAATGATCATTTAAAATACACAATAGCTATTTTCCTAACATGTATTGTAAGTTGCTTGAAAGCAAGAATATGGGGTGCCTGGGTGGCTCAGTTGGCTGAGCATCTGCCTTCAGCTCAGGTCATGATCTCAGGGTCCTGGGGTGGAGCCCCACACTGGGCTCCCTGCTCAGTGGGGAGTCCGATTCTCCTTCTCCCTCTACCCCTCCCCCGCCTAGTGCGCGCTCTCTCTCTCTCTCTCTCTCTCTCTCTGTCTCAAATAAACAAATAAACCTTTAAAAAAAGCAAGAATAATTTTTGATTTATTCATCATTATATTGCCAGTGTCTGCAACTTATTGAAAGTTTTGATGAATAAGCACATGAATAAATTAGTACTGTGTAAATGGGAGGTGTGCTATCCTTAGGATGGTTTCTTATACCCTTTGCGAGGGCTGATCCCTTAAAGGTAAAATTCTATCAGAATAAACAAAAGAGTAATATGGACCAAACCGTGTATCCTCGGAATTCATATATTGAAGCCCTAATCCCCAATGTGACTGTATTTAGAGATAGGGTCTTTGTGGAAGTAATTTGGGGTCAATGAGGTCTGACGCTATAGAATTAGTATATTTCTAAGAAGAGATACCAGAGAACTCACTCTCTCCACCATGTGAGGACACAGTGAGAAGGTGGGTCATCTGCAATCAAAGAAGAGAACTCTTGCCAGAAACCAGATTGGCTGACACCTTGATCTTGGATTCCCAGCCTCCAGGATTTTGAGAAAGTAAATTTCTGTTGTTGAAGCCACCCGGTCCGCATTATTTTGTGATGGCAGCCCAAGAAGATGAATACAGACTGTAGATTTTAAGTGCATGGGCTCAGAAGCCAGATCTGCCTGAGTTCAGTCCCCATCTCTACAACTTACTAATTCTGTAGAGTTCATCATATTAATTATTTTCCCTGTGCCTCCATTTCTCACCAGTGTAATGAAGATAACATTCATCTATTTCACAGGGTTTTGAGGACTTACTGGCTTATTATTACACGGGCAGCCCTTAAAACAGAGCCTGGGACACAATAGGAGCCATATGAATGAGCCAGGCTATGTTTCCAAAGACGGCACCCCAGCAAGGCTTCTTCCATGTGCTCTTTTGTAATGGGATCTTTCCATGTCCATGAAGAGGTGGAGTCCGTGTGCCCTTTCCTTAAATCCGGGTTTCCCCTGTGAGCCACTCTGACAATACAGTGTGGTAGGTGATAGCTATGGGACTTCAAAACTGGATCAGCTTCCATCTTTATTTCTTGGAACCCAGCTTCCACACGGAGGAACCTAAAATCAGCCACAAGGAGCCCGAAATGGAAGAAAAACAAGATTCCAGACCACAGCCCCAGATGAGCTCCCAGCGGCATCCAACATCAGTTGCCCCTATGCAAGTGAGGCTGTCTTGGACCTCTCAGCTTTCCCAGAACATACACTGACATCCTGTGAATCAGGAATGCCACTGGCAAACCCATGAGATCATGAGAATAATGATTGGTTTAAGACAAAATTTTGGGTGGAAGTTACGCAGCGAGAGATAACCAAAACAGAAAGTAGAACCAGATATTGTATCCTGTGTAACAAAAATGCGTCATCAGCGTGTGTGACCAGTTGTGGCCTTGGGAGACAGCATAGGCTGAGGAGCAGCAGGGAGACCGTTAACAAGGCTGGAAAAGCAGTGAGCAAATTGTTATTGGAGATTGGAGGAAAGGGAAGCTGTGTTATGTAATGGTACTTCATTGGGCAACACTTTACCCACAGGAAGGTGACAGACAAAAAGCATGCTTAATACACTTCCGGATCTGAACTAAGGAGAGTCCCGGAATAATGTTGAAAGTACCAAATGGCTTGGTATTTTTTTTTTTTTTTTAGCTGCCTGTGATAAATGGGGGAAAGAGGGATGGTCTAAAGAAGGAAATGTTCAATACTCAAGCAGAAATTAGAATATTTTCAACTTGCGGCTTAGAAAATAAAATTGTTTCTATCGCTCAGCTTCTCTAAGGAGTAAAAAGGGTCTCAAAGTAAATAAAAACTTGAAAGAAAGAACAATCCAGGGCATTGCCACTAAAACATAGCCTCAGGTCAAGATCAAGTAAAGGGCATGGCTGTTAACTTTCTTTGTTACGGCTTCAGAAAAATGTAAAGAGGTATCTCTTAGACCTCATTGCTAGACGAAAGGACTCTAAAGAAAGTCAAGAATGTTGGGCTACAGGATCTTGGTTACACCCCAAAGAAGAGAGACATCTTTCCTTTAGAGATCTGTGGATGCTTTTTTTTTCTAGTAGTGTGAACCCCAGCAAGACTCATAGGAACCAACAAAGTTGTACAGAAAATTGTACAAATGGGAGTGACACCAGCTTGAACTAAAAAAGACGGAGATGGGCTTGCAAAAATGGATGAAAGGGAGCAGGAGGTATGAAAAGTACAGCATAGGAAATATAGTCAATGCTTTGTAACAATGTGCACTGTATGGGGACAGACAGTAGCTCCCCTTGGGGTAAGCACAGAGCAATGTATAGAGTTGCTGACTGGCTATCTGGTATACCTGAAACTCATGCAACATTGTACGTCAACTATAGTTCAGTTAAAAAAATTCTTAATTAAAACAAAGAGACGGAAACATTTCAAAATGAAAAAGACCTGTGCACCCCCACATTTCTATGACTTAAGAGTGAGAGTAAGGAAACAACTCAGCACGAGCTATAAATATAAGCCATTCCTAATGGAACAGGAAATAAAAAACTCTCAGAAGACAAATTACAGAGTCAGAACAGCAGAGCCAAAAGCTACTGAGAAAGATCCCCCAAAGCAGCAATGGGCCTTAATAAATATGCACTCTCTGCCTGCAGAGCAGCGAGAATTGGTAACATATGCACTGGATTTCAGAATTGCTATGGACCAGCGACTACCACCAACCTCCCTGGTCACCCCGTCCTTGTGTCTACTTTATGCTGAGCATGTGGAGGCAAATGGATTGTCTTTTCTGGCTCACAGGCCTCCCCACCTGAGGAACTACACCCAAGGATCCTCACTTAGATTTAGAAAACAAGATCTTGAACCTTGAGGCTGAGCCTGATGCCATAACAGGATGGGAATGTTAGCAGCCTTGGGAGGAAATGACTATAGTTTGCATGCCAGAGGAATATAAATTATGGCCCCAGGGCAGGCCACGCTGGATCTGGCTTCTAAGGACTGCCGGGGCAATGCCTCCCATCCCACATGCCCTTTTGCAATGTGATCCTGAAGCATATTTGTGGCAGTGACAAATCAGAAGCAACCTAAATGTCCAACATCAGGGGATGGGTAAATTATGTAAAAGGTATTAAATTATGTAATGGTTGACTCTTTGATGGCATAGAGTGAATGATGCTCATGACAAAAATTTTAAATGAAAAAAGGCAGAGTATAAAATAAGCCTTTTTTCAATAAATAGATAAAAAAATAAATATATACAGTAAGCAATGGGGCCTGGTAGGAGAGAACTGTGCAATTTGCAAGGCTGGAGCTGAAGAGGGTTACAGCCTTCTCACTGTACCTGGGAACACTGACCTTGATAAGTAGTCTCCATACGGAGAGAAGCCAAGCGGCCAAGTGCAGAGGCCCACATGTTGCAGAACAGGGGCCTCTATCCTGAGCTTAGCTGACCTCCCAGGCAGCATCCAACACCAACTGCTTACCATATGAGTAAAGCCATTTTGGAACTTCTAGCTCTCCTGTGGTGCCCAGCTCAACACCACATGAAGCAGAGGAAACATCCGATCACAGAACTGCGGGAAATAATGCATTGTTGTTTTATGCAACTATATTTTGTTTTGTTTTGATTTTAATGTTTTATTTATTTTTTAAAGATTTTACTTACTTATTTTTGAGAGAGAGAGAAAGAGAACAAGCAGGGGGAGCTGCAGTGGGAGCAGAGGAAGCAGGCTCCCCGCTGAGCAGGGAACCCAACGTAGGCTTGATCCCACGACCCTGGGATCACGACCTGAGCCAAAGGCAGACGTTTAACAGACTGAGCCACCCAGGTGCCCTGTGCAACTATGCTTTGGTGTGATTTGTTGCACAATAACAGGTAACCAAAATGGTGAATGTTTATTTTTACTGTGATTTTTTAATTTTTAATTTTTTAAATTTTTTTAAAGATTTTATTTATTTGACAGAGAGAGACACAGCAAGAGAGAGAACACAAGCAGGGTGAGTGGGAGAGGGAGAAGCAGGTTTCCCACGGAGCAGGGAGCCTGATGCAGGACTTGATCCCAGGACCCTGGGATCATAACCTGAGCCAAAGGCAGACACTTAATGACTGAGCCACCCAGGCGCCCTACTGTGATTTTTTTAAAGATTTGCTTATTTATTAGAGAGAGAGAGGAGGGCAGAGGGAGAGGGAAGGGGAGAGAGGAGCAGACTACCTACTGAGCACAGAGCCCCACATGGGGCTGGGTCTCATGACTCTGAGATCATGAACCTGAACCAAAGTCAAGAATCAGAGGTTTAACCAATTGAGCCACCCAGGCACCCCTTTACTGTAACATATATATATTTCTACGGTGCTTCAATTTCCCTTGCCTGGGCTCAGGTCCACACTGGATCTGGTGGAGAAGGGGAACCTCAGGGTGTCCAGTTGTCACTCAACCTTTGCTTGCAGTGAAGCAACTCTGCAAATCACCTCTTACACAGCCTGCTGGAACCCAAATAAAGTCACAGATTGGGATACACAAGGATGACACAGACACCTGTCACAGGATGTGATGAAGTTTAACAAGGATGAATGCAAGGCTCTGAATTTGTATTAAAAAGTCAGCTGCCCAAGGACATGTGGCTTAGCAGAAACATACATTTATTAACTCAGGCTTTTTTTTTTTTTTGCATTAAGCTTATAAGTATTGCAAGAATAATGAGGCTGCCAAAAAACCTCATGTGGTTGTAGACTTTATTAATAGAAGTAAAGCACCCAGAATAAGGAAGGCTATCGGACTCCTCCAACGGGGTCAGACCACACATAGAAGATTAGGTTTTGCCCAAAGCACAAGAAAAGTGAAAGAACAAACTGGAGTGAATTCAGGAGAGAATGGCAAGACAGTTTGCAGTACTCAAGAATGTATTATGTATCACTTTCAATTTAAAAAGTAGAGTGAATTAATGGGTGTACAGATGCCTAGGTAAATGGCTAAGGGAATAAGTTTTTCAAATTTGAAAACAGTCATGCTATGCCTTGATCTCATTTGTGCATTAAACAAAATACTTACTAAATGGATACTGAGTTCCTAGCATTTTCCTAAGTATTAGAAAGACAGCAGTGAGTTCCCGCCCATCGTGTAGCTGGCATTTTAGGTAAAACCTAGTAAACCAATGAGATTATTTGGGAGATGTATGTGTGATGAAGCCAATAAATTGGGTCAATTGGGTAGAAAGCCTTGAGGGATCGAAAGTCTTGATTTTGGTTATTCAAAGAAAGCCTCTCCAAAGAAATTACATTGGAAATGGAACTTAACCAATAAGAAGGAAATTCAGTGAAATAATTGAAAAGTATCTTTCCAGGCAGTAGGAGCTGATGGTGGAGATATCCTGCAGGAGGAAAAAGTTGGCATTGTATAAAGACAAATGGAGAAAAAGCCAGTGTGTTTGGAGCATTATGACACAGAGTGGTGTAAGTGAAGATTAATCAGATGGGCATGTCCATCCTGAACTTAAGATTTTATTTCTTTGAGAGAGAGAGAGTGAGCAGGAGGAGGGAGAAGGAGAAACTCTCAGGGAGACTCCGTGCTGAGCATGGAGCCCACCGTGGTGCTCGATCACATGACCCTGAGATCATGACCTGAGCCAAAACCAAGAGTTGGATGCTCAACCAACTGAGCCACCCAGGCGTTCTGCATCCTGAATGTAAATGTCATTCCACTGTTCCCAGAGCATGTTCCCTGCCATGGTGTGGGTCTTGAAGTCAGGTTTGGAGCTTGCCTCATGTGGTTCTTGTACAGAGAAGATACAAAGAAAGAGGAGTCTAGTGCCCACAGAAGCTCTCTTCAGCTCTCTGGAAGGCTGGCACGTGGAAATCAGGTGGCGTAGGGTCAGGGTTTCTGTGTCCCCAGGAGGGGGCATTATGATCACCAGTTGGTAGAAACTACACGGGTTGTTCAGCTCAAGCACAGGCAGAGTTTTCTAATTAATATCCCCATCCAATGACACAATGTGTCCTGGTAGGTAATGACTTTCTCATCCCAGGAAAAGTCCAGGCGAAGTCTGGGTACTGCCTTAAGGTTACACTTGTTGGAAATCACACAACTGGCATTAGATTGGAATTAGTGTTTCCTGAAGGACAGGGCATGGGCCTCCGTTGGCAATGGTAGATGTTACATAGATGTTTCTTTAAGTAATCAGATGAAGCAGTACAGAGACTACTGCTTTTCAATTTCTTCTCTATTATTCTATTTTTTTAAGGTTTTATTTATTTATTTGACAGAGAGAGACACAGCAAGAGAAGAAACACAAGCAGGGGGAGTGGGAGAGAAGCAGGCTTCCTGCTGAGCAGGGAGCCCGATGTAGGGCTCCATCCCAGGACCCTGGGATCATGACCTGAAATGAAGGCAGATGCTTAACAACTGAGCCACGTAGGCACACCTATTATTCCAGTTTCTTAATGGAAAATTCTTCTGTATTTTATTCAAGTATAACTAACACAATGTTATATTAGTTTCAGGTGTACAATATAGTGATTCCACAATTCTATACATGACTCAGTGCTCATCAAAATAAATGTATTCTTAATCTCCATCACCTGTTTCACCCATCCCCCACCCACCTCCCCTCTGATAACCACCAGTTTGTTCTCTATAGTTAAGAGTCTGTTTTTGGGTTTGTCTCTTTTTTTCTTTCTTTTTTTTTTCTCCTTAAATTCTGTCAAGGAGAACATCTCATGTGTCTTTAATAGCTAACACTTGCTTTGTATCCCTTTCTTCTTTTTAAGATTTATTTATTTATTTAAGAGAGAGGGCACACAATCAGGATCATAAGCAGGGGGAGAAGGAGAAGCAAACTCCCTGCTGAGTAGGGAGCCTGATGCAGGGCTCTATCCTAGGATGCTGGGATCATGACCTGAGCCAAAGCCAGACACTTAACCGACTGAGCCACCCAGGCACCCCATGTATCACTTTCTTAAAAAAAGAAATAAATGCTTAGATGACTCTTTCCCAGGTAATAGTATCTTGCCAGATTTTTAAAACATTATTTTGTTCCCACTGTATTTCTGTATGTATATATTTATATATTTAAGGTAATTGATGTGGGATTTATATTTGTGGTAATAACAAAGACTACTTTTATCAATAAACTATATTACTGAAGAGTCACAGTGACTTAAAAGAAAATATCATGCATACAGGCATGGATGTTATACAGTGTGGATCATTACTATGGAGAAAAATCATTCTAGTGCTAGGCAAATGCTTGACATTTAGAAAACTCTGGTTAGTTATTAAGGTCCTTCCAATCCTGAGCTCTTTCGATTCCATGAAACAAAATGGGGTTTAAATTGTTTTGCTGATTCTCTTGAACAAAGTCAACTCTTTTAAAGAAAACAGAAAGGCAGGATTCAGGTATGTATTTCAGCTGAATGGAGAGTCATCCCCAGGGATCTTCAGCCCTGCCATCTACTATTTCTTTCGGTTGTAAGGTTCAAAAAAACACAACTGCAATGGCTAATTTTGTATGTCAACTTGGCTAGCTTACAGTAATCATTTGTCTGGTCAAACACCAGTCTATATGTGGCTGTAAAGATAATTTTAAAGATTTTTTTAAATTTATTTATTTTAGAGAGGGGGCATGAATGGGGGGAGAAGCAGAGGAGTGGGGAGAAGGAGGAGGGGAAAGAATTTCAAGCAGACTCCATATTGAGTGTGGAGCACCCAACACAGGACTCAATCTCACAACCCTGATATCATGATCTTGAGATCATGACCTGAGCCAAAACCAAGAGTCAGATGCTTAACCAACTGAGCCACCCAGTGCACCACATAAAGATATATTTTTAGATGTGATTAACATTCAGTTGACTTTAAAGTAGATTAGCCTCCATAATGTGGGTGGGCCTGATACAATCAGTTGAAGGCTATGATCAAAGACCTGTTTCCTGAAAGAGAAGGAATGCTCCCTCCAGGCTGCAATGTAAGAATTCTGCCATAGCTTCCTGCCTTCAGACTCAAGACTGCAACATCAACTTTTACCTGGATGTCCAGGCTGCCAGCTTACACTATGAATTTCAAATTTGCTAGCCCCCACAATCATGTGAGCCAGTTCCTTCAAGTAAATCTGACTTTATTTCTATAGATTATCTATCTATACACACTATCTACACACACACACACATAACAGTAACAAAAACCTTAGAGGAATTTGTTCTGTGCTACTAACACTATGGTGGTGGACTTCAGGTAATACTTGATCCAGGGGCTCAAATGGTAGCATGAAGATTTATTTTTACCCATGTCTTGGGTCTGATTCCTGATTGCAGATTCATCATCAGCATCTGCAAGGTGCCCCCTGACAGCTCCAGGCTTGCATCCTTCCAAGTCCAAGTACAAAAGTGAAATAATATCTTATCCTCCAACAGTTCAAACAATTGTCATGGGCCTAAATGCCTCTGTTCCCAGTTAATCTCCTGTTCATCCCTGAACTAATCCCTGAGGTCAGAGGGTGGAACACACTGATCTTCTCACCCTTGTGCATGAGGGTGGAGAGGGTTGCATCCCCAGAGGAAATGACTTCAGCGATACTGTTATCAGATCTAGGATTAGAAGATCTGGGACAGGAATAACAGCACTCCATTGCACCATACCTCTCAGATATTAATGGGCACAAGAGTCACCTGGGGGCTGGTTAAATGAAGATTCTGGTTCATTAGTTCTGTGATGGGGCTTGCAATTCAGCATCTCTGATAAACTCCAGATAATTCTGATACGGCTGGTCCATGGACCACACTTTGAGTACCAAGTCATTATGTCGTATATTCCAGAGGCTGGCTGATAACCATCCCTAATTACAGTGAGTGGTCAGACCAAGGGGGAAGGGAGGTTCTGCTTCAACACAGCGTTTTACCAGCCATAACCCATCACTCCAGTGAGGCCCTGTCTCTTCCTTGCCTGCTGGAGGCATGGACAGAAAGGTGGTCAGACACATACATCATGCAGCATGAGCCCCTGGGGCTGCTCAGTCATGCTCAGGGTAAGCGAGGACAGATAAAGATGTCCCTGTTACCTGGATGCCTTTGTGGAGAAGTCTGAATTCCTCAAGACTTACACAATTCACCAGTCGAATCAGAGAAACAGCCCAGAGCTGCTGTTTGTTATGTTATGAGCGAGATCCACTAGAGAAACCAGAGGTCAAGGTAGGGTCATATAATTTCATGGTTGAAGATTTTGCCCATACTGCATACTTCTCAGATAAGGTGTTTATTGCTGTAGGGGAAACTTGAACTTTGTTGGGCAAAGGAGACCAAAGTCTTTTACTTTTTAAATACCATGTTAGTCTTTCAGCCAAAGGCTTACCGGCAGGCTTCTGTGTCTAGGTTTTAAAGAGTGCAGGATTTGGGAGGAATCTGATCCGAGAGAATCATCGAGCCTTATAGAGAGTGTCGACAATTGGATCAACTGTTCCAAGTTATATGCCAGACAATCAATAGCTGATTCAATCAGGATTTTAGCTATAACAAGGAACAGTTCTATTTCCGTCATTAAGGGGAATCTGGCTCATCTTTTCATGGTTGATCTGACTCTCCGATATTAACCACAACAATTGTCAAACAAATAAGTAAAATAAATACAACCATCCCCCCAAAGTAGTCTCAAAGGAATGGTGATTTATGTCACAGAATCCTGATAGGACTTTTAATAATAATTTCTGGCCAGATTTCACAGAAAGACAAAATGTAGCACAGCCAAGCAAAGAGACCTTGAGTTCATAGGGTAGAGGTTGAGGTTCAAACACATATCCCGGCTTTCTGGTACATCTTCAAGAATCTGAAATCAGTCTCCTTTGCTGAAATAAATTGCAAATTATGAGGATTTATTTCCAAAATATCTTACTTAATTTCACTTGGTCATTCGATTTTTAAATTCATTCATGTGTTCATGTATTGCTTTCCAAGATGAAACTAAATCTATTATGGAGAAGATAATCAGGGTATTTGAGTATTTTCCTTGGCTGAATATACTTTCCCTGAGGCAGAGAAAGTCAGGTTTGTCCAACATGGATTTCTACCACCTAGCACAGTGCCTGGCAAAAAGGAGGCACTCACGTATGTTATTTAAATGAATGATATAATAAACAACTAGATTCAAATATCCACAAAGACACATTTTTTTTCCTCTACCAGAAATAAATTTCTGGTGGGAAAGATAAAATCATGTGAGGAAATAAAAATGTATATACAAAGAAAAAAAGGCATAAAATTGCCTGGTATGTTTCAAAACAGGTAAAGATTTTGATACAAATCAAATGATAAACTGCATGGTGAGAACTGGTAAGAGGTAAGTAGGCAAAGGAAGGAAGGGGCCAGATTATGATTTGTATTTGTTAGTTACTTTCAGGTGCAAGTGGTGTCTGAAATACAATTAGAAGTGGTTTAAGCATTAAAAAAAATTGTAACAGCACATGTAACTGAAAAGTCCAGAATATCCAGGTTCAGGCATGGCTGGATCTAGGTGTTCAAATGATGTCATCAGGAATCTGTCTCCCAGAGCACCTGGGTGGTCTGCCTTTGGCTCAGGTTATGATCCCAGGGTCCTGGGATCGAGCTCTGTGTGGGAATCCCTGCTCAGCAGGGAACCTGTTTCTCCTCCTCCCTCTCCCTGTGCTGCTCCCCCTGCTTGTGCTCTCTCGCTCTCTCTCTCTCTCAAGAATAAATAAATAAATAAATAAATAAATAAATAAATAAATAAATAAATAAAATGAAAAAGTATGTGCATCTGCAGCCCCGAGCTGACATTCTCCCAGTTGAGGAATTTCATCAGAAACAAATACATCTTTATCTATGATGTGGATCCATGGTCTGTTAGCTTTAATCTGCAGCCTGGATTAGGTCACATGCCTGTTCTTTAGCCAATCAGTGGAGCCCAATGATGATGGTATTCTCATAGGCCACCCTAGATCACATTCTTATCCCTGTATCCTGGAAGTGTGAGCAGTCTTACTCAAATGGCATGGATTGAGTTTGGGAGAAGTAGGAATTCCTAAAGGAAAACTACATCAAGCAAGAAAGCAGCTAGACCTCTCCTAGCCCCCGCCAAAATTCACAACATGCTGTCTGATCACACTTATAAAACTTTCTAGAAGATGCAAACTCATCTCTAGCGATAGATCAGTGGTTGCTTGTTTATGGGAGGGGGAGTAGAGACGAGGAATTGCAAAAGGGTAAGAGGAAACTTTTGTCTTCGGGGTAAATGTGTCAAAATTTCTCAAAGTGTATGCTTTAAATATGTGCAGTTAATGTATGTCATTTATGCTTCCACAGAGCTATAAAATATTGTAAGAGGGAAAGGATGAAGGTCAGGCAAACAGGTGTCTAAGACGGTATGCCACAAAGCAGTGAGGAGTCGGCACAACTTTTTATTCAGAAAAGTAATAAAACTAGGAATGTTAAGATCATTATGGAAACCGTACGAGAAACTATCAGGGTGGCGACAGGGTAGAAACAAGGAGGCATATCAGATGTCTCTCATGCCCCACCTGACACGTCTCAGCCCACCTGGTACTTGAGATTTTGCTGTGTGCAGGTGCAACCTGACTCTACCCCATCCCTAGCTTTCTGCTCTACACCTTTTGTGTTGCCAAAGCTGGGAAGCCGGCAGCAGCCAGCCTGGCGTTCAAGCATGCCCACCCTGGGAGTCTATGGAAGATGCAAGCCAGAGCATAAATGCTCCCTCTTCTATCCCCTGGATGGATAATTCTTTGTCATGCTCTAATTACTTCCTTGGAACGTTCCAGCTGGATCAAGCCCCCGTTGCCCATAGCAATGACCAGCTCAACAGTGCTCTCTTCTACTGGTTTCTCTGCTTCCCTCTTCCACTCTCCCTGAATTGCTCCCCTCACTAAGCCACCTGCAGTGAATGCTGCAGGCTCTACTTTCCAGGGCTTTGGGGAACCTGAAAAGGATGAAAGTGAATATGATCGTCTAAGTGAATAGCGCTGACAGCCTGAACTAAGGCAATGCTGGTTTGGATGGAGAAGCAGAGAAAGAATGACAGGCCATGGTGACTGGCCTTGCAGAGAGGAGGAGAGACTGCATGCATTTAATTTGCCCAGGAAATCAGTAGACAACCAGAGGAAACCCAAAGACAGAAATGATTGTTTTACAAAAAAAAAAACAAGAAAACACATAGTGTCAGAATTATCTAGGACCCATGGTTCTGAGAAGGAGCTAACATTTCCGTTTTCTGGACACTGAAATTGTGGACATTTGACTTTAGATTATTTTTTTGACGATACAGTGATTGTTTACCAATGATTTTAAGACATTATAAGCATATATAACCGTTCATGCACTGAAAGAAAGGTAACGGGCGCCTGGGTGGCTCAGATGGTTAAGCGTCTGCCTTCGGCTCGGGTCATGATCCCAGGGTCCTGGGATCGAGTCCCGCATCGGGCTCCCTGCTCCTTGGGAGCCTGCTTCTCCCTCTGCTTCTCCCTCTCTCTCTCTCTCCTCCTCTGTCTCTCATGAATAAATAAATAAAATCTTAAAAAAAAAAAAAAAAAAAAAAGAAAGAAAGGTAACAAGACAGAGGAATTCAGATGGGGCACATTGGGGATGGCTTGTCTTTATGCCATGTTATGTAGGGCCTCACCTGGAAGACTCTCAGGTCAGGGTCTGGAATCATCTGTTGGCTCATGAGTTGCCCATCTGGTGGTGAATCCTGGCTATCATGTGGGGGCTTCCTCTCACACAGCTGAGTCCCAGCCTTTTGGAGGGAGGGAGAAAGGCATGCAGTGTCATTCCCTTGGTCAAGGCGGTCTCAAAAGTCTGCCTACACTCAACCAAAGGAACCATGGATCCCACATGGGATGGAGGATTGTCAATGTCACATTGCAAAAAGGGATCATGTGTTAATTTCCTATTGCTGCTGTAACAGATTACCATACATTATTGGCTTAAAGCAACACATCTTTAATTCCATAGACAGCGCTATCCAGCAGAAATATAATGCAAGCCACACGGGTGATTTAAATTTTCCCAGAAAGCACATTTATGAAAGTAAAATTTAGATAGGAAAAACTATTTATATTATTATTTTGCTTAACCCAGTTATCCAAGATTCTGCCATTTCAGTCTAAAAATCCAAATATGAGGCTTACATCACATACACAATCCGATGTCCAAACCCTCCACTCCCAGAGAGATTTTTCAGTTTTAGACATTGCTTCTCTAGCTTCTGTCTACCAGATCACGAGTAGGGTTAAGGGTGCAAGTGAGGGGATAGTATGCTATCCCAGGTTGACTCTTGACAAAGGGCCCCTGATCATTCACTTCCAGTTCAACCATTCTCCCCACTTCTGTTCTCTATAGTAATAACTTATACTGAGAATAGGCAATTGCGCTACGGGGTGGTGGCTCAGTTTTGAAAAATAAAATTTCACTCCTGCTTTCTCTCTCTAGTGCTGGAGATATCAGTCCCTGAAGGGTAGTTTCCCAGCAGGTTGGTAGATGGGCAAGGCTTAGCTTTGGTATCTTCTTCTCAGCTTCCCTACCGCTCCAGGGTCAAGTCCTTGTCCACAATTACAGCAAAGAACATATTCCCTTTCCCTGCAGGTTCTTCTTATGCTACCTATGTGGAGGACCCTCATTCATGTGGACCCCACGCAAATGTTAATTCTCCGTAAGAAACTTCTCCAACACTAATCTCCCTCTTTCTTCATTTCATTTCAAATCCCCTTGTATATCTTCTTTCTATCAGAGCCCTTAACACTTTTTACTCTGATGGTTTATTCATTTCTCTGCCACGCCAATGTATTGTTACATTTTCCAAGGAAAAGACGATGCCATTCATCTCTTCATTCTCTGTGATTATCACAAGGCTTTTCCCATAGTAGATATTCAACCATCGGGACTCCTTTGGTCCAGTGAATAGAGGAAAGCTAATTGGCCCATATGGGGGAATGAATGTGTGACCTTGGCTTTATCTCCATGAGCTTGGAGACAAGATTTGCATGCTTTTGTTGTCCTGGGTCAAGGGAACCACATGCTGTTCAAAGTACTAGGGTTTGAATACAGGGATATTTGACAATACACCTGTTTAGTTAGATAAAGGGGACCTATTCATATACTGTGGGAAAGGAATCAATGAAGTTCCTGGCCCCTTTGCCTTTCACAATAGTCTTTCTGAGCAGCAGAAAGAGAGAGCCTCTAAGAAGGTGATTAATGTGAGCTCCTGCTGAGGACTTCAAATTGATCTTGGCAAAGAAAATGTCATTTCTCTGCCTGTCCCTTGGTCTCAGAGAGAAACTACGGAAAGGAGAGTTTCAAACAGATTGAAGAGGATATGCAAGATATTTTCAGGGAAGACAGAGGTTATAGTAAGGCAGAGGATATTTACACTTGGGGTAAATACAAGTGGACTCACCAACTCAATAATAAAAGTTCATTTCCATATTATGTTGCCTTGTTCTTGTTAGCATCTTTAACAATGACACAGTTGATCCTTCATGTGACACCCTGATCTCATGGGCCATTGACCCCACAACTACAGTGGCTTTCACTCTTTATTTTTCAGGTATTTATAGAG
Organism: Zalophus californianus; assembly: GCF_009762305.2. NCBI lineage: Eukaryota > Metazoa > Chordata > Mammalia > Carnivora > Otariidae > Zalophus > Zalophus californianus. The sequence continues at coordinate 94,139,754 of NC_045604.1, read as the reverse complement.
ACATACTATTTGCCTGACACTGTCCTCAGTTCTGAAGAAATGGAAATAAATCAGACATGGTTCCAGCCCCGAGGAAGCCAATATTCTAATGGTGAGACAGATATAAAAACACAAAATTATAATCTGTCATAAATACAATAATAGAGATGACTATGAAATATATTGTTGATACAGAAAAGAGGAGTATTTATTTCCCTTTGTCACTTTGCTCATTCATTATATATATAATACATAATTACATAACATTTATATAGTTATATTTATGTGTATAAACCTATAAATATATGTGTGTATATATATATATATATATATGAGTGTGTTATAGCAGTAGAAAGAACAAAGTTGCTATTTTGAAAGTTCCCTGAGCTGACAAACACTTAGATTGTTCAGAAATCTAAAGAGGTAACAGTGTGGCTGTTCTATATTGACCACTAGAGCTTAGCAGTCAAGGGCAGAGCGGCATAAAATGAGGTTGGAGAAAGAAGTAGGTCACATCATGAAGGGCTTTGTAGGGTATGCTAAGCAGTTAGCTCTGGGTGGTTTTTGTTGTTGTTGTTGTTGTTGTTGTTTTTGTAGATAAAGGAATTTAGGTCACCAAGTAACAAAATATGATTTATAATCTTGCATGATCATTCTGGCTGTCAAGTGAAGAACAAATTTGGGGGTGGAGGTAGATAAAGGTGAAAGAAAGAAAGTCAAGAGGCAGAGAGATCTGTTGGGAAGTTGTGGGTAGTAGTTTAAGTGAGAAATTATGGTACCTTAGACCCAGAAATGACAGTAAAGTTGGAGAGAAGAAGGTACATGGAAAGCCATCCACCACACATACAATAATGCAGGAATGAGCAAGAAGAATCCAGGAAGAGGGAAAAACATGTAAAAAAAAAAGGAGGCAAAGAACAGTTGAAGGAACTTTGTCTTCTCCTAGTCACCAAGAACAGCTTAATCATACCAGAAACATCACAGTCATCGCCACCATGATCATCATCATCACTGCCACAACCACCATAATCATCACCACCACCACCATCACTATCATCTTCACTGCCACAACCACCACCATCATCACCACCACCACCATCATTCTCATCACCACCACTATCATCATCACCACCACCATCACCATCATCATCACTACCATCATCATCACCATCATCATCACCACCATCATCACTGCCACCATCATCATCATCACTGCCACAACCACCACCATCATCATCAACACCACCATCATCATCACTGCCACATCATCATCACCACCATTACCACCACCATCACTATCACCACCATCATCATCACTATCCATCACCACTATCATAACTATCATCTACATCATCTTCATTTCAAAAACCATCATAATGAATAATAATCTGTAATGCATATAGTTTTACATACAGTAAACTTTCATCAGTATTCACGCATTTGAATTTTTTGAGGTGGCTCATCAATTTTGAGTACAACTTCTTATTTGAAACCTCTTTTCACACCACCCCATTCATCATCACTGAATGTTCAATTTCTAGATACCTCTCCATTGTCCTCAAGCTTTTTGTCTCTATCCTCGTGTGCCTTCCTTCCTCATTTCACCATTTGGTCAGATTTCCCAACCTATCTTTTAATGCCCTGTAGATTTCATCATTTCTTTGAAATCCCTTTATATCCTAACAAGTCCGTAAACGTGGATCACGGTGAGCATTAAAATTTTCTGATTGTGAACATCAAAATTTGGTGAAGAGGGTAACCACTATGATCCAACTTTCCTTATTTGATCTCATTAAGAAATATCTCTCACCACTCCACCCAAGTCCTGGTACCATCTTATCCCCTCTGTGTTCAGCAGTCAACTCTCTGGAGAACCTCAGCTCCTACTTCAGAGAAAAGACAAAGACAACCTTCACACAGGTCCCTGTACCTTCTCTTACCTGCAGCTTAAAATCTTTCTTCAGACCATTCTTTTTATGACTTCAACTTATCTTTGTATCCAGCCATGTCTTTTCTCAATGTCATCAATAACAGATACCAAACTTGCTACAAATTTACTTACTTCAGTTGAAATTTTTACCAGCAGCTCATCAGACACAGCTGTCTTTTGAAGTCTTGAAATTCTATTTTGACTGAGTCTGGTATCAAGATAGCAACTGCCTTAATGAGTTTTAAGCTTGTCACTATTTTATTCTCTCCATGCAGAGTGGAATTAGGGTACTTGATCATTGATTTCTCAGCTCTGAAGTTAATATGGGCCTGTTCCCTAGGTTTACCACAGAAAGAAGTGGGCACCTTCCTAGTCAGAAATGTATCCTTATTAAGTCCCTCTGAATATCTACATCCACAAAAGGATGTTACCACTTCCTAATCCTGGATATTGGTCTGTTAAATCACAGCAGTGTGATTTCAACTAGTTAAAAGAAGCTACACTCTTTTTTTTTTTTAATGCCACAGGATATGCTCTTGAACTCGACTCAGTATTCACCAGAACGCCAATTAAGAATAACTCTATACAAAAGGTTATTTAAAAGATACAGTCCATGAATTTGGAAATTTCAATATCTATCTCTAGACAAAGCCACATCACTAGATTGCTGGGAAGCTTGATGATGCAATGCAGATGCCTGAAAAAAAATTTTTTTCAGAACTATGCATTGGTGGGATAACTTCAAACCCTAGTGACATTCGTTATTAACAACAAACAAACAAAAAAGTGTTGTTCTTTACATTACAAGTATCTGCTTTATAAGGATCTCAGAGATACATTCTAATCTGATCTTTGCGCCAAGAACATTTTACCCCTCCTGAAAAGTGGGCTTGTTTTTTATTTCGTGGGCATTGTGAGTAATGGGAAAATAGTCAAAATTTCCTTAGGAAACCCAAAGTCAAATATTGGCTTCTTTTTCTGGAATGCAGGTCATGGTGCTCCGCAATCTAGCCTTACGCCAAATTCTATTGACTACCCTGTCTTGTTTTTCTATTAACTTTCACTGTACTATTTTGTGGTGTTGCATGTACAGTTAGAAGCCACTGGGAATCCTTTCTGGGAAAGATGGAAGCATAATCAAATAAACTATGTTCTTAGTTTCTAGTGTCTTTGAAATGTTGCATCTCTTCTTATACTTTGAAGGAACTTCAATAGAAAGGTGGGGGAGGCTATGAGAACATTTTTTTTTCCACTAGAACTGTGAACTCATTTCTAGCATTTTGTCAACTGAGTAAATATGTTGATGATATCTAACTTTGAGATGGGAAAGATGAAGCAAGTTCATAGGAATCTTCCTCTGAAGATTTTTTCTTTTTTTCTTTTCTTTTCTTTTTTTTTTTTTTTTGGAAATGACTTAAGCAACGTTCATACTAATGGGCAGTGTTTAGATACCAAGATTGTTTTAACCAGAAAGAGATCATGAATCAAAGAATGATTTTTGTACTGATGAGCAGGACTCAGCCAGAAGGAAATAAAGTTCTGCATTATTAAACCAGTCTCCCAAAACAAGACAGAGTAATTGAAAGAGAAAAACAACTGGGCTGCTTCCCCTGTGTTTGGGTCTCGGAGGATTATAAGCATCCCCACATTTGAAGTAACCATTTGAGAGACAGACTGCCAAAAGGAAGCAGGTTTATCCTAATGGTGTGGGAAGGTCAGGACAGAAGTTGTGAACCTAGTTTAGGTTTGTGACTTAACTTTAGCATCATGACCATCCTGTTTGGATTATAGAGATGCAAAAAAACTCCCTGTGTTCTTCCTACACAGCCTAGGCATGACCTACAGGAATCTCTAACATCCTGTCTGGCTTCAACCACATCCATCTGCACAGAGACACAACAAGCTCCGTCAGACTACTGATGATATTTCTTGTCTCTCTCTTTGTCTCTCTCTCTCTTTTTCTTCCTTCCTTCCTTCCTTTCTTTTCTTTCTTTCTTCCCAATGTTTAAGGGCTGCCAGTTGAATAAAGCATAAGAAAGAGCAAGGAGCAAACAAAAATAAGCTATAATCATTGTAGCCGGTCCACAGAAGTCATTCTGCATGAGTAACTCAAATTGCCTTTGGAAATGGGAAAAAGAGTTCTCAAAAATATGAACCCCATACTCTGCACCAAATGCCATTCCCATAAATTATAGACAGAGCCTCTTGGGCAGGACCCTCTGGGTTTGAATTCTGGTTCAGCAACTTCCTAACTTTGTGACGGTGGCTAAGTTATTTTGATTCTCTTAATCTTCATCACAGGAGTAGTAGGAGTACCTGACACATTGGGTTTACATAGAGGTAAAAATGTATATAAAGGTATAAAAGGTACATGAGCATACAGTGGAACAGCTCCTAAGTATCTGTGGCTAGAATATTGGGATTCGGTTTTTAATTCCTTTTTACAAATGAGTCACTGAGGCTCAGAAAGTGGGCACAATTTGTTCCAGTTTTCCTCACAGCCTGTGATATTACCATTATGCGTGCAAATGGGGTGCACATATGCACACGCACACGTACATGTGTACCAACACTCATTCTTTACGGATGTCATTAATCCTTTGCTTGACCAACAGTGATATCAGTGTCCCAAGGTCATCTCTTTATTCTTATTATGTGAAATACTGAAAAGGTCTCCTTATATCTGAAGAGCTTTATTAACATGCTAAATATGTCTTTCTTGGGTCCTAAAAGTATCAAGAGGTAGGAAGTTGGTAGAAACCATCTTCAGAACAGGAGCTGGGTGGGGGAAGGGGTTAGTATGTCTAAGACTAGCTCTTCCTGGTTGTGGCGTGTGGTTTCCAGTGTTCAAATGTGAAATTATCCAGAAGAAGTGAGAGAAACTGGGAAGTACAGATCCAAAACCGCCATAAAATCCAGGTAGACCAAAGGGAATTGTTGGTAGATGAGGTAGAGAGCTGAACGGGGGCCAGAGAGCCTAAGGAGTTAAGGGCAAAGAGAGAAAACTATATGGCTTTGCAAAAGTTATTTAGCTTCTCTTAAATACAGTAAAATGTGAATAAGTGAAATAAAAGTACATACCAAGTGGAGATAAGATGTCCAACCCATGCATTAAAAAAATAGATTCCCATTTGACTTAGTTTTTATTCTTAGATTTTTGCCAGAGCCTCCCCAAACAGTCTCTGCCTCTGTTTTTGCTTTTTTCACCACTTCATTGAGGTATGATTGACATGTTAAAAGTCATATGTATTTAATTAACACAACGCAAGGAGTTTAGGGATAACAATACACCTGTGACCATCACCACCAACCATGCAATAATCATATCCACCTCTTCCCAAAGCTCCCTCCTACCTCCTTTATCATTATTATTTTTGTTATTGTTTGTTATTGTGTGTGTGTATGTGGGTAAGAACACTTAACACACCCTCTTGGTAAATTTTAAATATACAATGCACTATTATTCACCCTAAGTACCACGCTGTATGGTGGACCTCCAGAATTTATTTGCCTGGCATAACTGAAGCTTTGTCACATTTGATCATCACCTCCCCCATTCTGCACCCCCTCCAGCCTCTGAGAACCGCTAGTCGGCTCTCTGCTTCTATGAGTTTGACTGGTCTGGCTTTTTTATATGAGTGAGATCATGCAGGATTTGTCCTTCCGCATCTGGCTTATTTCCCTTAGCATAATGTCCTCCGGGCCCGTCCATGTTCTCACAAATTCAACTGCCTCCTTCTTGGAACCCCCTACTTGTCTGCCCTTCTCTTACTAAACTTGCTGAAGGTTTTGGGTGGTTCCTGTGGTTTTCCTTTTAGAATGTCGAGTTCCCCTATGCCTCAGGGTCTTTGCATCTGTACTTCCCTCTGTTTCGATTCCTCTTTCTCCACATCTCCTGGGTAGGCTTCTTCTTAGGACTCTGCTCTCAGCTAAAGACTGACCCTGATCATCCATCCTCCAAGGGTTATTCAATCCCATCTCTCTGTCCATTTCCCTCATTGCACACCTAGTCATCTGTGTGTTACTCTATGCACCTCCTGCTTTATCACAGACACTCCCCCAACCCTTGGAGACTGTGAAGCTGATGAGGACAGGACCATCTTACATTTTGTGTCTCACCGTCTCTCCACCTCCTACCACGGAACCTGGCATATAGTGGGATCTTAGCATGCCATAAATATAAGAAGACTTAACATTTCTTAAGTCTTTATACACCTTGCATGATGCTACATGTTTTTCATGCATTAGACAATTTAATCTTCACTATCATCCAAGGAGTCATGTGTTCTTCTTCTTATTATTGTGACTGTTATTATTATCCCTATTTTATAGACGAGGTCATAGGCTCAGAACAGTTAAATAATTGGCCTAAAGGCACACTGCTACTGAGTGGCGGAGCTGAAATTCTGCCACAAGTTTGGTTCAGGAGCCCAAGCTCTGATCCACTATCCACATTTGTATCTCCAGTCATCCTGATGTTAGCAATGAGTGATGATCTCAGGGATGACTGCATGTTCTTGGACCCAGATGGTCTTTTTTGAATTCCCGGCTACATTTGTTTGGGCTGGAAAAACTCATTAAAAAGAATCAACCTGGGGAGGTTCAGTTACCAAGCTCAAGGTCTCAAGTGGTTTCAAGGCTCTGGACCCGTCTACTTTTCTAGGGAGGCACACCCACCACTCCAAGATGACTCATTAGTGCCAAGTCAATGCCTTGTGATGGGATGGGTTACAATTCCTGCAAAGTTATTGCACTGCTCTTAACTGGGCACAGTCCTTTGGGGTTGGACTGTTTACAAAATGGTGATGAATTTTCCACATCTCCAATTCAGCATTGCAGCAGAAATTCTAGGTCCTTGCTCCTTACCTTCTGCAGATGTGTGGTCTACACGCTCTCGCATTGTAAAGGGAAAACTCTAGCATTTGGCTTTACACTACATAAATACTCGGGACACTTCTGCACTCCCAATATGTGGTAGTTTGTCCACATCAGGCAGTTCTCCAGTTCTCAGTGGACACCAGTTGAGCGTCCTATAATTTAACTCCCTTCGGACACTCCCTACCTGGAAACAGCACCAGATTCCATAGATTAGGGGCTCAGCCCTACAAGGATGCCCCCCATCTCAGATGCTGATCTCAAGTCCAGGTTGTCACCTGTACTTCTGACTGACCAGCTGTATATCAGATGTTCTCTCCATCCCTTCCTTGGGTTTGATTAATTTGCTAGAAGATCTCATAGAACTTAGGACAACTGCTTACTCACCAGATAACTGGTTTATTTTAAAAGGAGATAACTCAGGAATAGCCAGATGGAAGAGATGTGTAGTACAAGGTATGGGGGAAAGGGGTTTAGAACTTCCATGCTCTTTCAAAACCTCTGCATGTTCACCAACCCAGAAACTCTCTGAACCACGGCCTTCAGGGATTTGGGGGTTTGGGGTTTTTTGGGAGGCTTCACTACACAGGCCTGACAGATTAAATCATTGGCCCTAGATGACTGATCTCAACTTGCGGGCCCCCTCCCTTCCCCAGAGGTCAGGAGGGGACTGAAACTTACAACCCTCTACTCTTCGGTTGGTTTCCCTGGCAACCAGCCTCCAGCCTTAAGTGCTAGCCTAGAGTCACCTCATTAACATAGAGTCAGGTGTCATTGAAAGAACTTTATTATGAATATCAAAAGACACCTTTATTGCTCTTACTATTTAAGAAATTCTGAGGGTTTTAGAAAGTCTGAGCAAGAAACCAAAGACCAAATGTGTTTCTTACTATAAATCACAGTATCACACCCTCACTGCCATTTCCCACAGCGCTTGATAGTGCCCTAATTATTTATTCAGCAAGAACAAGAACGATAGCAATAATAGCAGTAATGATACTAATAGTAATAGTAATAAAGATTATAGTAATAGCAATATAATGGCTTTATGTTTGGCATCCTTATAAGTCCTTCACTCATATGAACTTAATTAACAAAATACTTTTAAAAACAGGAAGGAGTGCTCAAATACCTCCCCAGTCTGCAACAGACGCCTCCAAAAGCTCCTATTCATGTTTTTCTTAAATCTGTGGATCTATTTGAACACATCCAGCCTTAAACGATTCCATTTATCTGATATTCTGGAAGTGGCAAAACCACAGAGACAGAAGATAGATCAGTAGTCTCCAGGGGCTGGGAGGTGGGAGAGGGGTTGATTCCAAAGGGGCACAGAGGAATTTGGGGGAGGGATGGAGTCTGGAAGGGTTGGTGTCTGCCAAAGTCACAGAACCATGCCCTAAAAAGTTTGAATTTAATGTATGCAAATAATACCTTAATAAAAAATGAAAAACAAACCTTAGAGTTTCATTCTCCTCTATAAATATATTAATATTTATTTTACTAGAAAACAAATGTTTTAATGTATTTACCAAAACACATCATTAGCCTTGTTGGAAGAATGCCCGTACTTTCTTATTCTCTTCCTTTAAGGACTTAAAGCCATCACCTTTGCAATCCAAATGGCCTTAGGTCAAATACTGGCCCGGCTCCCTGAGAGGGTCACCTGTGGGCAAGTCACTTAGATTTGCTCAGCTTCAGTGTTTCTCCTGTAAACTGGGGAGCCGGTGCTTTCTATAGAGAGCTAAGGTGAACTCTCTCTTTGGTCTTGGTACCAACTAGTCCTTTCTGCAATGTTAACACATAGCTTATGATCAATAAAAGGTCGTGATTCTTATTGTGTTGCTGGTTCTGGGCTTGTTTCTCCTCAGATAGGTTTCTTGGCCTTTCTCCACTCTGCTCTGTAGTCGTGGGGCTTCTTCATAGCTGCATCTGCTAGGCTTCCAAGACTTGCTCTTGGATTGGTAGAATCAGACCTGGCAGGACACCATCACAGAGCAAGGGGAAAGGAGACACAGAGCATCCTCCCCATTCTACTCCATGCAGAAGGCTTCTAGAACAGGGGCTGGGGATCCTCCATGGCTTCAGCTCTTCCCAGGTGGATCTGTCATGGTTCTAGCTTCTACCATATGCTCCTGAGCTCCGGTCACACCACTTCTTTTTGCCTCTCAGGCCTGGGAGCTTGGCAGCAACTTCGTGCTGTATCTTACTTTCTGGGGCAGCCTCATTATCCTGCTTAGACTCAGCATCTCTCGAACCTGGGTAGATAATCCCCTCCTTGACATTCCTTCTGTCTTAAACACTTGAAGTCATTTCAATTTTCCTGCTGAGACACAGACTGATACAACTGTCTTCCCTGAGATTTCTGGGGGCCTCAGTTTGAAAAACATGAACCGGATTGAGGACCAATAGTTCATTATGGACTCTCTGTGTGGTCTTGGCCAAGGCAATTCACAATGCTGTTTTCCTAGCTGTAAAACCAAGATGTTCCGAGTGGGGATCACCGAGGGCCAGCATTGTGCTAGAAACCTCTCCCCTGGCCTAGATTAATTTTTTCATCGTGAGTCTTAATTACATATGTCTGCATTCTCTTCACCTCTCACTCCTTGCTTGTGTGGTTTCCCTCAGTTGCTGAGCCAATTATGAAATAAGCTGAGCTGGATCCAGGCTGTGGAGAGTGAGCCAAGTGACTGAGCAAGGTGTGGGCAACCTCGTCATCCCATCTCTTGGGGAGGACCCAACAGCCAGAGCATCCTCAAGCCACACGCGGGATGCCTGCCCTGTCCTGCAGCCTGAGCACCCCACACCTGCAGGAGGCTCTGGTCCCTCCACTCCACCATTCTAAGGCACACAGCCAGCAGCGCTGCAGGCTCCAAGAACATCAGTTTCAAGTTGAAAAGCCTAGAAATGAGGACACTTCCCTGTCTGAGTTAATTAAGATTTCAGTTTCCAGCAGATGTTCCGGTGACTAAAGAAGAAAACAGAGACACACACAATTTTCTTCCTTCTCTTCCTGCAGAGACGTTCCCTTGGGACTCTCATGGATTCAGACTCAGTTTTCACAGACCATCATCACAACCACCAGCCGCCTAAAATCCTAACAGTAACGACCACCACCATAACCGTCATAATAGCCTTCACTTCCTCAATGTTTTCTACCTTCCAGGCACCCGACCTTCAGATTTTGCACCTCATTTAACCCTCACTACAACCTAATGCTAAATCCCATGTTCCACCTTTTCAGCAGAAACAGATCGGAGGAGTATAGTTATCAAGCCACTGTTCTGATGCCCGTGGTCTTATCAAAGAGAATTCCCTGCTCCCCCCAAACGCCTAAAATAAAGCACACTCACACACAGGTGTGCACACACACATCTTTTCACCTCATCTGCTTTATCTGTGATCATGATTCTTATTACCACTCAACACATACATTTATCTTTCCCTGTCTGTCTTTTCCCGTTAGAATGTAGAGTCTATGAGAATGCAGTCTGTTTTCTTCACTCTTTGTATCTCCAGCACCTAGAAAAGCACCTGACACATAGTAGGTGCTCAATAAATATCTGTTGCGTGAACTGAATAAATGAACCACCCACTTCCTTCATAGCATTTACTATTATCTGGAGCTATTTTAACCATTTATGTGTCAACTGCTACCGTCTGTTTCCCTGTGTTGGAATGTTAGGTTCAGAAGGACAGAGGCCTTGCCTCCGTGGCTCACCACTGTATTCTTTGTGGCTAAAACATGCCTTTGCCCAGCAGGTGGTCAGTACATGTCTTTTCAGATCCAGCACTGATCAAGAACAGAACTGGAACTGAGCTCTGTTTTCTTGGTTCTAGATGCCCTGTGGCTGTCTGCCAGCTTCAGTCTGGTCCTTGGGTTGGCTGTATCCCAAACATCTCTGGAACCTAAACGAGAAGGTGCCAGCTCAGCACTCTTTCCGACAGGAAAGTGCAGAATGTGAGACCGATTCATGTAGCATGTCTTGGCTTCCACCACCTGGGCACTGTCATGGCCACGGGCCCAGTTGGGGACACTGGGGATGTGAATCACAACCAGCATTGACATCTCCCAGCTTTCTACTGCAGGGAAGATTGGTGGAGGAACTGTCTGGAGCAGTAGGTGGAGATAAGTGCAGGCATATGCTTCATTGGCTAAACAGGGGACAGAGCTAACTAGTGCCTGATCCAAGTTCCCAAATGCTGGGTGGGTCATCCACAGCTAGCACTGCAGACAGAGGGAAGCACAAGCAGGCTGGTCCCCCTTGGAGAAAACCAGTCATTTCCCCTCACTCCTCATTGTATTCAATGAACCAAAGCCACCCATTCAAGGAGTTCTTTCATTCACTATCAGGGGCACACATGTCATCTTCTTCCCAGCTGGAAATGGAAGAGGTCCACTAAGTGGGTATTCACATTCAAAACCATTCTTTTTTCCGTGAAAGTGCCTGGATCTCCATATGGGTTCTCACAGCCCTGCTGATCCAGTCTGTCCTGTTCTGTCCCATAATTCTGAGAGGCCAGGATCACTTCTCGGAAGAAGGGCTCTCCTCTGGGAGCCTCTAAGCCTCCTCTCTCTTAAGCTCAAGTCAGGCCCCTTGTACCGAGGGTTAGATCAACCTTGAGGTCCATTCAAGTCGTGGCCTGTCCTTCTTTCAGGTTCCAGGACCTACAGTCTACAAAGTCTATATTGCTTTCTCACATTCTAGAATCCTCTGAGACTGGCTTGATGTACTCTCCCCATTTTTGAGGTGAGAAAACTGAGGATCACTGCTGTCTCCCAGCTGATCCAAAGTGAGGCATCCAGGAAGCTGGACGCTGATTCTGACCCACGCTTATTTTGTCCTAGCAGTGTTGGCTGACAAATGTAAGGATGGACAGCCCCTATACTTTTTTCTTTCATTAAACTATTTTTAAGATTTATTTATTTTAGAGAAAGAGAGACAGCATGAACGGGAGGGGCAGAGGGAAAAGGAGAGAGAGTCTTCAACAGACTCCACACTGAGTGCAGAGCCCAACGCAGGGCTCAGGCTCACAACCCTGAGATCTCACAACCCTAAGAAAAAACCTAGAGTCAGATATTTTTTTTAACTGTTACACATTTTTTAAAAAAAATTTTTGTTATGTTAATCACCATATATTACATCATTAGTTTTTGATGTAGTGTTCCATGATTCATTGTTTGTGCATAACACCCAGTGCTCCACGCAAAACGTGCCCTCTTTAATACCCAACACCAGGCTAACCCATCCCCCCACACCCCTCCCCTCTAGAACCCTCAGTTTGTTTTTCAGAGTCCATCGTCTCTCATGGTTCATCTCCCCCTCCGACTTACTCCCCTTCATTCTTCCCCTCCTGCTATCTTCTTCTTTTTTTTTTCTTAACATATATTGCATTATTTGTTTCAAAAGTACAGATCTGTGATTCATCAGTCTTGCACAATTCACAGCACTCACCATAGCACATACCCTCCCCAATGTCTATCACCCAGCCACCCAATCCCTCCCACCACCCCACCACTCCAGCAACCCTCAGTTTCTTTCCTGAGATTAAGAATTCCTCATATCAGTGAGGTCATATGATACATGTCTTTCTCTGACTGACTTATTTCACTCAGCATAACACCCTCCAGTTCCATCCACTGGATGGAAATGGCAAGATCTCATTCCTTTGGATGGCTGCATAATATTCCATTGTGTATATATACCACCTCTTTATCCATTCATCTGTCGATGGACATCTTGGCACTTTCCGCAGATTGGTTATTGTGGACATTGCAGCTATAAACATTGGGGAGCACGTACACCTTCAGATCCCTACATTTGTATCTTTGGGGTAAATACGAAGGAGTGCAATTGCTGGATCATATGGGAGCTCTAATTTCAACTGTTTGAGGAACCTCCATACTGTTTTCCAGAGTGGTTGCACCAGCTTGCCTTCCAACCAACAGTGTAGGAGGGTTCCCTTTTCTCCGCATCCCCGCCAACATCTGTCGTTTCCTGACTTGTTAATTTTCACCATTCTGACAGGTGTGAGGTGATATCTCATTAAGGTTTTGATTTGGATTTCCCTGATGCCCAGCGAAGTTGAGCACTTTTTCATGTGTCTGTTGGCCATTTGGATGTCTTCTTTGGAAAAATGTCTGTTCGTGTCTTCTGCCCATTTCTTGATTGGATTATTTGTTCTTTGGGTGTTGAGTTTGATAAGTTCTTTATAGATTTTGGATACTAGCCCTTTATGTGATATGTCATTTGCAAATATTTTCTCCCATTCTGTCGGTTGTCTTTTGGTTTCTGGACTGTTTCTTTTGCTGTGCAAAAGCTTTTTATCTTGATGAAATCCCAATAGTTCATTTTTGCCCAGGCTTCCCTTGCCTTTGGCAATGTTTCTAGGAAGAAGTTGCTGCGGTTGAGGTCAAAGAGGTTGCTGCCTGTGTTCTCCTTTAGGATTTTGATGGACTCCTGTCTCACGTTTAGGTCTTTCAACCATTTGGAGTCTATTTTTGTGTGTGGTGTAAGGAAATGGTCCAGTTTCATTCTTCTGCATGTGGCTGTCCAATTTTCCCAGCACCGTTGGTTGAAAAGACTGTCTATTTTTCATTGGACATTCTTTCCTCCTTTGTCGAAGAGTAGTTGACCATAGAGCTGAGGGTCCATTTCTGGGCTCTCAATTCTGTTCCATCGAACTATGTGTCAGTTTTGGTGCCAGTACCATACTGTCTTGATGATGACAGCTTTGTAATAGAGCTGGAAGCCTGGAATAGTGATGCCGCCAGCTTTGCTTTTCTTTTTCAAGATTCCTCTGGCTATTCGGGATCTTTTCTGGTTCCATACAAATTTTAGGATTATTTGTTCCATTTCTTTGAAAAAGGTGGATGGTATTTTGATGGGGATTGCATTGAATGTGTAGATTGCTCTAGGTAGCACTGACATCTTCATGATGTTGTTCTTCCAATCCATGAGCATGGAACATTTTTCCATTTCTTTGTGTCTTCTTCAATTTCTTTCATGAGTATTTTATAGTTTTCTGAGTACAGATCATTTGCCTCTTTGGTTAGATTTATTCCTAGGTATCTTATGGTTTTGGGTGCAATTGTAAATGGGATCAACTCCTTGATTTGTCTCTCTTCTGTCTTGTTGGTGTATAGGAATGCCACTGATTTCTGTGCATTGATTTTATATCCTGCTACTTTACTGAATTCCTGTATGAGTTCTAGCAGTTTTGGGGTGGAGTCTTTTGGGTTTTCCACATACACTATCCTATCATCTGCAAAGAGTGAGAGTTTGACTTCCTCCTTGCCGATTTGGATGCCTTTGATTTCTTTTTGTTGTCTGATTGCTGTGGCTAGGAATTCTAACACTATGTTGAATAGCAGTGGTGAGAGTGGACATCCCTGTAGCGTTCCTAACCTTAGGGGAAAATCTCCCAGCTTTTCCCCATTGAGAATGATATTCGCTGTAGGTTTTTCATAGACGGCTTTTATGATATTGAGGTATGTACCCTCTATCCCTATACTCTGAAGAGTTTTGATCAAGAAAGGATGCTGTACTTTGTCAGATGCTTTTTCTGCATCTATTGAGAGGTTCATGTGATTCTTGTTCTTCTTTTGTTAATGTATTGTATCACGTTGATTGATTTGCAGATGTTGAACCAGCCTTGCAGGCCAGGGATAAATCCCACTTGGTCATGGTGAAAAATCTTTTTAATGTACTATTGGATCCTATTGGCTAGTATTTTGGTGAGAATTTTTGCATCCATGTTCATCTAGGATATTGGTCTGTAATTCCCCTTTTTGATGGGGTCTTTGTCTGGTTTTGGGATCAAGGTAATGGTGGCCTCATAAAATGAGTTTGAAAGTCTTCCTTCCATTTCTATTTTTTGGAACAGTTTCAGGAGAATAGGTATTAATTCTTCTTGAAATGTCTGATAGAATTCCCTTGGGAAGCCATCTGACCCTGGGCTTTTGTTGGGAGATTTTTGATGACTGCTTCAATTTCCTTAGTGGTTATAGGTCTGTTCAGGTTTTCTATTTCTTCCTGGTTCAATTTTGGTAGTTGGTACATCTCTAGGAATGCACCCATTTCTTCCAGGTTATCTAATTTGCTGGCATAGAGTTGCTCATAATATGTTCTTACAATTGTTTGTATTTCGTTGGTGTTGATTGTGATCTCTCCTCTTTCATTCATGATTTTGTTGATTTGGGTCATTTCTCTTTTCTTTTTGATAAGTCTGGCCAGGGGTTTATCAATCTTCTCAATTCTTTCAAAGAACCACCTCCTAGTTTTGTTGATCTGTTCTACTGCTCTTTTGATTTTTGGTTCATTGATTTCTGCTCTGACTTTTATTATTTCTCTTCTCCTGCTGGGTTTAGGTATTCTTTGCTGTTTTTTCTCTAGCTCCTTTAGGTGTACAGTTAGGTTGTGTATTTGAGACCTTTCTTGTTTCATGAGAAAGACTTGAATTGCTATATACTTTCCTCTCAGGACTGCCTTTGCTGTATCCCAAAGATTTTGAACAGTTGTGTTTTCATTTTCATAGCTTTCCATGAATTTTTTTAACTCTTCTTTAATCTCCTGGTTGACCCATTCATTCTTTAGTAGGATGCTCTTTAGCCTCCATGTGTAGAGTTCTTTCCGACTTTCCTCTAGTGATTGAGTTCTAGATTCAAAGCATTGTGGTCTGCAAATATGCAGGGAATAATCCCAATCTTTTGGTACCCATTGAGACCTCATTTGTGACCTAGGATGTGATCAATTCTGGAGAATGTTCCATGGGCACTAGAGAAGAATGTGTATTCCGTTGCGTTGGGATGGAATGTTCTGAATATGTCTTTAAAGTCCATTTGGTCCAGTGTTTCAATTAGGTCTTTATTTCCTTGTTGAACTTTTGCTTAGATGATCTGTACATTTCATTCAGGGGGGTGTTAAAGTCCCCCACTATTATTGTATTTTTGTCAATGTGTTTCTTTCCTTTTGTTATTAATTGCCTTATATAATTGGCTGCTCCCATGTTAGAGGCATAGATATTTAAATTGTTAGATCTTCTTGTTGGATAGACCCTTTAAGTAGGATATAGTGTCCTTCCTCATCTCTTATTACAGTCTTTGTTTTAAAATCTAATTTGTCTGATATAAGGATTGCCACCCCAGCTTTCTTTTGGTATCCATTAGCATGGTAAATGGTTTTCCACCCCATCACTCTCAATCTGGGGGTGTCTTTGGGTCTAAAATGGGTCTCTTGCAGACAGCATAATGATGGGTCCTGTTTTTTAATCCAATCTGATAGCCTGTGTCTTTGATTGGGGCATTTAGCCCATTTACATTCAGGGTAACTATTGAAAGGTATGAATTTAGTGTCATTGTATTGCCTGTAAGGTGACTGTGACTGTATATTGTCTGTGCTCCTTTCTGGTCTATGCTGCTTTTAGGCTCTCTTTTTGCTTAGAGGACCCCTTTCAATGTTTCTTGGTGGGCTGGTTTCATGTTTGCAAGTTCCTTTAGTTTTTGTTTGTCCTGGAAGCTTTTTATCTCTCCTTCTATTTTCAATGGCAGCCTAGGTGGATATAGTATTCTTGGCTGCATATTTTTCTCGTTTAGTGCTCTGAAGATATCATGCTAGTCCTTTCTGGGCTGCCAGGTCTCTGTGTTAGGTCTGTTGCCAATGTAGTGTTTCTACCATTGTAGGTTATATATCTCTTCTCCCGAGCTGCTTTCAGGATTTTCTCTTTGTCTCTGAGACTCCTAAGTTTTACTATTAGTTGTCGGGGTGTTGACCTATTTTTATTGATTTTGAGAGGGGTTCTCTGTGCCTCCTGTATTTTGATGCCTGTTTCCTTCCCCACATTAGGGAAGTTCTCTGCTATTATTTGCTCCAATATGCCTTCTGCCCCTCTCTCTCTTTCTTTTTCTTCTGGGATCCAAATTATTATAATGTTGTTTCATCTTATCGTATCGCCTATCTCTCGAATTCCGCCCTCGTGATCCTGTAGTTGTTTCTCTCTCTTTTTCTCAGACTCTTTATTTTCCACCCTTGGTCTTCTATATCACTGATTCTCTCTTCTGCCTCATTTATCCTAGCAGTTAGTGCCCCCATTTTTTATTGCACCTAATTAATAGCCTTTTTGATTTCGACTTGGTTAGATTTTAGTTCTTTTATTTCTCCAGAAAAGGTTTCTCTAATAACTTCCACGCTTTTTTCAACCCAGCTAGAATCTTTAAAGTCATGATTGTGAACTCTAAGTCGACATCGTACTAATGTCAGTATTGAGTAGGTCCTTGGCAGATGGTACTATCTCTTGTTCTTTTTGCTGAGGTGATTTTTTTCATCATCGTTTTGTCCAGAGGAGAATAGATGAATGAGAGAACTGAATGCAAACAGGTTAACAATGCCTCCAGCAGATATACTCTACACAAACCAGAAAAGACCTGAAACCAGGGGAAAAGAAAAGGAAAGAAAGAAGAGGAAAAAAAAAGGAGAAAGCAAAAGATAAAAATAAACAAAAACAGAACAAAACAGAAAAAAGAATATGATCAAATATGATCAGGCTAGTGCATAGATCAGTGCCACACACTAGATTTTGGGCATATTTTGGTTTCTTAGAAGAAAGTGCCTGCTAAAATTTTAAAGGACGAAAGACATATATGTACAAAATAAGGGTTGATACAATGAAGGGATGGAAGATGACTGTAAAGATGACAATTATAAAAGATTTTATAAAAGGAATTGATAAGATAAGAAGTTGTTTTTAAAAAGAAAGAAGATTTAAAATAAAAAGAAAAAAGAAAAAAAAGAAAAGAAAAGGGAGAGAATGTGATCAGGCAGGAAACTAGAACAAAGCCATACACTAGTGATTTAGGGTATATTTTGATCTTTTAGAAGAAATTGTATCTCAAAATTTTAAAGAGAGAAGAACTTATATATATATATGCCAAAAATAAGGGGAACTACTATGAAGGGATAAAAATATGACTCTAAAAATGAAAAATAAAAAATGTTTTTTTTAAAAAGGGGATTGGTAAAATGTTGGTTGAAAAAGGGAAAAAGAAAAATTGAAAAAAACAGTTAAAAAATTAACTTTGAAAAACTAATGAATTATGGTAAAATAGCCATGAATTCCATGTGCAGTATTGCCCTAGCGCTGGAGTTCCTCCGTTCTCCTTGATCGGTAAACTTGGTCTTGGCTTGCGGGCTGTTCGTGCTGTTCTTCTGGGGGAGGGGTCTGTTGCTGTGGTTCCCAAATATCTTTGCGGGAGGCGGAATTGCCTTGCCCTTGTGAGTTCAGGCTAAGCAAGCTGCTCAGGTTTGGTCTCAGGAGCTTTTGTTCCCTGCAAGCTCTCGGTACAGCTTTGGAGGACCAGGATGAAAATGGTGGCCTCCCAATCTCCTCCCGGAGGAGCTGAGAACTTGGGGCCCACGTCTCAGTGTGCTCCCGGAGAAAAGCAGTCTCTCCCATCTCCCCAGTCTCCGGCCACAGTCCGTGCTCACCCGGCCTGTGACTGAGTGTTTCTATCTCTGGCACCCGACCCCGTGTGGAGTCTCCAAACCCAGCAGATCCCTGCGGTGCACTCCCATGCCGCTCCTCCCGGGGGAGGGAGGGGAGTCTCCCCGGATCTGCTGCTTGTTGGGTCCCTGCTGGAGGAGCAGTAGTCCAGCTTGGCCACGGATCACAATTTATGGCAACCCCGAGCTGCGAGCCTACGCCTCGGCTCTATCTCTGCAGCCAGCTTCCCCGTTCCAATACCTGGGAGCTCTGCCGCACTCAGGCACCCCTGGTCTTTCTGTGACCCCTAGGGTCCTGAGACCACACTGTCCCGCGAGGGTTCCACCCCCCGTTTAGCCACTGGAGAGATGTCCTTCCGCGGAGCGGCTTCTAAAAGTTCTGATTTTGTGCTCCGCAGCTCTATCACTTGCCAGAAGCGGCCGACGGAAGCCCCCTCCCCCGCCATCTATCCTCCCGAATATCGCCCCTGATTCACTTCTCTGCACGTCCTACCTTCCAGAAAGTGGTCACTTTTCTGTTCAGAGTGTTGTTACTATTCTTATCTTCGATCTCCTGTTGAGTTCGTAGGTGTTCAGAATGGTTTGATCCCTGGAGGGCAGAGCAAGATGGCGGAGGAGTAGGAGACCTAGATTTCGTCTGGTCTCAGGAATTCAGCTGAATAGGGATCAAACCATTCTGAACACCTACGAACTCAACAGGAGATCAAAGAGGAGAGTAGCAACAACTCTCTGAACAGAGAAGCGAACACTTACTGGAAGGTAGGACGTGTGGAGAAGTGAATCCAAGGCGATATTCGGGAGGATAGACGGCGGGGGAGGGGCCTCCGCTGGCCGCTTCTGGCAAGTGATAGAGCTGCGGAGCACAAAATCGGACCTTTGAGAAGTTGGCTCGGCTGAGGGACGTCGCTGCAGTGGTTAAGCAGGGGGGTGGAACCCTTGTGGGACAGTGTGGTCTCAGGACCCTTGGGGTCACAGAAAGACCAGGGTGACTGAGTGTGGCAGAGCTCCCAGGTATCAGAGCGGGGAAGCTGGCTGCAGAGACGGAGCCGAGGCGCGGACTCTCAGCTCGGGGTTGCCATAAACTGTGATCCGCGGCACAGTCGGGCCACTGCTCCTCCAACAGGGACCCAACAAGCAGCAGAGCTGGGGAGACTCCCCTTCCTTCCCGGGGAGGAGCGGCGCGGGAACTAACCGCAGGGATCTGCTGGGTTTGAGACTCCACACGGGGTCGGGTGCCAGAGATAGCAATGCCCGGTCACAGGCCGGGTGAGCACGGAGTGCGGCCGGAGACCAGGGAGACAGGAGTGACTGCTTTTCTCTGGGGGCACACTGAGGAGCGGGGCCCCAAGGTCTCGGCTCCTCCGGGTGGAGATTGGGAGGCCACCATTTTTGCCCTGGTCCTCCAAAGCTTTACCGAGAGCTTGCAGGGAACAAAAGCTCCTGAGAGCAAACCCAAGCAGCTTCCTTAGCCCAGACAGACAAGGGCGGGGCAATTCAGCCTCCGGCAAAGACATTTGGAAACCACAGCAACAGGCCCCTCCCCCAGAAGATCAGCACGAACAACCAGCAAGCCAAGACCAAGTTTACCGATCAAGGAGAACGGGAGAACTCCAGCGCTAGGGGAATACTGCACATAGAATTCATGGCTTTTTTTCACCATGATTCATTAGTTCATCAAAGTTAATTTTTGTTAACTGTTTTTTTTTATTTTTTTCCCTTTTTCAACCAACATCTTATCAATCCCTTTAAAAAAAAAAAACATTTTTCATTTTTCATTTTTAGAGTCATATTTTATCCCTTCATAGTAGTTACCCTTATTTTTGACATATATATATAAGTTGTTCTCTCTTTAAAATTTTGAGATACAGTTTCTTTGAACAGATCAAAATATACCCTAAATCACTAGTGTATGGCTTTGTTCTAGTCTCCTGCCTGATCACATTCTCTCCATTTTTCCTTTTTTTTTCTTAAATCTTCTTTCTTTTTTCAAACAACTTCTTATCTTATCAAGTCCTTTTATAAAATCTTTCATAATTTTCAACTTTACAGTCATCTTCCATCCCTTCATTGTTCCAACCCTTATTTTGTACATCTATGTCTTTCTTCCTTTAAAATTTTAGGAGGCACTTTTTTCTAACAGACCAAAATACGAACAAAATCTAGTGTGTGGCACTGATCTGTGCACTAGCCTGATCATATTTGATCATATTCTGCTTTTTTTGTATTTTTCTGTTTTTGTTTTTATCTTTTTTTTCTTTTTTTTTCTTTCTTTTTTCTTTCTTTCCCTTTCTGTTCCCCTGGTTTCAGGTCTTTTCTGATTTGTATGCAGTATATTTGCTGGGGACGTTGTAAACCTGTTAGCATTTTGTTCTCTCATTCATCTATTCTCCTCCGGACAAAATGACAAGATGAAAAAAATCACCTCAGCAAAAAGAACAAGAGGTAGTGCCGTCAGCCAGGGAACTACTCAATACGGACATTAGTACGATGTCGGACCTAAAGTTCAGAATCATGACTTTAAAGATACTAGCTGGGCTTGAAAAAAGGGTGGAAGTTATTAGAGAAACCCTTTCTGGAGAAATAAAAGAACTAAAATCTAACCAAGTCGAAATCAAAAAGGCTATTGATGAGGTGCAATAAAAACTGGGGGCACTAAATGCTAGGATAAATCAGGCAGAAGAGAGAATCAGTGATATAGAAGACCAAAAGATGGAAAATAAAGAGGCTGAGAAAAAGAGAAACAACTACAAGATCACAAAGGCAGAATTTGAGAGATAAGCGATACGATAAGACGAAACAACATTAGAATAATTGGGATCCCAGAAGAAGAAGAGAGAGAGAGAAGGGCAGAAGGTATATTGGAGCAAATAATAGCAGAGAACTTCCCTAATGTGAGGAAGGGAACTGGCATCAAAATCCAGGAGGCACAGAGAACCCCTCTCAAAATCAATAATAATAGGTCAACACCCATCATCTAATAGTAAAACTTAGGAGTCTCAGAGTCAAAGAGAAAATCCTGAAAGCAGCTCGGGAGAAGAGATATGTAACCTACAATGGTAGAAACCTTAGATTGGCAACAGACCTATCCACAGAGACCTGGCAGGGCAGAAAGGACTGGCAAGATAGCTTCAGAGCACTAAACGAGAAAAATATGCAGCCAAGAATATTATATCCAGCTAGGCTGTCATGGAAAATAGAAGGAGAGATAAAAAGCTTCCACAAAAAAACTAAAGGAATTTGCAAACACGAAACCAGCCCTCCAAGAAATATTGAAAGGGGTCCTCTAAGCAAAGAGAGAGCCTAAAAGCAGCAAAGATCAGAAAGGAACACAGACAACATACAGTTTACAGTCACCTTACAGGCAATACAATGACACTAAATTCATACCTTTCAATAGTTACCCTGAATGTAAATGGGCTAAATGCCCCAATCAAAGACACAGGCTATCAGATTGTATTAAAAAACAAGACCCATCAATATGCTGTCTGCAAGAGACTCATTTTAGACCCAAAGACACCCCCAGATTGAAAGTGAGGGGGTGGAAAACCATTTACCATGCTAATGGACACCAAGAGAAAGCTGGGGTGACAATCCTTATATCAGACAAGCTAGATTTTAAAACAAAGACTGTAATAAGAGATGAGGAAGGACACTATATCCTACTTAAAGGGTCTATCCAACAAGAAGATCTAGCAATTGTAAATATCTATGCCCCGAACATGGGAGCAGCCAGTTATATAAGGCAATTAATAACAAAAGCAAAGAAACACATTGACAACAATACAATAATAGTGGGGGACTTTAACACCCCCTGACTGAAATGGATAGATCATCTAAGGAAAAGATCAACAAGGAAATAAAGACTTTAAATGACACACTGGACCAAATGGACTTCACAGACATATTCAGAACATTCCATCCCAAAGCAACGGAATACACATTCTTCTCTAGTGCCCATGGAACATTCTCCATAATTGATCACATCCTAGGTCACAAATCAGGTCTCAACTGGTACCAAAAGATTGGGATCATTCCCTGCATATTTTCAGACCACAATGCTTTGAGACTAGAACTCAATCACAAGAGGAAAGTTGGAAAGAACTCAAATACATGGAGGCTAAAGAGCATCCTACTAAAGAATGAATGGGTCAACCAGGAAATTAAAGAAGAATTAAAAAAATTCTTGGAAACCAATGAAAATGAAAACACAACTGTTCAAAATCTTTGGGATACAGGAGAGGCAGTCCTGAGAGGAAAGTATATAGCAATACAAGCCTTTGTCAAGAAACAAGAAAGGTCACTAATACACAACCTAACCCTACACCTAAAGGAGCTGGAGAAAGAACAGCAGATAAAGCCTAAACCCAGCAGGAGAAGAGAAATAATAAAGGTCAGAGCAGAAATCAATGAACTAGAAACCAAAAGAGCCGTAGAACAGGTCAACGAAACTAGGAGCTAGTTCTTTGAAAGAATTAAAAAGATTGATGAACCCCTGGCCAGACTGATCAAAAAGAAAAGAGAAATGACCCAAATCAACAAAATCATGAATGAAAGAGGAGAGATCACAACCAACACCAAAGAAATACAAACAATTGTAAGAACATATTATGAGCAACTCTATGCCAGCAAATTAGATAACCTGGAAGAAATGGGTGCATTCCTAGAGATGTACCAACTACCAAAATTGAACCAGGAAGAAATAGAAAACCTGAACAGACCTATAACCACTAAGGAAATTGAAGCAGTCATCAAAAAACTCCCAACAAACAAAAGCCCAGGGCCAGATGGCTTCCCAAGGGAATTCTATCAGACATTTAAAGAAGAATTAACACCTATTTTCCTGAAAATGTTCCAAAAAATAGAAATGGAAGGAAAACTTCCAAACTCATTTTATGAGGCCACCATTACCTTGATCCCAAAACCAGACAAAGACCCCATCAAAAAGGGGAATTACAGACCAATATCCTTGATGAACATGGATGCAAAAATTCTCACCAAATTACTAGAAAATAGGATCCAACAGTACATTAAAAGAATTATTCACCACGACCAAGTGGGATTTATCCCCAGGCTGCAAGGATGGTTCAACATCCACAAATCAATCAACGTGATACAATACATTAACAAAAGAAGAACAAGAATCTTATGATCCTCTCAATAGATGCAGAAAAAGCATTTGACAAAGTACAGCATCCTTTCTTGATCAAAACTCTTCAGAGTATAGGATTAGAGGGTACATACCTCAATATCATAAAAGCCATCTATGAAAAACCTACAGCGAATATCATTATCAATGGGGAAACGCTGAGAGCTTTTCCCCTAAGGTCAGGAACGCAGCAGGGATGTCCACTCTCACCACTGCTATTCAACATAGTATTAGAAGTCCTAGCCACAGCAATCAGACAACAAAAAGAAATCAAAGGCATCCAAATCGGCAAAGAGGAAGTCAAACTCTCACTCTCTGCAGATGATATGATACTGTATGTGGAAAACCCAAAAGACTCCACCCCAAAACTGCTAGAACTCATACAGGAATTCAGTCAAGTAGCAGGATATAAAATCATTGCACAGAAATCAGTGGCATTCCTATACACCAACAACAAGACAGAAGAGAGACAAATAAAGGAGTCGATCCCATTTACAATTGCACCCAAAACCATTAGATACCTAGGAATAAATTTAACCAAAGAGGCAAAGGATCTGTACTCAGCAAACTATAAAATACTCATGAAAGAAATTGAAGAAGACACAAAGAAATGGAAAAACGTTCCATGCTCATGGATTGGGAGAACCAACATTGTGAAGCTGTCAATGCTACCTAGAGCAATCTACACATTCAATGCAATCCTCATCAAAATACCATCCACTTTTTTCAAAGAAATGGAACAAATAATCCTAAAATTTGTATGGAACCAGAAGAGACCCCGAATAGCCAGAGGAATGTTGAAAAAGAAAAGCAAAGCTGGCGGCATCACAATTCCGGACTTCCAGCTCTATTACAAAGCTGTCATCTTCAGGACAGTATGGTACTGGCACAAAAACAGACACATAGATCAATGGAACAGAATCGAGAGCCCAGAAATGGACCCTCAACTCTATGGTCAACTTATCTTTGACAAAGCAGGAAAGAATATCCAATGGAAAAAAGACAGTCTTTTCAACAAATGGTGTTGGGAAAATTGGACAGCCACATGCAGAAGAATGAAACTGGACCATTTCCTTACACCACACACAAAAATAGACTCCAAATTGTTGAAAGACCTAAACGTGAGACAGGAGTCCATCCAAATCCTAAAGGAGAACACAGGTAGCAACCTCTTCGACCTCAGCCTCAGCAACTTCTTCCTAGAAACATCGCGAAAGGCACGGGAAGCCAGGGCAAAAATGAACTATTGGGATTTTATCAAGATAAAAAGCTTTTGCACAGCAAAAGAAACAGTCCACAAAACCAAAAGACAACCGACAGAGTGGGAGAAAATACTTGCAAATGACAGATCAGATAAAGGGCTAGTATCCGAAATCCATAAAGAATCTATCAAACTCAACACCCAAAGAACAAATAATCCAATCAAGAAATGGGCAGAAGACACGAACAGACATTTTTCCAAAGAAGACATCCAAATGGCCAACAGGCACATGAAAAAGTGCTCAACATCGCTCGGCATCAGGGAAATCGAAATCAAAACCTCAATGAGATACCACCTCACACCCGTCAGAATGGTTAAAATTAACAAGTCAGGAAGCGACAGATGTTGGCGTGGATGTGGAGAAAAGGGAACCCTCCTACACTGTTGGTGGGAAGGCAAGCTGGTGCAACCACTCTGGAAAACAGTATGGAGGTTCCTCAAACAGTTGAAATTAGAGCTACCATTCGATCCAGCAATTGCACTACTGGGTATTTACCCCAAAGATACAAATGTAGGGATCCGAAGGGGTATGTGCACCCCAATGTTTAGAGCAGCAATGTCCACAATAGCCAAACTGTTGGAAGAGCCAAGATGTCCATCGACAGATGAATGGATAAAGAAGAGGTGGTATATATACACAATGGAATATTATGCAGCCATCAATAGGAATGAGATCTTGCCATTTGCAACGACGTGGATGGAACTAGAGGGTGTTATGCTTAGTGAAATAAGTGAATCAGAGAAAAACATGTATCATATGACCTCACTGATACGAGGAATTCTTAATCTCAGGAAACATACTGAGTGTTACTGGAGTGGTTGGGGGTGGGAGGGGTGGGGTGGCTGGGTGATAGACATTGGGGAGGGTATGTGCTATGGTGAGCGCTGTGAATTGTGCAAGACTGTTCAATCACAGATCTGTACTTCTGAAACAAATAATGCAACATATTTTAAGAAAAATGATAAAGAAGAAGATAACAGGAGAGGAAGAATGAAGGGGAGTAAGTCAGAGGGGGAGACGAACCATGACAGATGATGGACTTTGAAAAACAAACTGAGGGTTCTAGAGGGGAAGGGGGTGGGGGGATGGGTTAGTCTGGTGATGGGTATTAAAGAGGTCACATTCTGCATGGAGCCCTGGGTGTTATGAACAAACAATGAAAAATGGAACACTACATCAAAAACTAATGATGTAATATATGGTGATTAACATAACAATAAAAAATTATTAAGTGAGAATGGTTTGATCCCTATTCAGCTGAATTCCTGAGACCAGACGAAATCCAGGTCTCTTACTCCTCTGCCATCTTGCTCCGTCCCAAGAGTCAGATATTTAACCAACTGTACCACCCAGGCACCTCTCTTTAATTAAATTTTTGAGAAAATGGTAAAACCACATAAAGTTGTACAACATAGACAATTCCTTATATATATATTTTTTTGAGACAGAGAGCGAGTGTGTGTGTGTGTGTGAGCTGGGGGTGAGGGGCAGAGGGAGAGGGAGAGAGAGAATCCCAAGCAGGCTCCACACTCAGCACAGAGCCCCACAAGGGTCTCCATCTCCCATCCCTGAGATCATGACCTGAGCTGAAATCAAGAGTGAGTTGCTTAACAGACTGAGCCATCTGAATGCCCTGATCCCATATATTCTTGATCCAGTTTCTCCCAGATACAACACCTTGTAAAACTCTAGTATAATAACAACTGGGCTGTTGACAGTGCCACAGTCAAGACAGAGAACACTTCCATCACACATAAATCCCTCAAGTTGCTCCTTCATAGTCACGTCCACTGTCTTCTCATTTCCTCCCCATCCTTAACCCCTGGCAACCATGAATCCATTCCCCACTTCTATAAATTTGTTCATTCAAGCATGTTATATAAATGGAATCTTTCATTTCATTGACTTTCTCTATTTGTTTTCTTTTTTTTTTTAAGATTTTCTTTATTTATTTGACAGAGAGAGACACAACAAGAGAGGGAATACGAGCAATGAGAGTGGCAGGGGGAGAAGCAGGCTTCCCGCTGATCAGGGAGCCTGATGAGGGGCTCGATCCCAGGACCTGGAATCATGACCTGAGCCGAAGGCAGACCTTAACAACTGAGCCACCCAGGTGCCCCTGTTTTCTGTTTTTAATGTAATCCATTTCTGTTCTTATCTTTATTATTTCCTTTTTTCTTCTTGCTTTGGGTTTATTTTGCTTTTCTTTTTCTAAATTCTTGAGGTGGGAGTTTAGATTATTGATTTGAGTCTTCTCCTTTTTTCCCAAATGCATATTGCTGTAAGTTTCCCTCTTGGAGCTGCTTTAGCTGTTTCCCATAATCTTTGATGGGTTGGTTTTTCATTTTCATTCTACTCAACTAATTTTTATTTCTCCCAAGACTTCCTCTTTGACCTATGGCTTATTTAGAATTGTACTGTTTCCTTTCCAATTGTTTGGAAGTTTTCTATTATCTTTCTGTTACTGATTTCCAGCTTGATTCCCTTGTGATCAGAAAATATATCCTGTGGTTACTCGACTACCTTTTTTAAATTCCATTTTGATGTATCTGTCATGTTTTTGAGTATCTCTTTGTGTGGCTTTTTTAGTGATTGCTCTAGGTAATAACTTTTATGTAAATAAATTATCACAGTTTACCAATTCAAATAAAATCTTAATCCCTTTTATTACGTCTCTTTACCTTCCCCTCATAATATAGTCATCTTAAATATTTCCTTTACATACACTGAAAACCACATCAGTGTTGTAGTTCTTTCTTCCACCATCAAATATAATTTAGGAAACTCTAGAGGTAAAGGATATTGTATTATATTCACCCATATTTTTGCTTACCATGTTCTTTCTTCCTTCCTGATGTTCCAAGACTTTTTTTTTTTTCTTTTCTGTTTAGAGACCTTCTGTTAGCCATTCTTTTTTAGGTAGATCGGCTGGCAACACTCTTAGCTTTCCTTCATCTGAGAATGTCTTAATTTCTCCTTCATTCCCGAACAGTATTTTCACTAGATAAGATTCGGAATTGACAATCCTTTTCTTTAAGCTTGAAAGAAAAAGTGCCATTTCCTTTTTTGGTCTCCCTGCCTCATGGGAAATCTTCTGTGATTCAAATTCTTTTCCCCTATAGAATAAAGGAGGCATTTCTGTCTGGTTGCTTTCAAGATTTTTTTCTTTGTTTTTAGCTTTCAGAAATTTGACTGTGATTTTTCTTGATGTGAATTTTTTTGGATTTGTCCTGTTTGGGCCTCACTCAGGTTCTTGAATCTCTAGGTTTAGTCCTTTGTCAAATTTAAGAAGTTTTCAGCCATTATTTCTTTCAGTGATTTTTTTTTTTCAGCCCCACCTCTTTCTCCTTTCCTTCTGGGACTCTGATGACATGGATTAGCTCCTCTGTCAAAGGCCCACAAGCCCTTGAGGACCTGCTCACTCTGTCTGTCAATTTTCTTTCTAAGATTTGGTATTTCCCCTTGTTCTATCCTTCACCTCACTGACTCCTTCTTCTGTCCTCTCCATTTTGTTGTTGAGCCCATTCATTGGGCTTTTCTTTCAATGACCCATCTTTTTCCATTCTAAAATTTCTATTTACTTCTTTAGAGCTTCTCTTCTTCTTCGTGTGTTTTCAGCATGTTTGTAATTGCTCTTGGGAGCATTTTTTTTTAATGATGACTACTTTAAAATCTTTGTCAGATAATTCCAACCTCTCTGTCATTCTCATGCTAGCATTGACTGTCTTTTTTTTTTTCATTCAAGTTGACATTTTCTTTGTTCTATAATTCAATTCATAAGTGACTTGAATTGAAACCTGGACATTTTGCGGTTTATGTTATGAGACTTTGAAACTTATTTCAACTTTCTGCATTAGCTGGATTTCTGCAACACAGCTCGAGCAGGGGATGGGGCTCACTGCCTCATTAGTCCTGGGTTGAGGCATAAGTCCAGGTTCCTCACTGAGTGTCTGTGGATACCCAAGTAGGGGAGGACCAGACCTCTGCTGGCATCTCCCTGGTGGGTAGGGGTCATTGTGCTTTGTTGCTGCTTCCCATGTGGCCTCCAGTGATGCCACAGGGTATAGCCTCAATGCTGGGTAATGGTGAAAGTCCTGATGCCAGGAGTGAGGGACTCTTCATTACTACTGGATGGGGTGAAATTCCAGGCTCCCAGTGTGGTCTTCCCTATCATAGCCATGGAGGAGTCACTGTGACTGCCTGGCAAGGGCAAGGGTAGATGTGCAGCTTCCCCACTCAGCCTTTGCCAGCTTGGATGGGGGTGGGGCTATAGCTTTCCCTGTGGAGTCTGGCTAAAGTAAAGCAGTTACTGTCAAAAAGTTGCCTGTTTTTTTTAGATTAGCCCTTCCATGGCCCTTTGACTACAGAGAGGGCTTTGGGTGGGCTTTTCTTCTCCTGGATCCCTTGATGTCTCTAGATTGCTGACTTCTCAAGCTCCATACCTGACATATGAGTCATAAAGAAACAAAAGCAAAAATAAAAATTGGGACCTCTTCGAGGCACCTGGGTGGCTCATTTGGTCTGCCTTCAGCTCAGGTCAGGATCCCAGGGTCCTGGGATCAAGCCCCATGTTGGGCTCCCTGCTCAGCTGGAAGCTTGATTCTGCCCACTCTGCCTGCTTGTGCTCTGTGTGTGTGTGTGTGTGTCAAATAAATGGGACCAAAAAAATGGGACCTCATCTAGTCAAGGTACCTAGCCAGTCTATCTAGGTTTTTGGCTGTGTATAGTGGAGGGCATAGGAAAAGTTGGAGCTATTCCATCTTCTCAAAAATATAAGTCCTTATAACCTTTTGCTTTTATTTTTTTTATTATGTTCAGTTAGCCAGCATATAGTACATCATAAGTCTTTGATGTAGCGTTCAACAATTCATTAGTTGCGTATAACACCCAGTGCTCATCACCACATGTGCCCTCCTTAATACCCATCATCCAGTTACCCCACCCCCCCACCCCCTCCCTCTGTAACCCTCAGTTTGTTTCCCGGAGTCCAGAGTCTCTCATGGTTTGTCTCCCTTTCTGATTTCTTCCTGTTCAGTTTTCCCTCCCTTCCCCTGTATAACCTTTTAAATGAAGAACTAACTCAAATTCTTAAATGATCTGGTCCCTACCTACCTTTTTCAATCTTATTCTCCACTCCCCTTGACACATACATTACACTCTCCATTCAAACAAAACTATTTTCTCATCGGTGGGGAGCTGGATTTTCATTCACATTCTATCACTTTCTTTGGATAAGTTGCTCAGGCCATTTGTGCCTCAGTTTCCTCACCTATAATGTGAGGTAAATAATACTGTATATATCTTAGGGTTGTTGTTTTGAAGACAAGGGTAGTCATCCCTATAGAGGAACTAATGTGTCTGGTATCCGATAACGTTCAATGTGGATGAGTTATTGTTACTATCAGGCTTTCCTTCCTCCATAGCCTTGTTCCTTCTGCCTCCACACCCTCCCACTTCCAAATCTAACACAATCTGTACATACCAGCTCCAGTGCCACCTTTTCTGTGAAGCCTTCCTGTATTCTCCCAACTACAAGTGGTCATGCTCTCCTGTGAAACATATGGAACATTTTCTATCTTCCTTTCAGAGTTAATTTCTTCTCCAATATCCTCCTGGGCTTTCTTTAAGGTAAAGACTATACTATACTCAACCTTAAATATACATATTTCTACCTTATTATAAAGACTAATGTTGAGTGAAAGAATTATTGATTAATTATATGGAAAAAGAGGGGGACAATCTATTCAGTGCTAGGTGCCTGGAGTAGACAGAATAATGGTTCCCACCCTAGTCCCCAGGACCTGGGAAAATGTTACCATTCATGGCAAAAGGGACTTTGCAGATATAATTAAATTGAGGATTTCGGATGGGGAGATTGTCCTGAATTATGTGGGTGGGCCCAATGTAATCCCAAGGGTCCTTATAAGCAAAAGAGGGAGACAATGAAAGCAGAGGTTGAAGTTGATAGAGTGACTGGCAGATGGAAAAGGGAAGAGATTCATCTGCCAAAGGACCGACAGCCTCTAGAAGCTGCAAAGTCAAGGACACAGATTCTCTCTTAGGGCTTCCAGACAGAACACAGCTCTGCCAACACCTTGATTTCAGCCCAGTGAGACCCATTTTGGATTTCTGGCTTCCAGAATTGTAAGATAATACATTTATGTTATTTTAAGCCACCAAGTTTCTGGTCATTTGTTATAGCCACAATAGGACGCTAATACAGTGCACGTTGCTAACACTTAATAGGCACGTTCTTTCACAAGATTATGATAAAGAATGAATGCATTCATTTATTTGTTAATTTATTCAGCAGTTATTGCCTACCTACTATGTGCTCGGCACAGTCCTAAGTGTGGAAAGGTGACAGGGTAGGGAGATTTAAACATGAATTGAAAGCTGGCTCTGCCCTCGGGACACACTAAGGAGGCACTGTGTCCACGGACATTGGTCACACGATACAATGATTATCCATGTACACAGAGTAGTGGAGGCGACCAACAGTCTTTATATGCAAAGGAAGAATTCATCTTTGCCCAATCCTAACTTGTTCCATTGTAGAATATTCTGCTTGCAGACTGATTTAAACCAGAGTTGAAAGGCCTTTCAGAACATGTTCTAGTACTGTGACCACAAAACCTACAATAATGCATCAGAGCAACGGTACATCTCCTACCTGTGTCCAATCCTGATGCCACCATTTACTGTCTATGTAACCTTGAGCATAGGATATGAAGTTGGTATAGGAGCACTTGCTTTTTACGGTTGTTATGAAGATGAAATGCATGAATTTGTGTAAACACTTAGAATAGTACATGACCTGTGGAATGTATGAAATTGCTAAATTAAAAACAAAAAAATCTTGAGTCTAACTCCAAATCAGAATTTCTGGAAGCAGTGCTTGAAAATCCTTGTTTTAATCTCATGCATACTCAAAATAGGGAGCTGTTGCACTAGCCTACCCCACCCCTCAGAGTAAGCCAATCATTCTGCCATGCACATGCTTTTTTTGTTTTTGTTTTCTACAGAAAGGCTTTATGAAGATTATGCTGTCAACATTTTCCTTCCCATACTCATAAATTTTCTTAAAAGTTAGCTCAAACTTCATTGAATTTACTCTTTTTAAGTGCTTAAAGTTAGTGTTTTATAGGGAAAAATCAATGAGCATTATCCATATGTTTACTGTATATACACTCATACATTCATTCATTCATGCATCCGTCAGCTATTTAAGGAATCATACCCTGTGCCAGATAGGTATGTGTTGGAATTACATTCCTTTCTGGAAGAGGCAAGGGCTTTAGTAGCAAATAGAAGTCAACCAATCAAATGTACATGTGAAGGGTATAGAGGAAAATGATATTCCAGGCAGGCATTCAGAAAACCCTCCAGTCTCAACTGTCTCTGCTTTGGGAGAAGAGAAAAATTGTACTTTATACCTTGATTCAGCAGCTGCAGGGCAGGGCACAATGAGGCCCCTCTCATCAATGCAACAGTGGCCAGTACCTAAGGGAACAGAAATTGGACATCAAAGTCCATTCATGGGGCAAGGAGTTGCTGAGCAGAGAAGACAGAAGTAACAGGAGGCAGCAGGACAGAGTTCGGGGAGTCACAGTGGTGTGCCAAAGTGGCTAGCATCCCGGGGCTGGGAGCCAGATCCTGACTCTGGTACCTACTGGCTGTGTGAACTTGGGTGGCTCCCCAGCAAAACACAGATATATAGTCATTATAGTAAAATATAGTACAAGTAAAACTGTACTTCCCTGAAGGGATCTGGCAGGCTGACTGACATAATGCTTATCAATGTTTATCAGCACAACACTCAGCACATGCTTCTTAAAAAACAAAGTAGTTGTTGATATTGGTGGGTTTGGGGTTGATAATGGTAGAGCTGGGTATTTTCATTTCTGTTTTGTTTTGATTTATTATCAAAGTAATAAATGTAACACAAGTTCATTTACAGGTAAGAAAATACCAAATTCCTTCACCTGACCACCTGAGGCATCTCTGCAGCACACCTAGGACTCCACCGGCAGCTAAACACCAATCATGCAGACAAATGAGGCCTTCGTGATGGGCTCATGGAGACTCTGAAGTCTCTTGAACCCATTCTTCCCTCTCCCCTGTCCTAGGAGGACGGAGAGGCTTAAATACAACCCTCATGATGGGACTTATTTAGGAAGTAATTGTCCTTCCACTCCGGTCCCTGATCCTGGTTCATGGAAGAAGAGCTTCCAGGGATTGAGTAGAATGCGAAGACACTATTTGACGTGTCTCCATCAAGCATTGAGCACAAGGCAAGCCTTTTCCTGTCTGGTCCTGGAGGATGCATAAGCCCTTTTTAGGGCTCTATAAACACCAGCAGTTTATAAACTGGGGCCTCGGAGGCTGCAGAGTGCCCTCATTCCCCACTCCACATCTGCACCATTCTGTTGGCACCATACCTAGACCAAACACGAAATCACACTAGGGCAGCAAAATGCTTTTTTTTTTTTAATTATTTTTTGATGTAGTGTTCCATGATTCATTGTTTGTGTATAACACCCATTGCTCCATTCAAAACGTGCCCTCTATAATACCCATCACGAGGCTAACCCATCCCCCCACCATCTCCCCTCTAGAAGCTTCAGTTTGTTTCTCAGAGTCCAGAGTCTCTCATCGTTCATCTATCCCTCCGATTTCCTCACTTTCATTTTTCCCTTCCTACTATCTTCTTCTTTTTTTTTTTTTTTAACATATACTGTATTATTTGTTTCAGAGGTATAGGTCTGTGATTCATCTGTCTTACACAATTCACAGCACTCACAATAGTATATGGTGTATACCCTCCCCATTTTCTATCACCCAGCCACCCCATCCCTCCCACCCCCTCACCATTCCAGCAATCCTCAGTTTGTTTCCTGAGATTAAGAATTCTTCATATCAGTGAGATCATATGATACGTGTCTTTCTCTGACTGACTTATTTTGCTTAGCGTAATACCCTCTAGTTCCAACCATGTCATTGCAAATGGCAAGATTTCATTTTTTTTTTTGATGGCTGGATAATATTCCATTGCATATATATACCACTTCTTCTTTATCCATTCATCTGTCAATGGACACCTTGGCTCTTTCCATAGTTTGGCTATTGTGGACATTGCTACTATAAACACTGGAGTGCACATACCCCTTCGGATCACTACACTTGTATCTTTGGGGTAAATACCCAGTCGTGCAATTGCTGGGTCCTATGGTAGCTCTATTTCTCCATACTGTTTTCCAGAGTGGCTACACCAGCTTGCATTCCCACCAGCAGTGTAGGAGGGTGCCCCGTTCTCTGCATCCTCGCCAACATCTGTTGTTTCTTGACTTGTTAATTTTAGCCATTCTGACGGGTGTCAGGTAGTATCTCACTGAGGTTTTGATTTGGGTTTCCCTAATGCTGAGCGATGTTGAGCACTTTTTCATGTGTCTGTTGGCCATTTGGATGTCTTCTTTGGAAAAATGTCTGTTCATGTCTTCTGCCCATTTCTTGATTGGATTATTTGTTCTTTGGGTGTTGAGTTTGATAAGTTCTTTATAGATTTTGGATACTAGCCCTTTATCTGATATGTCATTTGCAAATATCTTCTCCCATTCTTTCGGTTGTCTTTTATTTTGTTGACTGTTTCTTTTGCTGTGCAAAAGCTTTTTATCTTGATGAAGTCCCAGTAGTTCATTTTGCCCTTGCTTCTCTTGCCTTTGGCGATGGTTCTAGGAAGAAGCTGCTGCCGCTGAGGTCAAAGAGGTTGCTGCCTGTGTTCTCCTCAAGGATTTTGATGGACTCCTGTCTCACACTTAGATCTTTCAACAATTTTGAGTCTATTTTTGTGTGTGGTGTAAGGAAATGGTCCAGGTTCATTCTTCTGCATGTAGCTGTCCAATTTTCCCAACACCATTTGTTGAAGACACTGTCTTTTTTCAACTGGACATTCTTGCCTGCTTTGTGGAAGAGTAGTTAACCATAGAGTTGAGGGTCCATTTTGGGGCTCTTTATTCTGTTCCATTGATCTATGTGTCTGTTTTTGTGCCAGTACCATGCTGTCTTGATGATTAGAGCTTTGTAATACAGCTTGAAGTCTAGAATTGTGATGCCGCCAGCTTTGCATTTCTTTTTCAACATTCTTCTGGCTATTCAGGGTCTTTTTTGGTTCCATACAAATTTTAGGGTTATTTGTTTATTTCCTTGAAAAAAGTTGATGGTATTTTGATAGGGATTGCTTTAAATATGTAGATTGCTCTGGGTAGCATTGACATCTTCACAATATTTGTTCTTATCCATGAGCATGGAACGTTTTTCCATTTCTTTGTGTCTTCCTCAATTACTTTCATGAGTATTTTATAGTTTTCTGAGTACAGATTCTTTGCCTCTTTTGTTAGACTTATTCCTAGGTATTTTATGGTTTTGGGCGCAATTGTAAATGGGATTGATGCTTTAATTTCTCTTTCTCTGTCTTGCTGGTCTTTAGGAATGCCACTGATTTCTGTGCATTGATTTTATATCCTGCCACGTTCCTGAATACCTGTAGGTATTCTAGCAATTTTGGGGTGGAGTCTTTTGGGTTTTCCAAATAAAGTATCATATCACCTGCAAACAGTGAGAGTTTGACTTCTTTGTTGATTCGGATGCATTTTATTTATTTTTGTTGTCTGATTGCTGTGACTAGGACTTCTAGTACTATGTTGAATAGCAGTGGTGAGAGTGGACATCCCTGCCAAGTCCCTGACCTTAGGGGGAAAGTGCAGGTTTTCCCCATTAAGATTAATATTCACTATGGGTTTTTCATAGATGGCTTTTATGATATTGAGGTATATACGCTCTATCCCTGTACGCTGAAGAGTTTTGATCAAGAAAGGATGCTGTACTTTGTCAAATGCTTTTTTCTGCATCTATTGAGAGGATCATATGGTTCTTCTTCTTTCTTTTGTTAATGTATTCTATCACACTGGTTGATTTGAGGATGTTGAACCAAACTTGCAGCCCAAGGATAAATCCCACTTGGTCATGGTGAATAATCTTTTTAATGTACTGTTGGATTCTATTGGCTAATATTTTGGTGAGAATTTTTGCATCCAGTTCAACAGGGATATTGGTCTGTAATTCTCCTTTTTGATGGGGTCTTTTTCTAATGTTAGGATCAAGGTAATGGTGGCCTCACAAAATGAGTTTGGACGTTTTCCTTCCATTTCTATTTTTTGGAACAGTTTCAGGAGAATAGGTATTAATTCTTCTTGAAATGTTTTGTAGAATTCCCCTGGGAAGCCATCTGGCCCTGGGCTCTTGTTTGTTGGGAGATTTTTGATGACTGCTTCAATTTCCTTAGTGGTTATAGGTCTGTTCAGGTTTTCTATTTCTTCCTGGTTCAATTTTGGTAGTTGATACATCTCTAGGAATGCACCCATTTCTTCCAGATTATATAATTTGCTGGCATATAGTTGTTCATAACATGTTCTTTTAATTTTTTGTATTTCTTTGGTGTTGGTTGTGATCTCTCCTCTTTCATTCATGATTTTACTTATTTGGGTCATTTTTCTTTTCTTTTTGATCAGTCTGGCCAGGGGTTTATCAATCTGTTTAATTCTTTCAAAGAACCAGTTCCTAGTTTCATTAATCTGTTCTACTGTTCTTTTGGTTTCTATTTCATTGATTTCTGCTCTGATCTTTATTTCTCTTCTCCTGCTGGGTTTAGGTTTGATTTGCTGTTCTTTCTCTAGTTCCTTTACGTGTAAGGTTAGGTTGTGTATTAGAGACCTTTCTTGTTTCTTGAGAAAGGCTTGTATTGCTATATACTTTCCTCTCAGGATTGCCTTTGCTGTATCCCAAAGATTTTGAACAGTTGTTTTTCATTTATATTTGTTTCCATGAATTTTTAAAATTCTTCTTTAATTTCCTGGTTGACTCATTCATTCTTTAGTAAGATGCTCTTTAGCGTCCATGTATTTGAGTTCTTTCCGACTTTCCTCTTGTGATTGAGTTCTAGTTTCAAAGCATTGTCGTCTGCAAATATGCAGGGAATAATCCCAATCTTTTGGTACCGGTTGAGACCTGATTTGTGACCTAGGATGTGATCTATTCTGGAGAATGTTCCATGGGCACTAGAGCAGAATGTGTATTCTGTTGCTTTGGGATAGAATGTTCTGAATATATCTGTGAAGTCCATTTGGTCCAGTGTTTCATTTAAAGTCTTTATTTCCTTGTTGATCTTTTGCTTCGATGATCTGTCCATTTCAGTGAGGGGGGTGTTAAAGTCCCCTAGTATGCCTATATTGTTGTCGATCTGTTTCTTTGATTTTTTTGTTAATTGGCTTATATATTTGATTGCTCCCATGTTAAGGGCATAGATATTTACAATCATTAGATCGTCTTGTTGGATATACCCTTTAAGTAGGATATAGTGTCCTTCTTCATCTTTTATTATAGTCTTTGGTTTAAAATCTAATTTGTCTGATATAAGGATTGCCACCCCAGCTTTCTTTTGATGTCCATTAGCATGGTAAATTGTTTTCCACTTCTCACTTTCAATCTGGAGGTGTCTTTTGCATCTAAAATGAGTCTCTTGCAGACAGCATATCGATAGGTCTTGTTTTTTTTTATCCAATCTGATACCCTCTGTCTTTTGATTGGGGCATTTAGCCCATTTACATTCAGGATAACTATTGAAAGATATGAATTTAGTGTCATTGTATTGCCTGTAAGGTCACTGTGACTGTATATTGTCTGTGTTCCTTTCTGGTCTATGCTGCTTTTAGCCTCTCTCTTTGCTTAGAGGACCCCTTTCAATATTTCTTATGGGGCTTGTTTCATGTTTGCAAATTCCTTTAGTTTTTGTTTGTCCTGGAAGCTTTTTTCTCTCCTTCTATTTTCAGTGACAGCCTAGGTGGATATAGTATTCTTGGCTGCATATTTTTCTCGTTTAGTGCTCTGAAGATATCATGCCAGTCCTTTCTGGCCTGCCAGGGCCCTGTGGATAGAGCTGTTGCCATTCTAATGTTTCTAACATTGTAGGTTACAGATCTCTTCTCCCAAGCTGCTTTCAGGATTTTCTCTTTGTCTCTGAGACTCATAAGTTTTTCTATTAGAAGTTAGGTTGTTGACCTACTTTTATTGATTTTGAGAGGGATTCTCTGTGCCTCCTGGATTTTGATGCATGTTTCCTTCTCCACATTAGGGAAGTTCTCTGCTATAGTTTGCTCCAATATACCTTTTGCCCCTTTCTCTCTTTCTTCTTCTTCTGGGATCCCAATTATCCTAATATTGTTTCATATTATGGTATCACTTATCTCTCGAATTCTGCCTTCCTGATACAGTAGTTGTTTCTCTCTCCTTTTCTCAGCTTCTTTATTCTCAATCATTTGGTCTTCTATATCACTAATTCTCTCTTCTACCTCATTTATCCTAGCAGTTAGAGCCTCCATTTTTTATTGCACCTCATTAATAGCCTTTTTATTTCAACTTGGTTAGATTTTAGTTCTTTTATTTCTCCAGAAAGGGTTTCTCTAGTATCCTCCATGCTTTTTTCAAGCCCAGCTAGTATCTTTTTAATCGTCATTCTGAACTCTAGTTCTGACACTAATGTCCATATTGATTAGGTCTCTGGCAGTCAGTACTGCCTCTTGTTCTTTTTTTTGAGGTGAGTTTTTCTGTCTTGTCATTTTGTCCAGAGAATAGATGAATGAGAGAACATAATGCTAAAAGGGTAACAATGACCCCAGAAAAATATACACTAAACAAATCAGAAGAGACCCAAAACCGGGGGGAAAGAAAAGGAAAGAAAGAATAAAGAAAAGAAGAAGAAGAAGAAAAAAAGGATATGATCAAATTGATCAGGCTGGTGAATAGATCAGTGCCACACACTAGATTTTGGGTGTATGTTGGTCTGTTAGAAGAAACTGCCTCCCAAAATTTTAAAGAAAGAAAAACTTACAGATGTAAAAAATAAAGGTAAATACGTTGAAGGGATGGAAAATGAATGTAAAGATGAAAATTATAAAAGATTTTATAAAAGGAATTGATAACAAGTTGGTTGAAAAAAGAAAGAAGAGAAATTCAAAAAAAGGGGGGGAGAGAATGGGAGACTAGATCAAAGAGATAGAACAAAGAGACTAGAACAAAGCCATACACTAGAGATTTAGGGTATAGTTTGGTCTGTTAGAAGAAACTGTATCCCAAAATTTTAAAGAGAGAAAAACTTATATATATACCAAAAATAAGGTTAACTAGAATGAAGGGATAGAGTATGACTCTAGAAATGAAAAATAAAAAATATTTTTTAAAAAGGGGATTAATAAGATGCTGGTTGAAAAAGAGAAAAAGAAAAACTCAAAAAAATAGAAAAAGAAAAAAAGAAAATTAAAAAAATTAACTTTAAAAGACTAAAGAATCAGGGGGAAAAAAGCCATAAATTCTATGTGCTATATTCTCAAGCGCTGGAGTTCTGTGGTTCTCATTGATTGGTAAACTTGGTCTTGGCTGGCTGTTCTCAATGATCTTCTGGGGGAGGGGCCTGTTGCCATGGTTCCCAAATGTCTTTGCCAGGAGGCGGAATTGCCCCGCCCTCGCCGGTCTGGGCTAAGTAATCTTCTCCGGTTTGCTCTCAGGAGCTTTTGTTCCCTGCAAGCTTTCTATACAGCTTTGGATGACGAGAATGAAAATGGCGGCCTCCCAATCTCTGCCCCAGAGGAGCCGAGATCCCAGGGCCCTGCTCCTCAGTGCACCCCCAGAGAAAAGCAGTCAGTCATTCCTGTCTCCCCAGTCTCTGGCTGTACTCCGTGCTTACCCAGCCTGTGACTGAGCATTTCTATCTCTGGCCCACAACCCCGTGTGGAGTCTCCAAACCCAGCAGATCCCTGCAGCGGGCTCCCATGCCGCTCCTCCTGGGGGAGGAAGGGGAGTCTCCCCAGATCTGCTGCTTGTTGGGTCCCTGATGGAGGAGCAGTGGCCCAACTGTGCCGCAGATCACAGTTTATGGCAACCCCGAGCTGAGACCCCACTCCTCAGCTCCGTCTCTGCAACTGACTTCCCTGCTCTGATACCTGGGAGCTCTGCTGCACTCAGGCACCCCCGGTCTTTCTGTGACCCCGAGGGTCCTGAGACCACACTGTCCCAGCGAGGGTTCCACCCCCCGCTTAGCCACTAGAGTGACGTCCCTCAGTGGAGCCGACTTCTAAAAGTTCTGATTTTGTGCTCCGCAGCTCTATCACTTGCCCAAAGCAGCCAACAGTGGCCCCCTCCCCCCGCAGTCTATCTTCCCAAATATCGCCTCAGATTCACTTCTCTGCACATCCTACCTTCCAGAAAGTGATCACTTTTCTGTCCATAGAGTTGCAGCTATTCTTTTCTTCAATCTCCTTTTGAGTTTGTAGGTGTTCAGAATGGTTTGCTACCTATCTAGCTGAATTCCTGGGACCAGACGAAATTCAGGTTTCCTACTCCTCCGCCATCTTGCTCCTCCTCCAGGGCAGCAAAATGCTCTTAACGAACTCATGCATCAACTCATCATTGAGCACCCACCAAATTCTGGTTTCATAATAGGTAAGTAGTGATGGATGGGAATCGACCAAAGGCAGTAACTCTTTCTAGAGGATAGCACTGACATATGTAAATATCATAGAGGAAGTGTAGTCTGAAGGTGAAGGTCAAGGACTTGAGCCAGAGCATTTCGTTCAAACTCTAGCCCAGCCTACTCAATATCAGGGTGATGACAACTCCACATGACCCATTTTCCTCATCTATAAACATGGGCCACATTATTATCATGAAATAAGAGTGTATATCTCACAAGGGTATTGTAAAGACCAAAGGAAGCTCCCTTTTGCATCTATATGTTTGACTTTCTAAAATGTATTATTGAAGTAGAGTTGGCATACGATGTTATATTAGTTTCAGGTGTACGGCATAGTGATTCAACATCCTGTACACTACTCAATGCTCACCATGTAGGTGTCATCACCATCTGTCACCCACACATTATTACAGCCTTATTGATTATATTCCCTATGCTGTACTTTTTATCTCTGTGACTTATTTATTTTGTAACTGGAAGTTTGTACCTCTTAATCCCCTTCAGCTCTTTCACCCATCCCCTACCCACAACCCTGAAATCTTGCCATTTGCTACCTCATGGATGGACCTAGCAGGTATTAATGCTACGTGAAATAACTCGGACTGAGAAAGACAAGTACCATATGATTTCACCTACATATGGAAGCAAACAATTAAAAAAACAAACCAACAAGACAAAACAGACTCTTGAATACAGAGTACAGGCTTGATGTTTATATACTCTGCTCTGGAATGAGCTCTCCAGCAGCATTTCTCCTGTTTCCAAAAGTTTTAATAACACCCATTCCAGCAGTTTCCTGAGCATCCAGCTTGGGGAAAAAGGAAAAAAGAGGGTGATGGATTACAGAAAGTAAGAAGAAAGAGCTCTTGGAGTCTATTAAGGAGTCCCCACATATAGCAAAGAAATAGGTTTTTGGAAAAACAAGAAATCAATGTGCTGACTGAATCACTCAATTGGTTCACTCACTTATTAGTGGATAGCCTTGGCTCTTGGCATTTGAGAGGATAATGGATTTTTATTGCTTAATTCCCTGTAAGTGAAGAACTAGTGAATTGTAAAATCCTGTTGCTTAACATGTATCATTAAGTACTGAACTAGCAAAAAAAAAAAATCAATTCTAGGTTTGGTTGCTGATTAGCTTTTCTCAGGGAATTGAGACTAAAGTGCCTTTATTGTTCTTCTCTTTAATTCATAAAACACTGTGCTTGAAACACTTGAGCAAACATGTTTACCATCTTGGAGCTAAATTCCCACTCAGCGGCCAGGATCCTATAGACCCTTCATGGGCTCACTCATGACACAGTCCCAGTGGCTGCTCTGGGTGAGCCAGAGTTCTGGAGAAGATGTGCACATTCCAACTACTCTGGAGTGACTCCAGCTTGTTGAGGAGGGTGGTGTTCTTGGAGCCACAGCCTCCTGCATTTCCTGGTCCCAATCAAGTGCACGTCCAACCACCCTAACCAGGCATTCAAGGCAATAGGACTCGTATCTCCATCTGCAGGTGGTGTCTACTTGGCCCCCAAAACCCTGCACTGCCATATTGGGAGCAGGTGTCTGATCCTTGACCCCCATGGACTGCCTCTTCTAATGGCTATGGCAATCCAGCCTACTTGACTTGGTCAACTCTTGGCTTCTCATGCAGCCATTCTTGTCAAGCAAAGGCAGAAATCAGTATTTTTATGATATTGTTTCTTTTTACTCATTTACATTATTATAAAGTCTACTTCTCAACTAATAATTTTTCACAGTGATTACTGACCTTTTTAGAAAATACAGCGATGACGTGGGGCCAAACAAAATATACTGAAGGCCAAATTCAATCGGTTTTGTGACCTCTGAGTTAAGACCTCCTACAACCCCCATTTTTCTCTTCACCCACAGACTGTTCTCTATTCTTGAAACATCTTTTCTGTAAGTTTATTGGTTCATTTCATTTTCAAGAGATTCTACCCTTCCACATCTCTTTTAAAATTGTTTCCACGATTTTAAGTTAGTAGAGTCATATTGCTGCTCGTGCTAGTCTGTTCTAGAGAATCCTTCTCTTTCCTCCTTCCCTTTCTTTTCCGGAAAATATTTAAGTGCCGAGTATGCCCCAGGCACTGAGTTTGAAAGATGAGCCAGAACACAGACTTTGATTCTGAAGGACTCACTGACAAGTGAAATTGACAAACGTCTAAGGGTGTTACGATACAGCGTGGTAAGTGCCATAGCGTTGGAATCCAGAAAAGGGATCTTCAACTCTACCCTCAACCAAGCAGGGGCAGCTTCTCAGAGGAGGTGACACTTAAGGTGAATCTTGGCACATGGAAGGAAGAGGAAAACAAAGGCTGAGAAGAAGTTCAGGAAGAATGGACACATTTGGTAAGATTGTGAATTGGTCATGAGAAGATATGACGTAG
Source organism: Zalophus californianus (assembly GCF_009762305.2). Lineage (NCBI taxonomy): Eukaryota > Metazoa > Chordata > Mammalia > Carnivora > Otariidae > Zalophus > Zalophus californianus. The sequence continues at coordinate 94,097,088 of NC_045604.1, read as the reverse complement.
ACACTGGCACCCAGGAAACAAGGGAACTAGGCAGAGTCCAGCTTCATAAGAGCCTTGCTCTCCCCCACCGAGATTGTTCTTGATCCCGCCAGCAACAGGGGCTGTTTGTAGGTTCCTAAGCTGAGGATGAGCATGTTCTGTTTTGCTTTTAAGAAAGTTCTTTCTGGGGGCACCTGGGTGGCTCAGTCGTTAAGCGTCTGCCTTCAGCTCAGGTCATGATCTCCGGGTCCTGGTATTGAGCCCCACATCAGGCTCCCTGCTCCATGGGGAGCATGTTTCTCCCTCTCCCACTCCCCCTGCTTGTGTTCCCTCGTGAGCTGTGTTTCTGTCAAATAAATAAATGAAACCTTTTAAGAAAAAGAAAGAAAGTTCCCTCTGGTCTACAGGCACACCATCCTGAACATGCCTGATCTCACTAGAAAGTTCCCTCTGGCAGCCACACGGAAGATGACTGAAGGATGGGAGAGAGGGGACAAGACAGGTCAATGAGGTAAGAAATAACAAGAGTGATCAGAACAGGGGCCACAGCGGCGGGGGTGGGGAGCAGGCAGCAGAGCTGAGATGAATTTAGGGGGGAGAGTCTCCTCACAGCCTGTCCTGTTTCCTGCCTGGATCATGGCAGTGGCCTCCTGAATGGCCTCCCTGCCTGCAGCCTTCTCCCCTCCAGTCTATCTTCCAACCACAGAGTCATTCTAACAGCCAACCACTTAAAGACTATTTACTCCCTATCACCCACCAGTGATTCTTGGGGAGGGAAGGGGGGTATTTTGTCCCCAAGGTGACACAAAACAATGTCTGGAGATAGTTTTAGTTTTTACAACTGGAGGGGCAGGGGTTGCTACTGCCTCCTGATGAGCATAGCCCAGGGCTGCTGATAGACATCCTCCAGTGCACAGCACAACCTCCTCTACAAAGACTTAGCTGGCCCCAAAGTCAAGAGTACTGAGATTAAGATACCCTGAACTTCGTATAAAATCCCAAACTGCCCTGGCTGCCAGGATACAGCCCCAGATCACTGCTTTCTCTCCAGCTTCACTGACATTTTAAGCAGTTTTATAAAAATACATATTTATATTTGTGCCTTTGCACATGCTTTGTGCTCTACCTGGAGTGCCTTTTATGTCCCTACCTGTTTACTTTTACTCTACCTTTTTACTCCTCCTCCTGAGGACATTCTTCTCTTCTTCCAAGGCCTATTCCCGATAGCATCCTCTGTGAGATTTTTCCAGGTCTCCCCTGGCAGTGCTCTTTTTTTTTTTTTTCAATTTAAAAAAGTTAATTTTATTTCTATATGCTGGCAATGAACAAACTTAAAAATTATATTAATGGGGGGCGGAGCAAGATGGTGGAAGAGTACGAGACCTGGATTTCATCTGGTCTCAGGAATTCAGCTGGATAGAAATCAAACCATTCTGAACACCTACAAACTCAACAGGAGATCGAAGAAAATAGCAGCAAATCTCTGAACAGAAAACCCACCACTTACTGGAAGGTAGGACGTGCGGAGAAGTGAATCCAAGGCGATATTCGGGAGGATAGATGGCGGGGGAGGGGGCCTCCGCCAGCCGCTTCTGGCAAGTGATAGAGCCGCGGAGCACAAAATCGGAACTTTTAGAAGTCATTTCCACTGAGGGACGTCGCTCCAGTGGCTAAGCAGGGGGTGGAAACCTCGCGGGACAGTGTGGTCTCAGAACCCTCGGGGTCACAGAAAGACCGGGGGTGCCTGAGTGTGGCAGAGCTCCCAGGTATTGGAGTGGGGAAGCCAGGTGCAGAGACAGAGCTGAGGAGCAGGCTCTCACTCGGGGTTGCCATAAACCGTGATCCGAGACACAGTCGGGCCACTGCTCCTCCAGCAGGGACCCAACAAGTGGCAGATCCGGGGAGACTCCCCTTCCTCCCCCAGGAAGAGTGGCGCAGGAGCACACCACAGGGATCTGCTGGGTTTGGAGACTCCACACGTGGTCGGGTGCCAGAGATAGAACCACTCGATCACAGGCCGGGTGAGCACGGAGTGTGGCCGGAAACCGGGGACACGGGAATGACTGACTGCTTTTCTCTGGGGGCGCGCTGAGGAGTGGGGCCCTGAGTTCTCGGCTCCCCCAGGGCAGAGATTGGGAGGCCGCCATTTTCACTGTCATCCTCCAAAGCCAAACAGAAAGCTTGCAGGGAACAAAAGCTCCCGAGAGCAAACCCAAGCAGATGACTTAGGCCGGACCCAGCAAGGGCAGGGCAATTCCGCCTCCAGCAAGGACATTTGGGAACCATGGCAACAGGCCCCTCACCCAGAAGATAAGCAAGAACAGCCAGCCAAGACCAAGTGTACCGATGAATGAGAACCGCAGAACTACAGCGCTAGGGGAACTGCACCTAGAATTCATGGCTTTTTTACCATGATTCTTTAGTCTTTCAAAGTTAATTTTTTTAACTTTTTTTTTTGAAATTTTCTTTTCCCTTTTTCAACCAACATCTTATCAATCCCATTAAAAAAACATTTTTATTTTTCATTTTTAGACTCATATTCTATCCCATAATAGTAGTTATCCTCATTTTTGGCATATATATATATATATAAGTTCTTCTCTCTTTAAAATTTTGAGATACAGTTTCTTCTAAAAGATCAAAATATACCCTAAATCTCTAGTGTATGGCTTTGTTCTAGTCTCCTGCCTGATCACATTCTCTCCCCTTTTTTTTCCTCTCTTTATCTTTTTTTTAATCCTCTTTCATTTTTCAAACAATTTCTTATCTTATCAATTCCTTTTATAAAATTTTTTACAATTTTCATCTTTACAGTTATATTCCATCCCTTCATCATATCAATCCTTATTTTTTACATCTGTAAGTTTTTCTTTCTTTAAAATTTTGGGAGGCACTTTCTTCTAACAGACCAAAATTAGCCCAAAATCTAGTGTGTGGCACTGATCTATGCACCAGCCTGATCATATTTGATCATATTCTGTTTTTTTTTGTTTTGTTCTGTTTTTCTTTGTTTTTATCTTTTTCTTTTTCTTTTTTTCTCTCTTTCCCTTTCTTTTCCCCTGGTTTCAGGTCTTTTCTGATTTGTTTAGAGTATATTTTCTGGGGATGTTGTTCCCCTGTTAGCATTTTGTCCTCTCATTCATCTATTCTCCTCTGGACAAAATGACAAAATGGAAAAAATCACCTCAAGAAAAAGAACAAAAGGTAGTACCGTCTGCCAGGGACCTACTCAATATGGATATTAGTACGATGTCGGACCTAGAGTTCAGAATCATGATTTTAAAGATACTAGCTGGGCTTGAAAAACGAATGGAAGTTATTAGATAAATCCTTCCTGGAGAAATAAAGAACAAAAATCTAACCAAGTCAAAAACAAAAAGGTTCTTAATGAAGTTCAATAAAAAATGGGGGCACTAACTGCTAGGATAAATGAGGGAGAACAGAGAATCAACGATATAGAAGACCAAATGATGGAAAGTAAGGAAGCTGAGAAAAAGAGAGATAAAAAACTACTGGATCACAAGGGCAGAATTCGAGAGATAAGCGATAAGATAAGATGAAACAATATTAGAATAATTGGGAGCCCAGAAGAAGAAGAAAGAGAGAGAGGGCCAGAAGGTATATTGGAGCAAATAATAGCAGAGAACTTCCCTAATGTGGGGAAGGAAACCGGCATCAAAATCCAGGAGGCACAGAGAACCCCTCTCAAAATCAATAAAAATAGGTCAACACCCCGACATCTAATAGTAAAACTTATGAGTCTCAGAGACAAACAGAAAATCCTGAAAGCAGCTCAGGAGAAGAGATATGTAACCTACAATGGTAGAAATTTTAGACTGGCAACAGACCTAACACAGAGACCTGGCAGGCCAGAAAGGACTGGCATGATATCTTCAGAGGATTAAACGAGAAAAATATGCAGCCAAGAATACTATATCCACCTAGGCTGTCATTGAAAATAGAAGGAGAGATAAAGAGCTTCCAGGACAAACAAAAACTAAAGGAATTTCCAAACATGAAACCAGCCCTACAAGAAATATTGAAAGAGCTCCTCTAAGCAAAAAGAGAGCCTAAAAGCAGCATAGATCAGAAAGGAACACAGACAATATACAGTCACAGTCACCTTACAGGCAACACAATGGCACTAAATTCATACCTTTCAATAGTTACCCTGAATGTAAATGGGCTAAATGCCCCAATCAAAAGACACAGGCTATCAGATTGGGTTAAAAAACAAGACCCATCGATATGCTGTCTGCAAGAGACCCATTTTAGACCCAAAGACACCCCCAGATTGAGAGTGAGGGGGTGGAAAACCATTTACCATGCTAATGGACACCAAAAGAAAGCTGGGGTGGCAATCCTTATATCAGACAAATTAGATTTTAAAACAAAGACTGTAATAAGAGATGAAGAAGGACACTATATCCTACTTAAAGGGTCTATCCAACAAGAAGGTCTAACAATTGTAAATATCTATGCCCCTAACGTGGGAGCAGCCAATTATATAAGGCAATTAATAACAAAAGCAAAGAAACACATTGACAACAATACAATAATAGTGGGGGGCATTAACACCCCCCTAACTGAAATGGACAGATCATCTAACCAAAAGATCAACAAGGAAATAAAGACTTTAAATGACACACTGGACCAAATGGACTTTACAAACATATTCAAACATTCCATCCCAAAGCAATGGAATACACATTCTTCTCTAGTGTCCATGGAACATTCTCCATAATTGATCACATCCTAGGTCACAAATCAGGTCTCAACTGGTACCAAAAGATTGGGACTATTCCCTGACTATTTGCAGACAACAATGCTTTGAAACTAGAACTCAATCACAAGAGGAAAGTCTGAAAGAACTCAAATACATGGAGGCTAAAGAGCATCCTACTAAAGAATGAATGGGTCAACCAGGAAATTAAAAAAGAATTTAAAAAATTCATGGAAACCAATGAGAATGAAAACACAACTGTTCAAAATCTTTGGGATACAGCAGAGGCAGTCCTGAGAGGAAAGTATATAGCAATACAAGCCTTTGTCAAGAAACAAGAAAGGTCTCAAATACACAACCTAACCCTGCACCTAAAGGAGCTGGAGAAAGAAGAGTAAATCAGGCCTAAACCCAGCAGGAGAAGAGAAATAATAAAGATCAGAGCAGAAATCAATGAAATAGAAACCAAAAGAACAGTAGAACAGATCAACAAAACTAAGAGCTGGTTCTTTGAAAGAATTGAGAAGATTGATAAACCCCTGGCCAGACTGATCAAAAAGAAAAGAGAAATGACCCAAATCAACAAAATCATGAATGAAAGAGGAGAGATCACAACCAACACCAAAGAAATACAAACAATTGTAAGAACATTTTATGAGCAACTCTATGCCAGCAAATTAGATAACCTGGAAGAAATGGGTGCATTCCTAGAGATGTACCAACTCCCAAAATTGAACCAGGAAGAAATAGAAAACCTGAACAGACCTATAACCACTAAGGAAATGGAAGCAGTCATCAAAAATCTCCCAACAAACAAAAGCCCAGGGCCAGATGGCTTCCCAGGGGAATTCTATCAGACATTTCAAGAAGAATTAATATCTATTCTCCTGAAACTGTTCCAAAAAACAGAAATGGAAGGAAAATGTCCAAACTCATTTTATGAGGCCACCGTTACCTTGATCCCAAAACCAGACAAAGACCCCATCAAAAAGGAGAATTACAGACCAATATCCTAGATGAACATGGATGCAAAAATTCTCACCAAAATACTAGCCAATAGGATCCAACAGTACATTAAAAGGATTATTCACCACGACCAAGTGGGATTTATCCCCGGGCTGCAAGGATGGTTCAACATCCATAAATCAATCAATGTGATACAATACATTAACAAAAGAAAGAACAAGAATCATATGATCCTCTCGATAGATGCAGAAAAAGCATTTTACAAAGTACAGCATCCTTTTTTGATCAAAACTCTTCAGAGTATAGGGATAGAGGGTACATACCTCAACATCATAAAAGCCATCTATGAAAAACCTACAGCGAATATCATTCTCCATGGGGAAAAGCTGAGAGCTTTTCCCCTAAGGTCAGGAATGCGGTAGGGATGTCCACTCTCACCACCGCTATTCAATATAGTATTAGAAGTCCTAGCGACAGCAATCAGACAACAAAGAGAAATCAAAGGCATCCAAATCGGCAAAGAGGAAGTCAAACTCACTCTTTGCAGATGATAGGATAGTGTATGTGGAAAACCCAAAAGACTCCATCCCAAAACTGTTAGAATTCATACAGGAATTCAGTCAAGTAGCTGGATATAAAATCATTGCACAGAAATCAGTGGCATTCCTATACACCAACAACAAGACAGAGAGACAAATCAAGGAGTCAATCCCATTTACAATTGCACCCCAAACCATAAGATACCTAGGAATACATCTAGCCAAAGAGGCAAAGGATCTGTACTCAGAAAACTATAAAATACTCATGAAAGAAATTGAAGAAGACACAAAGAAATGGAAAAACCTTCCATGCTCATGGATTGGAAGAACAAACATCGTGAAGATGTCAATGCTACCTAGAGCAATCTACACATTCAATGCAATCACCATCAAAATACCATCCACCTTTTTCAAAGAAATGGAACAAATAATCCTAAAATTTGTATGGAACCAGAAAAGACCCCGAATAGCCAGAAGAATCTTGAAAAAGAAAAGCAAAGCTGGCGGCATCACAATTCCGGACTTCCAGCTCTATTACAAAGCTGTCATCATGAAGACAGTATGGTACTGGCACCAAAACAGACACATAGATCGATGGAACAGAATAGAGAGCCCAGAAATGGACCCTCAACTCTAAGGTCAACTCATCTTTGACAAAGCAGGAAACAATATCCAATGGCAAAAAGACAGTCTCTTCAACAAATGGTGTTGGGAATATTGGACAGCCATGTGCAGAAGAATGAAAGTGTACCATTTCCTTACACCACACACAAAAATAGACTCCAAATGGTTGAAAGACCTAAATGTGAGACAGGAATCCATCAAAATCCTAAAGGAGAACACAGGTAGCAACCTCTTCGACCTCAGCTGCAGCAACTTCTTCCTAGAAACATCGCCAAAGGCAAGGGAAGCAAGGGCAAAAATGAACTACTGGGATTTCATCAAGATAAAAAGCTTTTGCACAGCAAAAGAAACAGTTCACAAAACAAAAAGACACTGACAGAATGGGAGAAATTATTTGCAAATGACATATCAGATAAAGGGCTAGTATCCAAAATCTATAAAGAACTTATCAAACTCAACACCCAAAGAACAAATAATCCAATCAAGAAATGGGCAGAAGACATGAACAGACATTTTTCCAAAGAAGACATCCAAATGGCCAACAGACACATGAAAAAGTGTTCAACATCGCTTGGCATCAGGGAAATCCAAATCAAAACCTCAATGACATACCACCTCACACCCGTCAGAATGGCTACAATTAACAAGTCAGGAAACGACAGATGTTGGTGGGGATGCAGAGAAAGAGGAAACCCTCCTACAGTGTTGGTGGCAATGCAAGCTGGGGCAACCACTCTGGAAAACAGCATGGAGGTTCCTCAGAAAGTTGAAAAGAGAGCTACCATACGATCCAGCAATTGCACTACTGGGTATTTACCCCAAACATACAAATGTAGGGATCCGAAGGGGTACGTGCACCCCGATGTTTATAGCAGCAATGTCCACAATAGCCAAACTGTGGAAAGAGCCTAGATGTCCATCAAGAGATGAATGGATAAAGAAGAAGTGGTATATATATATACAATGGAACATTATGCAGCCTTCAAAAGGAATGAGATCATGCCATTTGCAATGACGTGGATGGAACTGGAGTGTGTTATGCTGAGTGAAATAAGTCAATCAGAGAAGGACATATATCATATGACCTCACTGATATGAGGAATTCTTAATCTCAGGAAACAAACGGAGGGTTGGGGTGGGAGGGATGGGGTGGCTGGGTGATAGCCATTGGGGAGGGTATGTGCTATGGTGAGCATTGTGAATTGTGGAAGACTGTTGTATCATAGATCTGTACCTCTGAATCAAATAATGCAATATATGTTAAGAAAAAAAAAGAAGAAGAAGATAGGAGGAGGGGAAGAATGAAGGGGGGGAATTCGGAGGGGGAGATGAACCATGAGAGATGATGGACTCTGAAAAACAAACTGAGGGTTCTAGAGGGGAGGGGGTGGGGGGATGGGTTAGCCTGGTAATGGGTATTAAAGAGGGCACGTTCTGTGTGGAGCACTGGGTGTTATGCACGAACAATGAATCATGGAACACTACATACAAAACTAATGTTGTAATGTATGGTGATTAACATAATAAGAAAATTTAAATAAACATATTAATAAAGCAACTCCTTTAAAAATAACAGCAAAGACTAAAATACTTAATAAAATATTTAAAAAGAATTGAGAAATTATACCTGTAAAACTATAAAACATTCTTGAAAGGAATTAAAGAATATTTAAAGAAATAGTAAAACATCCTATGTTAATGGATCAGAAGACTGAATATTGGGTAGAGGATTTGGTTCAATTTGGAGACTATTATCTTTTACCCAGGTAGTGCTCTTATCTACCTTCCTAAACCCCTTGGACAATGTTCGAGTATAGTACTTCTCCCCCCTCTGTGTTTTCCTGTTTTTCAAAAAAAAATTAATATAAAAAATTACTATATTTTTCGAATGATAAAAATACTTCAATTGCAATAATATAAAATCGTATGTGTGCAAATCCTTCACTTCCTTGTTCTCCTGATTTCCTTGGCCTCTTTCTCCCTTTCACTGCCCACTCCTATGCACGATTTGGAATACAACCTACTTTTCTTCTGTTGTACAACTAAACGTCACCATATGTATATGTATACACAAATGGGTTTTCTTTGTTGTTTGTTTACACATTTCAATGCAACTTGGCCTTCACGCCTGAGAATCTGTCACGGACAGCTTTACAAGTCAATCGTTACAGATATATTCTTTTTTCTAATTTATTTATGCAAATGGATGCAGAGATCTGTAACAAACCAAACAGGGATCCTATCATAAGTGGAGAATTGTCATCTTCTATTACAATGTTTTCTCTTGCCCTACTCCCAAATCGCATAAGAACACAGCCTGTGCTAACAAACAGCTCTAAGTTCTTCTCTGCCTTTCTCTTTAATTATTTGCAGATTTGCCCCCCCACCCCGCCCACACATCCTTTTTTGGTCACTGTTAGCTTAATAAAAATAGTATATGAAAAACATTTCTTTACCTTTCTCTTCTTACTCAACAATGCCTCGTAGACATCCTTCTAACTGTTACAGCTATAATTCAGTCTTTGGCTGCAAAATATTCTATTATATAGATTTTTCAACCTTTCTTTGTCATCCACATTTATTTTTGCTACTACAAGCAAGGCTGCTATAAACATCCTGGTGTATGTGTCTTAATTTATTGATGTTTTTATTACTATGGGTTGAATTCCCGGACGTGGTATCGCTGGGTTGAACAGCATGTGTACTTTTAATTTTAAGAGATATTGCCATTTTTCCTTTCCAAAAGGACTGTAAAAATTTACACTTTCTCCAGTAACTTCTGAAAGCAACTTTCCCTTTATGGCCATCAGGAAAGTGTTAAAATTTTTAATTTTTGTGGGGCTTCTTTTGGCCAAACTCTTAAAAGTAAAGTGATATTTTGTTACACTGACAATTAGATAGGACTATAGTCTGTGACTATGAATGAGTCTGAACACCAACCTCACATCATATAAAAAATAAATTCCCTATCCACTCAAAGACTTGCACGTTCCTAGCAACATTATTCGAAAGAGTCAAAACTTCAGCATCAACTGAAGAGTTGATAGATTCGCAAATAAAATTTGAGCAAAAATCTGAGAAAACTACTGAAGAGACTCTATTTACAAATTCTTAGGATAAAGCCTTATTAATTGGCACAGGATACACAGAGATGACAAAAGGATGTACAGGCAATTTGGCTTAATATAATTTTATAATCTGCGTATGTCAAAACATATTTTAAATGAAGTCAAAAGACAGACAATAGATTCAGGGGACATTTATAATAGAGGTGAGATACACTGTCTAAAAACCTGTAATAGTCAATGAACTCTTACCTATTGACAAGAAAGGGGCTGATAACTCGATAGAGAAAATGGACAATGCCTTTTAAATCCCAGAAGAGCAAATCCAAGTGGCCAGGAGAAAAAAATATACAAGGACTGTAGCTAATTACAAAATGAAGGGGCACCTGGGTGGCTCAGTGGGTTTAAGCATCTGCTTTCAGCTCAGGTCATGATCCACGGGTCCTGGCATTGAGCCCCGCATCAGGCTCCCTGCTCAGTGGGGAGCCTGCTTCTCCCTCTGCTGCTCCCCCTGCTTGTACTCTCTCTCTGACAAATAAATAAAATTCTTAAAAGAAAAAAGAACAACAAAATGAATACTTGATTACTGAGAAAAAAATGAAATCAACAACACTACGGAAATATTTAGAGTAAAAGTTAATCACCTCCCTTATGACACAGGGTCCTGGCAGGAAGCAGATGACCTATGTGTGGGGTTCACGTGAAGAGGGATCAGTGAAGGTGCTATATGCAGACATGTGGGCACAGCGAAGGAAAGCCACAGGGGATGGGGGAGTTCTAAGCACCAGCAGCAGCAGGAAGCTCTTGACCACCCAGGCTGAAGGTGGCCAGGGGGAGAGTTGATGTTTCTAGATCAACAGTTGGACCTATGGACATAGGGTCATCTGACAGAAGCTGTGACCACAGAGGGACCCCAGTTCTACCAGACCTACAGCCAGGGAGGCAGGGGGTGGGGGAGGACATAAATCCTCACTTGCCTCTCTTCTCCTGCCCTCTGATCCACGGTCACTGATGCCCACTAGCCAAAACCAACTGGAAAGTAGAGAGCAAGGGGTCCTGAAGAATCCAGTGCATAGAGAGAGGTCAGCCTCCTGAGGCATAGGGTAGGACAGAAAAAGGTGAACAGTGGGTCCAGTTGGGAGAGAAGCTGAGAATAAACAAGCACTTCCCTCTTACCATTTCCCCTAATCCCCAGAGATAGAGTAATGCTTCCGGGTTCATTAATGGTTCAGGGTTTAGTCTACCAGAATGCTTTCTAGGGGCGCCTGCGTGGCTTAGATGGTTAAGCAACTGCCTTCAGCTCAGGTCATGATCCCAGGGTCCTGGAATCAAGTCCCCACATCAGGCTCCTGGCTCAGCAGGGAGTCTGCTTCTCTCTCTCCTTCTGCCTCTCCCCCTACTCATTCTCTCTCTCTGTATCTCTGTGTCTCAAATGAATAAATAAAATCTTTAAAAAAAAGAACGCTTTCTATATGCATTCTTACCACTTTTGACCCCCAAATCTAACATATCTGATATTTAAATAGCTTTAGTGGATCGATAAAGAAAAGCAAAGAGGAACATCCAATAGAAAAAAAAAATAAGCAAGGAACACCAGTTGACAGCTCACAAATGAAGAATTACATATGGATTCAAGAAAGAATCAGTCTATTTTGTAATCAAATACATGCAAATTAAAACAACAACAAAATGCCATTATTCATCTATCAAATTGACAAAGAATAAAATTATATATGGAATGCTGCCTGTTGTCAAGAGGGCAGTGAGATAATACACTCACTGATGGTAGGAAAATAAATTGTTTTATCCTTTCTTGAGGGTAATTTGGCAAGATATATCAAAAGCCTTATAAAAGTGTTTATATCCTCCCCTCCAGTAATTTTACTTCCAGGAACTTATCCAAAGGAAATACTCAGAAATGCACATGTGATAGTATCACAACAGTATTTATAATAGTGATAAATTTAAAAAACATAACTATTCACAATAGGAGATTTGTGAAATAAATTATGGTATGGCCATATAATGAAATATTATGTAGCCATTAAAATCATGTTGCAGAGAATATTTATCATCACGGGAAAATGCGTATGGTATTCTATTAAGCAAAATCATCCAAATGTAATAAGGCAGGATATATTGTGTATTCTGTGATCTTAATTTTGTTAAAAACAGAAAGTGTGTGTGTGTGTATGTATATATATGTAGTTTCAGTCTGCAAGTACTCAAACTGTCTCTATTCAGACTACAAAATATAGATATATGTACAGATAGAGAAACTTCCATCTGTATATTTCCTTTTTTATTTAAATTCAAGTTAGTTCACATATAGTGTATTATTAGTTTCACGGGTAGAATTTAGTGATTCATCAGTTGCAGATAACACCCAGTGCTCATCACATCAGTGCCCTCCTGAATGCCCATCACCCAGTTACCCCATCCCCCACCCACCTCCTCTCCAGCAACCCTCAGTTTGTCTCCTAGAGTTAAGAGTCTCTCATGATTTGCTTCCCTCTCTGTTATTGTCTTATTTTATTTTTCTTCTCTTCCCCTTTGGTTTATAGAGAGAAAGAGGAAGGGTAGATACTACAAGGACATATACAAAATGTTGACAGAGGTTCTGTCTGTGGGGCAAGACTTTACATAATGTTCATGTTCTGTGTACCTTTCTTTCCACCACGAACATATTTTATTATCTATATAAATTTTGTGGAGACAGCATAGGTATTCTATCCATCAACTCATCCTCTATTAGGCCATATGTGAGGGTGCATTTCTCCCTTATATGGCCACTGAATTTGTAGGTTTGTTAAATTCCCAAATAAGATTCCTAGAATTTGAAGAAATATCAGTGCCCCTCCAAATACATTCGCATGCCAAGCTCTATGGAGTAACTCCTTGGGTAATTTTCCCATTGATGCAAAAATGAATAGTTGGATTTTTAAAAATCTATATTCTGGGGGCACCTGGGTGGCTCAGTTGGTTAAGTGTCCGACTCTTGATTTCAGCTCAGGTCATGATCTCAGGGTAGAGATCCAGCCCCACGCAGGGCTCTGGGCTGGGCATGGAGCCAGCTTAAGATTCTCTCTCTCCCTCTACCTCTGCCCCTCCCCATGCTGGAGTGCTCAATAAATAAATAAATAAATAAAATATTTTTAAAAGTAAAATGAATAAATAAATCTTAAAAAATTTTAAATTAAAAAACTATGACTTACTGTATACCCATCCGTACATTTTCCTAAGCATAGTTTTTTTTTAAACAGACTCCTAGCAATGTATCATTAGCATCTTTCCATAACAATGCCTGAAATATTATCATTTTAACAACTTCTATTAAATGAATTTATTTTAATTATTTTTTATTATTTCTTATTGCCAAAACTTTACATCTTTTTATCTGAAAACTATTGCTATGATAACAAATCATAAGCGATCTCCTTTCACTTCTTTAAGAGTAAAAATAATCCATTGGCAATGGGAGGCAGACGCTGGATGCTCTTGGGTTTTAGAGGGGGAATCCCCCCTGTTAGGGATTATGTGGTATATGGGATATCATCTGCACCATGGCCTCCCTGTCCCTCAGGCCCAGAGGTCACCCTCCTTCATGCGGCTCCCTTCTTCTCAAGCTTTTACTTTTCTGAGAATAACCTAAAAATTCCAAGCCCCACCATTACCCTACATTTTGGCAAGATGGCATCCACATGTCATTTTTCTCCTCTTATTGAGTTTAGTTAACAAACATGAATGCTTACTCCGTGCCAGTGTTCTAAGAATTTTACATATCTACTAATATATATTCATAACAACTCTACAATGTAAATTGTATCAGGATCCCCCATTTTAAGCAGGGGGAAACCGAGCCTCGGAGAGGATACTTTGCCCAAGGTTAGCCGGCTGGTGGTAAGTGGCAGAACCAAGATAAGAAAGCCACACTATCTTCCTTCCCTTCCAAATACCCACGTTGATGGAAAAGAATGGAAGTTACTGGCAAAAGGAACACAGACTGTGGATTCCGGGTGTGTGTCTGCGCGTGCGCCTGCCTGTGCGCGCACAATCCGTATTCTCCCAAAAGAGAGTAATTTTTTAAAAACATATGTGAACCCCTTCATCCTTATTTCTTGAATGAGATAATGACCGGCCACAGAGGCGATGACTTTGGAGGAGCCAAAGAGCTGTGACTTTTACAGCCTTGTTTCATTTAAAGGAAATACCTCCTTTCTGTTACAAATGCCCAAACTTATTAGGACATAACCTTTCAAACCGGAGACAAAAGGTCAGCTTTAACTAGAGAACAAAAGAGGTTTCTGCAATCGGGGATGCTTTCATTGTGTCAGATGCCCATTTCTCCCCCACCCCGGTGATGTTGAAAATTCAGCCACGTTTGTAGGAATCCAATTACTCCTGCAGATAACACAAAGATTATCCAAGTTGTAAACAGCGGAATATTTGCAGAGATTGATGGAGCACAACAAAGCTTATATTTAACAAGAGAAATAAAAATGAGGGTGGATCCGCTGTCGGTGACAGAGGGCTATAATGTCACATCATCATGCTGAAGGTTAGGACGTAATTGAAATCAATGTTATGGCGCTATGTATCCTCCAGCTTCCGTGCACTTGGAGAGCACGATTCTAATTTCATATCTGAGCAATTCATTTGCCTTTAAAACAGTGCACTATTAGGAGGATGTTTTTATTATGTCGCCTTGCTATGAAGTTTGAATTCAGTTAGATAGTAGCAAATTAGGTCGTCTTTCGGCAAACAAGATGATGATAGATGGTGCGCAAAACCACTGCATCCTCACATTCCCAGAGATTTAGAAGCGGGGACAGAGGCGGGATGCACCGTGGTTACAGGCAAGAGGCTTCCATGCTGGTGAGGCGGGGGCTCCAGGCTGTGCCATCACGTGCTAGTTGGGTGCCCTTAAGCAAGTCACTCCACAGTGGGGTCTGGGATTTGTAAAATGAAGTTTTGAAATGAGATGTCCTAGGAAGGTGTCATAGCAGGCATTCACAGGCATCTTTTAGTACTCACGCCAATACAATTAATCAAGCCCATCTTTCATGACACCTCTTCCAGGAAGCCTCTCTTACCATGAAAAGCCTGAAATGATTTCCCCATTCTGAGTTTTCTTTGCACTTCATTTTCTTTATTAACAATTTTATTGAGACAATATTTACATACCATAAAATTGATCGGGGTAAAGTGCACAATGTAACAGTTTTTAACAAATATACTGAGTTGCAAAGCCATCACCATAATCCAACTTTAAAACATTTCCATCATCCCAATAATATTCCTCATGCCTGGTGATAGTTAATCTTGGTCCCCACCCCCAGACCCATGGTATATCTATCTATCCAGCAAAATACCATTCAGCAGCAAAAAGGAACACCATAATGATATGTAAAACAACAGAAGAACCCTAAAAACATAATACTAAGAGCAAGAAGCCAGACACACACACACACACACACACACACACACACACAACATGATTCCATTTATGTAACATGTCCAGAAAGAAAATTGTCTATTTTTACCCTCTTTGACCTTTGACCCATGTAAGTCCCTGCTCTACTCTGATTGACCTAAAGGAGGGAAGTCAGACCGATCACTATCTCCCCTGTGACACCTAGTGGAATGGCTTATAAAACAGAAGGTGCTTAACTAACTTAAAATCTACTGAAGAGTGAGATCGACAGGAAGCCGGCCAAGTGTGGTCATCTCCAAAAGCAAGCGTTAGTGCTGATATTATGGATACGTCCTTCTAACATCGAGAAAGCACTGGTCACTGTTGGTGGGAATGCAAACTGGTACAGCTGCTATGGAAAACAGTATAGAGTTCCTCAAAAAATTAAAAAATAGAAATACCATAGGATCTACCAATTCCACTGCTGGGAATTTACCCAAAGAAAATGAAAACATGGATTTGAAAAGGCATTTGCACCCCTATGTTTATTGCCGCATTAGTGACAACAGCCAAGATATGGAAACAGCCCAAGTGTCCATCCACAGATGAACAGATAAAGATGAGGTATATATACACAATGGAATACTACTCGGGCATAAAAAAGAATGAGATCTTGCCATTTGTGACAACATGGATAGGCCTAGAGAGCATTATGCTAAATGAGGTAAGTCAGAGGAAGACAAATACCTTATGATTACACTTATATGTGGATTCTAAAAAAACAAAACAAACAAACAAATACAAAGAGACTCATAAATACAGAGAACAACTGGTGGTTACAAGAGAGGAGGGGATGGGGATGGGCAAAATAGATGAAGGGTATTAAAAGGTATAAAATAAATAAGTCACAGAGATGAAACATACAGCATAGGGAAAATAATCAGTAAAAATGTAACATTGTATGGTGACAGACGGTGACAACATGTGGTGAGCACTGAGTGTTGCGTGAAATTGTCAAACCACTATGATGTACACCTGCAACTACTATAATGTATGTCAACTATACTTAAATATTAAAAAATTTTTAAATAAAAAAATAAGAGGAATGGCAGGAAGAGGAAATTTATATATATTATGTATAATATATTAAATATATATTAAATAATATATAAAATATATAAATACATTAAATAATATATATAATATATAAAATATATATTAAATAAATAAATATATTAAAATACTATAAAATGCTAAGAAAGAAAGAAGGGAAGAAAAAGAAAAAGATAAAGAAAAAAGAAAAGAAAGAAATTAAAGAAAGCAAGCACTGGTTTTCTAGGGAAGACCACGTCATTGAGCAAAGACTGATGGTGGGCTAATTTTCCCGGACTTGGGAATTACCCCCATTTCTTAGGGTAACCCTTCTGCAGACAGATACCATTTCCTGAGCTCTTCCCATGCATCAGGAAGTGTTGGGTGTTTTACATTAATTCTTACAATAAACAGTAGGTACTGAGAGAATGATGTTCATGTTCTTTGTCCATCCAAGCATATGGCATAGCCCAGTGTAGACAAAAAAATAGTTGGGAAATTTTCCTAGAAAAGCATTGTGAAAGGGCCAAATGCTCCCATGGGAAGGAATGAAGACGGTGTCCTCTGGGCATACCTAAGAAGAGCCTAGAGGGCTGAAGGAAGTCTAATGCATGGGAGCAAATGTGCTGGTTCTGGAAATCAGGAGACTCAGTGTCTATACTGAGTCCTGGCACCAACTTGCTCTCCATTATTTATTTACTCGTTCTTTCATTCAATACATGTCAATTCAGCACCTACTATGCTCCAGGCTATGCTCTGTCTAGGTCCTAGGGGTACAGCAGGGTACAAGGCAGACCTGGTCTCTGCTAAACACAACGGAAAGATAATCATCTATAATGACAAGGCTGATGAGGTTTACAAAAGGCCAAATATATAATGCCAAGAGAGCATAAAGCAAGTGAATCTCCCTCCTGAGACATCCAGCAAAGGCCTCCATGAGAAAGTGGCCTTCAGATGAGGCCAAAAAGAAGATAGAAGGGGACCGGGGTGGGGGGGTTGCCTGGGTGGCTCAATTGGTTAAGTGTCCCACTCTTGGTTTTGGCTCAGGTCATGATCTCAGCATCCTGAGGTCAAGCCCTGCATTGGGCTCAGCCCTCAGTGGACTCTGCTTGACATTCTCCCTCTCCTTGCCCCTCCGGCTTGTGCTCTTGCTCTCTCTCTCTCCAAAATAAATCTTTAAAGAAAAAGAAGGGGGTCAGAGGGACATGAGGGGAATGTAGTCCAGGCTTAGAAAATGGAAGGGGTCCTATGCCAGGTCGGTGTGTTTACGACCTAATAACTGTAGATCATTCCATGGAAGCCCAAAGAAAGGATGGCAGATGTGTTTATTCTGTGCAGAAATGAGTTTGACTGGGAGATACAGATGTTGGAATGCAGTTTTATAGTAAATCACCAGTGGTTAAGCCCTTCGTGATCAAATAGACTTGAGTTTGAATTTCACCTCTTACAGCTGACAACCCCTCTTCTCTCCACTCTCTTCTTTCTGGTCACCACAATCCAGAGACTATGCTAGAGCTATGTAGTTGCCTCCAGCTTGGTCATCTCTAAAAATCTGATGCCTTTCATCAATTACCTACCTAAAAAGCTGGCGAGGCTCCTCTTGGGTCCATGGACCAGGATTTCACTCTTGCCTGCTGTCCTAAGATCCCTCTGTGATTTGAGATATATTTTATCAAAATTGGCTACAATTCTAAGCAACACCTAAGCACTAAATAGTGTTTGTAGCTCAACCCTGCATCCTGAAGAGACATGGGACCTAATCCGTAAAGCTGTCACATGTCATTCCCTAACAGCCTTATCTTCTGTAATTCTTACCACATCACAGTGGGTTCTGGAACATGGACAGAGATCATATGAATACTTATATCTATCTATATCTATATCTGTCTATCTAGACACACACATATATACATGTATAAAATGGCAAATACATACACATCAACATACATACATATATGTATAGGTTTATTATAGAGTTAATAGTTAAGAAACTACTTGAATTTTTTAGCCACTTTGTATGTGAAGATCCAACCATATTTTGAAAGCAGGTTGGATGAGGCTCAGACAATGACAGATAGGCAGTCATTCACTTATCTTTCAAACAAGTCAAAGAAGTCTAGATGGCCATCAGTCCACGCTGTAGGTTTTTCGTCATCACCTTAAAGTTTCCAAATTGTCTGCACAAATGGTCCTGAGCCATGGGATTCTTCATCTCTATTTCAGCAAGCAAGACTCTTGGAGCTTGTGATAACTCAAAGCCAAGTGAGCAATACAGCCCAGGCTCTGGGTTATTAATGCAATCACGAAGGGTCCAGAGCAATAACTGAGCACAGGAAGTAGAACCTGAACTTTAGGTCAAAGACTCCAAGTAAATTGGCTGAGATTCAGGACTATAACCCATTCTTGGTTAAGAGAAAGAGAGAGAGAGTGAGCACTTAGACAAGAATAGTGAGTGAAGAGCCCAGGTGATAAAGCAGATCACACAGGGACCTGGCAGAAAATATCTCAGAAACTATTTGGATACCCAGGTTCTTCTCCATCTCTGCAAACACCAGTTTTATATCATAAAGGAAGTGAAAAGATAAACCACAAACTGAGAACATATCTGCCACATGAATAACCAAGGAAGACTCCATATTCATAATATGTAATGAGCTTCTACAAATCAACAAGAAAGAGAAAAAATTCACACTAGGTAAATGAACTTTCATAGTAAAGGAAAGGAAACAGGGACAGCCCAGAAATATATTAAAACATTTTAACATCATTATTAATGAAGAAAATTTATTGAAATACCATTCTACCTCATCATACTAGCAATACTGGGGAACAAAAAGTCTAATATTCTCAGGTATGGCAAGGATGTGGAACAACAGGAACTCTCATTCATAGCCAATGGGCATGTAAATTGGTACACCCAGTTAGGAAATGATCCATCCTTATAGGAGAGAGTTAAACATGTATATTGTCAATACCCAGCAGTTCCACTCATAGGCATACATTCTAGAGAAACTTTTGCCTATGTGTTCTGGGAGTGTTCATGCTTTTACAGCAGCAGCATTTGTAATAATAAAAAAATAAATATTCCGAATGACCATCTCCAAAGGAGGTATATATAAATCGTGGTGCAGTAGGAGGCAGACAGTAATTTATTTAGAAGACTTTTTAAAAGTAATAAGAAAGAGTGAGCTGCAAAGCAGCATCCATGGATCTCAAATTATCATTTGTACCACAAAAAACAAGTTATAAAAGAATGCATTCTATATGATTCTGTGTATATTTTCTAAAACAGGCAAAAAATAGTGTTTGGGAATGTATACCTCCCTGGAAAATCTATAAAGTAAAGCAAAGAATGAATAACACAGAATCTGAAGAGCACTGACCTCTAAGAAGGAGAAAAATGAGAAAACGGTCAGAAAGAAGTAGAAGGATGACCTCCCAAGTTCTGATAATGTTTAAATGTTCTATGTCTCAAGCTAAGTCATAGATACATAGGTATTATTTTAAGCTACACACATCCTTTCAAAGTGCTTTTATAAAAAGATATATTTAGTAAGTAAAAATAATTTTGAAATAAAGTACAGTTATGAGGGAGTAGGACTGTTTCCAAACCATTATAAAGATGGCTCTTGTACTGTCCCTGCCAAGGATGAAGGTCGGCTTAAAAATGTCCCTCATAACACAATCCAGAAGATGGAATAGGAGAGATATCCTTATATGAACATCCAGCAATTCCTCCAGAGCTATGAGTCCTCTAGGACGATGTTCCAAATCCAGTGTTTGATGGGGAATGATGGGGAATCTTGCATTCTTTTGGGGTCGGGGGACTTAAGCCACTTCACTCCACTAGGAATAAATCAAAGGCTAATACTCACTGAGGACCTACTATAATCCAGCCAGTCCCCTACGTGTCCATACTAGAATTATTTTATTTCAACTCCACAATAACCCATTCAGGTAGGTACTAATATTAGATATATTTACCAGTGAGGAAATGGAAGCTAAGATGTTAATTTAAAGTAAAGAAGCTAAAGAGTAGTAGAGCCTGAATTCAAATGAGATATGTTTAGACCCAAACCCTTTGTTCTAAACCATTCTGCTAGACCGTCTCTTTACGTTTTATATAATTATACTTAAACATAAGAACCTGAGTTCAAAAGATTACATTTATTTCTCTGTTGTTGTTGTTGTTGTTGTTGTTGTTTCAATGAAATAAATGCATTCACCCTCTTCTTTGGAACCTGTTACTTTAAGTCACATATTTCATGAAGCACAGAGTGATGTGTTTTGGCATAAGACTCTACCCACGTTCCCTCTGTCTCTGGCTGGAATTCTAAAATATAATATGAAAGGCAGATTGAGACAAACCTCCTGGGATTTCTTCTAACAACTTATTACTAATTCTATTATTATGAAATATAACTTTCTCTTTATTAGCTTTTTAGTTGCCAATAATTTTTTGCATTATTTAGAAGATTTTTTAAAATGAGTTTTTATTCTCCCAACTAATCATTTCATTTCAAGGAATTTAATCTCTGAAATATTCAGACAAGTGCATTGTGGTGTCATTTTCAGTTGTCTGACATCCATCCCTTTTTTCTAATTAAAGCTCTTGGATTTTTCTTTGGGAAATTATTATTTCTCCTTGTGATTTTGAGTAGGACGGTCAATAAAGATGTCATGTGTTGTCTTGGCCAAATGGTGGTGGACGTGTACACAAGGAAAATCTTATGGACCTTCCTTGGACTTCAGTGGAGGTGATCAAGGTCAGAACACAGCTGTAGTTGACTTATGTCCATGGTAGGGGCCATTAGCTTCTGCTACCTGAATCCTCAGAGCTTCCCAGATCCATCTCCCTTCTGATGTTTACTTTTTCACTTTGTGATTCAAATTTGTGGGTCCCCTCAATCAATCCAATAAATTCTTTCTTCCTCCCTTCAAGCTAGCCACGATTAACTTTTTTTTTGTTTTTATTTAAATTCCAGTTAGTTAACATACAATGTAATGTTAGTTTCAGGTCTAGAGTTTAGTGATTCAACACGTCCATACAACACCAGGTGTTCATCACAAGTGCCCTCCTTAATCCCTATCACCTATTTCACCCATTCCTCCCATCATCCTCCTCTCTGGTAACCATCAGTTTCTTCTCTATAGTTATGAGTCTGTTTCTTGGTTTACCTCTCTCTTTCTTGCCCTTCTGATAGTTTTCTCAAATTCTACGTATGAGTGAGATCATATGGTATTTGTCTTTCTCTGACTTATTTCGTCTAGCATAATACACTCTAGTTCTAACCACATCATGCAAATGGCAAGACTGCATTCTTTTTGATGGCTGAGTAATATTCCATTGTATATAGATACCACATCTTCTTTTTTTTTAATTTTTTATTGTTATGTTAATCACCATATATTACATAATTAGTTTTTGGTGCAGTGTTCCATGATTCATTGTTTGTTCATAACACCCAGTGCTCCATGCAGAACGTGCCCTCCTCAATACCCATCACCAGGCTAACCCATCCCCCTACCCCCCTCCCCTCTAGAACCCTCAGTTTGTTTTTCAGAGTCCATCATCTCTCATGGTTCGTCTCCCCCTCTGACATATTCCCCTTCTCTTCCTCTCCTGTTGTCTTCTTCTTTTTCTTTTTTCTTAAAATATGTTGCGTTATTTGTTTCAGAAGTACAGATCTGTGATTCAACAGTCTTGCACAATTCACAGCGCTCACCGTAGCACATACCCTCCCCAATGTCTATCACCCAGCCACCCCATCCCTCCCACCCCCAACCACTCCAGTAACACTCAGTTTCTTTTCTGAGATTAAGAATTCCTCATATCAGTGAGGTCATGTGATACATGTCTTTCTCTGATTGACTTATTTCACTCAACATAACACCCTCCAGTTCCATCCACGTCGTTGCAAATGGCAAGATCTCATTCCTTTGGATGGCTGCATAATATTCCATTGTGTATATATACCACCTCTTCTTTATCCATTCATCTGTCGATGGACATCTTGGCTCTTTCCACAGTTTGGCTATTGTGGACATTGCTACTATAAACATTGGGGTACACGTACCCCTTCGGGTCCCTACATTTGTATCTTTGTGGTAAATACCCAGTAGTGCAATTGCTGGATTGAACGGTAGCTCTAATTTCAACTGTTTGAGGAACCTCCATACTGTTTTCCAGAGTGGTTGCACCAGCTTGCATTCCCACCAACAGTGTAGGAGGGTTCCCCTTTCTCCACATCCCCGCTAACATCTGTCGTTCCCTGACTTGTTAATTTTAGCCATTCTGACGGGTGTGAGGTGGTAGATACCACATCTTCTTTATCCATTCATTAGTTGATGGACATTTGGGTCTTTCCATGTTTTGGCTATCGTAAATAATGCTGTTATAAATATTGAGGTGCATGTATCCCTCCGAATTAGTATTTTTGTATTATTTGGGTAAATATCTAGTAGAACAGTTGCTGGATCATAGGGTAGTTCTATTTTTAACTTTTTTAAAATTTATTTTTATTTTTTAAAAATATTTTATTTATTTATTCATGAGACAGGGAGAAAGAGACAGAGAGAGAGAGAGAGAGAGAGGAGGCAGAGGGAGAATCAGGCTTCCCAAGGGGCAGGGAGTTCGATGCGGGACTCGATCCCAGGACCCCGGGACCATGACCTGAGCCAAAGGCAGATGCTCAACCATCTGAGCCACCAGGCGCCCCTCTATTTTTAGCTTTTTGAGGAACCTCCAAACTGTTCTCCAGAGTAGCTGCACAAGCTTGCCTTCCCACAAAAAGTGCACAGGGGTTCCCCTTTCTCCTCAGCCTCGCCAACATCTGTTGTTTCCTGTGTTAATTTTAGCCATTCTGTTTCTTAAGACCAAGGGATCCCAAGTGAATAGTATCCAAAAATGTATTATAAGATACTCTTTATTGTATTGTTCATAATAGCAAAAAAAGGAAATATCTCACAACATGAGAATAATCTAAATAAATGAGGGTTTATTCAAATTAAGTATTCTAAAATCATTCAAATGGGTGATATAGATTTATAATTATTGACTTGCTAAATGTTTGTAACATATTGTTAAGTGAGAAAAGCAAGTTACAGAGCAATATGTATAATATGATCCATTATATAATATCATTATACACCAACATATTAATAAAGATCATTGCTGAGCAGTGGAGTTAGGACGGTTATATTGCTTCCCTGTATTTGCTACTATTTCTTCAATAAATTTGCATTCTTTTTTTTTTTAAAGATTTTATTTATTTATTTGGCAGAGAGATACAGAGCAGAGAGAGAACAAGTAGGCAGAGAGGCAGGCAGAGGGAGAGGGAGAAGCAGGCTCCCCGCCGAGCAGGGAGCCTGATGCGGGGCTCGATCCCAGGACCCTAGGATTATGACCTGAGCTGAAGGCAGCCGCTTAACTGACTGAGCCACCCAGGCACCCCTAAATTTGCCTTCTTTAGAGGAAAAATATTACTTTTATTTATGATCATTTGAACAAATAATAATTTTTTCCAGAAAGATTTTTAGGTCACAGATCAGGAAATAAAAATGATAATCCCAAGTAGGTTGTTACTGAGTTTCAATAAGGCAGCACAAGATTTCCATGGGACTAGATTCCTATTCATGTGTTCTGCAGCCCAAGTGATGAGCCAAGTCAAAAGCCATGAAAAGTACTTGGGAGAAAAGTATCGTTGACTTAAAGAAGGGGGAAAAAAACAACAACTGGTCAGCTTTATCACAAATTGGATTATGATTTAAATTGGATTATCCTTTAAAAAAGAGTCAGAGTTGGGGTGCCTGGATGTCTCAGTTGGTTAAGCGACCAACTCTTGATTTTGGCTCAGGTCAAGATCTCAGGGACATGAGATCGAGCCCCGTGTTAGGCTCTGCACTAGAGCATGGAGCCTGCTAGGGATTCTCTCTGTCCTTCCCCCTCTGCCCCTCATTTGCACACACAGTTTCTCTCTCTAAAAAAAAGAAAGAGTTGTATAGGGAGGAAAATCATTGAACTAGAGTCAAAAGAAATGGGTTTTTACTCTGCATCTGTCATATACCAGCTTTATATCACTGGGCAAGTCACTTACCCTTTTAGTCCTGCTCATATATAAAATGAGAAGTAGAAATAGATTATCTGTGTATTTTCTCTAGAGTCCAAGAGTCTTCAGTTTATAAAAGGGAGAAGGGTGAAGAAACTCATTTATCTGTTCAACCTGAGGCATTATCTGCCTAGCACCTTTTCTGGTTACAGCACGTGGTGTGGAAGTGGGAAGCAAATCTCAAACAACAGGTGGTTGATAAATCAGACACATTAAGTAAGCTTATTCTACCTAATGAGGCATCAGTGATTGGTTTAGATACCAGATAGAACCAATGAGGTTGACACCAAGGACGTTTCCAGGAAGGATTGGGAGAGCCACCTTCAGCACCAGAAGAGGAAAACTGGGCCAAAAATTATACCAACAGAGATGGAAGTGAGTCAAAGATGAGTAGAAAGAGAAACTCTTAATAAATATCCCTTGAACAACTAAATTCAGCCATTCCTGAAATCATGGTATAGCCAATCAGTTTCCCTTCTAGAAATTTTAAGGCTGGGGGCACCTGGGTGGCTCAGTCGGTTAAACAGCTGCCTTTGGCTCAGGTCATGATCTCAGGGACCTGGGATCGAGCCCCGCATTGGGCTCCTTGCTCAGTAGAGAGCCCGCTTCCTCTCTCTCTCTCTGCCCCTCCTCCCCACCCATGCTCTCTCTCTCTATCTTCAAATAAATAAATAAAATCTTAAAAAAAAAGAAATTTTAAGCCTGTTCAAATTGGGTTGCTGTGATGGATAATTTTATGTGTCAACTTGACGGGGCTAAGGGAGGCCCAGATGGCTGGTAAAATATAATTACTGGGTGTGTCTGTGAGGGGTGTTTCTGGCAGAGATCAGCACTGGAATTGGTGAACAATTGGTGAAATGAGTAAAGCAGATGGCCCTCCTCCATGTGGTTAGGCAATATCCAATTCATGGAGAGCCCAAATGGAATAGAAGGCGGAAGAAGGGTGAATTTGCACTCACTCGCCCTCTCATGCACCCTCCCTCTCTCTTTCCTTGAGCCGAGACATCTGGTTCTTGGGCTTTCAGACTCAGATGAAGACTTACAGCTTCAGTCCCTACATCCTCTAACCCTTCCCCCTCCAATTCCTAGAATTATATCACCAGTTTTCCTGGTTCTCTAGCTTCAGGATGGCAGATCATGGGACTTCTCAGCCTCCATAACCACATGAGCCAATTCCTATAATAAGTCTCCTCATACACATGTATCTATATATTCCCTATTAGTTCTATTTCTCTGGAGAACCCTGACCAATACAGTTGCCATTGCTAGAAGCCAGAAGGGCACTGGGTTATACTGTCTCTTTAGGTTTATAAACCTCTGTATGGAGTATAACTACATCATATTTATTCTAAAAACCAAATATCTAACAACAAATATTCGTGTGTAGACTCCTTCACTAATTTCATCTTCGTTCTCACAAAACTCTTGAAAGGTAGGTATTATTATCGTCATTTTAGGAATAAGGAATATGAGGTTTAAGGAAATGAGTTGCCCAAGGTAAGTCAATCAATTTGCCTTAATTTGGAAAGAATAAGAATGGTCAGTGATTGGCGATATGGGGATTGTTTCTCATGAGACTTGTTCACAAAACTGAGACTTAATTTTCACGTCTCACTTTTTTTTTAAATTTTTTATTGTTAGGTTAATCACCATACATTACATCATTAGTTTTTGATGAGGTGTTCCACGATTCATGTTTGTGCATAACACCCAGTGCTCCACGCAGAATGTGCCCTCTTTAATATCCATCACCAAGCTAACCCATCCCTCACCCCTCTCCCCTCTAGAACCCTCAGTTTGTTTTTCAGAGTCCATCGTCTCTCATGGATCATCTCCCCCTCTGACTTACTCCCCTTCATTCTTCCCCTCCTGCTATCTTCTTTTTTTTTTTCTTGACATATATTGCCTTATTTGTTTCAGAAGTACAGATCTGTGATTCAACAGTCTTGCACAATTCACAGTGCTCACCATAGCACATACCCTCCCCAATGTCTATCACCCAGCCACCCCAGCCCTCCCACCCCCCACCACTCCAGCAACACTCAGTTTTTTTCCTAAGATTAAGAATTCCTCATATCACTGAGGTCATATGATACATGTCTTTCTCTGATTGACTTATTTCACTCAGCATAACACCCTCCAGTTCCATCCACGTTGCTGCAAATGGCAAGATCTCATTCCTTTGGATGGCTGCATAATATTCCATTGAGTATATATACCACCTCTTCTTTATCCATTCATCTGTCGATGGACATCTTGGCTCTTTCCACAGTTTGGCTATTGTGGACATTGCTGCTCTAAACATTGGGGTGCACGAACCCCTTCAGATCCCTACATTTGTATCCTTGGGGTAAATACCCAGTAGTGCAATTGCTGGATCATATGGTAGCTCTATTTTCAACTTTTTGAGGAACCTCCATACTGTTTTCCAGAGTGGTTGCCCCAGCTTGCATTCCCACCAACAGTGTAGGAGGGTTCCCCTTTCTCCGCATCTCTGCCAACATCTGTCGTTTCCTGACTTGTTAATTGTAGCCATTCTGACTGGTGTGAGGTGGTATCTCATTGAGGTTTTGATTGGGATTTCCCTGATGCCGAGGACGTGGAGCACTTTTTCATGTGTCTGTTGGCCATTTGGATGTCTTCTTTGGAAAAATGTCTGTTCATGTCTTCTGCCCATTTCTTGATTGGATCATTTGTTCTTTGGGTGTTGAGTTTCATAACTTTTTTATAGATTTTGGATACTAGCCCTTTATCGGGTAAGTAATTGGCAAATATTTACTCCCATTCTGTCGGTTTTCTTTTAGTTTTGTGGACTGTTTCTTTTGCTGTGCAAAAGCTTTTTATCTTGATGAAATCCCAAGAGTTCATTTTTGCCCTGGCTTCCCTTGATTTGGCGATGTTTCTAGGAAGAAATTTCTGCGGCTGAGGTCGAAGAGGTTGCTACTTGTGCTCTCCTTTAGGATTTTGATGGACTGCTGTCTCACGTTTAGGTCTTTCAACCATTTCGAGTCTATTTTTGTGTGTGGTGTAAGGAAATGGTCCAGTTTCATTCTTCTGCACGTGGCTGTCCAATTTTCCCAACACCATTTGTTGAAGAGACTGTCTTTCTGCCATTGGACATTCTTTCCTTGTTTGTCAAAGATGATTTGACCATAGAGTTGAGGGTCCATTTCTGGGCTCTCAATTCTATTCCATTGATCTACGTGTCTGTTTTTGTGCCAGTACCATACTGTCTTGATGATGACAGCTTTGTAATAGAGCCGGAAGTCCGGAATTGTGATACCGCCAGCTTTGCTTTTCTTTTTCAATATTCCTCTGGCTATTCAGAGTCTCTTCTGGATCCATACAAATTTTAGGATTATTTGTTACATATCTTTGAAAAAAGTGGATGGTATTTTGATGGGGATTGCATTGAATGTGTAGATTGCTCTCTAGGTAGCATTGACATCTTCACAATGTTTGTTCTTCCAAATCATGAGCATGGAAAGTTTTTCCATTTCTTTGTGTCTTCTTCAATTTCTTTCATGAGTATTTTATAGTTTTCTGAGTACAGATCCTTTGCCTCTTTGGTGAGATTTATTCCTAGGTATTTTATGGGTTTGGGTGCCACTGTAAATGGGATCGTCTCTTTGATTTGTCTCTCTTCTGTCTTGTTGTTGGTGTATAGGAATGCCACTGATTTCTGTGCATTGATTTTATATCCTGCTACTTTACTGAATTCCTCTATGAGTTCTACCAGTTTTGGGGTGGAGTCTTTTGGGTTTTCCACATACAGTATCATATCATCTGCAAAGAGTGAGAGTTTGACTTCCTTTTTGCCGATTTGGATGCCTTTGATTTCTTTTTGTTGTCTGATTGCTGTGGCTAGGACTTCTAATACTATGTTGAATAGCAGTGGTGATAGTGGACATCCCTGCCGCGTTCCCGACCTTAGGGGAAAGCTCTCAGCTTTTCCCCATGGAGAATGATATTCATTGTAGGTTTTTCATAGATGGCTTTTATGATATTGAGGTATGTACCCTCTATACCTATACTCTGAAGAGTTTTGATCAAAAAAGGATGCTGTACTTTGTCAGATGCTTTTTCTCCATCTATTGAGAGGATCATATGATTCTTGTTCTTTCTTTTGTTAATGTATTGTATCACGTTGATTGATTTGCGGATGTTGAACCAACCTTGCAGCTCAGGGATAAATCCCCCTTGGTCATGGTGAATAATCCTTTTAATGTACTGTTGGATCCTATTGGCTAGTATTTTGGTGAGAATTTTTGCATCCATGTTCATCAAGGATATTGGTCTGTAATTCTCCTTTTTGATGGGGTCTTTGTCTGGTTTTGGGATCAAGGTAATGGTGGCCTCATAAAATGAGTTTGGACGTTTTCCTTCCATTTCTATTTTTTGGAACAGTTTCAGGAGAATAGATATTAATTCTTCTTGAAATGTCTGATAGAATTCCCCTGGGAAGCCATCTGGCCCTGGGCTTTTGTTTGTTGGGAGATTTTTGATGACTGCTTCAATTTCCTTAGTGGTTATAGGTCTGTTCAGGTTTTCTATTTCTTCCTGGTTCAATTTTGGTAGTTGGTACATCTCTAGGAATGCACCCATTTCTTCCAGGTTATCTAATTTGCTGGCATAGAGTTGCTCATAAAATGTTCTTACAATTGTTTGTATTTCTTTGGTGTTGGTTGTGATCTCTCCTCTTTCATTCATGATTTTGTTGATTTGGGTCATTTCTCTTTTCTTTTTGATAAGTCTGGCCAGGGGTTTATCAATCTCGTTAATTCTTTCAAAGAACCAGCTCCTAGTTTTGTTGATCTGTTCTACTGTTCTTTTGGTTTCTATTTCATTGATTTCTGCTTTGATCTTTATTATTTCTCTTCTCCTGCTGGGTTTAGGTTTGATTTGCTCTTCTTTCTCCAGTTCCTTTAGGTGTAGGGTTAGGTTGTGTATTTGAGACCTTTCTTGTTTCTTGAGAAAGGCTTGTATTGCTATATACTTTCCTCTCAGGACTGCCTTTGCTGTATCCCAAAGATTTTGAACAGTTGTGTTTTCATTTTCATTGGTTTCCGTGAATTTTTTTAATTCTTCTTTAATTTCCTGGTTGACCCATTCATTCTTTAGTAGGATGCTCTTTAGCCTCCATGTATTTGAGTTCTTTCCGACTTTCCTCTTGTGATTGAGTTCTAGTTTCAAAGCATTGTGGTCTGAAAATAGGCAGGGAATAATCCCAATCTTTTGGTACCGGTTGAGACTTGATTTGTGACCTAGGATGTGATCAATTCTGGAGAATGTTCCATGGGCACTAGAGAAGAATATGTATTCCATTGCTTTGGGATGGAATGTTCTGAATATGTCTGTGGAGTCCATTTGGTCCAGTGTGTCATTTAAAGTCTTTATTTCCTTGTTGATCTTTTGCTTAGATGATCTGTCCATTTCAGTAAGGGGGGTGTTAAAGTCCCCCACTATTATTGTATTGTTGTCAATGTGTTTCTTTGCTTTTGTTATTAATTGCCTTATATAATTGGCTGCTCTCATGTTAGAGGCAGAGATATTTAAATTGTTAGATCTTCTGTTGGATAGACCCTTTAAGTAGGACATAGTGTCCTTCTTCATCTCTTATTACAGTCTTTGTTTTAAAATCTAATTTGTCTGATATAAGGATTGCCACCCCAGCTTTCTTTTGGTGTCCATTAGCATGGTAAATTGTTTTCCACCCCGTCTCTTTCAATGTGGGGGTGTTTGGGTCTAAAATGAGTCTCTTGCAGACAGCATATCGATGGGTCTTGTTTTTTAACCCAATCTGATAGCTTGTGTCTTTTGATTGGGGCATTTAGCCCATTTACATTCAGGGTAACTATTGAAAGATATGAATTTAGTGCCATTGTATTGCCTGTAAGGTGACTGTGACTGTATATTGTCTGTGTTCCTTTCTGGTCTATGCTGCTTTTAGTATCTCTCTTTGCTTAGAGGACCTCTTTCAATATTTCTTGTAGGGCTGGTTTCATGTTTGCAAATTCCTTTAGTTTTTGTTTGTCCTGGAAGCTTTTTATCTCTCCTTCTATTTTCAATGACAGCCTAGCTGGATATAGTGTTCTTGGCTGCATATTTTTCTCGTTTAGTGCTCTGAAGATATCATGCCAGTCCTTTCTGGCCTGCCAGGTCTCTGTGGATAGGTCTGTTGCCAATCTAATCTTTCTACCATTTTATGTTACATATCTCTTCTCCTGAGCTGCTTTCAGGATTTTCTGTTTGGCTCTGAGACTCGTAAGTTTTACTATTAGATGTCGGGGTGTTGACCTCTTTTTATTGATTTTGAGAGGGGTTCTCTGTGCCTCCTGGATTTTGATGCCTGTTTCCTTCCTCACATTACAGAAGTTCTCTGCTATTATTTGCGCCAGTATACCTCTGCCCCTCTCTCTCTTTCTTCTTCTTCTGGGCTCCCAATTATTCTAATATTGTTTCGTCTTATCGTATCGCTTATCTCTCGAATTCTGCCCTTGTGATCCTGTAGTTGTTTCTCTCTCTTTTTCTCAGCCTCTTTATTTTCCATCATTTGGTCTTCTATATCGCTGATTCTCTCTTCTGTCTCATTTATCCTAGCAGTTAGTGCCCCCATTTTTTATTGCACCTCATCAATAGCCTTTTTGATTTTGACTTGGTTAGATTTTAGTTCTTTTATTTCTCCAGGAAGGGTTTCTCTAATAACTTCCACACTTTTTTCAAGCCCAGCTGGTATCTTTAAAGTCATGATTGTGAACTCTAGGTCCGACATCATACTAATGTCCGTATTGAGTAGGTCCCTGGCTGACGGTTCTACCTCTTGTTCTTTTTAGTGAGGTTATTTTTTTAGTCTAGCCATTTTGTCCGGAGGAGAATAGATGAATGAAAGAACAAAATGCTAAAAGGTTAACAACGTCACCAGGAAATGTTCTCTATACAAATCAGAAAAGACCTGAAACCAGGGGAAAGAAAGGGAACGAAAGAAAAAAGAAAGAGAAAAAAAAAAAAAGAAAAAGATAAAAACAAAAACAGAACAATACAAAAAAACAGAATATGATCAAATATGATCAGGCTAGTGTGTAGATCACTGCCACAGACTAGATTTTCGGCATATTTTGGTCTGTTAGAAAAAAGTGCCTCCTAAAATTTTAAAGGAAGAAAGACTTATATATGTACAAAATAAGGGTTGATACAATGA
This sequence comes from Zalophus californianus, assembly GCF_009762305.2. Classification (NCBI taxonomy): domain Eukaryota; kingdom Metazoa; phylum Chordata; class Mammalia; order Carnivora; family Otariidae; genus Zalophus; species Zalophus californianus. Next base: position 94,065,381 of record NC_045604.1, on the reverse strand, counting down.
AGGAATGGAATATGACTGTAAAGATGAAAATTATAAAAGATTTTATAAAACGAATTGGTAAGATAAGTTGTTTGAAAAAAGAAAGAAGATTTAAAATAAAGATGAAAAAAGAAAAGGGAGAGAATGTGATCAGGCAGGAGACTAGAACAAAGCCATACACTAGTGATTTAGGGTATATTTTGATCTGTTAGTAGAAACTGTATCTTAAAATTTTAAAGAGAGAACAACTTATATATATATGCCAAAATAAGGGTAACTAGTATGAATAGATAAAATATGACTCTAAAAATGCAAAATAAAAAATGTTTTTTTAAAAAGGGATTGATAAGATGTTGGCTGAAGAAGGAAAAAAGAAAAATTAAAAACAAACTTTAAAAAAATTAACTTTGAAAAACTAATGAATCATGGCAAAAAAAGCCATGAATTCTGTGTGCAGTATTACCCTAGCGCTGGAGTTCTCCCGTTCTCCTTGATCGGTAAACTTGGTCTTGGCTTGCTGGCTGTTCGTGCTGATCCTCCGGGGGAGGGGCCTGTTGCCGTGGTTCCCAAATGTCTTTGCCGGAGGCGAAATTGCCCCGCCCTTGTCGGTCCAGGCTAAGCAAGCTGCTCGGGTTTGCTCTCAGGAGCTTTTGTTCCCTGCAAGCTCTCGGTACAGTTTTGGAGGACCAGGGTGAAAATGGTGGCCTCCCAGTCTCCACCCGGAGGAGCTGAGAACTCAGGGCCCCACTCCTCAGTGCGGCCCCAGAGAAAAGCAATCACTCCCGTCTCCCTGGTCTCCGGTCACAGTCCATGCTCACCCGGCCTGTGACCGAGCGTTCCTCTCTGGCTCCCGACCCTGTGTGGAGTGTCCAAACCCAGCAGATCCCTGCGGTGCGCTTCTGTGCCACTCCTTCCTGGGGAGGAAGGGGAGTCTCCCCAGCTCTGCCGCTTGTTGGGTCCCTGCTGGAGGAGCAGTGGCCCGACTGGGCCGCGGATCACATTTTATGGCAACCCCAAGCTGAGAGCCTGCGCCGCGGCTCTGTCTCTGCGGCCAGCTTCCCCGCTCCGATCCCTGGGAGCTCTGCTGCACTCAGGCACCCCCGGTCTTTCTGTGACCCCGAGGGTCCTGAGACCACACCATCCCGCGAGGGTTCCACCCCCCGCTTAGCCACTGGAGCGATGTCCCTCAGCCGAGCCGACTTCTAGAAGTTCCAATTTTGTGCTCTGGGGCTCTATCACTTGCCAGAAGTGGCCAATGGACGCCCCCTCCCCCGCCGTCTATCTTCCCGAATATCACCTCGGATTCACTTCTGCGCACGTCCTATCTTCCAGTGAGTGGTCACTTTTCTTGTTCAGAGAGTGGTTGCTATTTTTCTCTTTGATCTCCTGTTGAGTTCGTAGGTGTTCAGAATGGTTTGATCCCTATTCAGCTGAATTCCTGAGACCAGACAAAACCCAGGTCTCCTACTACTCCACCATCTTGCTCCACCCCCAAACTTCTATATTTTTAAGCTCTTGTCTCTCTCTCACTTGCTGCAACACCTAATCGTAAATAATCCCAAATGATGGACCAGTTGACATAACATAAAACTATAAAATTTTAGAGCTGGAATGAAGCTTTCAGGTCTGCCAGTCTTATACCCCACATGTTAGAAACAGGAACCTTGAGTCTTTCAAAAGACGAGTGTTCATTTAAAGGTGGATCAATAATCATTTTAGTTATCTTCCCCTTGATATGTTAAATGCCCATACATGTTACTCCAATGGCATACATTTTTGGTACCCTAATTATTTAGCCAGTTTGGTCTTGAACTTTCTTATAGGATCAATAAGAATAATCAGAAAAATAAAACAAAAACTTTGATTTCAGGTATTCATGAGTTTGGATCCCAACATTAGCCACTATTTTACTCCAGAATTTCCTGGTTTTCTTAGTTCCATTACTTGTAAATTTGGATTGATAATACTTCATAAGATTTTAAGATGAAATAAGATGATCTATGAATTAATGTCTATGAAAACACCAGCACCTGACATGCAGGAAGTGCTCAATCAATGTTATTTTATTCTTTCACATGGGGAACACAGCTCCAATCTACGATTTGAATAGTACAATGTAATGTAAGACATATTTATTTGGACAGCAGACACAACCCGGATTTGAACCTCAGTTATCTCAACCATAGGGTATGTGGACTTCAATGATACCTAACTTCTGGGGCACCTGGGTGACTCAGTAGGTTAAGCAACCAACTCTTGGTTTCGGCTCAGGTCATGGTCTCAGGGTCATGGGATTGAGCCCCGTGTCAGGCTCCTTGCTCAGTGCAGAGTCTGCTTGAGATTCTTTCTCTCTCTCCTTCTCCCTCCACCACTGCCCCTGTTCCCACTCCCTCTCTAAAATAATATATAATTTTTAAAAATGGTACTTAACTTCTTAGACTCCCATTTTTGAGATATAAAATAGGGCTAATTGAATATCATATGGGTTGAGGCGAGGATTAGATATAATGTGTCTAAAGAGTCTGATATACAGTAGGTGTTCAACAAGTAGGAGCTATTGTTAATATCGTGGCTTCACTGCCATCCCTGTGACATACATATCTTAATAGAACAGAAGTTTTCCTGTATTTGCTGGTTAATGAGAGAAAGACTAAGAATAGTCTGACCTGGGGGTGTGAAAAAATTTTTACTGCCCTTTCTGAAAGACATGGGATAACTCAATCTTTTTTTAAGTGCATTTAGACAAAAAGATACATAATTCAAATTAGTTCTTCTCTTTTGGTTGCAAAGGAAGGAAACCCCAAAGAATATTTACATGAGCACACACACCCCCAAAAAACTCTTAGTTATATAGTTGAGAAGCTGAAGAAAGCCTCAGGCATGGCTGAATCTCTGTCTTTAATCTGCACATCATAATAATACCACCATTATGTGTTCCCCCTCCCTCTCTCTCTGTCCTCGCTTTCTCTCTAAGTCATAGCTCTGCCTTCATCCGTTTTGGCTTTTTGGTTATATGGGTTGTCCCTACAAGATGACAAAGATGTCCCCCAGTAGCTCTAAGTTTACTTTCTATACCAACTTAGCCATCAATCAAAAAGAGCGTGTCACTTTCTCAACAGTGTTTGAAAATTAAAGTAGCAGAGAAGAAGTAGGTTATGAAGGGCCTTGTGTGCCTACCAAGGAGTTTTGACTTCATCACAATAGCCACAGGGGACCACCTGTTTTTTCAGCATTTCCTATAGCAATGCTATCAAGTTTTCAAAAAATTTTCAAATTGGAAATACCAATCTCTGTCTGGAAAAGAAAAGGGAAGACGGTAGCAGAAGTACAGAAGTGGATTAGAAGGTAGTTGTAGGACGTTAGGTGGGACATGTGATTATAAACTGAAATGGTGGCAACAGAGACAGAGAAGAGGATTCTGAATCAAGAGATAATTTTGAGCTGGGGGCAGCTGGGTGGCTCTGTTGTTGGCTCAGGTTGTGATTTCGGGATCCTAGGATCAAGCCCCCTGTCTGGCTCCCCACTCAGCAGGGAGTCTGCATCTCCCTCTCCCTCTGCCTCTCTCTCTCTCTCAAATAAATGAATAAAATCTTTTAAAAAGAAGGAATTTTGAGGTTAAATTGATAGGATCTGGCTACCTCCATGGGAAGGAAGAAGCAGGGAGAGTGGTTCCAGATATCTCAAAGTTGAGCAACTGATTAGTTCTTAGAAGTGGAGGAACCTAGAACTGTGCATAGAAGAAGAATGTCCGTGGGAGGAAATGAAGAATTCAGAAGGCCTTCTGAGTGTGACCTGGGTCCCCGGGTAGAGATATCTGTAACGGGGATATAACCAGAGCATTGCAAAAATATGGACACTGGAAATATGGCGTGATCAAGTACTGAAGACAATTCTCAGAGTCACCCTTCATGGGAATGACTGACAGAACAAACTCAGGGAAGAGAGTCATGATGATGAGGTGCCTGTGGGTTGTATCAGGAGGCAAGGTACCTGTTTCTTGGTCTTACAGTGAATAATTAAAGTATTGCCAAGTGTGCAGGACTTCCCTTGGCAGTACTAAACACTCAGTGGAAAGGAAACTAGCATTAAGGATCAAGGAAAGAAAGCATGTGCTTGGCTTTAAAAAGCAAACAATATGGCAGCTACTAAAGGACCAAATGATATACTATTGCATGGATATGTATATCAAATCATCACATTGCACACTTCAAATATATTATAATTTCATCAGTATACTTCAATAAAGGTGGAAAACACTGCCTTAGGAATCATTAAAAAATATTTTCAAGGGGTAAAAACAGAAGTCCTCTGCCTACTGGAAAATAGTGTCCCCAGAACACTCCCTTCATGAATCAAGTAACCCTGCCATGCCCTTTGAGACTTTGCAGAAATACATTTCCAAAGGTAAAAGCAAAGTCTAACAATGTGCATTAGACCCAGAGAAAATTGGAAAAATATAATGTCAATTGTCCTCTATTTGCAATTGAATACCTTCTGCTTATGCCTAGTGACGCTTGTCAGGCTAATGAAATTTGGCACTTGATAGCATTGCTATAGGAAATGAATCAGAGATCAGACTCACAGAAATTTTAGTCCAAGGAAGAGCTTCAGAGGTGGTTGGTACAACCCACTTATTTTATAAATGTGAAAATGAAGCCCAGAGAAGTCAAATGACATCCTCAAACTCTAAATAGTTTGAGGATGTGCTGGAACCAGGTCTTCTAGAAAATATCTTTTCTCTTTGACTCTGTAAAAAATACACCCCTGCTCTCGGTGCTGATCCACAGGACCAGGTTACACCTCCGTTGAGGGTCCCAGACAAAAGAAGAAAATAATGATTTGATTTAATTGTAAAGGGATAACTTTCCATTTCTTGTCATTGGTTTAAGGAAAAAAACAAAGCATTCATTCATCTTATCTACTCTAAAAAAATGAATATTAGGAAACACACTCTCTTCATGAGCAAGCATTTTAAGAACTTGCTGGGGCCCTGAGAGAAGTGGAGAGACCACAAAGAGAAGACAGAAAATCTGAGGGAAAAAAACAAAAACACATGTTAAGAGGTAGTAAAGAATTGGAAAGCCAGAAGACGAAGAGTAAGACAAGAAGCAGAGAAGAGCATTAGGAAGGAAGAGAGGAGTCATACTGGAGAAAAAGAGAGGAACCAAAGTTGAAACCATTAATCCAAACAGAAGACAGAAATGGAACAGAGAAAATGAAGGAGAAAAAATACTCCAAAATCAGAGAAAGAGCACAGGTCATGTGAGATAAACTTAATAGATTCTGTAATAATTGTATTCAGAGTTATCACCAGGCTGTTCATGTGGGAAATGACATCAAAGAAAATCACGGCCAGCTAATACTATCCTTTTGGTAATCTTTTCTATTTATTATTAAGAACAATAACATCTACCATTTCTAAAACCCCTACAGTGTACCAGCTGCTCTACAGGGATCAGACTAACCCGCAGAATAGTATATCAGGTTTTCTGACCAGAAGACCAAGGTCTTGAGAGGTTAAGTAACTTGCCCAAGTTCACCTGAATACAATTTTCACCTTGTACTGAAAAGTTCTGTTATATGTGGAATAAAGTTAATTTCTCCCCCAAATAAATCAAGATTTTACAAACTATGAAGGAAGAAGTTTGATTTTTAGAAATTCTTTCATTGTATAATTCAGCACCAAAAATGACACTCAGAACATTTCAAGTATTCAAACCATATTTGTTGAACAAGGAGGTGGATTGATGAATGGATGGATGGATGGATGGATGGATGGATGGATGGATGATTGGATGGGTAGATGGATGTGTAGATGGATGGGTGGATGCCTGGCTGGCTGGCTGGATGGATGGATGGGTGGATGGCTGGCTGGCTGGCTGGGTGGGTGGGTGGATGGATGGATGGGTGGATGGATGGATGGATGGATGGATGGATGGATGGATGGATCTGCCAGTGTTCACTGAGTATTATGCATGCCATGCTGAACACAGGAGACACAGAGATGATTACAAATGTAAGTGATTTTTTAAAAATGAGATTTTCGTTAGAAAGAGGAGTAAGCCAAACCAACATGCAGATTCTGGGGTCCTGTACCCTGAAATTCAATTTCATGCAGGTGGGAGAAGCCAGAAATCTGTAGTGCAAAAATTTCCCCCAGGTGACTCTCTTACACATTAAAGTTGAGAACCACCCCGAGGTGCAGTGTTTCCCAAATTTGCTCAGCCTTAAGAATCCCCCAAGATTAAGCATACAAGTCCAGGGTCCCAGCCCAAACCAAAAGAATTAGAATATTTAGAGGAGGAAGCTACAGTGTGTTACTGTTTGTGTCTTTCCTTGCTGGTCAGCTGGGGTTTGCAGGCATTTGATAAATTGCCCAGGCCTGGCAAGAGGAAGGACTAAGCAGAAAACCAAATTGTGGACACGAGTATTTCCCAACTGTACTGAGACACACTGGGTGATGATTTTCTTCTCTGAGATGAACCATGAACAAGAATTCCTACCATAATTAACAGTAATTATGAATTAGGAACTTGCCTCTATGCAGGGCACAGGGCTAAGAACATTCACCCAAATAGCATCTCATTAAATTCTCAGCCAACCAGGAAGTCAACATCATTAGCATGCCCTTGTTAGAAATGGGGAAACTGAGGCTACAAGAGTTTAAGAAACTTGTCAAAGGTCACTTCCCAAGGAACTGAGAGCGAGAATTCAGATCCAGGTCTGGCCGAGCCGGGACCCTCTGTCAGTAATTACTGGGATCTTTTATGGATCACATTCATGTTTAGTGTGCTCTCAGCCTTCCACCCGCCTGGATCCCCAACTTTTCCCTCGGTGGCCCTAAAACCTCCTCAGGAACTTTTCGTTCTCCACGCTAACTGTCTCTTCTCACCTCTGATGAGATCCATTAGCCTAAGTCTGCTTTGGGGTGAAGCTGACCTACGGTGGAAATTGGAAGGCTATTTCAGAAGTTGTAGGATCCTAGGTAAGACAAGCCCTCGATAATTTAATCTGTCAAATAAGGATCCTGAAGGACACCTTGCCCGGCTGGTATGATCATGAAACAAATCACATAAATTAAGAAACTGGTATATGTCTGGTGGGGCTCTGACAAATAGTAATTCCCAACTGCTGGAGTTGGACTTCTCACTAAATCTAGTAGCAGAAAGTTCTGCCATCACCAGGCATTAGGTGCTCCTAGAGCACATTCAGGTATATCTTAAGTGCACTAAAGACCATGAGATATTTGGGTGCCTGGGTGGCTCAGTTGGTTAAGTGGCTGCCTTTAGCTCAGATCATGATCCCAGAGGCCCGGGATCGGGTCTGGCATTGGGCTCCCTGTTCAGCGGGGAGTCTGCTTCTCCCTCTGCCCTTCACCCCACTTGTGTTCTCTCTCACTCTCTCTCTCTCAAATAAATAAATAAAATCTTTAAAGAAAAAAAAAAGACCATGAGCTTCTTCTCATCCATCTGTATCCCCCTGTGGTGCCTGGGGCTGTGGCTGGCATATAAGGTATCAAATAAGTGTTTGTTGAATGAAAAACTTCCCAGTGAATAAATGCCAAGCCTGGTCACACCCATCATCTCTCTAACTTTCCCTTACAAGTGTGGAAGGCTCAGCCTCCAGGCTTAAAGCATGGGGGCTGGGGTCCAACCACTTGGTATTAAACCCTGCCTACGATGCTTAACCATCTGTGTGACCTGGAGCAAGTTTCACAACGTCTCTGTGTCTCTCTTTCCTCATCTGTGAAATGGGGATGGTAATATACCCACGTCATAGGGTGGTCAGCAGCATATAATGAATTCATACATGCAAAGCGCTTAAAACAGTGCCTGGCGCAGGGTACATGTGATAAAGAGCCAGTTATTACCATTATTGTAATCTCCCCATCCTACAGATGAGAAAGCTAAGGCTCAGAGTGTCCAAAAGACTCATCTGCTGTTATAAAGTGGGTCTGTGTCATGGCCACTGTCTTGAACATCTAGCCATAGCCTCTGGCCATTTATCTGGGCTTCTCGAGAGTTCCCTTGAGCTTGGGGAAGCACTGTGGAGGGTGGGGGGCCGGGAAGAAAGGCAGAAGTCAAGCATTTTCCAGAAGGGAACCAAACACCCTTTGTAAGAAATGACCTGTGCTAAGCACCCATGGTCTCAACACAGCTTTATTAAAAATTAAGTCACAAATTATAACACTCGCTGGGGAAGACTTGCTTTCCTCCCAATTACAGTTAATAGAAGAAAATTAATGTAGCAATTAATGTGGGTACTCTTACAGCCCAACATAATATGCAGGGGGCCACAGCTCCTGTTCTTAAACCGCGGCTTGGTACTAGGAGAAGCAGGGCCTGGAGCTTAATAAAGTTTTGCTTTTCCTGTGTTTAAACTCTCCGGCCATAACTTACTTAAGAAACACACAAAAAGAGATTATTTAACATTTTAGAGGTTCCCATGAACCATAAATCATTTTCACACACGCCATATTTGTTGAAAAGGACAGAATACATTCAATTTTACAGTATATTAAACTTCATCTAATTTGAGCGTAAGAACAGACCAGCAAAATAAATGACCAATTTCTGAAGCAGAAATTACCATTTGGTTGGTGCCATTACAGGGCTGCTGGTATTTTATCATGTTCTTAACATAATATTGCTTGTCTAGCGATGCATAGTTATAATGCTATTCCAAATTAGAAGGCGGTGAAGGAGAAGTGCACACAGTTTTTTTTTTAATAGGCGTCATTTGTCAGATGTTATTCTGAGGGCTTTGTGCTGATGATAATATGCAGATTAAAGGAGAAGTAAATAGGGGGGAAAAAGGAGCCGCCACCAGAAGGGAAGAAGTGCCCACTCCTGAGCCCCAAGACCCTCAACTTTCAGGGAGAGAGGATGGCAGGTGGCCACAGCCCTCGGACCTGGAGAACAGTAATTAATTTGTGTGGAAGCCTTCCAGGGGAAGGGAGCTTGTGGTGATCGACAAAGAGAAAAATACCGCCTGGAATTCCAATGTGGGCTCTCAGTCTGCATCATAACCACTGTCACCACCGGTACTGGCAGAGTGCCGTGCCTGGATGTGCAGAGAAACCCCAATGGGTCGTCACCTGCTTCCTAATAAAGCCTGTGTCAGAGAGGAGAGGACCCAGGCTTGGCCAAGTAAGGGTTGGTCGGGACTCTACTCATCAACTCAGCTGTTCATTCCACAAATAGGAATTAAGAACCCATCAGGTGCCAGGCTCCGTGTGGGGCACTATGAAAAACAGAGCGTGGACCCTGACTTTCCAGAGAGCTTGTGGTCTAAGAAGGCAATGGAGCATATGGGTGAATAGTGCCGATTTGGGATGAAGCTGCCTCGGTTTGAATCCCAGCCCTGTCCCTTACAGGCTGTGTGACCATGAGCAAGCCACAGAACCTCTCTGGGCTTCACTTTTCCCATCTTTAAAAAGGGCACTGGGTGTTATACACAAACAATGAATCATGGAACACTACATCAAAACCTAATGACGTATGGTGATTAACGTAAAAAAATAAAAAATAAAAAGGGCATCCTAGTAGCACCTACTGCGCAGACTTAGGACAATTAAACCAGTGACCCTGCACTTTGGACGGAGCCTGGCTCACTGCTAGCTGTTATTACATGCTTTATGTCTAGCCTGTGAATGCTGTCACATCCTAATTCAGGTCATTGTCCTCTCTTACCTGGAGTTGTCTGTCTCCCAACTGGTACCCCAGCCTCCTCTGGTCAATTCTGCAACGAAAAGCCCAGAAGAACTTTCTGGAGAGAAAATGTGATCACGCTACATTCCCTGCTTCCCATTGGCCCTTCGGGCAAAGTCCTGGCTTGAAAAGGTCTGTGCGGTCAGGACTCCGGCCACCTGTCCCACAACTCTCCCTCTGTAATTCTGCTCTCCGGCCACATCAAATGATGAACGGCCCCAGAACTTTCTGTCTTCCCACTTTTATTCTCTTACTCATTTCCTAGATTTTGCAAAAGCCATCCCCTCTTCTTAGAAGTTTTTCATGTCTCAGCTTACAAACCCCCTCCTCTGGAAAGCCAACCTTCAGGCTCAAGAATAGCTCAGGAGTAGGGACTCCCGGCTGGCTCAGTCAGTTGGGCCGCTGAGTCTTGATATAGGTTCAGGTCATGATCTCAGGGTCATGAGATCGAGCCCCGCACTGGGCTCTGCTCTGAGCGAGAAGCCTGCTTGGGATTCTCTCTTTCCTTCTCCTTCTGCCCTTCCCCTGCTCATGTGCGCTTGCTCTCTTTCTAACTAAAGAAAAAAATAAAAAAAGAATAGCTCAGATGCTGCCCTCTCTGCCCCCTAAATTAGATTCCATCTGGACCCAGTTCCAAAGTGTGTGGAGTCTTCTTCACACCAATAAGCAATTCCCAAACACCATCATGGTGCCCAAGAATGCAGCTCGAACCCAAAACTCAATTCGGACACTATCAACCAGAGAGAGTACCAGATTCCAGGGTAGGGGCTCAGTCCCACAAGCCTCTACTTCAGATGCCAATCGCAAACTCCGGTTGTTACCTGTGCTTCTGACCGGCTGGTTATAATTCAGAAATTCTTATGATTCCCCCTTTTTGGGTTCCAGAAATTTGCTAGAATTGCTCACAGAAGCCAGGAAACCCTTTTACTCATGAGACAACCAGTTTATTACACAGGATATTAAAGGAAATGAATCAGCAACCAGATGAAGACATACAGAGGTTCCCCAACAAAGGAGCTTCTGTCCCAGTGGAGCTTGGAGCCCAGCAGGATGGCATGGGGAAGCATTCTGGTTCCCCAACCTGGAAGCTCCCAGAACCACCACTCCTTTTGGGTTTTTACGGAGGCTTTATGACTTAGGTATGATTGATTAACTCATTGGTCATTGGTGATTGATTTGAACTCTAGCTTCTCTCTTGTTCCCCCAAATCAGGGGGTGGGACTAAAAGTTCCAAACTCCATTCATGGTCGGTTCACCTAGCAACCAGTCCCCATCCTTAGGTGTTTTCCAAAAGTCACCTCATCAACATCAACCCAGTTGTGGTGGAAAGAGGTTTGTGAGGAATAACAAGACATCCATTTCACCTTTAGGGCTCTGACAAGAGCCAGGAATTGGAGACAAGAGACCAAACATCACAAAAGATGCTCCCCTTGCTCTTATAGCTTGGGAAATTCCAGGGGTTTGGGGAGCTGTGAGCCAGGAACCATGGACAAAGACAAAATATATATAGAAATATATTTTGGTCATCTATATGCCTAGATAGGTATATTTTTTCTAAATCACAATATGGCACCCACGCCACCTTGTGTTTCCCTTGCGGTAGCACGTCGCGCACCAGAATCCAATCATTGGCTGTCTTGTTTACTGCTGCCAATGGAGTATGAGTCCCAGTAGAGTTGGGACTGTGTCTTACAAGTTCTCTGCTTATATGCCAAGTACCAAGCACCGGACCTGGCCTACAGAAGGTTTTTCGTAATTATTGGTTGAATAAATGAGTGAATAAATGAGACCCAGCAGCCTCTGAGCCCAGAGCCGTGCCCTCACCCTTTGTAGCATCAAGACCCACAATAAGATGAGAAGAGGCTCAGGGCTGGTGCGGTGCCCAGGCATGCCAGGCTGAATCAGGGCTCCCCGCAAGCCTCAGATTTATGCCCTATGCTCATGGCTGTGGGGCCAGCCTCCCAGATCACATAAATCACCATGCAGCAATCTGGCTCCTGAGCTGGGGAGGCTCCTAAGCTCACAGCACTTTGCAGAAGAGTCGCAAAGTGAAAAATTAGGCATAAATCCACTTCTTGATTGAATAAGCAAACACCGCACTGCTCGAAATGATTTACTAAATTACAATGCACGGGGACAGATCTGGGAGATTTAGAGCATGGACCTGCTTAACAATTGGACCTCCTCCAGCTCCATGGCCTCCTCCACATCTGCCCCTCCCTGGTTCCACTGGTGACTTCTCTCCATACACTCGCCCAATCAACCAACATTTACAGAGCACCCCCACCATGTCACGTTAGGTGCTTACACATAAATGATCTCATTTAAATTTAACTGATGCACCCTAGAAATTTGGGGTCATATCATTTCTCCCCATTTTTCAGGTGAGGGAATTGAGGTTCAGAGAGGTTAGGAAACTCCCCATATCACACAGCTAGTAAGCAGGCAGCGTTGAGATCCAACCTGCAAAATGTCCACCAAGCCCAAGAATATTTCTGCTACGACGAGATCCTCTCTTGTCATATATCCACTTTCTCCACAAATGCCTCTTCTCACTTCCTCTTTCTTATGCTTTTTCTTCCCCCCCCCCACCGCCAACTTCACTGAAGTGTAATTGGTATACAAAAAAAAAAAGGCACATAATTATATATATATTTTGATGAGTTCAGACATAGGTCATGTCACCATCACTAAAATCAAGGTAATAAAAATATCCATCACCTCATCTCCGAAAGTTTCCTTGTGTCCCTTTATTGTGTTTAATTTGTCTTTTGGTTTTTGAGTGTTTGGGTTTGTTTGTTTTGGGGGGTATGGACATTTAACAGGAGATCTACCCTCTTCTTTTTTTTTAATATTTTATTTATTTATTTGACAGAGAGAGACACAGTGAGAGAGGGAACACAAGCAGGGGGAGTGGGAGAGGGAGAAGCAGGTTTCCCGCTGAGCAGGGAGCCCGATGCGGGGCTTGATCCCAGGACCCTGGGATCATGACCTGAGCTGAAGGCAGACACTTAACGACTGAGCCACCCAGGCGTCCCAGAGATCTACCCTCTTAACAAATGTTTAAATGCACAATACCTTCTTGTTAACTATAGGTGCTGTGTTGTACCTCTGGAACTTACTCATCTTGTATGTCTATAACTTCAACACTCCCCCGCCCCCACCCCCTGGTAACCACCATTCCATTGGCTATTTCTGCATGCTAGACAATTTTAGACATCTTACATAAGAGGAATCGGGCAGCATGTGTCTTCCTGTGACTGACTTATTTCACTCAACAGAACGTCTTGAGGTCCATCCATGTTGTCGCTTTTTCTTTTTCTGCTTGTATGTGTCAGGATAGGGTAAGTTATGTGGAAGGAAAGGAACAGTGCTCCCAAATCGCAGGGGCTTAATACAACGGAAGGTTTTCTATTTTTGCTGTGGTCATTTAGCTTACACATTTTTTGTTTTGTTTTAAAGATTTATTTATTTATTTATTTGAGACAGAGAGAGAAAGAGAGAGCCTGAGTGGGAAGATGGGAGGGAGAGGGGGAGAAAGAATCTTAAGCAGGCTCCACTCCCAGCACGGAGCCCAATGCAGGGCTCAAGCTCGCAACCCTGAGATCATGACCTGAGCCCAAATCCAGAGTTGGACGCTTAACTGACTGAGTCACCCAGGCACCCCCAGCCTACACGTTTAATATAGTCAAGCTTGGAGTGACTCAGGCACTTGGGCTGGCAGACTCTGCCCTCCTGGAGTGTAGCATTTAGAAAACAGGGCCATCTTGGTCACAGCAGCAGGAAAAGAGAGACAGAAGCTTCACGCTAGCAATTCAGTGCCTTCCACTGAAAGGTACACCTGATCCTGCTGCTTGCAAGCCACTGGGCATAACTAGTCACGTGGTCCCACCAACCCACAACCAGATTCCGAAGTACCATATGCCCTAGAGGACAGGCTGTTTTTCTTGATGCGCTTACCCAACACCCTCATGCTCCCCTCTTGTTCTCATTCACTAGCTGATTCATTCAACAGATATTTACTGAGCTTATGCAATATGCCAGGGCAGTGTGCTGACATTGGGAATAGAGAGGCAAAGCAAAACACACATGATCCCTGCATTCAAGAAGCTTACTTTGTGATTAGGGACACATATACTAATCCAATTAGCGCACAAGTTAACCAGGACTGTGTCAAGTTCTGTAAGAGATAACCAAATGGCTTTATGAAAATCTGTAACAGAAATGGGCTCTCACCTGGGGAAACAGGAAAAGCTTTTGTTCAGATAGTTTTTGATCACAAGCAACAGAATCCATCTCTGCCCAAATTAAAAAGACAAGGAATGTGATCCAATGATATGGGGTAGCTCCCAGACTTGAATCTACATCATCCCTGATTTTTTCAATTTGAAATCTGGGTCACTTATGTTTGTTTGGTGGAGTGGTGTCTCCTTCCTAGCTGCAAGGAGTTCTAGGAACAAAAATATCAGGGTTTTTCAGACGCCAAAAAGAATGACAAATGTCTGTTGCAGCTACTCTCAGAAAGTACAGTGGAGCTCATATTTAAAGGACTAACAGGAGCTACCAAAAGGAATAAGAAAGGGAGTGATCATCTTATACTTTCCTTCCTCCATACCTAAAAAAATTGAAATTTATATAAAAGTAGAGAAGATAACATAATGAAAGTGAATGTACCCATCTCTTTGCTTCAACAATAATGAGCTCAATCTGGTTTCACTTATGCCCTCACCCACTTTTTCCTGCCCCTCTATGCATATTTTTAAATCCCAAACATCAGGGAGATAGTTTATTTATATATATTTATGCAAAATAAGAACCTATTTAGAAAAACAACACAACCTTGATGTAATTATCACACCTAAAAAAATTATTTGATATCCCCAAGTACCTAATTAGCATTGACATCTTGATTATCTTAAAACCTGTTAAGACAGTGAGACTGATCTGAATCCAAATGAAATCCATATATTGTGATTAATTTACGTTTCTCCTAACTCTCTTTTAACATATAGGTCCATCCTGTATCTATTTTTCTCATAATAAATAGGTAATAAGATGCGGACCCAAAGTCAGACACAAGCACAGACAAAAATGATGGGACATAGTCATAGACAGCTTAAAAAAAACCCTGAGTCTTTTGTTCCGAGGAGCTCCTCATAGTCTGATTTTGGCCAGTTGTTCCTCTGTCCCCTATATTTCCTATAAACTGAGGTTAGACCCAGAGACTTGCTAAGATTCAAGTCCAAATTTTTGGCAAGACTACATCATGGGAGATGGGTACTTCCCTTGGAAAGCATGTAATTTCTGATTATCTGTATTTCTATAATGCCATTGTTAATAAATTAGATGTATTAATTCATTAGGAGTTGCAAAATGATGATATATGTGTTCTATTATTACTTCTTTGTTCATTAGGTGGGATATAAAACTAATATAGGAGAGTCAGGATAAATGCTAAAATGTTTCTTTTTATTTACCAGTTTTCTTTCTTTCTTTCTTTCTTTCTTTCTTTCTTTCTTTCTTTCTTTCTTTCTTTCTTTCTTTCTTTCTTTCTTTCTTTCTTTCTTTCTTTCTTCTTTCTTTCGGTGGGCAGCAAAGCAAGGTTTATTGAGTGATAGCAAAGTGATAGTACAAAGCTCTCGAGGAGGGAGCCCTACTTACCAGTTTTCAAAAAATGGGTTGGCTCACCAGCATCTTCCAACAGTAAAGCAAAAACTATTTGTTTAGAATCATCATGAACTCATGAATTTAAATATACTTGATAAACTTTAATCCACTGAAGTTAGTATTTTTACTAATATTCTAGTAGTCCCATTTTTGGCCATTGGGGTCTTATTCATGTTGGTTTCTGAGTCCCTGACTCAAGACTGGTAGTTTTTGATGGCTTTCTTGCTCTCTAGAATGACAACATATTTCAGGCTCATCTTGCACGTTCTCTATCCTAGTCCTAGATTCAGCCATTTTGCCAATTAGCCCTGATTGCTTTTAGTGGAAAATGGTATTTAGAGATCATAATATGGGCACTAAGGGTGTCCACTGCAAGTGAGTTGATCGTTGTTTCTGGGCCTTTTTGATGGACTCCATACTTACTTATCTCTTCCTCCTCTTAAATATGTACTTTCTCTACCTCCCCCTTCTTAATTTATTGAAAGAGAGAATGACTTGTTCCACACCTCACATATGACTACCCAATTCCCACTGCCTCCTGTACCATGGGGAAGACTACCAAAATAAGGAAAATAGGCATAGATTCAGTGAAGGAATGTGGACTAAAACTCACTTTAAGGTTAGAGCTAGCATTCAGATTAATGTTAGGGCTGGTAATTACTTACACTGGTAGTTACTTATACTAGTAGCTACTTGCACTAGTAGTTACATACAATGATTAAGTTTCCATGAGATAGAACTTGCAAAGATCCTGTAACCTCATTATTCATATTATTCATCCAACTCTAGCCTAGTGGAGGGGGTTGTGTGTGGAAAAAAAATCAATATCATTCAGGGCATAAGTGCTATAATAGAACTTTCTACAAGGATGTGGATTTAGCACAATGCAGTGAGGATCTGATTGACTGAGACAGGAGAAAGCCAGGGAATTCCTCAAGGGGGAGTTGATACTTATGCTACATTTAAAGAATCAATGCAAGTTTATCCAGCACAGAAGGATAGAGCTTCTAGGTATAGGTAATAGCATATAAAAGGAATAAAGTAATGTGCATACCTTGGGTTGGACTAGAATGAGAAAGATGATATGGACGTTACTGCAATAGACCAAGTGTGAACTGACAAGGGTCTGAACTAGAGCAATGAGAAGGAAGGAGCAAGAAACTCAGAGGTACTGGCAGGGAAATAGGCATTACTGGAAGTACTGGATGCACGCAGCAAGGCAAGAAGGAATATTCAAGATATATGGCCTGAGGGACTCAAATCAGAGTAGAATTCAGATGAAAAGTAACACTTTGATGGGGAAGATGAAGAGTTTATTTCAGGGTGTGGTAAGTTTGAGGTGCTCAAGTGGCTACGCGTAGGAAAGCATTGGATACCCTGAAGCTAGAATTTGAGTACGTGGGAGAAGGGTTTATGATGCTCAGGGTGCCTGTTACATCTGGTTCCCTCTGAACAGCCAGACCATAAACAGATTTTTATGCAAAGCTGTCAATGCCTTAAACCATGGCTATAGCTGATAGTAAAATCAGGGCTTAGCCAAGCTCAGACCAACAATCGGTGAAGTGGCCTAATGTGGGACTCTTGCCTAATATGGGCATGCTATATTTTGCCTAGTGACCACCAGACTCTATATATGGGGAGTGTCAAATGACTTATTTCTCTTGGGAAGTTCATCTAAGAGAGAGAGAGACCCAGAAGATGGCGGGGAAATCTAAACATCCACAGAGGGAAGCAATAAAAAGAAGCCGGGAGGGGCACCTGGGTGGCTCAATCATTAAGTGTCTGCCTTCAGCTCAGGTCATGATCCCAGGGTCCTGGGATCAAGCCCCGCATCGGGCTCCCTGCTCAGCGGGAAGCTTACTTCTCCCTCTCCCACTCCCCCTGCTTGTGTTCCCTTTCTCACTGCCTCTCTCTCTATCAAATAAATAAATAAAATCTTAAAAAAAAAAAAAAGAAGAAGAAGAAGCTGGGAGCCAATGGGTGCTGGAATGGAATCAGACAGATTCCCAGTACACAAGGCACAATTAGAAATGGAGAAATATTACCCAGAGGTCAAGACCCCAGAGATGCCGGTGAATTCTGAATGATGTTCCTGTTCATTCTCCAGGGACAAGTGCTAACATAATTTCCTCATGTAGCAGAAAAGTGTGCCTGGGCTGGGACTGGAACTCAGATGTGTCTGACAGGTCTGTTTAAATGACACCCCACTGGACCCTCCATGCTGGTGTGTCCAGGGGAATCTTCTTGTAAAGGTAGAGAGGATGGTCTCCTTGTGTAGGGGACAACAAAGGACACAGCATGACCTCTGTCACTGGTGAAAACAAGTGTGCCAAAGCTGAAGGATTCTGTGAAACCCAGGACAGAGGGAGCACTGCCTTTTGGGCCCAGGCAATGGGAGTATCGCATGGAACTAGGGACAGAATCTTACCCAACACAGCTTTGATAACTTGAGGATGAAGAGAGCCCCTGAAAACAGTGGCATTTTCCACACATGCCATTAACCATAGAAAAGATGTTGTCAATGAAATGGGATGAAGAGAAGACAGGAAACTCAGTGTATTTATGTCCCTGTTTCTCTGCGACACCCCATGAACTCCCTGATTCCTGCGGAGTCCCTGTGGGAGGAAATGGTTTCCAAGTCAGAGAGATTGGGATCCCGGTGCCCTCATGTGTCATCGCAGGATTTCCAAACCTGGGCATTTACCTGTACTCCCCTGGCGGTGGCATTCCTACAACAGCCCCCCACCCCGTCTCTACCAGTTGGCTTTCTTTGTAAATGTAACGAGCCTAATTAACATCATCGGAGGACATAAAAATATAGATTGGACTCTCAACTGCACGCAGCATTTTGCATGGGCGAAAACCTTTTCCAAAGAACACCTTCCTGCCTGACACTTGACCTGCTTTGGGCCGCCATGGACGGCCCCAAAAATCTAGCAATTTGATGTCTGAGCCCTCTGCACGGTCCTGATTGCCCTCGAGCAACCTGCACGGCAGCCTCTGTGCTGTCCTTGCCTTGGAATCTCAGGGATGACACTGGTCTTTTGCCCGGAGTTATTTTCCCACCAGAAAGTCGCTCTAGCACCGTGGCGGACCCGAGGACATGCTGTGTCACCAGTGCTTCTTGCTGATAACTGGATTGTAATTTTTTTTTTCTCTCCCCTTCTGTATCATTTCAAAAGCCAGATGAGCGGCCAAGCCCCAGGTGTATGGAGGGAAGTAGGGTCTCGAGAGATTCCTTGTCAATGCAGTGGCTTTCCCAAGGGAGCGCAGATTTCCCGTACTCAGCATCTCGGTTTGGACCGCACACACACCGGATGGAGCACTATCATGAGTAGTCATGGCAGCCACCAAGGCCAATGACAGTAGCAGCCTTGATGCAGTTACTTTATGGGGTTTTTCTCGGCCTCTCAACCTCTTGGGAGACATTCCCATGTCTCTGGCTCCGAGCAGAGTGGCCGCTCTGTGCAGCTACAGCAGGATCTGCGCCCTGTGCCCTCAGGGAAGACATGCAGTAGGTGGGCCGTGGCCGTCTCCACCTGGAAAAGCTGCCACCACTGTGCTTGGAGGGCACCCACGGTCCCCGTGGCTTCCTTATGCTAGCGCGAGCTTCCATCATCCCAAGTTGAGGAAACGCAGACCATCAGAACAAGGCAACGTTGCTCCACGATAGGGCAAATCGGGGCAGGCAGTTGCACGGAAGGAGGGAGAAGAGAGAGCTGTGGTCCTGGGAGTGTTTGGTTGGAGTTATTTCATTTGGTTCACAAACAAACCCGGGGTCTCAGCATCGCAACCCCCAGTGTGCACACAGGAACACGAGGCTCATCCAGGCAGTCACCGACCGGTCGATTTCCTTCCAGATTTTCTTGACACCAAAGATGAGGGCTTTCATGGCTACACGAAAAGGCCCAAGTGAGAGGCAGCACGGATCTAAAGGCGTGCTGGGAAGATACGCAGGTGGCCGAGCACCCAAAGCAGGACCCTGCTAGGCGATTCCATCCCCCTCCGTTGACCAGAAGTTAAGCGCAGGTTCCATCCTCCACCAAGCAGGTGGGAGACCCAGGAAAAGCCTGAAGTCCCTGGTTGGGAAGTAAGTAACCCCTCGCTTGTTCTCCTGATTCCCGTCCCCTGTGGCTTCAACGCTTCCTCATCGCTCACAAAGACCCAGCAGCAAAAGCAGCCCATTTTCTCCGACGTCTGGCATCAAAAACCAGCCGTAGACATGGTTTGGAACCATCAGTGAGATCCCGCCTTTCCTTCACTCAAAACCCTCCTGTGGCTCCCCCAGCCTCTCAGAATTAAAGCCCGGGTGTCCACGGTGACATACATGGCTCTTCCATTTCAGCATCAGCCCCACTCTGAGACGCCGCTTACTGCTGTATCCCCAGGGCATGCCACGCAGAAAGCACTCACACATAAACGTTTGCTCGGTGACGAGCGAATGAGGCAGAAGTCCCTTGCAGGTCTGTATGTTGAGCCTAGGGAATGGCTCTCACTGATGATCTCTGCCTCCCTGATGTTCAAAACCTTTGCAGAATCCATACCCCTTGTGTGCGGGTGGGACCTGTGGCTTGCTCCTCACCAATAGAATATGGCAGGGGTGGTGGGGCATATGTGCAGTGATGTGTACTTGGTTATGTACTAAGATTGTAGTGTTGGGGCACCTGGGTGGCTCAGTTGGTTGAGTGTCTGCCTTTGGCTCAGGTCATGATCCCAGGGTTCTGGGATTGAGCCCCACATCGGGCTCCCTGCTCAGTGGAGAGTCTATTTCTCCCTCTCACTCTGACCCTCCCCCCGTTTATGCTCTCTCTCTTATTCTCTCTCAAATAAACAAAATCTTTAAAAATATATATTATAGTGTTCATCTTGCTAGAATCTCTCTGACCCCCTGTCGACTTTGTGTAGGCGAGTCGCCATGTTGTGGGCTACCTATCAGAAGACCCACACGTCCAGGAACTAAAGGTTGCCTCTAGAAGCTAAGTGTGGCCTCCAATCAACAGCCAGCAATAAATTGTCACCCTCAGTGTTATAATCAGAAGGAATTGCAATATTCCGACCAAGGAAGGTCTTTTGCTGCCTTCAGTCCTTGCCAACATCTTTTTTTTTTAAGTTTTTATTTATTTATTTGAGAGAGAGAGAGAGAGAGAGAGAGAGAGCATGAGAGATGGAGGGTCAGAGGGAGAAGCAGACTCCTCTCTGACCAGGGAGCCTGACGCGGGGCTCGATCCCAAGACTCCAGGATCATGACCAGAGCCGAAGGCAAATGCTTAACCAACTGAGCCACCCAGGCACCCAGTCTTTGCCAACACCTTAACTGCAACCACAGAAGGCCCTGAGCAGGGGACCCAGTTAAGCCATGCCTGGTTCCCAGAACCATAAGATAATAAATGTGTGTTGCTTTCAGCTACTAAATGTTTGATCATTTGTTATGCAGGCAGAGAAAACTAAACAAACAGGCTAATACTCATGGTCTGTTAACCATCATGTGAAGGATCCCAGGTTGAAGATGATGTATCTGTTAGCTTATGCTGTGTGACAAGCCATGGCAAGACCTTCATGATCTGAAACAACAACCATTTTAGCTTATGTCTCTGTGGGTTAACAGAGTGTTTCTTATGGTCTGGGCCAACAGGACCCATCTCTACTAGACTCTCCCATGCACCTTTGAGTCGCTGA
This sequence comes from Zalophus californianus, assembly GCF_009762305.2. Taxonomy (NCBI): domain Eukaryota; kingdom Metazoa; phylum Chordata; class Mammalia; order Carnivora; family Otariidae; genus Zalophus; species Zalophus californianus. Next base: position 94,044,349 of record NC_045604.1, on the reverse strand, counting down.
CAGGTCAGCTGGATTATCTCTGATGGCCTGACCCACAGGTGTAATGGATGGTCATTAGCTCGTGTGATAGGAAAAAGTGGGCCACATGATTTTCATCATCGGGCAGGCCACCCTGGGCTTCTTCACACTGCAGTCCCAGCAAGACAGAGTAATCCTCAACGCCCATGTGCCACTTAAGGCTCTGCCTAACACACATCTAAATATCCCTTTAGCTAAAGCAAGTCACATGGTTCACCTAGATTCAAGAGTGCATCTTGACCCTGTCTCTTAATGGGAAGAGTGACAAAATACACTGCCAAGGAATCTGGGGATGAGAGGAATCTGTGGCCATCTGTGCACTCCCCTCCAAATAGGAAGCGTCATTCTAGGTGCACTCACTGGTGGACTGAGGCTGATATCTGCCTTCAGGTGAGGATGAGCTGACATAAGCTTTAATGGAGAGAGAAGGGACCAGAGCAGTGATCAACCCGGTGGTACTGCAGGGATCCAGGACTGGGATCTAGAGCTCTCCTTCCCCCCCTTTCAGCTTGCTCTCCTAGATGAGACCTCCTGTAAGAACTTGTAGTTCAGGGCGCCTGGGTGGCTCAGTTGGTTAAGCGACTGCCTTTGGCTCAGGTCATGATCCTGGAGTCCTGGGATCGAGTCCCGCATCGGGCTCCCTGCTCAGCGGGGAGTCTGCTTCTCCCTCCGACCCTCCCCCCTCTCATGTGCTCTCTCTCTCTCTCTCATTCTTTCTCTCAAATAAATAAAAAAAATCTTTAAAAAAAAAAGAACTTGTAGTTCATCTATGATTCCTCCTTGTCTATTTAGTCCATTGCAAAGATCTGGGACCTCTTTCTTCATATTGCTTTCTCCATTCATTTGTCTTTCATTCATCCATCCATTCATTCATTCATTCAATAATAATGTTTCGAGTTCCTATAGTAAACTAGGCCTTAATTAATTCTTCTGTTGACACAGCCACCCTCTCTTTCTTTTTTTTTAAGATTTATTTATTTATTTATTTGAGAGAGAGAGAGAACACAAATGGGAGAGGTCGGGAGAGGGAGAGAGAATCCTAAGCAGACTCCCGACTGAGGGCAGAGCCCAACGTGGGGCTCAATCTCACAAACCCAGGATCATGACCTGAGCCGAAACCAAGAGTCGGACGCTTAACCAACTGTGCCACCCAGGCACCCTACCCCTTTCTTATATATAATCTCTTATTTATATATCTAGCACCAACATTCATTAGGTATGTGCATGCACATTCATACAAACATGTCTTATTATTTTAGAATTTTACATTTTTCTTCATGCTCAAGTGGATCTTAAATAAAAGAAGTCTTTCAAAACCTTTTCATCTCCAAAATGTCTCCATGGAAGGTTAAGAAGTACTTGCAAAACGAAACATTCTAGAAACCAGGGGGGCAGTCCAGGAGAAGCTTTTTTCCATGTTTGCAGATCTCACCCAAAACTACCTGCGAAGCCCAGACAAGGAGCGGTCACTTTTCCCGGACTTCGATACATGGTAGGAGGAAAGGCAAGGCAGGACGGGTACAGTCAAGACACACCACTGTTAACTACGTCCAAAGTCAAGGATTAAGTGGAGGGTGGACTGGAGGACTAGAGGAATCCTTGCAGAGACTCTCAATCCTGGCCTCCTCCTGCAATCACCTGGGGAACTTTACAACATAACAGTATTTGCGCTCCAGGCCCCAGTGAATCTGATGCCATCAGTCTGGAGCTGGGCCATGGTATTGGCCTGTTATACAAGCTCCCCCGGGGACTCCCACCAAGCCAAGGAACAGCCAGAAAGTTTCGTGTCTCTTGCTACAATCCAAATGAAATTCTTTTTATTTTTTAAAGATTTATTTTTTATTTGAGAGACAGACAGACAAAGAGTGGGGGAGGGGCAGAGGGAGAGAGAGAGAGAGAGAGAGAGAGAATCTCAAGCAGACTCCGCACTGAACAAGGAACCCGACTCAGGGCTCAATGCAAGGACCCTGAGGTCATGACCTGAGCTCAACCGACTGAGCCACCCGGACACCTCCTAAATGAAATCCTTAATTCTCAGCTTGCCTCTCACACCTTTTCCTTCCTTTCCCTGCTGTTCACCTCATTTTCCCGACTAGTCAGCTCTCCCCACACCCCCAGCGGTACCAGTTCTAGTCTCTTCTCTTACGTTGAGTTTCCCCACAACTGAGCCCGATGCACCTCGCTTCCCTGCATGACACAACATGGCATCACAGTGAAGGCTCATGGCACAGTGGAAGGAAGGCAACTTCAGGCATCACTGCAGAAGAATGTTCCAGAGAATTCAAAAGACGGGCTATAGGGAAATTGGGTGTAGGCACCATGATCCTACCCATTCCAAAGGTCCTGAACTAGAGTAATACCATCCAGGACAGTGGTTCTCAGAGCCTGGTCCCCAGACGGGCAGGATCAGCATCACCTGGGAACTTGTTAGAAATGCAGAACCCCGCCCCTTCAGACCTGCTGAATTAGAATCTCTGAGTGGGAAAGGGAGGGGCAGGAATCTCTGTTTTAACCAGCCTCCAGGTAATTCCAACGCTAAGTCACGACTGAGAATTGTTCTAGTGGATGTTCAAAACGATAGCTATGCAAAACATTAAATTATGCTTTGGGAAGCCTGTGTATGTGTAATGCATTTTAAATGGATTCCCAGCAACACATCTAAAGTCTACAATCCGGTGGCCATGATAAAGACTCTTATTTACTCCACTTCTATTCAGTTCTTCTGTTCCTTCCTTCTGTAAGAAGTGACAGCACTGATTTCATCCTGGGCATACAGAGCCTGTCCTCTTTAGCAGGGGAGACACGTGAACAAATAATTATAAGACGGGTATAGCAGTCACTAGACCTGGACCTTTTGAAGGCCTGCAGAGGGAGGCGGGACGACTCTGCCTGCAGCCATCAGGCTGGTTCCCAGAGAAAGTCGACTGGCCCTGGGTCTTGAAAGAGGACAATCATTCCTGAGACGCAGAGGGAGGCAGGGAGCCCAGGCAGGAAAGCTGGCCAGCGAAAGGGCACCAACACGACAGAGAACACAGCATGCTCAGGGCACAGCAGGCCCCTTGAACTTCAAGGGCTGCTGTGTCAGAAATAGCACAGGGAGGCTGGAATCCTGGGATATGGAGAACACAAGAGAATGTTTTCATCAAGATTCTGCTGCACAGAATCTTGCACAGGGAAAGTGGAAACAGTTCAGTCTGGGCTCACCCTTTCCTACCATCAGATCCTTCTGCAAAGGCTGTCAGCTCCTGAGATCAATACTTCTGTTTCTTCTCCTCAGCCTGTCTCAGCTTCTCTTATCACGATGCTTCAAACAGGGCCTGTATCTTCCCCAGCTCTCACCTGTCAGTGGTCGCCAGAGAGGGGAGAGTGTCATGGAAAGTGGGCCAAGGCCTCAGAGGTGCACTGCTTGGCTGTCTTTGTTCTCAGTGGTGTGTGTGCGAGTGTGTGCGTGTGTGTGTGTGTGCGCGCGTGCGCTCACAAATTAGGAGCAAGAAGACAGGGGTGTGAAAGGGATTGTCATCATGACAATCTTTTAGGGCAGGAAAGCCTCTTAAAAATCATCTGGATCTCCCTCTTTCTCTTGTAAGTGTAAAAAAAAAATGGCCCAGAGAGGTCACTATGATTTTCCAAAGTCACACAGCAATACTCATATTGGTAGGAAGCATGGGCGAATTAGTTGTCCCCACATCTAACTGCCTATGAGAAACTCCTGCGAAGCTTTTTAAACATAGATTCTTAAAAAATAAATAAATAAAAATAGATTGTTAGCCTCTCTTCAGACTGGCTGAACTAAAATTTTTTAGAGTATCTGTACCTTTTATAAAGAAAGCTGCCTAGATATTCTGCTGTGTAGCCAAGTCTGAGAACCACGATGTGGGATAAAAAGCCAGAGGCTTGGAATGTGATATATTAGAATTATTCTCATTCCAAGTTCTTAATTCATACCGGCAAAAGCCATAACAGGGATTCATTGTTCATGAAACTAATTCCAGGATTAACGACTTCAGGCATGGCTGGATCCAGGGGCTTGGAATAGTGTCATAATCTCTCTTCATCTCTCAGCTCTCCTTCATTCTCAAGTGGTTTCTCCTCCACGGTGGCAAAAATGACCACTAATGACTCAGAGTTTACTTCTTATCTCCTTAGCAATTCTGGCAGAATGAGCACCTCTCTCAAACAACTCCATCAAAATTATCTGCATTAGGTCTCTTTTGCCTGTCTCATACCCTATACCCATCCCTGAATCAACCACTGTGCTGGAGGAATGCTCTAAGTCGCCAGCCTTAAACCACATGCCCAACCCTGGATCCAAAGATTTGTGGAGTATATCCTGAAAATAAAGCAGGAATAGTTCCCAGAGGGGAAGAACAGGGCTATCGGAGGAAGGAAGGTAAGATTGAGGCCCAGAAAATAAAAACAATGAGAGTCACCACACCTAGGTCCCCATTTGGGGGCCATCAATGCTAGAACTGGGACCAGAACTCAAGGCTCCTGAGCAGGGTCTCTCATGAATCGTACCAGGAGGAGTAAGGCACTTAGATAGCATCTAATATCATCACCAAGCAAGAGCCTGCATTAGCTCTTCGGGCTAGCTGAATGACTGGACTTTAAAAGCAGACCCTGATCACATGCCTCACACAATCCCAGCTTCCGGAGTAGCCTCCCCTCCCTGTTTGAAACAGATGGCTGGTCAGTCCCCACTATTTATTCTATCCCAGGAATACGGTTTTAGGGGAACACACTTCCCAGGCTCCCTTGTAAATGTGTGTGGTCATGTGACTCTGAACAAGCCAATGTTACACTGAGGGGGCACGGGCCCCTCTTCTCTCTTCTCTCCTCCTCGCTCGATGGGAGAGGAAGAGAAATGGGGCAACGGATTTGGACCCCAAGAGGAAGCTTCACGCTGAGGGATGGCAGAGTGATGTGCTCAGCCCGTCTACCACCTGGCTACCCCCCGGGGCTCTTCTGTAACGGAGAAACTAAACTCCATTTTGTTTAAGATGCTTGAATTTGGAGTCTGTCCCTTACAGTGGTCTAGCCTTACCCTCACCCATCAACTATCCTTATAATTCAGCCAAATCCTTTCTCTTCAGCTCCTTTCAAGTTCTAGGTCTCCATTCTATCATTTTCCAACTTTCTAATTCACTGGCAGGTTCCTTACCTTCACTCATGCCATGTGCCTCAGGACCCTGGTTCTGAAGGTCTATTTCCAGCTGGGAGAAGTAAGGACCACAGTCCTAGGACCATCTAGTGCTGGAGAGAGGAATAGCACATAGATCCCCGGCCTCCAACCAGTCACTGGAATTCATTTCGAAATAACTTCCGGTCACCTCAAGAGACAGCATTTGCAGACACTGTGGTGACCTTCTCATGGCCATGAGAATGTCAGCAATCTTCAAAACACAGATGAAATTTCTCTCTCTTTAATGCATAGGAAAATGAGACCCCAAGGCAAAACCAGCTGATTTATTTCATGTTCTCTTTGGGGGCTTTTCCCCAGTGGGGTATAGAGTACAGGGTTCATCAGCTGGACCTGAGGGGTTTTGTGAACCAGAAGAGAAGAGGCGACTATTACAGATAACATTGTAGTGAAAATATTTGTACATAGATTTTTTTTTCTTTTCTTGAATTACATCTACAGAATTTTTCGAGGACATATGTTACATGCATATGTGTGTATATGTATATGTGTGTGTATATATAGAGATTTGTATGTGTGTATATATATGTTTTTAACTTTACTTTCTAAAAGTAGAGTATTGATTTGCATTGCTCTTTATATATTATATAAAATGTATTTTAGGAAAAAATGTATTTTAGTACACATATGCAGTGTGTCTATGTGAATGTGTTTGTGTGTGTGTGTTGTGCACATGATATGCAAACACACATCTGGGTATGCTACAAAGTTGACTCACTGGATTTCTCTGGATTCTACTGAGGAAGAAGCTCTATGTCTATATTCATTGCAGTTAATTTTCTCTGTCCAAATGATGACGATGAGCATAAAATCCACAATAAACATGACAAATAGATTTACTGAGAACTGACTGACATATGTAGGCTCAAGGCTAAGTTCTTTTTGTCTAAGAAGGAACAAAAGTGAGGTCACTGTACAATTAGGAACCCCAGTTTAAAAATCCAGAGATTGAAGTAGATAGAAGTTGAGCTACTCACCAAGTTAGCAAGGATGGACCAGGAGCAGGACCCTGTGTCTGAGGCAAAAGCTCTACACCATTGGAAACAAAGAATAAAAGCCACAAAAGTTCTTGCCAGGCTCTCTCCGTGCAGCCCACTGTGTGGGCACCTAGGGCCCCATGGGGATGCTTCACCAGCACACTATCTTATGCGCCAATACCTCTTTCCACCAAAGGGCACTCCCTAAGCATTCAAGGACGGAACACGCATCTTCTCCAACATTGGGGTACCCACTGTCTGTAGGCTCTGGGCATAAGCTAATCTCATGGTTATTTGTGTTCTTACTGTTTTCCGCCACCCCAAGGATTAGAAGGACCTAGCATCACATTCCTCAAACTTCTGCTATTTCGTGCATAACACCAGCATGATTTGGCCTAACTCTGCCCTAGCTGTTCCCCAATATGCATATTATTAATACTATCATAATATTTATGGAATAATAGTAATGCCCTCACTGAATGGCTATTATTAAGTGGTGGTTGCCATGTATCAACTCGTTTTAATTCACTACAATTCCCCATGCTATGTACTACCATTCCCATTTCTCAAATAAGGCAATGAGAGGCACAGAGAGTTTAAGTAACTTGTCTAAAGTCACAGGGTTGAGAAGAGATAGAGCCTGTTGCCTAATCATTCAACCCAACTACTACAATCTACTTGTATTTTTCCTAAACTGAATAACCTTTTTTTTTTTACCCATCTATCTCTCTCAGTCTCCTACTCAGCTCAAGATCCACAAACCCCAGGTTTCCTGAGCTGCTTACATATTTTCCCTAAAACACATTAGAATAAAGACACAATCATTACAATAAAAACAGCCACCATAAAATCAGCCCATCCACCAATAGAAGCATGAGTGTTTACTTCTGGAAATTCTGATGAGCAGACAGAGCCCTCTACTTTGCTATAATATCTTGCATTCAAGCCCTGACTCTTCCACCCGCCCAGTGAGGGACTCTGGGCTGCCTGCCTCTTCACCTTCAGGTATTTTCCTTCTGTCAAATGGGAACTAGAGCATGGATGTTGTGAGTGGGGGTAAGGAGGGATAATATGTATATGAGAAAAATTATGAAAACAGCTGATACCATGCTTAACACTGAGTGATTAAAAAAAAAAAAAAAAAAAACTAGAATATATAGTGTCCATTCTGTGCCCAAAGCTGAAGAAGGGAAATGCGTTTGGCAAATGCATGAAGCTGGTCTTCTGTCTAGGGAGAAGCAGCATCCCCCATGTCCCCAACTTGTCAGGAATACTACAGTTCTTCTGGTGCATTTACCCACTCAACGAACATTCCCTGCAGGCCTGCCCTGTGTCTGGCCCTGGGTTGGATGCTTGGGGACTCATAGGAAAGGCTCGCAAAGTCAACACTGAGGCTGAGGTATCCTCCGGAGCTAGGTCAGAAAGGTCCTAAGTGCCAGGTTGTGGTGTGGGGACATATCTTGTAGATAATGGGAGCTATCAAATACTATTAAACAGAAAAGATGCAAGAAGAGCTCTGGCCTTTAAAAAGATCATTCTGGTAGAATTACAGAAAATGGAGATACACAGCTGGAAGACCAGAGGTCAGGGGGCTCAGACCTCGTCAAATTCACCTGTTTCAATGCTTTCAAAAATTGTCAATGTTGGGTTGTCAAAAAGAGAGCAGATTCACATTTTATTTACTCTGAGGAGGAGCTCAGGAGAAATTGAAAACTGTAAGTGAAAAAGTCAAGTCTTTTTCCAGCGGCATCTGATGGGAGATCCTACTCTGACTTTCTGTGTTTGTGTAACTAAAAAGTACAGGGTTCATTCTGCTTTGGACCAGGCTGAATCCAAAGGCTCAGACAATGTTTTCAGGAAGATGACCATGCCAGACCTGCTTTCCTCTGCATTAGACCTACTTCAGGTGAACTTTTTCCTCATGTTGACAAGATGGCTGCCAGTAGCGCCAGACCCGACATTTTCTCTGAACCTCTGACAGAAAGTGGGCTTCTGGTCCCTAGTGTTTCAAAGACAGTTCTCAGAACCAAGTCTTACTTGTGTGTAGGCAACCCCACTGAAGCCAAATATTCTGGGGAAATGGGTGAGAAATAGTAACAAGAGGAAAATCAGAGTACTGGGATTTTTGTTCATTCTTTTGTTGTTGTTCATTTGTTTCTGTTTTACTTCAAGAAAAGAAAACATCCTAGGTGAGCAAATTCGGTAGACATACGTGACACTAATGCCCACATTCTATTGTTAGGATGGTTCTAAGTCAGCGGTTCTCGACCGCAGACAATGCTACACTCCCCCCCAGGGGATTGGGCCATGTCTGAAGACAATTTTGGTCTTCACAACTGGGGAGAGTGCCACTAGCTTGTGGAGGCCAGGGATGCTGCTAAACGTCTAACCACACACAGTACCATTCCCTGCAACCAAGTTACCCAGCTCGGTGAAAGTTTGAGGAGGAATAGGACATTAACTACAACTCTCACTCCAAGAGATCATTATTATTTGGAAAGGGTTAAAGAGTCACTTTCCACTGGACAAACCTGACAGACTTGGCCTTAATCAAATGATCAGAGTGAACCTCACCAGCAGCAAGGGGAATGGACATCACATGCCTCCTGATCTGATGTACCGAGAACACAATGTCGCCCGTGAATAGCGTTTCTGCCAAAGGGGCCAAACCTGAGTCTAACCACCAGGAACCATCAAACAAACCAAAATTGAAGGACATTCTGCATAATTGGCTAGTACTCTTCAAAAAGTTCAATGTCACGAAACAGAAATGCTAAGACACGGTTCCAGATGAAAGGAGACCAGATGTAACATACAATCTGGGATATTTTTACTATAAAAACATTTGGGGATAATTGACAGAATCTGACTAAGGTTTATACTTGGATAACATTATTGTATCAGTGTTTATTTCCTGATTTTGAGAAAGAATGAACTTAAAACATAAAGGGGGGGAGTAAGGTGCAGGATATATACAATATATATTATTGTATATTATATTATATATTAATTATATTATAATATACATTAATTATATTATACATTATATACTAATATTATATCATAATATTATACATACTGTTTTATATTATACATTATATAGACTATATATTCTATTCTTTAAAAAATAAAAATGTATAGAAATGACTTTTCTAAGCACAAGATAATGGTGAGAAGCATGAAAGAAAAGAACTACTCAGCCCAAAATGTCAATAGTGCTGAGACTGAAACACCCTAGTCTAAATGATAAGCTGCCTTGGAATGTAGGGAGCTCCCCAGCAGGAAAAGTAATCAAGCAGAACTTCTTGGCAGTTAGTTTGGCAATGTATTAAGGACTTAAGATATGATGGAAGGTCAGATTCTACCAGAATTTCTCATCTCTTAGATCCTCTTTGGCATGGCATACAGGCTGCAGAGATCTTACGGGGAAGGTTATGTTTAATTCCTTAATATCAATGTCATGATTGTAATTTCTCTCTCTCTCTCTCTCTCCCACTCAAGAAAGCATAGCCTAGGGCGCCTGGGTGGCTCAGTTGGTTAAGCGACTGCCTTCGGCTCAGGTCATGATCCTGGAGTCCCGGGATCGAGTCCCGCATCGGGCTCCCTGCTCAGCAGGGAGTCTGCTTCTCCCTCTGACCCTCTTCCCTCTCGTGCTCTCATCTCTCATTCTTTCTCAAATAAATAAATAAAATCTTAAAAAAAAAAAGAAAGCATAGCCTATCCTTATTTATATTACACACTATCCTTCAACCCTCACTTACTCAGAGGTACAGATAAGTTCTTCCTCATGAAGGAAGCATCCCAGCAACCAAATTTGGGGATCACTGACTTACTGTTACAAGGTCTTTTCTACTCCCAACATTTGATTATGCTAGGCACTGGGTCTTAAAAAGTGAGGATAATTTAGGGGAAAAGGCTTAACCGAAGGGAGAATACAGGCTCTTATAATTCATTCATTCATTTATTCCCATACCCATTCACCAATGGAAAATTACCAAGCACTATGTATGCACCAGGTACTATTCTAGGTCCTGGGGGGAAAAAATAGGAAATAAGATAAACATTTACCTCACCCTTGTGAATATCCAGGCTTGATAGGTGTACATAAAACAATAAGAATCATAATTATAAAGCAGTGAGATGGGTTGTTTTTTTTTTTATAAAACTGTATTAAAACACGCTCTGGAAGCACAGAGTAGGGTCATCTGAGCCAACCTTGGGCTCGGGGAAGGTTCCAGAGAGGTGATAGTTAAGCCGAAGGTTATGTAGGAGTTATCCCAGGAGAGTGGGGGAGAAGGACAGGCAGAGGAAGCAGCATGAGAAATGGCTCCAAGGTGAGAAAATCCCAGTGGCAAGTGTCTGCCACCTCCCCATTCTGTACCACCGTGAGACAGACCAGGGACAAGAAGGTGCTGAATTTCCCGGCCCTCTGGGTGGACTGCCGAGGAGCCCACTCTGGGGCCTGACCTATCCGTCTTGACATTTCCGTCTCACCAGAAGTGAACGATTTCCCACTCGCTTCTGGGGCGATGTTTTTTCCTCCAAAACCATGATTTGTAAAATTAGATGTCTCAAGCAGCAATTCTCTCTGAAGGCTAGAAAGCATGTTCTGGGCCCAGGCTGGAAGAATGTGTGTTTCTATCTTCTGCCAGGAGAGCTGGATGGAACCCAGACTCAGCAATTGCCAGAGACATTTGGGAGAAATAGGGGGTGTGAAAGACACTGGATTTTAGTACAGGATAGGCTGACATCTCTGATGTCTTGGGTGTAAGAACACTCTGGAGCCTAGTAAGATGGTTTGGGTTAAGAATAAAAGAAGGCCTGCATGTTGCAGAATTTTACCAGGAAGTGGGAGACCCTGGATGAGCCAACGTCTCTTTGCTTTTTTGTCTGCATGCTCTGTCACTTTCACTGCCCCAGCCACACTGAAATCCTTTTAACTCCTTCAAGCCATCCGGCTGTCCCTCAATTCTAAGGCTTGTGCTGCCTTGGCAAGGAATATTGTGATATCTTCCCCTGTGACTTCACCAAACCAAATCCTCTCGGCTCAAAGAGCCTTTCCTGGCCCAGCCCAACTTCTGAAAAGAGCTTTTATGTTTTATATGTTTGTCCATAGGACACTGTGCTTATTCTAGCCAGTGTTTATTACATTCACCACAATTGTTTTTAAGATGGACTGGATCAGATGGGAATATTTGAAGACACACCACTATAGGCCATTGAAAACGAGACCAAGGAATGTCTATTTGCTCTAATTCACATGAAAAAGCCATTCAGTGCAGGGTCTCTGACATTCAGAGGCCAATGGGTTGTGAACAGAAGTGATCAACCTCAATTCTCAGAAAGACAGCTAACAGGTGGTTATACCCTTAATGTCTCCCCTTCCTGGGGCGCCTGGGTGGCTCAGTCGGTTAAGCATCTGCCTTCAGCTCAGGTCATGATCCCAGGGTCCTGGGATCCAGGCCCGCATTGGGCTATCTGCTCAGTGGGGAGTCTGCTTCTCCCTCTCCTTCTGCTGTTCCCTCTGCTTGCGCTCTCTCTCTCTCTGTCAAATAAATAAATAAAATCTTTAAAAAATATATACCTCCCCTCCCCTATTGTGTTGTATTTGGGGTCTACATCGTACACATAGTGTAGTGACATAATAGTGGAAGGCCACTTGACCCACATGACATTTTCTCCAACAATATATTGTGAAATTTTTCAAAATACAAAATTGGAAGAATCCTACAGTGAACACCCATACTCGCATCACCTCAATTCTACTATTAACGTCTAATTATACCTGCCTAATCCACATATCAATTCTCTACCGATCATTCAATCCATTTATCATCTTTTTTTTGAAACTGCATCATATTTAAAGAGAGCAAGTAATAGATGTTGGGTGGGCTGAAACACTGAGATTTCAAGTTTTTCTGTTGCATTAGTCAACATCAATTATTCTGACCATGAAACATGACTCATATCTGAAATCAACTTACTTAATTCTAAAGAGTTTAGGTACACAACAAGCTGCTCAGAAACTGCTTTCTAGCCCAATTTGAGTTGGGTCTAAAAGAATGAACAGAGGGGCACCTGGCTGGCTCGGTCGGTAGAGCGTGAGAGTCTCAATCTTGGGGTTGTAAAGGTCGAGCCCCACATTGGGTATAGAGATTACTTAAAAATGAAATATTTAAAAAAAAGAACGAACAGAACTTTGCAGGTGGGAAAGTACGGAGCTCTATGCATCTGTAGTTCCTACAGGTAAGGTTTAAGTGATCTGTAAGCGATAAATGAACTTTTCTGCATAAGCGTTGATAAAGCTAAATCACTCAATTTATCAAAAGAAATTATGTCCTCATATAAGAAAATTCAATGTGTGTAAATCCCCTCGATCATTTATTGAACCCATGCCCCATCTTTGAAAAGTATTTATTTACATTTTTACATGAAAATTATATTGAGGTAAAATTCACATAACATACAATTGACCTTTTTTAAACTGTGCGATTCAGTGGTATAGTATGTGCACGATGTTGGGCAACCATTAGCTCTCACTTTCAAAACATTTTCATCACCCATACAAACATCCCATACTCATATACTCATTAAGTAATCGATCACTCCCCACTCTCCCTGCCCCCAGCCCCCTGGTATCTTCTTAGCTGCCTTCTCTCTATGGACCTGCCTACGGGTTTAATACCTAGAACATATAAAGAACTCTTACACTTCAACAACAAAAAGACAAATAACCCAATTTAAAAAATGGGCAAAGGACTTGAACAGGCATTTCTCCAAAGATCTACAAATGGCCAATAAGTACATGAAAGGAGGTTCAATGTCATTGATCAAGAAAACACAAATCAAACCACAATGAGATACAATGCCATGCCCACTACGATGTCTTTCATTTTTAAATAAAACTGGAGACTAGGAAGTGTTTATGAGATGTGGAGAAATAGGAACCTTTGTATGTTGCTGGTGGGAATATAAAGTGGTGCAGCCCAAAACAGTTTGTTAATTCCTTAAAACATTCAGCATGCCTTTACTGTGTGACCCAGCCCTTCCACACCTAAGTATGCACCAAAGAGAAATGAAAACATATGCCCACACAGAAGCTCCACATGAAATTTTAGAGTAACATTATTCATAATACCCCAAACGGGGAAAAAGCCCAAATGTCCATCAATAGGTGGATGGATAAACAAACAGCCCTGTTACACATATGATGAATACTTTCATTTTTTTTAAAGATTTTATTTATTTATTCATGAGAGACAGAGAGAGAGGGAGGCAGAGGGAGAAGCAAGCTCCCCGAGGGGCGGGGAGCCCGACGCGGGACCCGATCCCAGGACTCCGGGATCATGACCCGAGCTGAAGGCAGACGCTTAGCCATCTGAGCCACCCAGGAGCCCGAATACTTTCATTTTTAAAGATAAATCCCAGAAGCTGTTTTTCTTTTAAAACGTCTTCATTTTTCCTTGACTGACTCTGTGACTCTCAGACACTTATTTGCAAGAGAAGGTTTGCTTCACCAGAACTTTCAATATGGCATTGTTTTGAAATAAAGTGTATATTTCCAATTGCAAGGAAAGCAAATGGCAATGCTTTTGACACAAAGATGTACTTCTCAGTACACTTTTATTGACATTTTCTTTCATTAGCTACATTTCTATTACTGTTATTAACTACTGCAGCAATATATTTAGAGGATAACCCTCTGTTTTCCCCCTCCCAGACCAGATTCACTCTCCACGTTTCCAGTGGAGATTTTCTTATTATAGGATGGAATATATAAATCCCTTAGTCCTTGCATATGTGGGGCTCAGCATGCCTCCCAGGCCCCGCATCATCTAGTGCCAGATTGGATTACAAACCAGAAACCAGGCTACAAACTCATCTTGTCCCTCTCTACCCCTCCTTCGGTCCTCTCTACCCCTCTCTACCCAAACACAGGGAGTTCCTGGATCAATACAAGCTCAGATTCATTTCAAGCCCTTTGCATCTGCCAGTAATATCCTTCCTCCTGCTCGTCCATCGTTTCCTCTCTTTATTCAGGTGTCAGCTCATTTACAAACACAAGGGATTCTTCCCACACAGTCTTCTCTACTGTGGCCTCCAGACCAAGTCTCTGTCCTTCACACCCTTCTGTTTAATTCCCTGTTCGAACCTTAGCCTTCTCTCCAATGACCTCGTATATCCATTTGTTTTCTCCCTTCCTTTTCTGACTCTCCTCACCAGACTGCGCACTCTAGGGGGACAACGAGCTCCTTTCCCTGATCTATCTCCGGGGTCATTGCAATCGCAGGCACACAGCATGTTCCCCATAAATATCTGTTGAACTGGTAAGATAATAACACTACCACTCCTCTGTGGACATCTACCCAGAGTCTAGGGATTCTAGAAGGCTTTCCAAAAGAGATGGCATTTGATCTGAGCCTTTTCAGATTGAGTAGAATCTGTTGGATAGGAACAACTGCAAAAACCCAGAGGAGGAAATTAGCCCTGATAAGTATCTGAAGAGATGGAGAAGCTCCATGCATTTTGAGTGTAGCAATTGCCAAGTGCCAAACGATTGGTTTGCTAAGCACTTTACCAATATCATCTCAATTAATCCTTATAACAACATTACCAACATGGTAATAGTATCATTACCATTTTCTAAAGGAGGAGACCAAAAACACAAACCTTATAGGAAGGGGCACCATGGTTAAGTGCCAGGGGTGAGATTCACCCCAGTGCCTTGTGCTCTATTTGCACAGTATAAAGAAGAAGCAAGAGGTAACAGCGGAAAGGTGGGGGGACTGCATGGTTGAAGTGTTTCTATGCTAAATTCAGAAGCCTGAATTCCATTCTGTCAGGATTAGGGGGTCCTTCTAAGGTAAGGGAAACAACCAGATTTCATGTCAGTCATATTACTGCCCAGTGAGGATGGAGGTGAGGGGAAAGAGGTAAAGGTAAGATATAAAGAAATTAGTCTGGAACAGGGGTGCCTGAGTGGCTCAGCTGGTTAAGCATCTGCCTTTGGCTCAGGTCATGGTCCCAGGGTCCTGGGATCGAGTCCTGCATCGGGCTCCCTGCTCAGTGGCGAGTCTGCTTCTCCCTCTCCCTCTGCCTGCCGCTCCCCGCCCCGCTTGTGCTCTCTTTCTCTCTCTGCAAATAAATAAATAAAATCTTTAAAAAAAGAAAGGAAGTCTGGAACAAAACAGTGGTAGAGGACGGAATGGATTTCTGTGATTTGGGGGAGGAGGGTTACAAACATCAAGAGGATTCGATAGCTAGCTGGGTAAATTGGGAAATAGGCTCCTCAAGAGGGATAAATAAAGATGCTCAGCCTCTAAGGATCAGTCTTTAACACACAGCATGAAGTAGAACATTCAGGTCTCGTTACCCTTCTTCACGAAAGGCAGAGCCAACTGTCACAGGGCAAGGAGGAGTCTGCCAGGCTTGTTATTTCAATTCAGTCAGAGGGCCATCCACCCACTTGCTCAAGGCACACTCCTTCCTCCTCACTTCCCACATGTGATTAGTCATAACATCCAGCCTAGTGCACCCACCTCCACGATGGAAACTTCCACAAGCTTCCAAATTAATAAGATGATGTACAAGGACCTGCATGCTCTCTGCACTGGACTCTGCTGAGCTCTCCAGCTAATCTTGATTTTGTATCTTTTGGTGTAATTGAAAATTCATAGAGAAGTTGCAAGGAAAATACATGGAACTCCCATATTCTCTCTCAGATTGACCAATTCTTTCCATTTTTCCCATTTGATTTATCATTTTCAAAAGACAGATGGATGATTAGATAGACAGACAGATGGATGATAGCTAGACAAAGATATTTTTTTTCCTGAGACACGATGTGCATTTTCAGTGTGTATCTCTAAAAACAAGAACATTCTCTTACATACCAGTCATCAAAATCCGAAATGTTCACACTGATTCAATATTACATAATCCACAAGCCATTTTCGAAATTTGTCAATTGCCCTGTTAATATCCTTTGAAGCTATTTTTAGTTTCCAGTCCAGAACCATGCATGGCATTCAGGTATCCTGTCCCTTTCCGTGTCCTTTCAGCAAGAGTGGCTCTGTGACTTTCTCTTTTTTTTTTTTTTAAATACCTTGGCATCTTTGAAGAGCGCCAGTCATTTTGTAGAATGTGCCTAAGTGTGAGTGTCCCTGATGTTTCCTCATGACTGGGTTGAATTAGGAGTGCAGGCAGGAACTCCAGCATGATAACGTTGTGTTCTTCTGAGTACATCACATGATCAGGATGCCCAAGATGTCAGGTTACCCCAATACCTGCGACACTGGCTTTGATCAACTAGTTCATATGTTACCACTGAGATTCTCCACAATATAGTTTCTATTTCCCCTTTTGTTATTTTAATAAGTATCTTGTGTTCAGATATATAGGTATTTACCTTGCTCCCCATAAAACTTTCACCCACTAATTTTATAGTCTATTGAAAGCTTTCTTTTTTTTTTTAAAGTATTTATTTATTTATTTGAGAGAGAGAGAGAGAGAGAGAGCACGGGAGGGGCAGAGGGAGAGGGAGCGAGAATCCCAAGCAGACCCCCGCTGAGTGTGAAGCCCCACTCAGGAGCTCAATCTCACGACCCATGAGACTGAGCCACCCAGGCGCCCCCTCCCCATTGAAAACTTTCTAATGCCATCATTCCTTCTAGATTTTCTAGCGGCATTCTTCTGTAAGGAGGAGCTATCCCTTCCTTCAGTGTTTATTCTTCCGTCTATGACGTAATTGATGCACTGATTTTTTTAAAAATCATTAAGCCTGAGTATTTCTTTGTTTTACTTTTTAGAGATTTTTTATTTTTAAGTAATCTCTACACCCAACAAGGGGCTCAAACTCACAACCCCGAGATCAAGAGTTGCACGCTCCACTGAATGAGCCAGGTGGGCATCCCCTGATTCACTGATATTTATTTGATCGGTTAGAATCTATTTCTATCATTATTAATTTTGACGACAACATGGTCCCCGATTTGGCTAGGGGCTGACCCTTCAAGCCAGCTCCTCATCCTTTCGATATGTCCCTATCATTCTAAGTAAGTTACTGCTATAAGGCATAGAATGTTCCAGCTTAGTCAGTCTTACACTTGTCTGGAAGACAATCCCTTGTCCACTCATACTGGATTATTTTTCCATTCCCTAAGTAGTATAAAATCTTCCTCTGCTTTAGGGTTCTTGGGCCTGTCTGCCCAGCTATCTACATGACTTTCCTCCCGTGATTCCAGCAGATACATAGCAGGCACACACAGTCGACTCAATGAATTCAAGGGTGAAAAAGAAAGCAGATTTCTATGTAGGTTCAAAGGTCAGAAATACGGACACCTGACTCACAATTATAGTTAAATGGCAGGATTCTGCTCCGTGCAAAAGAGAACTCGGGAAGCTATTCAAGCAGGTGCTTATGACCTGTCAGTGATACTAGAGAGGAATGATCCTCCATGGGGAAAGAAAGGAATGGACAAGATGACCTCTGAGGTACCTTCCTATTCTAAGAAGATACAATTTTGGTAGTCTATGTAATATGCTTGGGCAGAGACATCTCCAGCATACCTTGAACCATGTGAGGTTAAGGGTGTTGGCACCCCCACATGCATACGCGCAGTCAAAAATCCGCATATAACTTTTGACTCCTCCAACACTCCACCACCAATAGCCTGCTGTTGACAGGAAGTCTTACCAACAACATAGACAGTCGGTTAGCACATATTTTGTGTGTTATATGTACTATATATACCATATTCCTACAATAAAGTAAGCTAGAGAAAGGAAAATGTGTCAAGAAAATTGTAAGAGGAAATACATTTACACTACTGGACTGTGTTTATTGAAAAAAATCCGCATCTAGGTGGACCTGTGCAGTTCAAACCCACGTCGTTCAAGAGACAACTGTATTCTCAATCCCAGCATGCAGGTGGATTACTAATTTTCCTTCTCTTCCAGCATTTTCCCTACAGTGCCTGGGCAGTGGATGATTTTAGATGCTAGTGCTCCCAGCAAGGTTGTCATCAGGACGAGGAGTTATAAGCATACCCAGGAAGAATTCAGTTGTAGCCACTCATTCTGTCCATCATTAGAAGGCATCATTACTCATTACTTGCTTCCAATGCCGAGCAGGGATCCAGTCACCAACAATCTTTTGCCCCAGGAATCAGGGTGGTCCAGAGGGTAGCTGGACCAGTGGCTGGCAGAGTGGGGATGTCCTACAGATTTCACCTGTGCTGCTTAAGCAATAGGGCTCGGTTAAGATGGGAATCCTAGCTCAACTAACTATCTAAGAGGTGGGGGGTATTCATAATACTCCAACCCAGGGAGCCTCGGTGTCCTATCCACAAAATGGGGAAATAAAACCATCTATAGGGAACCTAAGGATTAAATGAGATAATATTACTGAAAGAGCTGACAAAGAACAAGGCACGGAGTTAAGTCCTAAATACATACATCGTTTGCTCTTGTTATATAAATGACATTAAGCTGGTGACTTAAGCCTTTTGAGCCTTAGCTCTCTGTACATGTATTACCCTGAATGATAATTAGACTTAGAGGGGTTTTGTTGAGGCTTCCCCGCACTAGGGCTCACACAAATTCCTAGTGCACCGACATGTCCTAAGTAAATGCTCTGATATGTTGGTTCAAATTTAATCTGATATGTAGCAACTTATACAAGAGGAAAGTTAAAGTTGTAGCAATACTATGTTCTTTTAATTAAATTCTAAGACCAAAGAATGGTCAAGTATAATTTTTTTTCATGCAGTCTTTCCATGTACAAATTTACACCAGACAGGACTTAATTGAAAAATACCTCTTCCTATTTGGTTTCCAAAATATGAAAGTAGCTAAAAAGGTTGTGACATTTAAAAATACTTCATGTCTGACTGGGAAAATATTTTTGAGCACAAAAGGCTTTGGGCTTCTTGTTTTTACTGATGAGACTGTATGAGAGAGAGAAATTGCTTCTGTGACAAGTCCAGGGTTGACTTATCCTAACCTACTGCTTTTTGATTTCCTGCGCCTGTTCTGTCCATGCACAGCTGGCCTGGGTAATTCACCAGGCAACTTGCGATTATGCACTGGGTCCTATATAGTCTAGGTGCCATATGCACTGTGGGTGTAAAATACTCCCCTTCTCCCTCCTCTCCATCATTTTATATTTTTAAAGATTTTATTTATTTGAGAGAGAGAGAGCGTGCGTGCATGCGCCCATGAGCAGGGGGGAGGAGCAGAGGGAGAGGGAGAAGCAGACTCTCCGCTGAGCAGGGAGCAGGGAGCCCAATGTGGGGCTCAATCCCAGGACTCTGGGATCATGACCTGAGCCGATGGCAGACGCTTAACCAACTGAGCCACCCAGCCGCCCCTTTCCATCATTTTAAATGACTTATCATCCATCCGGAGTGTCCATCCTTCTTGCCACCCCGCTCAGCCCTATCCTCCTCGACAACTCCTACCCTGGTTTCAAATCCAAGCTCAAACAACTAACATTCTCTCCATGGCTTACCAGACTGAGAAAGGTGTTTCAAGTATCCTGTTTGAGCTTGTTTGAAAGGGAAGGAGAGGTTAGTAGAATTGCCCAGAACAGTGAAAGGTAACTCACCATGTACACACTAGGAAGTCAATAGCAATGTGCAAAGTTGATACATCAAAAAAATAATGGAATGAGATTATAATTTTAAAATACGGAGGTAACCACCAAGATAGCTAAGAATGATATGGTTAAAAGTGGAGGCAAAAGTGGGGGAAAAGAGGGGCGCCTAGCTGGCTCAGTCAGTAGAGCATGGGACTCTTGATCTTGGGGTTGTGAGTTCGAGACCCAGTGGGTGTAGAGATGACTTAATTTTTTTTTTTTAAATAGGGGGAAAGTGGGCGCCTGGGTGGCTCAGTTGGTTAAGTGACTGCCTTCGGCTCAGGTCATGATCCTGGAGTCCCAGGATTGAGTCCCACATCGGGCTCCCTCCTCGGCAGGGAGTCTGCTTCTCCCTCTGACCCTCCCCCCTCTCATGCTTTCTGTCTCTCATTCTCTCTCTCTCAAATAAATAAATAAAATCTTTAAAAAAAAAATAAATAAATAGGGGAAAAGATTCACCACATGATTGTTGTTTTTTTTATGGGCTATCTTATTTTATACTTTTTAAAATCCATGTTCATGTATTGTTCCCATAAGATAAATTATTATTTTTTTTTTTTTAGTTTTTATTTAAACCCCAGCTAGTTAACAAACAATGTAATATTAGTTTCAGGTGTAGAATTTGGTGATCCAACACTTCCATAAAATACCTGGTGCTTATCACCACTAATGCACTCCTTAATCCCCATCACCTACTTTACCCATTCCCCCCTCAACTCCCCTCTGGTAACCATCAGTTTGTTCTCTATAGTTAAGAGTCTGTTTCCTGGTTTGCCTCTCTTTTTTTCCCCATGATCCTTTGTTTTGTTTCTTAAATTCTCCATATGAATGAAATCATATGGTATTTGTCTGTCTTTCACAGACTTATTTTGCTTAGCATAATACTCTCTGGCTCCATCCACATTGTTGCAAATGACAGGATTTCATGCTTTTTTATAGGCTGAATAATTTTCCATTGTATATGGATACCACCTCTTCTTTATCCATTAGATAAATTAAATTAAATCACTTCTCTAGTATCCCTGGGTTGTCATCCTTGGGTGTCTCTGGGATCCCCAGATACTATAACACATGGTTTATAATTTTGGTTTCATGAGTATTATATGTTTCTCATCATCAGACTGTGACTGCCTCATGGGCAGGTACTATCAGTAACTTAGTGATCTCGGGAGACCAGATGTGCACAGCATGCAGTAAATATACAGATAAAGGTTGCTGAATGAATTGCCTGGGGTTATGGAAAGGAAGCAAAGCTAACATGATGCTTACCTTTAGAGGTTCACTAAATTATCATAAGGTGAATATGTAACAATGACAAAAATGCTCTGAGGGGACAGGTACACGGTGCTAGGAAACGGTTAAATATCTGGGTTAGGCTGGGGGAATAAGGATGACCAGGGATGTCGGAGAGGTCTTCCTCAAGGAAATGACATCTGTGTTGAAAGCAGGTATGAATGAGTCACAATGAATAGAACGCACTCACTTGCAAGAAGGAAACCAAGGACTGGTCCCTCATTCAGGGTAACCATTCTGCTCTCACTGTGAAGGAAAACATGTTGATGCCCACTTCCTGCCAGCTCTTGTCCTAATTCTTTGGTCTCTTTGGCAATAACATATAGAATTTTCCATATTTTCTCTTCTCTTCTTTCTCTCTTAAACTTATCCTTTTTCAAATCACTGGTGACCTCCAAGTTGCTAATGCATCTGTGATGAATGCCTGGTCTTATGACACCTGATCTCTCAGTAGCACTTTGCTGCGTTGCTCATTCCATCTCCCCAGATACCCTTTCTTCTCGTGAATGTCCTGGTGTTTCTCCTGCCCACTTGGCTACTCATTCTCAGCTTTATTTTGTAGATCTTCATCTTTCCCTAATCTCTTAGTGTGAGAGCATCAAGGACTCAGTCCTTGGACCACCTCTCTTTCTATTTACAAACACTCCCTTGGCCTTTCTTTCAAATCTCCCAACTATTTTATTCCTAGTGACTCCCACTTCTGTATCCCCAGCCCAGAATTCACTCCAAAGCATCAAACTCCTAAAATTGGGCTGCTCCATCAGCATTTCTGCTAGGATGCCTAAAAGCCATCTCACACTCACCATGTCCAAAGCTAAACTCTTGACTTGGCCACATTTTGCCCCACCCACAACCTTCCCCATCTCACATGAACGCAACTCCAACCCGCCCATGCCAAAGGCCAAAGGTCTTGGAAGTCATCCTTTTCGATGTATACCCCCATCATGTCTGCCAGGAAATCCTATTTGCTTTACTTCCTGCATGTATCTGGAATCTGACTACCATTCTAGAATAAGCAACCATTATCTCTTTTCTAGATTACCAGTGCTGCTTATATTATTCTTTTAAGATTTTAATTTTTTAGAGATCTTATTTATTTTTGAGAGAGAGAGAGAGCAGGGGGAAGAGCAGAGGGAGAGGGACAAGCAGACTCCACAATGGGCACAGGGCTTGATCTCACAACTCTGAGATCATGACCTGAGCCAAAATCAAGAGTCAGACACTTAACTGACTGAGCCATTCGGGTACGCCAAAGATTTTATTTTTAAGTAATCTCTACGCCCAATGTGGAGCTCGAACCCACAACCCCACGATCAAGAGTTACACGCTCCACCCACAGAGCCAGACAGGAGCCCTTCCTGGCTTATATTATTGAGCACTGACCTTATTCTGACCAAAGAGGACAGCATTATCATCTTCAAATAAAAGTTAAAAAGAAGAAATCACAAGTATCTTATTCAAACTCTTTCAGAAAATAGAGGGGTGAACGCCAACATGAAGCCAGAATTACTCTGATGCCAAAACCTGACAAAGACACTAGAATAAATGAAATTACGGACTAATATTCCTCATGAGCAGGGGCACAAAAATCCATAACAAGTATTAACAAATTCAATTTAAGAATACATTAAAAGGATAATGCATCATAACTAAGTAGGGGTTTCTTCAAGGAACACAAGGTTGGTTTAACATTCTAAAATCAATTAATATAACCTACCGTATTACCAGAATAAAAGAGGAAAAGCATACAATAATTGGAATCAATGAAGAAAAGTAATTTGATAAAACCCAACACTCCTTGGTAACATTGAACAGCGTGCTGCTGAACGGGACACAAATCTGTGTTCCAATTCTAGTTTTCCTGCCTCCGTGGAGGTATGAACCCCTGTGCAAAGCCCCTGAGGTCACTAGTCTCAGGCTCCCCATCTGCAAACAGGCACACCTCCCCTTCAGGACTTCCAAAGATGGACCAATGAGCATTTCATGCTAGCACCCATTTACATCCCATACTGGAGCTCTGATGAGGATTCTCAGCGGGAGCAGGTGCAAATATAAGTGCACAGCAGAGAGGACATTGGGTCCATATGCTCACAGAAGGATGTACGGAGTGTGATCAGAGCACAGAGGACGGTCCTAGGGCGTCTTCAGGGAAGCCAGCAGGTGGATGTATGGGGGGCAGTGGAAGGGAGAGACCAGGAGGCTGGGGCCATCGTCAGGAACCTTCTGACATTAGGCAGTGGGACTGATTACCATGCCGTGAAATGCAGGCCTGGCACATCTTAAACTTGTGTCAGATTCCGTTTGTCACCTCTGATCAATCTGAGAGCCCTTTTCCTATCAGCACTGACATCCCACCTGGCTGCCCCCCCATCACCACTGCCTGCTCAAGACTCTGATGATGAAAATGTATTCCCGCGGTCCAAGGCAGCCTGCCCAGCACTTGCACCTGCTCATCTCACTCCACTTCCAGACAATAGGGTAGGAAATAGGAAATACAGGTTTACTTCTTTATCTATCTCTTTATTCCAAGACTATTCACCAAGTACCTACACCATGCCAATGCGCTATCCCATAACACACTTCTGGTGCAACAACGAACAAGGCAGATTATGGTCCTTATGCCCGTGGAGTGTAGAGATTTAACCTACTACTCATCCATGTCCTTGTTTAAGTGAGATGTGAGCTCACAATTAGGAAACTCATATAACCTGAGAAGGTGATGTTTACTCTGATCACTGAAGGCTGTAGGGGAATTAGCCTGTGATGTTGGGTGTGAGATCCAGAAGAGCCCACGCTCAGAGAGAACCCTGGACCAAGGCAGCAGTAGAGGTGGGCACGATCAGTGAAGTAGGAAGAGAGGAGGGTGGCCAGAGACAAGGAAGTAAAAGGGAGCGAGCATGACATATGGCTGAGAGGAAAGCCACGATATGTTCACACAGGGCCTGACAAGCCATGTTAAGGATTTGGGTCTTTATTCTAAGCGAATTAAGGAGTCGAAGCAGCAGAGCCACATTATCCGATCTGCGTTTTTAAAAGCTCTCTGTAGAGGGGCGCCTGGGTGGCTCAGTCAGTTAAGTGTCTGCCTTCAGCTCAGGTCATGATCCCGGCGTCCTGGGATCGAGCCTCATGTCAGGCTCCCTGCTCCGCGGGGAGTCTCCTTGTCCGCCTCCTTCTGGCCCTCCCCTCTGCTCATGAATGCTCTCTCTCTCTCTCAAATAAATAAATAAAATCTTAAAAAATAAAAATAAATAAAAGCTCTCTGTAGAAAAGGGACAAAGTTTGGGAGGTGACTCTGCAAGGTGTGCTAATGCTGTGGATGGAGGTGGTGAGCGGGAGACAGGGTCAACGATGAGTCCTGGGTTTCAGCCATGAACCCTGGGTTGGGGGAAGGATGCTGTGCAATGAGGTTCAGAACACTGGAGGTGTGGGGACAAAAGCACAATCTTGGCTTTTGTAGGGGGACTTGGCTGCACTGGGGGTCCTGTGACATGCCGAAGTGGTGACCTCAAGCCATCAGTTAGACCTATGGGAATGGACCTCAGAAGAAAGATCTGTTCCAGAACAAGAAACTTTGGGGTCATCAGCACACAGACGGCAGGTAAAGCCATGGAGGTGAATGGTACCAAATGGGAGTGGGGAGGCAGTGAGAAGAAAGTGGAATCCTGCCCTAAGTAACAACAATGAGAGTCAGAAAAGTAAGAGAAATGGGTTGGGGAGCATGGTGAGTCATGAGTCAAAAAAAAAAAAAAAGAATCTTCCAGAAAGGGAAAGTGGTCAGCATTCCTCAATCAGTTAAGCTGTGAGCAGTAAGTCAAGTCAGGAATGGGAAGATCTCTTGGTCAAAGGAGCGAAGTGGAGAACTTTCTGGGGCATTATGGAAGGCAGGTGCCAGGTTGGAGGAGGTGAGTCAGGAACAGAGGTGAAGTAGAGGCGATGAGTTTCCTAAGACTTTTCCTAGGAGTCTGCTGTGAAGAGGAAGCAAGAGAAAGCCAGCTGCTAGAGAGAGAGGTGCAGGTGACATTTTTGTCTTATGTTTCCATTTTGGGCCAATTAGGGTGACTTTCTGCATCAAATAACAGTGCCAAATTGGTCATTCACTAAATTGATTTTTTTTTTTTTACAGCTTGATTTTAGGTGAATTGGCTTTAGGGAGATTGATTTTTAGTGAATTGACCTAGAGTCAAATTGGGAAGTGCATGTCAATAAAAACCATCAACTATTGAGCACTTACTATATGTCAGGCACCCTGCTAGGTGGTCTGCAGTATCTCATTAACTGCTCACAAATCTCTAGGAAGAAGGGCAGTTTTAGTCCTAATTTACCAGCAAGGAGATCCAGGCACAGAGAAGGTATGTACTCACCTAAGGTCACCCAGCGGGTGAGGGATGGAGTCTGGGTTCGCCTTGGATCTGCCTGGCATCAAGCCCAGGGCTCTCCCATGCCAAGCCTCAGCCTGGGGCCTGGAATGCCACACCAAAAAATGTCCACCTGAACTGTAAGCAGCAAGGAACTACTTTAGATCCTTGAGTGAGGGTTTGACGTTAGAAAAGCAGTATTTGGGGGCGCCTGGGTGGCTCAGTCAGTTAAGCGTCTGCCTTCGACTCAGGTCATGATCCCAGGGTCCTGGGATCAAGCCCTGCATCAGGCTCCCTGCTCAGCGGGGAGTCTGCTTCACCCTCTCCCTCTGCCCCTCCCACTTGCTTGTTCACTCTCTCACTCTCAAATAAATAAATATTTTTTTTAAAAAGAAAGAAAAGCAGTATTTTAAGGTTTCTCGGATAACTGGGAAGGGTGGGTGTATATTGGAGAGCTCTTCCTTCTTTCCATCCCTGCTCCTCTCCGATTTCAGTGTGATTGGCGTTTTCTCAGCAGTGTCCTGTCCTGACCTCACTAAGTAGGGGTTTTCCTTTATTAGCGTGCAGTCTTGTCGCTCTGCCCTTCACTCCTCAGCACTCACAGTCTGTATTTTATATTGCTATGAGTAACATCTATGCTCCCCACCCCTTTAGAAGGTTCGATTCAGAGAGCCAGGAACTGGGGGTCTTTGCTTTGCTCCCTGCTGTACCCCCAGCACAGAGCACAGTCCTTGGCACACATCAGTGCTCAGTAAACATTTGCTGAATTAACAGGTGTGGGAGCATCTCACCAGGGGTCACAGGGATGGGGCTGTGGCTTCATCACAATGCCTGCCCTCATCCTGTGTACCCTAGAATGCCGGGGTCCACAGGATGTGAATGGGCTGGGAAGCAGACAGTGACAGATGTGGGGAGGAGGAGGGTGACGCAGGCACTTAGGTCGAGAAATATGTCCTAGAGAACCAATGAGGCAAAATGGCTAGGCCATTCTTTCAGCATCCTGCTGTGCCTTCCAGGCTGATGAAATTTGCCTTCAGATCAAAAGGACATTGAACTGGAATAATCGGGATTCTGCCGTGCTTTTGCAATGGAAGGACTTTGGGTATATCTGGCAGGCTATGTACCGATGTCAAATCAGGCTTGCTTGTCTCTAGTTGTGTGTTGGGGGCAAGGGGGCACCATGACCAGGGTGTCCAGGTTAGCTCTTTAGCCATCCTACTATTCTGCCTGACCCTCCTTCCCCTCCCTCTACATAGACACTCAAGCTCACTATTATGGGTTCTTCCTCATAAATCTCTCCCATATTCATCTGCTCCTCCCCAGTCCCATTGTCTTAGCTCAGGATCTCGCTATTTCCCACCTAGGCTTTTGGCTCAACCTGCCATTGGCGTATCGACCACTGAACTAGAGCTATCTGTTTGCTCAGCACTCAGCAGGTGTGATCCTCCTAAGACGCCAACCTGATCATGTTACTCCTCTTATAAAACACTCCAGTGGCTCTCCATTGCCCTTAGGATTGACTGCAAACCCTAGACAAGCAATAAATCCCCCCAACAATCTACTGCCAGTGGGCCCCT
This sequence comes from Zalophus californianus, assembly GCF_009762305.2. Lineage (NCBI taxonomy): Eukaryota > Metazoa > Chordata > Mammalia > Carnivora > Otariidae > Zalophus > Zalophus californianus. Next base: position 94,017,293 of record NC_045604.1, on the reverse strand, counting down.
CCTCTCTCCCCTGCCTTTCTCTGAAGGAGTACTTCTGCTTTAGCCATGAAGGACCTGTTATCTCCTGATTGCACACCCCGCGAATATTCAAGTCACCATGCCTCTCAAGAGGCCCTTCCCTCCACCTAGAAAGCCAGATCTGTGTGGCAAAGCCCTACTAATTTTTCAGGATCCAAATCAGATGTTTATCCCTTTGGTCAAGCCATCCCCAAACCCCTAGGATAATTCAGTTATATTCAACTAATATTCAGATAATGACCCATTGATTGTCTGTGATCCCACTGACCCTCATACAATGATCTCCGAGCTCTGCATCCATTCTGTGGTATTTTCTGCGTGACTGCCCCCCAACCCCCCACCGGACCACGGGAAACTTAGGCTGGTTCAAGGCCAGATGGCCCTAAGGTGGAGCATTCAGGCTATCCGAACACAAAGTTCCAAGTTTAAATGCTGATTTATCACAGTATGGCCCTGGGGGACTTATTGAAGTCTTTGTGCTGGAAAATTTTTTTAATCTTTCAAATAGGCACAAGAGTGACCAACTTGTATTCTCCTGACCATCCCGATGGGAGTGAAGCGTTCTTAGCAATGCCTCTGCTTGGTCTCGCATAGAGCACATAATAAGAGTACCGAGAGCTGATCAGATGAAAATGACCATCAAAGACACGTCTGATGTCACTCCATCTCATCCCAGCAGCACAGTGCTTGGAACAAAGGAGGTATTAAATATTGTTGAGAGAATGAAATAAACTTTCATAGGGAAGCATGGGGAGTGAGGAGATACACTTGCGTCTTCTGTCTGTGTTCACACAGGAATTCTGCCACCCAGGTTTGAGATTTGACATGTTCCCAGTCAGCCATTACTGAACCCTGTCTAGGTTGCAGGCTCTGTGCCATATGTTTTCATGTGTGAGCCAGGTGTGAGCATCCCCATTTTCAAACAGGAAAACAGGGGCCGTGAAGCTAAGTCAGTAAGTAGTCGTGGAAGGGCCTGAGCGAAGATCCGCCTGGTCCCAAACTCCAAACTCCAGCACCTATAGCCAGCAGCAGGATTATTATTCCCAATTGGAAGGCTTTCTCGGGTCTCCCAGGGAGCCCACGCATGGCTTTACAGAGAGAGATTCAGAGGCTAGCCCATTATGCTGATGCCGTTGCCTTGAAACATAAATAGTCACTCACTGTGGAGCTGTTTGTTATGAGAAATGTATGAACTAGGGAGAAGTGAGACATAAAGTCATTATTTCATGCAGAAAGACATTGCCAAAGGGACAGAATTACTTATTATATTAATTCTGTCCTTCAGCCCCCAGCTCATCTCTCTGCATAATGACTCGGTCACAGAATGTATTGTTGGCAACATTTGGGGACATTTCCACTATGATTTTTGCAAGAAATTGAATAATCTAAGACTTCCCATTCTATTCCCCCTCCCTCTCTCCTATGAAACGGTCATATAGAAGCATCACATAGAATCTCCAAGTCAGAATGGCTCGGATTAAAAGACTGGCAGGTAAATATCTGTTTACCCCTGTATTTATGTATTCATGAATCACTCTTAGCAGCCAAGCCATACTTAATGGCAGAACATGAGAGGCATTTCTACTTCAATCAGAAATCAAGTAGGTGGATGGGTCTCATAGAGAGTGTGATGGTGGGACTGAGCCAAAAAGAATTAAAATCACAATATTCCAACGTGGATTATTGTTGGTTGTCCTGTCATCTCCCTGCCTCACTTCAGAAGGATTTATAAGCTAATTGTACCAGGTGCACAGAAAGTTGTCCTGTGGAGGAAGGACTTTCTTCATGGTCGAGCATGATCACGATTATCTAAGGCTGTTCTACAATTTCTTTTACATTAACAACAACCCTTCCCACCACATGTTGAACACCTGGTGTGTTGTGCACTGCTGTGGGAGCTCTGAATTTACCACCTCATTTAACCCCTCACAGCAGCTGGGAGAGGCAGAAGCGCACCTGTCCGGTTTAAAGATGAGGAGAGGAAGCTCCGAGAGGTGAATTTCCCCAATATGACAATGCCACGGAATATAAATAATCATTATAGCTATCACAGCAGAAGACACAGAGGGTTGAAGAGCCCTAAAATAGTGTCAGAAATGTTTCCTGGGTGTTCATAAAAGTCTACTTGAGGGGTGCCTGGGAGGCTCAGGTGGTCAAGCAGCTGACTCTTGATCTCAGCTCAGGTCTTGATCTCTGGGTCATGAGTTCGAGCCTCATGTGGGGCTCCGTGCTGGGCATGGAGCCTACTTTAAAAAAAAAAATGTCGACTTGAAAAAACAGAGACTTATTATGTTTTTGTTTGGAAGAATAATATTTTTTTAAAGATTTATTTATTTATTTGAGAGAGTGTGCAAGTGGGGGAAGGGACAGAGGGAGAGAATCTCAAGCAGACTCCCCGCTGAACAGGGAGCCCGAGGTGGGGCTCGATCTCACCCCTCTGAGATCATGCACTGAGCCGAAATCGAGAGTTGGACACTTAACTGACTGAGCCACCCAGGTACTTGTGAAGAGTAGTATTTTAAAAAACATGAACTCTCCTAACTTGTAGGTGTAAACAATTTCAATCAAAATCCCAATCACTTTTACATCTTTAACGAAGTGATTAAGTTTTAAAAGTAAACATCTCAGAATGACTAGAAAACTATTAATAAGCAGTCAGAAGTTATGTTAGTGTACTAATACATTAATTCAGTAATATAATAATATATGATATGCTAACAAATAATATGCAAATCAATTATAATATTAATAAAATTAATGTACTCAAATATATATAGTAAAACACTGTGGAAACTGGTTCGAGAATGGAGAGTTTGATGAAAGGAAGAGCAGAGATAGCCCAGGAAGAGATCAACATATGTAAAACCGTACAGTATGATAAATACAGCACTTCCCATTAGTAGGAGAAGGAAGGATCATTCAACATATGCTCAAGCCACTATTCATTTATAAAAATAATAATAGTGGGGCTCCTGGGTGGCTTAGTCGGCTGAGCATCTGACTCTTGATTACGGCTCAGGTCATGATCTCAGGGTCCTGGGAATGAGCCCCTGACAGGCTCTGCACTCGGCAGGGAGCCTGCTTGAGGATTCTCTCTCCCCCTCTGCCCCTCCTCTGACTTGGGCTCTCTCTCACTCAAAAAAATACAGAAATCTTTTAAAAAATAATAACAGTAAGAAGAAGAAGACAAAGAAAAAAGGGAAACAGAAAGGAGGAGACGTAATTACTTGAATATATAAAGCAAAATAAATTAGAGATGGTAGATTAAAACATGGTAATCTTATAAGCAAAGGAAGGAGGGAGGGAGGGAGGAAGGCAGCCAGGCCAGGAAGGAAGGAAAGTAGAAAGGAGAGAGGGAGGAGGAAGAGAGAGAGAGAGGGAGGGAGGGAGGGAGGGAGGGAGGAAGGGAGGAAGGGAGGAAGGGAGGAAGGGAGGAAGAAAACTAAAAATAATGACAGATACTCTAGTTTACCAAACTTGGTATAAATGAGAAGTCTTTTTTTGGCATAACTCAAAAGAATAAAATAAAAGAATATATTAATAGATTTGATTACCTTAAATATTTTAAAATAAAGTACTTATAACAAAAACATCACAAACAAAACTGAAAGGCCAATTACAAGCTGTGAAAAGGTTTTTGTAAACTCTGAAACAGATATAAGATATCTGAATTTTTTGACGTTTATGCTTATTCTATTACTTTTTCTATTCTATTACAAATTACTTCAAATATGCAGAGCTCTGACAATTCAATAAAAAATTGCGTATGTCCCAATAGGAAAATGCACAAAGGGTATGAACTAGCTGTGCACAGAAAAAGAAGTCCAAATACTCAACACACATACGAAATGTGTTGGATCTCCAGCAATTAAAAAAAAAAAAAAAAACTCTCGTGAAATATGCTTCACCCATTAACTTGGGAGTGAATAAAAACCACTGGTGATAAGTGTGTGTGTAGAAGACATACTCACACAATACCAAAAGGGGACCAGGGGATAAACTACTATAACATTTTTTTATTTTTGAAGGTGTTATGTATACCTCTGTGTACACACAAAGCTACCCGCCCCGCAACTGACTGGTTGTCTTTGTAAGAAGAAGAAAGGACATCGGGGTGCGCACAGAGGAACGCCCATGGGAAGAGGCAGCAAGGTGGCGGCCAGCTGCAAGCCAAGGAGAGCACCCCAGGGGAAACCAAGCCTGCTTCTTCAAGCTCCCTAGGCCCTGATGCTTTATCATGGCAGCCGCATGACTCTGCCTGGGCTGCCATGACAAAGGGCCACAAGCTGTCATTTCCTGCATGTCTGTGCCCTAATCTCATTTGCTTATAAGGCCACCAGCCAGACTGGATTAGGGTCCACCCAGACGACTGCATCACCTTAATTCAAGACCTTCTTTTAGGGGGCCTATGTTGTTCAGCTAGTTGAGCGGCTGGCTCTTGATGTCAGCTCAGGTCATGATCTCAGGGTCCTGGGATCCAGCCCCACGTGTCGTGCTCCGTGCTCAGGGCGGAATCTACTTGAGGATTCTATCGCTTCCTCTCCGTCTGTCTCTCTCCCCCTCGTTCATTCTCTCTCTCTCTCAAATAAATACATCTTAAAAAAAAATAAATAAATAAAGACCCTATCTCCAAATATAGTCACATTCTGAGATCCTGGGGGTTAGGACTTCAACATAAGGATTTGGTGGGGGACATAATTCAGCCCATCACAGAGACTTTAAGAAAGTTAGGGAGAGAAAGGGGTGCCTGGGTGGCTCAGTCGTTGAGCGTCTGCCTTCAGCTCAGGTCATGATCCCAGGGTCTTGGGATCGAGCCCTGCATCGGGCTCCCTGCTCAGCGGGAAGCCTGCTTCTCCCTCTCCCACTCCCCCTGCTTGTGTTCCCTCTCTGTCAAATAAATAAACAAAATCTTAAAAAAAAAAAAAAGAAAGAAAGGGAGAGAGAGAGAGAGAGGAGTACTGGCTTCTCTGGATCATGTACTTTGGGCTACACGGTCCTGGGTGCCGTGGATCCTTCCAAAAGCACTGGGAGGTGAACTATGTGGTCTTCCTGCTAGAGGTCAAGTAACTGAGGCCTGGCGAGTAAACATCCGTCTCCACCCCCCCACACACACCCAGGTGGGGAGGAAAGGGCACGTGGAATGTGGATTTCTCCACAAGGCAGCCCTGGGCCACCTCCCCAGCCTCTTTTCCAGCCATTTGCCACTCCCAGCAGAACCAATTTTGCAGAATTGGCCAGTCACGACTGTGCTGCTAATGCTAGCAGGCTCTTAGTAAGGCTCGTTGCAGCAAGGGAAAACAGAGCAGAGCACTTAGCAAAGTGCTCAAGCCTGGCAGACACTCTAAACAGCCATGGCTTTTCTCATCATGATGGTTATTTTTAAGCCTTGAAAACTCTAAGTGCAAGAAAAAGAGGCTATCAAATCGGTGATTTTGTCATCTACTTCTAGGCACCTCGGCCAACGGCAGGAAACTGGACTGGGATGTTTTCACACGTATTGGCAGCCCTTCTTATCTATCTACCTATCTATTCAACTATCTATCTATCTATCTATCTATCTATCTATCTATCTATCTATCTATAATCTATCAATCGATTGATCTATCTTTAAGGTAGAGATCGGTGGTCTTTTTATCCCCAAAGGTGTGGGTGGCCCAGATGAAACTGCAAAAGCCTAGGTTTTGTTGGATCTCTTGAAGAGGCTCATCTAAATAAGACTAACGATCAACCTCCACCAGCGCTGGCCCTCACACCCTCACACACCACACCACGAAAATTCCAGGCCGCCTGTCCCACTGCTGCTCCTTTGCATCCTCGTTCCTGCTCATCCGATCACATTCAGCCTCATCCAAAGAACACAAGCTCTCCCCCCTCCCCCACCTAGAATCTTCCTTCAAATGTTCATTGGTCAAAGATTCTTGGTCTTGAAACATCAGGTCCCCAGCTCCACACCAGAGATCTGCTTCCTGAGAATCTTCAATATTGAGGGGAAAAGGAGAAACATCTAATAGTTACAGCCTATGATGGATCCTCCATGCACCATATTCCTTATCGTTCCTGAGGAGCTTAGGAGAGGCAGTCTGGGAGCCCCTTACCGAGGAGGAAACCAAGCCATGAAAAGTTTAGTGACTTGTCAAGGTCACCCAGTTGCTAAGGGAGAAACTCAGACCAGACTGACTTCATCTATGCATCCATCCATCTCCCTTCTTTCCTTTCTCTCTTTCTTTCTCTCTCCCTCTCTCCCTTTCTCCTTCCCTCCCTTCTTCCCTTTCTTCATTTCTTTCTTCTTTAATTAAATATGATTCTTAAGCCTCCAACTAATTTTACCCATAAGAAAATGAAGAATTAGAATGGTTTGGTGACTTGCTAAGGTCAATGAGCTCCCAACACAGAGGTGGGATCAGAAACCAGTTCTTCAGAGTCCAACAATCCATTCAAGGGTCATTTATTCAGTCAGCATAAATGAACTGAGCTGATACATGGAACAACTCAAGTGTCCACAGAGGCATGAACGGAGGAGCAAAATGGGGTGTATCCATAAAAAAGGAAGGACATTCTGACAGATGCTTCAACACAGATGAACCTTGAGGACATTATGCTAAACCAAGTAAGCTAGGCACAAAAGGACAGACACTGGGTGATACCACTAGTATGAGGTCCCTAGAGTGATCAAATTCTTAGAGACAGAAAGAATGGTGGTTGTTGGGGGCCAGAGGAGAGGAGAACCGGGAGTTAGTGTTTAGGGGGTACAAAGTTTCAATTTTACAAGAGGAAAAGGACTATGGGGATCAATAGTGATGATGCACAACAATATAAATGTATTTAATACCACTAAACTGTGCACTTAAAAATAGTTAAAATGGTAAATTTTACATGTACTTTACCACAATTAAAAAATTGGGGGAAAAATGGATTGCCCCCTTCTGGGCCCCAGGTAGTCTCCTGGGCATGGAGCTCATCCCTGCCTTTCTAGGGGGAGATGGATGATGAACAAGAATTGTAACAAATAATTTGGATGTTATGTTAACAGGTTGTAAAAGTGAACCTGTATGTTAAGATGGGGGTGCAGTTTCAAGTGAGTGAGAATATGATCTTTGAGCAAAGCCTCGAAGGAGGAAAGGAGTTGAGGCTCGTGGATACCCATCTAGGGAGAGAGCATCCCAAGCAGAGGGAAGAGGGGGTATGAATGGAAGGCAGAGCATACTGGTCTGCCAGGGGCACACCAGGGAAGTCAGCAGGAAGATAGCAAAGATACCAGCAGAGTCATGGAAGGCATTAGAAGGACTTGGCTTTCTAATACAAGAAACACAAGAAAGCCATAGTCCTGACTCTGTTTGTTGCCCATATGGGCCAGGAAGGGAATGTCATGAGCAGTGTGCCTCAGGTAAATCTGTAGCAACAAGTGTACCTGCCTCATCTGTATGGGGCAGCCCCTACCCACTTTCATTCCAAAAGTCCCCAAAGGAGAAGGCAAACCTGATGTTGCCTGATCTGCTTTTCAACAGAAGCTAGAAATCTGGATTTTTATGTCAAGCCTCCTGATTTATTTTTTTAAATATTAGTAACGAGTTCCATTTTGGCAAATCACTATGTCTCCCCTGCCCAGAAAGCATCCCATAATAGCACTGTGACAAACTGACCCAGTTTGGGGCCTTTGCATTATTTTTTTTAAAGATTTTATTAATTCATTTGACAGAGAGAGACACAGCGAGAGAGGGAACACAAGCAGGGGGAGTGGGAGAGGGAGAAGCAGGCCTCCTGTGGAGCAGGGAGCCCGATGCGGGGCCCGATCCCAGGACCCTGGGATCATGACCTGAGCCGAAGGCAGACACTTAACGACTGAGCCACCCAGGTGCCCCAGGGGCCTTTGCATTATTATACCATGCTGCCATGTGATCCTAACATCATCAGGCCTGTATGATAGATTTGGGGGCATTGAGAAGGATCAGGTCATTATTTTCATTACCTGTATTCAGACATGAGATCTAACTTCTGTTAATATAGTTACCTCTTTTTGTTGCAATGATCTGTGTATGTGTATGCATCTGTATCTGTTACTAAATTAAGCTGGTCAAATCCAGGTATTGAGTCTTTCTTGGCTTTGAACCCCTAGAAGAAAGATACACACCTAACAGGGGGCCAGTAATTATTTATGGAACAAAGCAATAACAATGAATGTATAAAAATAGTTTGCATATGTATTGAGAACAGGAGGGAAAAAAGAGACACAAAAATAAAATCTGGATTGTGTTAGAGGCTGGCTTTTAAGGAAGTTATCTTTTTTTCCTGTTTTCCAAACTCCCCATGCTGTTACTATATTGATTTTATAATTGTCAGTGGGAGAAAATGTTACAATTTTAAAAAATCAATTCATCTTCTAGGCCTTTCCTTCCATGGAAAAGGATGCTTGCCCACTGTTGTTTGCCCAGGGCAGAACTCACTCCAACACCCCACTCACTGGCCCCAAGGACTCGCTCACACTGGTGAGCTCACCACCAAAGCATTTACAATTAGGTATCATAGTTACACGTAGGAATTCACATGATCTCATTGTATTATGACAACCTGATATCTTCTCCAGACCAAGGAGTCAATCCAGCCCAGTCCAGACAATTCCCGCCAACATTTCTGGGCTCTTTCCGCAAAAGGTTGTATTTAAGAGATGGTGGGTCTTCCACAGTGAGGATAAACATGAAGGGAAGCACGGTCTGGGTGAAGGGACAAACAAAGGACATGCTGGCCTCAGAGATCACAGTGAGCAGTCCAGGCACCATGTCTCAGAGGGAAGATCTACGTCCTCGTTCCCCAGTGCTGTGCGAAGTGAATTCTGCAGCCAAGGCATGGCACAATGGAAGCCAAGTGATAATCAAACCCTGGGAACCAGATTTGGAGTAAATATCCCTCCACCTCCCTCCTGAGTCTACCTGCATGCACTCTCACCCATTGGGAAAATGGTGTGACGTGGGTATTTGCAAGTGGTGCTAGAGTCAGCAAATGCCCTATGCATGGGCTCTGCTGCAAGAACAGAGGGCTGGTTATATGAGGCAGAGGCACTGATCAGTCCTAACGAGACCTACCTACTCAGAATCTCTATCCTGTGGATTGAACCAACACAGTGGACAGGAAAATGGAACCAAGTGCCATGCTGAACTCTGGAACTTAAGACCCACCTCAATGCTGCTCCAGGGTCTGACTAAAGAAAATAAACAAAAAATCCTGATTGCCAAGTGAGAACTGGGCCATTATCTTTGTTAATTCCCAAACCCCTCCTTGACCCCTGCCCTTGACCCCTTTACCCCTGCCCTGCACAGAGGGAGGTCATCTGCTGTGTATGGTTTGGACCTGACTCTAGACTATAGGTGTCAACTCTAACCCCCATGCTTTGGGGGGATGTTCTGTACAGCAGACCCGGAGTTGATGCACAGTTGAATGGAAAGAAGAGGGAGAATGGAGCCAGCTCCCTCTAGTCCCCCTTCCTGAGCACGGGCAGGACACATGGACCAAGAGACCACAGCACAAGTGTGCAGTGACCAAACCTGCTAGAGAATGATGCCCAGTACATATCATGTCTGCATCCATTAGACTGGAGACTCGACCTCCCCTAGGGAAGAACGAGGAACATGGGCAGAAGCTCTCCTCCCACCCTTTCTTTTTTTTTTTTAATTTTTTTATTGTTATGTTAATCACCATGTTACATCATTAGTTTTTCACATAGTGTTCCATGATTCATTGTTTGTGCATAACACCCAGTGCTCCACGCAGAACCTGCCCTCTTTAATACCCATCACCAGGCTAAACCATCCCCCATCCCCCTCCCCTCTAGAACCCTAAGTTTGTTTTTCAGAGTCCATCGTCTCTCATGGTTCCTCTCTCCGTCCGATTTACCCCCCTTCATTCTTCCCCTCCTGCTATCTTCTTCTTCTTTTTTTTTCCCTAAAATATATTGCATTATTTGTTTCAGAGGTATAAATCTGTGATTCAACAGTCTATTTTTTTAATAATTTTTTATTGTTATGTTAATCACCATACATTACATCATTAGTTTTCGATGTAGTGTTTCATGATTCATTGTTTGTGCATAACACCCAGTACTCCATGCAGAATGTACCCTCTTTAATACCCATCACCAGGCTAACCCATCCCCCACCCCAGAACCCTCAGTTTGTTTTTCAGAGTCCATCCTCTCTCATGGTTCCTCTCCCCCTCCGACTTACTCCCCTTCATTCTTCCCCTCCTGCTATCTACTTCTTTTTATTTTCTTAACATATATTGCATTACTTGTTTCAGAAGTACATGTCCGTGATTCATCAGTCTTGTACAATCCACAGTGCTCACCATAGCACATACCCTCCCCATTGTCTATCAACCAGCCACCCAATCCCTCCCACCCCCCACCACTCCAGCAACCCTCAGTTTGTTTCCTGAGATTAATTCCTCATATCAGTGAGGTCATATGATACATGTCTTTTTCTGACTGACTTATTGCACTCAGCATAACACCCTCCAGTTCCATCCACGTCGTTGCAAATGGCAAGATTTCATTCCTTTGGATGGCTGCATAATATTCCATTGTGTATATATACCAACTCTTCATCCATTCATCTGTCGATGGACAACTTGGCTCTTTCCACACTTTGGCTATTGTTCACATTGCTGCTATAAACATTGGGGGGCATGTAGCCCTTCAGGTCCCTACATTTGTATCTTTGGGGTAAATACCCAGTAGTGCAAATGCTGGATCATATGGTAGCTCTATTTTCAACTGTTTGAGGAACCTCCATACTGTTTTCCAGAGTGGTTGCACCAGCTTGCATTGCCACCAAAAGTGTAGGAGGGTTCCCTTTTCTCCACATCCCCACCAACATCTGTCGTTTCCTGACTTGTTAATTTTAGCCATTCTGACTGGTGTGAGGTGGTATCTCATTGAGGTTTTGATTTGGATTTCCCTGATGCCGAGCGATGTTGAGCACTTTTTCATGGGTCTGTTGGCCATTTGGATGTCTTTGGAAAAATGTCTGTTCGTGTCTTCTGCCCATTTCTTGATTGGATTATTTGTTCTTTGAGTGTTCAGTTTGATAAGGTCTTTATAGATTTTGGATACTAGCCCTTTATCTGATATGTCATTTGCAAATATTTTCTCCCATTCTGTCAGTGGTCTTTTGGTTTTGTTGACTGTTTGTTTTGCTGTGCCAAAGCTTTTTATCTTGATGAAATCCCAAGAGTTCATTTTTGCCCTGGCTTCCCTTGCCTTTGGCGATGTTTCTAAGAAGAAGTTGCTATGGCTGAGGTCGAAGAGGTTGCTACCTATGTTCTCCTTTAGGATTTTGATAGACTCCTGTCTCAAGATTAGGTCTTTCAACCATTTGGAGTCTATTTTTGTGTGTGGTGTAAGGAAATGGTCCAGTTTCATTCTTCTGCATGTGGCTGTCCAGTTTTCCCAACACCATTTGTTGAAGAGACTGTCTTTTTTCCATTGGATATTCTTTCCTGCTTTGTCAAAGATAAGTTGACCATAGAGTTGAGGGTCCATTTCTGGGCTCTCTATTCTATTCCAATGATCTATATGTCTGTTTTTGTGCCAGTACCATACTGTCTTGATGATGACAGCTTTGTAATAGAGCTGGAAGTCCGGAATTGTGATGCCGCCAGCTTTGCTTTGCTTTTTCAACATTCGGGGTCTCTTCTGGCTCCATACAAATTTTAGGATTATTTGTTCCATTTCTTTGAAAAAAGTGGATGGTATTTTGATGGGTATTGCATTGAATGTGTAGATTACTCTAGGTAGCACTGACATCTTCACAATGTTTGTTCTTCCAATCCATGAGCATGGAAGGTTTTTCCATTTCTTTGTGTCTTCTTCAATTTCTTTCATGAGTATTTTATAGTTTTCTGAGTACAGATCCTTTGCCTCTTTGGTTAAATTTATTCCTAGGTATCTTATGGTTTTGGGTGCAATTGTAAATGGGATCGACTCCTTGATTTGTCTCTCTTGTGTCTTGTTGTTGGTGTATAGGAATGCCACTGATTTCTGTGCATTGATTTTATACCCTGCTACTTTACTGAATTCCTCTATGAGTTCTAGCAGTTTTGGGGTGGAGTCTTTTGGGTTTTCCACATACAGTATCATATCATCTGCAAAGAGTGAGAGTTTGACTTCCTCTTTGCCGATTTGGATGCCTTTGATTTCTTTTTGTTGTCTGATTGCTGTGGCTAGGACTTCTAACACTATGTTGAATAGCAGTGGTGGGAGTGGACATCCCTGCCGTGTTCCCAACCTTAGCGGAAAAGCTCTCAGCCTTAATCCATTGAGAATGATATTTGCTGTATGTTTTTCATAGATGGCTTTTATGATATTGAGGTAGGTATCATCTATCCCAAAACTCTGAAGAGTTTTGATCAAGAAAGGATGCTGTACTTTGTCAAATGCTATTTCTGCATCTATTGAGAGGATCATATGATTCTTGTTCTTTCTTTTGTTAATGTATTGTATCACGTTGATTGATTGGGGATGTTGAACCAGCCTTGCAGCCCAGGGATAAATCCCACTGAGTCATGGTGAATAATCCTTTTAATGTACTGTTGGATCCTATTGGCTAGTATTTGGGGGGAATTTTTGCATCCATGTTCATCAAGGATATTGGTCTGTAATTCTCCTTTTTGATGGGGTCTTTGTCTGGTTTTGGGATCAAGGTAATGGTGGCCTCATGAAATGAGTTTGGAAGTTTTCCTTCCATTTCTATTTTTTGGAACAGTTTCAGGAGAATAGGTATTAATTCTTGAAATGTCTGCTAGGATTCCCCTGGGAAGCCATCTGACCCTGGGCTTTTGTTTGTTGGGAGATTTTTGATGACTGCTTCAATTTCCTTAGTGGTTATATGTCTGTTCAGGTTTTCTATTTCTTCCTGGTTCAATTTTGGTAGTTGATACAACTCTAGGAATGCACCCATTTCTTCCAGGTTATCTAATTTGCTGGCATAGAGTTGCTCATAATATGTTCTTATAATTGTTTGTATTTCTTTGGTGTTGGTTGTGATCTCTCCCCTTTCATTTATGATTTTGTTGATTTGGGTCCTTTCTCTTTTCTTTTTCATAAGTCTGGCCAGGGGTTTATCAATCTGTTTAATTCTTTCAAAGAACTAGCTCCTAGTTTCGTTGATCTGTTCTACTGTTCTTTTGGTTTCTATTTCATTGATTTCTGCTCTGATCTTTATTATTTCTCTTCTCCTGCTGGGTTTAGGCTTGATTTGCTCTTCTTTCTCCTGCTCCTTTAGGTGTAGGGTTAGGTTGTGTATTTGAGACCTTTCTTGTTTCTTGAGAAAGGCTTGTATTGCTATATACTTTCCTCTCTGTACTGCCTTTGCTGTATCCCAAAGATTTTGAACAGTTGTGTTTTCATTTTCATTGGTTTCCGTGAATTTTTTTAATTCTTCTTTAATTTCCTGGTTGACCCATTCATTCTTTAGTAGGATGCTCTTTAGCCTCCATGTATTTGAGTTCTTTCCGACTTTCCTCTTGTGATTGAGTTCTAGTTTCAAAGCATTATGGTCTGAAAACATGCAGGGAATAATCCCAATCTTTTGGTACAGGTTGAGACCTGATTTGTGACCTAGGATGTGATCAATTCTGGAGAATGTTCCATGGGCACTAGAGAAGAATGTGTATTCTGTTGCTTTGGGATGGAATGTTCTGAATATGTCTGTGAAGTCCATTTGGTCCAGTGTGTCATTTAAAATCTTTATTTCCTTGTTGATCTTTTGCTTAGATGATCTGTCCATTTCAGTCAGGGAGGAGTTAAAGTCCCCCACTATTATTGTATTGTTGTCAATGTGTTTCTTTGCTTTTGTTATTAATTGCCTTATATAATTGGCTGCTCCCACGTTAGGGGCATAGATATTTACAATTGTTAAATCTTCTTGTTTGATAGACCCTTTAAGTAGGACATAGTATCCTTCTTCATCTCTTAATACAGTCTTTGTTTTATAATCTAATTTGTCTGATATAAGGATTGCCACCCCAGCTTTCTTTTGGTGTCCATTAGCATGGTAAATGGTTTTCCACCCCCTCACTTTCAATCTGGGGGTGTCTTTGAGTCTAAAATGGTCTCTTGCAGACAGCATATTGATGGGTCTTGTTTTTTAATCCACTCTGATAGCCTGTGTCTTTTGATTGGGGCATTTAGCCCATTAACATTCAGGGTAACTATTGAAAGGTATGAATTTAGTGCCATTGTATTGCCTGTAAGGTGACTGTTACTATATATTGTCTGTGTTCCTTTCTGGTCTATGCTGCTTTTAGGCTCTCTTTTTGCTTAGAGGACCTCTTTCAATATTTCTTGTAGGGCTGGTTTTGTGTTTGGAAATTCCTTTAGTTTTGGTTTGTCCTGGAAGCTTTTTATCTCTCCTTCTATTTTCAATGATAGCCTAGCTGGATATAGTATTCTTGGCTGCATATTGTTCTCATTTAGTGCTATGAAGATACCATGCCAGTCCGTTCTGGCCTGCCAGGTCTCTGTGGATAGGTCTGTTGCCAATGTAATGTTTCTACCATTGTAGGTTACATATCTCTTCTCCTGAGCTGCTCTCAGGATTTTCTCTTTGTCTCTGAGACTCGTAACTTTACTATTAGATGTCGGGGTGTTGACCTATTTTTATTGATTTTGAGAGGGGTTCTCTGTGCCTCCTGGATTTTTTTGCCTGTTTCCTTCCCCACATTAGGGAAGTTCTCTGCTATCATTTGCTCCAATATACCTTCTGGCCCTCTCTCTCTTTCTTCTTCTTCTGGGATCCCAATTATTCTAATGTTGTTTCGTCTTATCATATCGCTTATCTCTCGAATGCTGCCCTCGTGATCCTGTAGTTGTTTCTCTCTCTTTTTCTCAGCCTCTTTATTTTCCATCTTTTGGTCTTCTATATCGCTGATTCTTTCTTCTGCCTTATTTATCCTAGCAGTTAGTGCCCCCATTTTTGAATGCACCTCATTACTAGCCTTTTTGATTTCGATTTGGTTAGATTTTAGTTCTTTTATTTTTCCAGACAGGGTTTCTCTAATAACTTCCACACTTTTTTCAAGCCCAGCTAGTATCTTTAAAGTCATGATTCTGAACTCTAGGTCCGACATCGTACTAATGTCCGTATTGACTAAGTTCCTGGCAGATGGTACTACCTCTTGTTCTTTTTGCTGAGGTGATTTTTTTCGTCTTGTCATTTTGTCCAGAGGAGAATAGATGAATGAGAGAACAGAATGCTAACAGGTTAACAACGTCTCCAGCAAATATACTCTATACAAATCAGAAAAGACCTGAAACCAGGGGACAAGAAAGGGAAAGAAAGAGGAGAAAAAAAAAGGAAAAAGAAAAAGATAAAAACAAAGAAAAACAGAACAAAACAAAAAAAAAACAGAATATGATCCAATATGATCAGGGTAATGCATAGATCAGTGCCACACACTAGATTTTTGGCGTATTTTGGTCTGTTAGAAGTAAGTGCCTCTTAAAATTTTAAAGGAAGAAAGTCTTATATATATACAAAATAAGGGTTGGTACAGTGAAGGGATGGAAGATGAATGTAAAGATAAAAATTATAAAAGATTTTATAATAGGAATTGATAAGATAAGGGTTGTTTTTAAAAAGAACGAAGAAGATTTGAAAAGAAAAAGAAAAAAGAAAAAAAGAAAAAAAAAGGGAGAGAATGTGATCAGGCAGGAGACTAGAACAAAGCCATACACTAGTGATTTAGGGTATATTTTGATCTGTTAGAAGAAAGTGTATCTCAAAATTTTAAAGAGAGAACAACTTATATATATATGCCAAAAATAAGGGTAACTACTATGAAGGGATAAAAATATGACTCTAAAAATGAAAAATAAAAAATGTTTTTTTTAAAAAAAGGGATTGATAAGATGTTGGTTGAAAAAGGGAAAAAGAAAAATTAAAAAAAAAAAAACCCAGTTAAAAAAATTAACTTTGAAAAACTAATGAATTATGGTAAAAAAGCCATGAATTCTATGTGCAGTATTCCCCTAGCGCTGCAGTTCTCCCGTTCTCCTTGATCAGTAAAGTTCGTCTTGGCTTGCTGGCTGTTTGTGCTGATCTTCTGGGGGAAGAGCCTGTTGCCGTGGTTCCCAAATGTCTTTGCCGGAGGCGGAATTGCCCCGCCCTTGTGAGTCTTGGCTAGGCAAGCTGCTCCGGTTTGCTCTCAGGAGCTTTTGTTCCCTGAAATTCTCTGTACAGCTTTGGAGGACCAGGGTGAAAATGGCGGCCTCCCAATCTCCACCCAGAGGAGCTGAGAACTCGGGGTCCCGCTCCTCACTGTGCCCCCAGAGAAAAGCAGTCACTCCCATCTCCCTGCTCTCCGGCCGCACTCCGTGCTCACCCGGCCTGTGACCGAGCGTTTCTATCTCTGGCACCCGACCCCCTGTGGAGTCTCCAAACCCAGTAGATACCTGCGGTGTGCTCCCGTGCCACTCCTCCCGGGGGAGGAAGGGGTGTCTCCCCACCTTTGCTGCTTTTTGGGTCCCTGCTGGAGGAGCAGTGGCCCGACTGGGCCGCGGATCACAGTTTATGGCAACCCCGCGCCTCGGCTCCGTCTCTGCAGCTGGCTTCCCTCCTCCGATACCTGGGAGCTCTGCCGCACTAGGGCACCCCCGGTCTTTCTGTGACCCCGAGGGTCCTGAGTCCACACTGTCCCGCGAGGGTTCCACCTCCCGCTTAGCCACTGGAGCGACGTCCCTTAGCGGAGCTGGCTTCTAAATGTTCCAATTTTGTGCTCCGTGGCTCTAGCACTTGCCAGAAGCGGCCGACGGAGGCCCCCTCCCCCGCCGTCTATCCTCCCGAATATCGCCTCGGATTCACTTCTCCGCACGTCCTATCTTCCAGAAAGTGGTCGCTTTTTTGTTCAGAGTGTTGTTACACTTCTTATCTTCGATCTCCTGTTGAGTTCGTAGGTGTTCAAAATGGTTTGATCCCTATTCAGCTGAATTCCTGAGACCAGACGAAATCCAGGTCTCCTCCTCCTCCACCATCTTGCTCCGCCCCTGTGATTCAACAGTCTTGCACAATTCACAGTGCTCACCATAGCACATACCCTCCCCAATGTTTATCACGCAGCCACCCCATCCCTCCCACCCCCAACCACTCCAGCAACCCTCAGTTTGTTTCCTGAGATTAAGAATTCCTCATATCAGTGAGGTCATATGATACATGTCTTTCTCTGATTGACTTATTTCACTCAGCATAACACCCTCCAGTTCCATCCACGTCATTGCAAATGGCAAGATCTCATTCCTTTGGATGGCTGCATAATATTGCATTGTGTATATATACCACCTCTTTATCCATTCATCTGTCGATGGACATCTTGGCTCTTTCCACAGTTTGGCTATCGTGGACATTGCTGCTATAAACATTGGGGTGCACGTACCCCTTCAGGTCCCTACATTTGTATCTTTGGGGTAAATACCCAGTAGTGCAATTGCTGGATCATATGGTAGCTCTATTTTCAACTGTTTGAGGAACCTCCATACTGTTTTCCAGAGTGGTTGCACCAGCTTGCTTTGCCACCAACAATGCGGAGGGTTCCCCTTTCTCCGCATCCCCGCCAACATCTGTCATTTCCTGACTTGTTAATTTTAACCATTCTGATGGGTGTGAGGTGGTATCTCATTGAGGTTTTGATTTGGATTTCCCTGATGCTGAGCAATGTTGAGCACTCTTTCATGGGTCTGTTGGCCATTTGGATGTCTTCTTTGGAAAAATGTCTGTTCGTGTCTTCTGCCCATTTCTTGATTGGATTATTTGTTCTTTGGGTGTTCAGTTTGATAAGGTCTTTATAGATTTTGGATACTAGCCCTTTATCGGGTACGTAATTGGCAAATATTTACTCCCATTCTGTCGGTTTTCTTTTAGTTTTGTGGACTGTTTCTTTTGCTGTGCAAAAGCTTTTTATCTTGATGAAATCCCAAGAGTTCATTTTTGCCCTGGCTTCCCTTGCCTTTGGAGATGTTTCTAGGAAGAAGTTACTGCGGCTGAGGTTGAAGAGTTTGTTGCCTGTGTTCTCCTTTAGGATTTTGATGGACTCCTGTCTCACGTTTAGGTCTTTCAACCATTTGGAGTCTATTTTTGTGTGTGGTGTAAAGAAATGGTCCAGTTTCATTCTTCTGCATGTGGCTGTCCAGTTTTCCCAACACCATTTGTTGAAGAGACTGTCTTTTTTCCATTGGACATTCTTCCTGCTTTGTCAAAGATAAGTTGACCATAGAGTTGAGGGTCCATTTCTGGGCTCTCTATTCTATTCCATTGATCTATGTGTCTGTTTTTGTGCCAGTACCATACTGTCTTGATGATGACAGTTTTGTAATAGAGCTGGAAGTCCAGAATTGTGATGCCGCCAGCTTTGCTTTGCTTTTTCAACATTCGGGGTCTCTTCTTGCTCCATACAAATTTTAGGATTATTTGTTCCATTTCTTTGAAAAAAGTGGATGGTATTTTGATGGGTATTGCATTGAATGTGTAGATTATTCTAGGTAGCACTGACATCTTCACAATGTTTGTTCTTCCAATCCATGAGCATGGAAGGTTTTTCCATTTCTTTGTGTCTTCTTCAATTTCTTTCATGAGTATTTTATAGTTTTCTGAGTACAGATCCTTTGCCTCTTTGGTTAAATTTATTCCTAGGTATCTTATGGTTTTGGGTGCAATTGTAAATGGGATCGACTCCTTGATTTGTCTCTCTTGTGTCTTGTTGTTGGTGTATAGGAATGCCACTGATTTCTGTGCATTGATTTTATATCCTGCCACTTGACTGAATTCCTCGATGAGTTCTAGCAGTTTTGGGATGGAGTTTTTTGGGTTTTCCACATACAGTGTCATATCATCTGCAAAGAGTTAGAATTTGACTTCCTCTTTGCTGATTTGGATGTCTTTGATTTCTTTTTGTTGTCTGATTGCTGTGGCTAGGACTTCTAATACTATGTTGAATAGCTGGTGAGAGTGGACAACCCTGCCGCATTCCTGACCTTAGAGGAAAAGCTCTCAGCTTTTCCCCATTGAGAATGATATTCGCTGTGGGTTTTTCATAGATGGCTTTTATGATATTGAGGTATGTTCCTTCTATCCCTATATTCTGAAGAGTTTTGATCAAGAAAGGATGCTGTACTTTTTCAAATGCTTTTTCTGCATCTATTGAGAGGATCATCATGTGATTCTTGTTCTTTCTTTTGTTAATGTATTGTATCACGTTGATTGATTTGTGGATGTTGAACCAACCTTGCAGCCCAGGGATAAATCCCACTTGGTCATGGTGAATAATCCTTTTAATGTACTGTTGGATCCTCTTGGCTAGTATTTTGGTGAGAATTTTTGCATCCATGTTCATCAAGGATATTGGTCTAATTCTCCTTTTTGATTGGGTCTTTGTCTGGTTTTGGATTCAAGGCAATGGTGGCCTCATATAATGAGTTTGGAAGTTTTCCTTCCATTTCTATTTTTTGGAACAGTTTCAGGAGAATAGGTATTAATTCTTCTTGAAATGTTTGGTAGAATTCCCCTGGGGAGCCATCTGGCCCTGGGCTTTTGTTTTTTGGGTGATTTTTGATGAGTGCTTCAATTTCTTTAGTGGTTATAGGTCTGTTCAGGTTTTCTATTTCTTCCTGGTTCAATTTTGGTAGTTGATACATCTCTAGGAATATGTCCATTTCTTCAAGGTTATCTAATTTGCTGGGATATAGTTGCTCATATTATGTTCTTTAATTGTTTGTATTTCTTTGGTGTTGGTTGTGATCTCTCCTCTTACATTCATGATTTTGTTTATTTGGGTCCTTTCTCTTTTCTTTTTGATAAGTCTGGCCAGGGGTTTATCAATCTTGTTAATTCTTTCTCAAGAACCAGCTCCTAGTTTCGTTGATCTGTTCTACTGTTCTTTTGGTTTCTATTTCATTGATTTCTGTTCTGATCTTTATTATTTCTCTTCTCCTGCTGGGTTTAAGCTTTATTTGCTGTTTTTTCTCTAGCTCCTTTAGGTATAGGGTTAGGTTGTCTATTTAGACCTTTCTTGTTTCTTGAGAAAGGCTTGTATTGCTCTATACTTTCCTTTTAGGGCTGCCTTTGCTGTATCCCAATGATTTTGAACAGTTGTGTTTCATTTTCATTGGTTTCCGTGAATTTTTTTAATTCTTCTTTAATTTCCTGGTTGACCCATTCATTCTTTAGTAGGATGCTCTTTAGCCTCCATGTATTTGAGTTCTTTCTGACTTTCCTCTTGTGATTGATTTCTAGTTTCAAAGCATTGTGGTCTGGAAATATGCAGGGAATAATCCCAATCTTTTGGTACCGGTTGAGACCTGATTTGCGACCTAGGATTCCTCCCACCCTTTCTTGAAAGGCGAGAAGCACAGACAAAAGTTTCCGTTTCTGGGGAAATACAAACATGAGGACAAACATACCTACTGCGGTTTAGATGCCGCTCTGTGCTTTTCACACGATCGCACCTAGATCGAGCCCTCCCTGGGCAGCTTTTCGTAGACTCACTCACTTTAACCCTACTAACAGTCTTATGAGGTAACCTGATGAGATGAGGCTCCGTGAGACCAAGTGTTTCAGCTGGTAACTGGCAGCATCAGACGAAGAACCCAAAGGCATTACATCTGTGCATGGACTCTGACCCTCGGTGCCAGAGCTGACGCACACAGCCCTCCCACGCCAGTCCTTCCTCCCAGATTGGCAGGGAGGAACTTGAGGTTTGCCCACAATTTCCAAGAAAGCTGGGTCTAGCACACAAGCCTGTCTGAACCCACGGCATATTTAATTACAGCATGAGAGCAGATATAAAAACCCCAAGGCTTTAATCTGAGGGGCTGGTAGAGACTCACCAGAGAAGATCCCACGGTCACAACTGAGCCAAGGCATCCTGGCTCTGACTTGCTAATAATCCTGAACTCCAGCTGACTAGAGGCACACGAGACAGGAGGAAGACAGAGGTTAATGCGCTGTCCTTCCCCTCTGGTCTCGAAAGCCCCTGAGACTACAGCTGGGGGTGGCTGAGGCTGTGCTTGTCATCCTTGGCTGCACATTAGAACCACTTGTGATAAATTTTTTTAAAATTCTTAAAGGTTCCAATGTAATTGGTCTGAAGTCGAGCCCTGACATAAAGGCTTTTTTCTTTTTCCTTTTAGATTCCCCAGGTGAATCTACTGTGTAGCAATGATGGGGAAACATGGGGCTGGGAAATGCACCTGAAACTGACAATTACAATTAAAATCTCCGCCTAAAAGTAACTTCCATCTAAGACACCTGGGGCTTGACTGGCCAATGACACTTGAAATGGAAACAGTCCACCACCACGTATGGAGTTTAATTGCAACATTTGATACTTATGCCTAGTCTGTAAGGGAGGGGCTGAGGAGGGGAGCTCCAGGGGAGGGTGAAACAGAATGAAGAGGCCTTGCAGATGGGACAGAATCAGCAAGGCACTGCCCTTGTTTGGTAAACACACCCAGTGCTTAATGGTGCCTAATGGTGCCTGTAATTGATGTCTAAAGTTATTTAAAAGTAAATTCACTAGAAAATAATTAGCAATTTTATAGTTCACTACTTCCTCATTTTGTGGATAAAAATTTTTTCAATGGTTTATCAGGCACCACAATACAATGTGCTATGACATCACTTGCCCAACAGGGAGGGAGATGTGGGACCCCTCAAGGGATATATACATTTTTAAAAATTGTTTGGTTGGCTATTTGCATCCATTGGAAGGAAGGCCTATCTTTCCCTCACCACCTCCCCTCCCATTTGAATCTGCAATAAATTATCTTTAATCAACATGGAGGGGGAGTTGTGGGAGGGCAGCTTGGGGATGGTTTAGCTTTGACCTTGGGAGTTCTTAGCCTTAGCAGTGAGAGTAGAGAAGAAAATTGTTTTCTCATTAGGCCAGATACATCTCTCCTTAATGAGTTCTTAGAAATATTGATTGCAACACATTAGCTCACCTCTCCCTCTCTCTAGGCAGCTAGCCCCAGGCTACAGGAGAAATGGAGTGAGAGAAACGAATGTACCAGGGGCGCCTAGGTGGTGCAGTCAGTTAAGCATCTGATTCTGGGTTCCGGCTCAGGTTGTGACCTCAGGGTCAAGAGTTCAAACCCTGCATTAGTGTCTGTGCCCCGTGCATGCTCGGTGCGGAGTTGGCTTCGGTTTCTCTCTCCCTTTCCCTCTGCCCCACCACCCTGCTCTTTCTCTCTCACAAATAAATAAATAAATTTAAAAAAAAATGCATGTAGTAAAGAGAGTACAGATAGAAGCTCTCGGGTTTTATTTACAGACCTGTGGATGATAATCAGTTTGTGCATCTGGGAAATGGGTGAGAGAACCTTCCCCTTCTTGCAACTAAAGGCATGGTCCGTGGGCCAGCGCCATCAGCATCCTTGGAAGCTTGTTAGAAGCTTGTTAGAAGGGGTCTCAGGCCCCTTCCCAAAGCTATTGATAGAGAATCCCTAGGGGTGTGGACCAGATACTTGTGTTTTAATAAGTTTCCAAGTACTTTTTTAATGCATGCTTAAATTTAAGAACAGATGCCTTATAAGGATGCCGTGAGCAGCAAATGAGCTAACAGATTGAGATTATGGTCTGGAAGAAAACAATTGGAAGGGGCTATGGAGCTTCGGGGTCTTATTGTCTCTCTGTATATTATTAAGTGTAAATGTCACAAAAAATATTATGACGTGGAGGCCTAGAAACCCCATCTTGTAACTTCATCAAAACTCTGTGTTTTACTTCTTGAAACTTTCAGCGGTAGACACACATCATGAAGCAGGCTGATGTAAGAGGTTAAGGTCTCGCGGGGATTGGGGTGAAGACATGACCTACACCCTGCCCACAGGCACTCCAGTGCTGTCTGAAAACAAAAGGATTGTGCACACCAGATAAAAGAGTTCTGCAAGCCGCATCCGGTCTGAGGACTAATAATATGCCCCAAACAAATGTTTGGACTGCTCCACAAACATGTGTCTCTAGTATGCCTTTTATTACTTTACTTCAACTTTTTGACATCATAGGAATTAATTAAAAGTCTACTGCTGTCCAGAGAGTTTCTGGAGTGACAGGTTATGGAAGTCATTTCCCCCTGGTCTGATAAAATCAGCTCTGAGAAGATGCTATCCTTTCCCTCTGGGTGAGAAGTCTCTGCTCGCTGCCTGGTGACAGAGCACTTCATAAGAATCCCGAGTGCGGTGAGCTAGAATAATGTCATCTGGAGGGTCTTTCGTCAAGGTCACGCTTAGCACTGGCTATCCGGGAGGAGGAGCCTCTCTGTCGGAATGGCATATAATCATATAATGACCCTTTTAAAGGAGGGGAAACACCTCATGTGGACTGAGCCTTGTGCAGCAAATTGAGTGAACTGTCCTGCCAAGAAAATTTCCTTCTGGTAAAAATGACCAGTAGCCTTGGGTTTTCTGGGTGTCCGCTGCGCTCGGGAGCAAGTCCCCCGCGGTGCGTTCTGCGTGCTCTCCACGTGGCTAGAAGCTGTTCACTGCCTGGGCAGACAAGCAGGGGAGACCTCCTCCGGGAGGGATTACTTAACCTCTCTCTCTTTGGTTTCTTCTTCTGCAGAATGGGACTCATAAGCGGACTCGGAGTCAAGTGCAGACATGGGGGCGGGGGAACAATTTATAACCTGGAGCCTGCTGAGTTAAGGAGTCACATGGGTCCAGCAATCACTCTGTAAATCTCTTTCCTCTGGGGTCTCCGCGGTGACAGGTACCGGCTTGGCTACCATGCTGGGAAAATTCCCACTATGTCCTGGAGAGGAATGTAAAATCCCATCTCTGTTTTCCCAAGGAAGCCCAGGGAAGCACCAGGGGGGAAAATGTTCGAGGAGAGCCTGAGTTGGAGTCCCAGCTCTGTCTCTTATTACTGCTGTGACCTTAACTGCCTTGGGCTTTATTTTCCTCATCTCTAAAATGGGACAATAGTAGCGCCTATCTCATGAGTGCTTACAAGGTTTGTTGGGTAAAATTGAGTACAATAATCTAGGTCAGGTGCTGGATATTTCTTTACTCGGTGAGTATTTATCGAGTGCTTACTGTATGTGAGCTCAGGGCAGAGTGGTACGGAGTGGCACACCCCAGCCAGAGGTCCGTGCCCTCCCGGGGGCTGTGTTCCAGTGGAGGAGAGACCAGCAACTGAGCACATAGAGGCGATGCAGGCTGTAATTGAGCACCATGTGCCGAGAAAGTGCTAGGAACAAAAATACTGCAGGCCAAAGGGATAGAGCTCTGGGGGCTGGGGGGGTTATGATTTTAAATTGGGGGGCTCAGGGAAGGCCTTGCTGAGATGGGGACATCTGAGCAGAGACCTGAGCGACAGAGGCAAGAAGTCATGGGGCTATCTGGCAGAAGAGCTGTCCGGCTGAGGGAACAGTACTTCACACTTAGTAAGTGCTCAATTAAACAGTAGCTTAGAATAAAGGAGAAGCTCTGGGAATTGATGGCATTTAGTCAGACCTAAAGGTGGAATTCTTGTCATGATGATAAAATCCTGAGAGGAGCATTGATGTCTGGAGTCTCCCTTCAGGAAGGGAGAAAAGCTGTCTTTCCCGGACTGTTGACCTTACCTTGTTGAAGTCCTTATCTATGTTTTCAGATGGCAAGTGAGATGCCCATCACGGCCTGGCAAAATGTACAGTGGAAATAGGAAGAGCTCTTATCTTTCATGTGTCCCATGTGCGAGCCCTTCAGGAGACATCAGAAAGCTCAGTGGGGAAAGAGGCAACAAGAGAGATGACAGAAGGGAAATTAATGTGGCTTAAGCCAGACCCTGAGAGTACTTTATCTCCTCCGCCACAGTGATTGGTTCCTGAGTAGCCATGTGACCCATTTTGGATGGAGCTCTTAGGAAAACATGTTTTCTGTTGAATTGTGAAATGTGGTTTAGGCTGAGCTGCAAGCAGCCATAATATCACGTGAAAAGAGACAATTGAAGGCAAAATTTTGGAGGACAGAGGAGGTGAAGGAGAGGGATTTAAAGAGAGAAAAGTTACTGGTTATTAACCTCCTAGATGCAGCTATACCTTGAGCTTGTTCAGGGCTCAAGGGTAGATACACAAGTGGTGGGGAAGCGGGCTCAAAGGAAGACTGTAGACACTTTGGCGCTCTCCTCACTATGTCATGCATTTACTCATTCACTAAACTCCTCATGCATCCCTTGGGTCAACAGTTACTGTCTCAATCCGAAGACCAGGCATCAGTAGGACAGAGATGAGTGAGACATCCCGACCCCCAAGGAGCTCACAGTCTGGCGGGAAACAGTGGCTCAGGGACATGATTTGCGGAGCCTTAAGTGGCTTGGCAGAGGATTTCAAGGGCAGAGGGCAGCACAACTAGTTCAGCCAGGGAATTGTGGCAGGAACATTTCCATCGGGTCCTTAAGCATGAGTGTTATTTCGCAGGTAAAGAAAGGATTGGGGTAGGGAAGCCATGACAAGTACAGGGCACAGCAAAAACTGTGTAGGGGATGATGACAAGCCAGCGTAACAGAAGCATTGAGTATGGTAGTTGCCATGGAGGAGGCAGGAGGGCTAGTTTGGGGACAGATTTAAAAACTCTTATGTGCTACGCTGAGGCATTGGGAATCTATCATGTAGGCAACAGGGAACCATGAAAAAGATTTTATTGGTTTCCTGGCATCTCCTTTTGGAATCATTCTCCCCCATTCAATAATGATGTTTTCCAAGACAAGAGAAGGCGCTGGCTCTGCCTCATCCCCAGATGTGACTTAAGCCAGACCCTGAGAGTACTTTAGGTCCTCGGCCACAGTGATTGGTTCCTGAGTGGCCACGTGACCCGTTTTGGATGGCGCTCTTAGGAAAACATGTTTTCTGTTGAATTGTGAAATGTGGTTTAGGCTGAGCTGCAAGCAGCCATAATATCATGTGAAAAGAGACAATTGAAGGCAAAATATTGGAGGACAGAGGAGGTGAAGCAGAGGGATTTAAAGAGGGAAAAGTTACTGGTTATTAACCTCCTAGATGCAGCTATACCTTAAGCTGGTCACCTTTTGGAAACTTCAGTTACATGAACCAGTAAATTCCCTTTAGTCCTTAATCTTCTGTTTGAGTTGTGCTATCTGCCACTTCTAGCTAAAGAAGTGACTGACTAATACAGGGATCACAAGTGGTTTAGTGGTAAGAGGTTGATAGTCTCCCTTGTCAGCATGACTCCAGATGCAGATGAATTCTAAATTAACAAGGGAGTACACTCTTGTAAGGGAGACCACTTATGGGGAGGCCTTAGAAGACCACATAAGAAGAATGTAAATGTTGACTGTAAGTATATCCCATGCAATGATCTGTTAAATCTGACGGTCCTAAGTGACTGTGATGAGAAGTAGCTGAATTCTGGACATATTTTCTTTTAAATTACACACAGAGTATAAGACATGGGGAAGAGCAAGAATGAACAGAGGTTTTGGCTTGGAAAGACAGAAGCTGTTTGCTTGGCTGGCAAGACATCGGGAGGAACTGGTTTGGGGTGACTTAGAACATCTAGAATTTGACTTTGATGCATTAAGATTGAGATACCCTCTCTCTCTACCGCCATGCAGACAAACCAAGCATAGTTTGATGGAAGAATCTGAAGTCTGAGAGAAAGCTCTGTACTAAAAATCTGAGATTGGGAGTGCCCAGCATAGAGACGGTACTTAAAACGATGAGAATGTAGGAGATTGCTGGAGTAAGTACACGTAAAGAAAGACTAAGCCCTGAAAAATGAGCAGTAACAGAAGTGAGGTTGAAGGGGCACCTGGGTGGCTCAGTCAGTTAAGGGTCTGCCTTTGGCTCAGGTCATGATCCCAGGGACCTGGGATCGAGCCCCGCATCAGGCTTCCTGCTCAGTGGGGAGCCTGCTTCTCCCTCTCGCTCTGCCTCTCCCTTCTGTTTGTTCTCTTTCTCAAATAAGATAATAAAAATCTTTTTTTTTTTTTTAAAGAAGTGAGGTTGAAGAGGAACCACTACTGTAGACGGAAAATTGGGAGACTGGGTCTTGGGGAACCAAGTCAGGAAGGTGTTGCGGGAATAGATGAAGACCAGCTAATCAAATACTGCTCATAAGTTTAGAAGCATGAATACATGACTGCTCAAAAGGTAGTGAATAGTACTATTGTCAAAATTTGTCCTTAACTCAAGATACAACCTTTTGAAGTTGTTTATCTTAATGGAAGTTTTTTACAGTCTGACTGGTATTTAATAGGACTCGTGTAACTTGGGAGGTGAGATGTATCAAATTTGTACTTTGAGAGAAGACCATCTCTAGGTTTGAAGTGATACCTCAGCTCCCTGAAATTTGAGAAGTGCCTGGAGGAATCTGTAACTTCCATCATCTTGGTGGTGCTGAAAAGACACTAGATCTACAGATGTGTTATGAGATGTAGCTTTTTATGGTGATTAAGGATAGATTTGGGAGGGAATGAGAACATGCACTGTATTATGAAAAATAGGGACGCCTGGGTGTCCTCAGTTGGTTAAGCATCTGCCTTCGGCTCAGGTCATGATCCCAGGTTCCTGGAATTGTGTCCCACATCAGGTTCCCTGCTCAGCGGAGAGTCTGCTTTTCCCTCTCCCTCTGCTCCGTCCCCCTGTTCGTGGGCACATGCACATGCTTTCTCTCTCAAATAAATAAAATATTAAAAAACAAAAAAGAAAGAAAAGGGGAACCTTGGTGGCTCAGTTGGTTAAGTGTCTGCCTTTGGTTCAGTTCATGATCCCAGGGTCCTGGGATCGAGCCCCACGTCGGGCTCCCTGCTCAGCAGGGAACTTGCTTCTCCCTTTCCCTCTGCTGCTCCCCCTGCTTGTGTGTTCTCTCTCTCTCTCAATCTCTCAGTCAAATAAATAAATAAAATCTTTGAAAAAAAAAAAGAAAAAAGGGAAAGAAGGCAGGGTCCATGAATGTCTGAGGTCAATTCTGTCCTGTTAATGTAGGTTTGATATACCCTTGACTGATCCCATGATTCTAGTTAACATCATGAGGCCATAATGATTTCCCCAGATACTCTCTACTCATTGATGCATTGTCTTTCTTGTCCTGTGGGCCCCAAGGGACTTATAATTTAGAATACCTGAATATGCAAAAAAACTATGCATGATTATAGTGTCTCAAGCTCAACCATGAAGATTATATATTGTCTCACTTAACCAAAAGCTTGGAGGTAGGCAGTTACATTATTGCGTGATTCACCAGATCAATAAGGCCAACAAAGTGCCAGGCTCTTTTCATCAGTCCTGCTCTGACATCCTCAGTGTTGGCTATGTTCGTTGCCTCATGGTCACAATATGGCTGCCACAATTCTAATCTGTCATCCTTTCCGAACAGCATTCAGAAGTAGAAAAAAATGGATTCCTATTCTCTTATCATTGGCCACTTTTTTTTTTTTAATCCTTAAAGATTATGTTTCTCAAGAGCCTTGAGTTGACCACTGCTCAGACCCCACTGACCTTTAGAGGGTAACATGTCTCCTGGCAGTGGAGAATTAAATGAGCATACTTGCTTAGACTTGTCACAGTTTATTCCTTGGGGTTGAAGAAGAGGTCCATTTTCTATGCACATACTGCCACTCCTTGCCAGAATATAACCAGGGTTCTTTCAGGAAGGAGGAGGGGAATAGATAGGCTCTCAACAGCATCTGTCATAGGGATTATAGCCATTAATAGTATAGGTCTGGGAGCCAGCTTATGACTTGTTGTTGGAACCATGAGAATGAATGAAACCATCCAGAACATCCACATTATGAGAAACAGACCAAGCAATCTCCACCATTGATTAAAATTAAAAAAACAAAGAGAGAGAGAGAGGAGAAGGAGTCGGTGAAGGAGAGCTAGGAAGAGATCAAGGGTGGGCCTAGAATTAGAGAGAAACACAATATGGAAGATAAAGCAGGAGGAAGGTGGCGGCCAACAGTTTCAAATGCTAATGAGAGACCAAGTAGGCGAAGGCTGAAGATGGCCTCTCCACCTAATGATTGCAGCACCACTGATGACCACCTCAAGCCCTTCCTTAGACTTACGGCAGCCAATGCCAGGATGCAGGGCTGTAAGACGAGGATAGTAACTGGGAGACTATAGGGAGGGGGAAATCTACTCTCCAAAACTTGAGCTATGAAGGTGGGGGGGCGGGTGTTGTATGATATGTTCACAGGTGCTACAGAAAGTTTCCTTGTCCTTAAGTTAAGGCTGGGATGATCGGCTTTGGACTGCCGTTAAAGATCAGTGAAGAGGGGGGAATAAATGAATAAAGCACATGATCCTAGAAGCTGAGAGTTAGGGAACCCAGGCCAGTATAGGCACTAATGAGACATGAGTGGAGGAATTAGGGATTCATACCATAGTTAGCAATTTTTTAAGTTTATAATAACGGTAATAATAGTAAGCCTACTGATCTTTCTTTGCTACTCCCTGTTTTAAAGATCCTGGAATCTATCATCCCACTAGTCTTCACACTGGCTTGCGAGGCGGGCACGATCACTGTCTTCACCTGGCGAAGGAAGGAACACAAGTCCAGTGAGAGACACAGAGAGAGAACTTGACTTTCTTCAGGAAGTCACCTTCTTTGACCAAAAGAACCACGCGGGTAGGGGGAGACTGTGGATAGGGCGAAGAGCTTGAAAGAAGTGGAAATCTCTGAAACAAATACAAGGGGCCTAGGAGAAAGAACAGCCCAGTGACAAATAAAAGGAATGAATAGCAGAACCGAGGGCCTCGCTGAAGTTAGAAACCAGAAATTTATGGAGACCCCAATCTGCCTCTTCTGCTGAGAGCATCAAGAGCAGAATAAATGGACGATGGGATTCATCCTGGCTTGGAGACTGGTCCATGAGTCTGTGATTTAGACTCAGCCCTCTGATGTACTGCCTATGGTGTAAACAGTGCCCCATTCTTTTTTTTTTTTTTTTTTTTTTTTGCTTTTTCTTTCCTTTCCACAGGATGGCCAGGCTAATGAAAGCCCTTATTTCCAAAGCCCTGTTCCTCAGCATCCCCAGGAGCACACCCTGTCCCCTGGAACCCTGGATAAGCACTGACCCTGGGATCAGAACTAAGCAATCTTTTCTTCCATAAATGACTGAAAAGAGGGATTCTCCTGCTCCATCAGAAAGTTTTGCCTTGGATCTCAGAAAGCCTCAGTGGAATCTGCAGCCCTCCTCTTTCTTCTTGGGATAGAAGGAACCAAAGTGACTGCTAAATATTGCTTTTTCCGTGAGGTATGGGAAAAAACAAACACCACTCTTTTTTTCTTTATACCATTTATTGCAGTTTTGTTTGTTTGTGGGTCATCATCCCAAGGCTGTTCCCATGATCCTCAGACAAACTGGTGACAAAAGCTCAGACCCTAAAGACATGTACACTCAGGGGGAAATATCCTTTATTACAGAGATATTGGTGCAAGCAAAGTTGCAAGCAAAGATGTGGCAGAGATGGATCTACCAAGGGGATTGGAGCTTCTTGAAATTGTTTAGGGGGAGAAGACCAAGTCCCTCCATCCAGCGCAAAGCTGAGCGAAGGATGAAGGCTGCGGTGTCCTGCTCCAGCCTTGCCTCTGTGGACTCTCTATAGAGGCAAGCAGGACCTGAAGTCATGGGCTCACCTTTCGAGAAGCATAACTGGTCATTTTCCTAACCTGGTTCCAGCCGAATCCTGCAATTCCAGCTCATCTCATTCCCCTTTCCCCAAGATATTTTGTGTGTTTCTTCCAAGTAGGGAGAGGTTAAAAAAAAAAAAAAGAAATTAGAAATGTTCAAAAAGCTTAATATCAACTCTTCTCTCAAGTTGAGGCTTTAAGAATGGGAAGTGTTAACCCAATGAGCTCTATGTATCCCATACAGTCCTACTTGAGCCCCACAGATATGACCACGACAGGGAGGTATGGGTCCACTCAGAGCCATGGAGTCTCCATGCTGTGATGGAGATCCTTCTGAGCCCCAAGCACAATAGACCATTCTAGCGTAGTCTACTCATGACCTCCCAACTGGTCTTTATGCTTCTATTTCAAAAGCATCCTTCTCCAATGGTCCAGAATGACAAATGGGGTCTGAGCTATTCAGACTGACTTTTCCTGGGCTTAAAGAGAAGATTTTGAAAATACCTGGTGAAATCATGTTTATTGGGATGATTCAGGGCAGGCTGTCCTGGCACCTGTTTCTCCCATGATCCCCAGCACAGCGACCTGCCTTGTGGTTTTATTTCAGTCATTACATTGCTGTGGAACTTTGGGAAAGTCCCTTAAATTCCCAAACCTCCAGAGTCCCCAGCTATAAAACACAGGGATAAGACTTGTTGGTTACCCCTGACCTAGAGGACAAGGCGACATCATCATTTAATCCAATCTAAGATGGGTGAGTGTGTGCGTGTGTGTTTTCATTTGAACTATTATTGACTTCAGCAGATTTTCAGAAAAGTTGGATTTCTATTGGCTTGGTGTTTCCTTCTTGATCTATGAATTAACAAGTAGCTGACAGCTAAGGAAAGAAGGTCACCCTTTGAACTTGGTCTGAGACAATGCTAAGGGAGCTATAGGTGGGAGCAAGGGCTGTATCTGGAAGAATTTATGTGCCTTATTAAATGGCTTGGCTGTGGTCAGCCTGCCTTCTGGGAAAAGATGATCCTTGATAGCAAAGTCCTTCATATACACTCCTTTCACTCCTTTTCCCCCTCAAATCCCTAAGAGCCTTCTTAATACAATCTTGGATTTTCCATCTTTTGTTAGCGTCTACCACTTTGTGTTTTAGCATAAGCCTGGAGCATAAGAATAGTCTTACAATTTGGGATGAGGGAAAATGCCGCAGCCTGTGGTCTTTAATGCCATAAGTATATAGTGGTTCTTCTTTTCCCTTGGCCAGTTACCCCTACCCCATTTCGTATTTCCATAGCACCCTGGGCATCCTCTCTCATAATAGTGTAAACCTTCTCTATACGTATTTCTTGTGTTTCCCACTAGGCTGGGAGCCCTGTCAAGGCAGCTTCTCTCTCTCTCTCTCTCATATTGCTTTCAATTGCCATTTGGTCATCTATACATATATTTGTGGAATACAAGTCAGAATGAAACATGATTGACTCTAGAGCCGTGTTCTATTCATTGCTGTATCCAGGGACACTAGAGATTCTTCCATCAGTGGACATACATTTCATATATTTCCTTGGCCTTTATTTCCTGCCTGGATGACAGATGACAAAGTATAATTACCTTGTCCCATAGGATATTTTCACAATTAAAAAAAGTGATTTCATGTATCTCATATCTGAAAATGACACCACCTCACCCCCTTGAGAAGCTAATCATATGCACTCATGCCAGTTTGTCACACAAAAGCCTGAGGAGATCCCCCAACCCAACTTTATTTCCAGAAACATTTGAGGACAAGCACCTGCCCTGGTTTTCCACCTTCTTTGTCTTCCATGTAAACTTGCAGGAGTCAGAGCTCCAGGCATAGAATTCATAGCTCGGAGGCTTGAAAACTTCTCTCCCGTTTTCATGTCAAGAGGATCTGTTTGGTCCTGTTGTATCTAAAAGAACCTTGAGTGTGGAGCAAGGGAAAGGCCACAGGGAGGAGAACTTGTTTGTGTGTGGGGTGAATGGGGGGTCCTGACCAATAGGGAGAAGGTTTACATTTGAATTCCTGAAATCCAACCAGTCCTGTGCTATGGAGGGCTTTTCTTCTGGCCTGAGCTTCAAGTAAGATCAGTGCTGGTTCATATTCTCTTAACATTCTCATAGTTGTACAGTCTGAGTAAAGATATAATCTTGGAACATTATAAAGGCATGTTGTGATGGAAAGGGTATTAAGAACCTCCTCCCTTCTCCTCTTCTTCCTCCTTCAAATTCATCATCATCAATATCATCATCTCCATCATCATCACCACCGTCATCATCACCATCACCACCGTCATCATCACCATCATCACCATCACCACCATCATCACCATCACCATCATTATCACCATCAATCACCACCATTACCATCACCATCATCACTATGCATTGCATCATTCAAGCTCTTCATTCTTTTCGAATATCCTCCATCAATTCATTCATTTTGATCATCACAGAAGCTCTGAGAGGTAGGTGGGGGCAGAGCTTAAATATACCCATTTTAGAGACACGAAAAGTAAGGTATATAGATGGTCAATGACACTTGTCCAAGACGCAGAGAGAGGAAAGGACAGACCCCAGCCACCTCTCTTCTGACAGCAGTGAGGCATTAGTTTTCTTTAGGGAGTAAGGGGGCTGAGGGTTTTCAGATAGGAATGAACAGGAAAGGTAAGGAATTGGATGAAACTGAAGTCATGGTTTTCATATACAGTCGAAAGGAAGATAAATGGGGCTGCCGAGTGCTTTTGCTATTATTGCTCTTGTGCTTTGAGCTGGTAGGTCTAAGTGGCAAGGCCAAGGCTTTCATACATTTCAGGTACAGAATAATACTGGCAAGAAGCAATGACTATGGGAGCACTGACAGCTGCACTATTGGGAGGGATGAATTCTCCTTTTCTCATCTCTGAACCACACGCAGCAGTTTCCAGAGCTGTGAATCATCCATTCGAGGGAAAAGAGGGAAATAGAAAATTAAATATAATTCATGCTTTGCTAATTGAAATCAAATACAAAATTCAATCTCCTGCGAGTTGCAATGCTCACGTTTAAATAGGGCAGAAGTATTATTAACCTGACTCTGTTTTAGCAGGTTGACTTGGCTTTTCTGGATAGGAAATAATTCCTTTGTCAAGTTTCCCCACTGAAGAAGGGGGCATGTCTTACTGGCTCACTCCCAGAGTCACATGCATCAAGCTAGAGTAGACACTGCAGAAAATAGACCGTAAGCATGTCAAGTTTGCATTTCTTTTCCAAACCATGAGCTTTCAACCATATCGCCAAATAGACCCTTAAGATAAAAACCCTCAAGCTCTCAAGGCTTTGGCTTCTGCCCAATTTCTCCAGAGAATTTAAGCCTGCTGTTAGATGCAAGAGTGTATACATACTTTAAGGGGGGGGGGGGGCGATTCCCCACTTTTATTTTCCAGGTGAGAATGGCCTATTGGTGAACCGTCAGCTCACCCTATTAAAAATGGATTTGCTTGTCATATTTATTTGAGGACACATAATTACTAGGTTTTTTTAAAAAAATGGCACTTAAGGTGTTAATGTTCTGGGTTTATGGGGACGGAGAGACAGCCAGGGAGATGGAAAGTGGAAAGTGAGTGTAATTGAGGGCCTGAGTCAATTATGTCCACCCAGCTTAGAAGAGATGAGGGTAAGGGTCGGCTGGTGTAATGGTCCCTCTTGGCTGGTAGAAAAATATCTTTAAAGCCTTCTTAGAATCAGACGCTCCTTTGACTGTTGTGAGATTAACTCTTACCTAGATCTCACTGAACTCCCCCCACCCCAAAAAAAGAAAGACCATGTTTGTCCCAGGAAGCCATGACACCCTGGGGGCCATTTCTCTTGGGAGTAATCCCCACAAAAGCTTACAAGGAGGACAGGACCGAGAATGACAGGGCAAAGAAATAAGCAAGCAAGACTTGCCTCCATCTGTTCTCAATCCCAGCTCCCTTAAGAATATTTTTGAAAGGACAGGTGCCTGAGCTCTACCCTAGAGCTCCTGATTCCACCAGAAGTGTGGTCAGGAATGATGGTAGGAAGCTGTAGCCTGAAAAAAGCCCCACAGCCGCCCCGATGGGTAGCTAGACCCACTCTTTGCTCTGCTTATACCACAAGGCCCACATCAGCCCATAAAACACTGTTCTGAACCAGCATGCATTCTCTTCTTTCAAAGAGATGGGTTTGTATATGCCTGTATGTGTTTATCTGTATCTTTTGCTTTGTTGGTGAAAGCATATTCGCTGCCTTCGGTTCAAAAACCACTTTCTTATCTGGCAAAAAATTATTTGTAAGGTTGTTTCTGAGTAGTGTATCAGTCTATCCCCCGCCAGGGTTAGTTAAGAGAGAGAAAGCTGCAGTCCTTTGAGAGCCACTTCCTTTGTGCTATTTTGAGAATTATCTGGCCCTGCAGACAGAATCTCCCATAAGATTCTCTAATCTGGGGCTTTCTGACCACCCCGGAGGAGGAGGGATCATTCCAGAATTCGAGGGTCGGGGTGGGGTTGGAGGTGACCAATACAAACACACCATCAAAGCCCATCAATCAGGTTGCATTAAGCTTTATAACAACACAGTTTTCATTTAGCGGGAGAAATGAATTTAATAACAGGTGAACAGACTTAGCTCCCCCCCACTCATACATATTTCCAAATTTACTAGAACAGTTCCTGGTTTTGGAGATCTGTGAACAAGTGCGTGGCATCAAATGTGGCCTTTTAATCAAATCAGAGTAAAGGGAAGGGACACTTCGTTCAGCAGCCCTTGATAGGGTTGTCCACAGACAGCCCTTGCCCTCCCCTGCATCCGCAGACTGGATCTGAAGACCCGCCATAGATGGGAGGGTCTGTCCCAGCCCCAATGTGCCATCTCTGAAGAGAGTAAGTGAAGCATCAGATGATCATGAGGAGGACATGGTGGGGCAAACAAGAATGGTGACTGATCCCCTGTTGGTTGTGTTGCTCAGGATTACTCATAATGGAAGACATGCCAACTATCTGGTCCTTGCCCGTCTAAGGACCCCAAGGGACAGAGCCCATCCTGAAAGCATTCCTCAGAACTGTGGTGCTAAGGGTCTTCATGTATGGAGACCTCCCACCAAAAGATCTGGCCTTCTTTTTTCACCCCCAGAAATAACATTTATCTTTACCAGCCTCAGGGCTTAGAACTCAAAGGCAATCATACGGCTCCGAGAACAGCCATGTAGGCCTGATTCTCTCATGAGGGCCTATGTTAAGCTTCACCACAGCCCGGGACCCTCCTTGGAGGGCTCTTGGAAAGAAGGCTTCCAAGGGTGTCAGCTTTTATTTTTGTGTTTTTTTGTTTTCTGGTGAGGAACGTGCATGTCTCTGCCTTTATAAGGTGAGGAGAGGGGATGTCAAAGGGTTGTGGGATGAGACCTTTAAGGAGAAGGCTAGAGACACCTCAGAGAAAGGACCTTGCTCCCTAGGAGTCCTGGAGCACTCAGCCACAAATAGCATTCTGGAGAGATGCCAAAGCAAAGGTTTGTACAGCAGAGGGCTGTGCCAGATGCAGGGCTAGGACTCAGGCTTCTAAAGTGGCCAAAGTAGACCTTCCTTCCTCTTTTTTTTTTTTTTTTTAATCACTTAAAGAAACATTCCTGGCATGGTCTCTGACCTTGACAGCTATTTATCCTGTCTTTAGACTCTATTAATTAGCAGAAGACAAGAATTAGCAGTGGCTCCTGGTGGCCATCTGGTCAACCAGATGCCGCTGCCCTGGCAAACCCAATGCCTCCATGAGGATGCCATGGGATCCATCCCTTTGCCTAAGCCTACAGCACTGGAAGCAGTCCCAGCTGGACAAAGGAGGGGGTCTACTTGGCACTCCAGTGAGGCTGAGGCCACAGACCCCGGTGAGGGGGATTTCAGGACTCAGGTAAGGAGCCTCCTTAGCTATTCACTAGCCTTCCCTCTGCTTCTCTAACCTCATTTGTCACCCTCTTCCCGTTCCCACTGGAAATCTTGACCAGTCATTTGGTAAAACATCATGTTGAAGGGCTTGTAGAATTTCTGCAGTCTGTGGATCACATCAGGGTCAATGCGGGGATGAGTCCGACCTTTGCTCTTGCCTAAGCATCTTGGGGCACTGCTGTCTTCTGGCTTCTTTAGACAAGGGAACCCCTTGGTTTTGTTGAAATAGAAATGTTTTTCAGTCACGACACGCTTGAGGCCTAGAAAATCCTGTACTTTGGCCATTTCCCCGGCAGGGTCCACTATGAGTCGCTCACCACTGACAAAGAGGATTTGGGAGAGGGGGAAATACTGGAGCCAGTTTTCCAGGTGCAGAGCATAGATCCCTATTCGAATGGCACTCCAGGAGGCGTCGATCAGCCCTAGGGTCCGGTTTTTGAAGGCCAGCACCTCGAAGGTGGGGATCTCGGGTTTCTTTGACAGCGTCTGAGTATAGTCAGAGATGGCCCTGGTCACAGGGTTCCTCACCACCACAATCAGTTTGATGTCCTTGGCCATGGCATGGATGCGCTTGGGAGCCTCGTTTGTCACGAAGTAACTCGGTGTCTTCTCCATGGTTACCTGCCCATCCAGAGTCTTGGGCATCACATTTCTGGAAGAGGAAGGGAAAGGAAAGAGAGTGGTCATTCCCATCGAGAACCGTTTTAACTGTTCACACAAAACGTGTGACATAAAGAGCCTCGTGGGGAGCTACAAAATAAAATTTGTTGATAAATCCTAGGGATTCTTTTTAACTCTATGTCCCACTATGGCTCTGATTATGGTATTATCAGGACAGGCAGCATAAGGCTTCCGCCTTCATTCTTGGGAACCTCATACACCTGGGTTTCAATTGCAGCCCTATCTCTTACCAGTTACGTTCAATGGAGATATGCTCTTAATTTCTCTATGTATTAGTTTTGTGTAATCTCTGAAACAGAGGTAATGATAGCACTTACTTCGCACTGTAGTAGAAGGATTAAGGGAGATAACACTTGTAAAGCATTTAGCACAGAATCTGGCACGTGCAAGAGCTTAATAAATCAAGGAAGTTACTATTGTCGTAGCAGCTTTTGGAAAATGTTTGAGCGCCTCAAGAACTCAAAGATTATCTAGACCAGGGGTTGGCCAACTACTCCCTGCCTCTCTTTTTTTTTGTTTTTGTATGGCTCTCAGCTAAGACTGATTTTTAATCTCTAAACAGTTAGGAAAAAAACCCAACATAATAATAATATTTTGTGATGCATGAAAATTATATGAAATTCAAATTTCAATGCCCATAAATAAACTTTCCCTGGAACACAGCCACACTCCTTCCTTGATGTACTGTCCCTGGTTGCTTTTGTGGTACAACAGCAGAGCTGAGTAGTTGCAACAGGGAATTTAAGACACTCAGAGCCAAGCATATTTACTCACTGGCCCTTTAGGAAAATGTATGCTGAGCCTTGACCTGGTCCAAAGGCACCACTGTGCAAATGCAGAAATGAAGCCTAGAGACAGGGAACCAGATAGGCTTTGTGACCTGAACAAGTTTAATCACGTCCCCTTATTCTCCTCTGTAAAACCCTAAAGCTCACCTCAAGTTCAAGTTCAGAAAAAAATGACATACAGCGTGAAGGCATCCAGCATGGGTCTGGTTCTAGAAATGGAATTCTTCTTTACTTTGCTCCCCAGCTTGCCCAGTGAGCCAGTGGTAGATCCCACACCATGTCTCTCGGTTTCCTTCCCTACGATGCATCTCCATGCCCACCCCTCCATCCGTGTTCACCTTCAGAATGGCCACGTCCCATTTGGGAGCTTCAAGACATTAAAGGAGTTTTGATGCTATTTGTCCCCCAATCCCAATGTGGCAGGCCTATCAATGATAAAAGAGGCTCGGGATCCTATTACGCAGTTATTTTGCTGTAGGCATATGTAGACCAAAGTTAACAGACAATAAACCTGTTAGACCTGTCGGTACAGCAGGCCATCGATGACCACCATGTGTTCCATTAAATCTATTCATTTCTGAGCCCTGCACCAAAGTGGTACATTTAGGATTACACAAGACCTCTTTTTTTGTGATGACATGCTTTTAAATGTCTCAGCTAATAAAACTTAATACAGACGAAGATCCCTTAGCTTCCCCTACTATAATTAAATTTATTTACTCTCGCATGTGTGGAGAAAGAACAACTTTTCTTTTATCTCTAATTCACATGCTCTGTCAATAATTAATTGCTACTGGGTTTTGAGCTTTCTTGGCAAGCACTTTTATTAGGCAAGAGGAATTTGCCCGGTAGAGAGCTTCACATAGAATTAGATGTTGTTAGCACGTAATGGCTGGACAGCCAGAAGTCTTCAGATTAAAGCCATAGCCCGTGCTCGTCTTGGACTAACGTATTCTCCAAAGTGGTTTGGACATCTTTATGTGCCTGTTGGGCTCTCACCAGATTTAACTGTGTCATTCGGAGGTGCAGGGCTCAGGAACGCAGAACCTTTGGGAGTCAGATGTGCAGGACTGAAGAATTTCTGACTACCCTCGTCCCTGGGAAGTTGATAAAACCTGAATTTACTCTGAATTCAGAGGACCTCTAGGAAGCATCCTTAATCCACACTGAACCCCAAATTTCTCATCTCAAAAAAAATAGGGCTAAGCAGAGTGCCTCCCTCCTGGGATTATAACGAAAATCAAATGTGATAATGCAGTTAGATACTTAGAATAGTACCCGGTGAATACCAGTCTTTAAAACCTACACTAGGTCTATAAGACGGTTGGCACAGCAATTCTTAGAGAAAAGCAAGGAAAAAATACTTCTACTTGACCCAAACATGGCAAAGCTGAACAAGTGAACGAAGGAACAGGTCTAGGGGTAAAGGCTATTCTCACTCAAGCCCATATCACCAACCACACTGACCTGGAGGCTGGTGACAGATGAATTCAGCCTGAGTTCAAGGAACATGCCGATGTCCTATTTTGATTTCAATTGGAGGGATATATTCTTTTAGTATGAAACTCATGTTGCATTATGAAAATATTAAATAAAGACTGATGTAAAAAAATGCCTGAAGACAGATATTTTTACATGGCCCTACCCAGATTTTTAATCCCTCACATATACTGTTGCTTGTTTATTTCGTGGCCTTTTTTTTTTCTTTAGTGCAAGAGCAGCTGCTAGATTTTTCTTTTTTTTTCTTTTTTTTTAAATTTTATTATGTTATGTTAGTCACCATACAATACATCATTAGTTTTTGATGTGGTGATCCACGATCCATTGTTTTCGTATAACACCCAGTGCTCCACGCAGTACGTGCCCTCCTTAATACCCATCACGGGGCCAACCATTCCCCCTTCCCCCCTCCCCTCTTTTCTTCTCATTTGTTCTCTGCCATTCACTTCTCAGACCTCTGTGTGCATTTGTTCTTACGATGGGCCCCTTTCAAATTCATCTCCTTCACTTTGGCTAATTGCTACGGTCTGTCAAGACATGTAGGGATCTCAAGTCTTTATCTGAAGCATCTGGGATGAAAGGACACCCCACCTCCAAGCCACTGTATGCCCAGCTCCGTGCTCAGTGCAAAAGGGAACGAGAGGAGGGATGCCGGGGAAGGCAGAGGGGAGCAGAGGAGTCTAAATGTCTTTGATTGTGTTATAGATGAATTAAATAAAACATGTCACTGAGGGAGAGGTCTGGCATTGGGGCATACGCGGTGAGACCATCTCATTGAGCCAAGAGAGAGTCGTGTGGTACAAGCTACTCAGGATTTGTTGTCAGTAAGAAGATCCACAGGAGCTGCTCAGCCTCTATGAAGTAGCCATTCCCCCTTCCCGGAACGGATTCTGCACCAGTTACATTCATTCATTCACGAATTCCTTTTCACTCCTGCAGTCCTTGCTAACTACCTGAATCATAGAGCTTAGGATACTGTCATAATAGGACTTGTTCCCCAGCCCTTCATGGCTAGTCTCAGTCCCTCGAAGCTATGGGCAATGTTCTATTCACCTTTGTATCTCTTGGGTCTAACCTAGTGCCCGCCACATATGGTGGTCACCCCCTCACTCTCTGGGGTTGTTGGATGAACCCAGGAATGGCATACAGATGAAAGCCTGATCCCTGGACGCGAGGAGAACTGGGGCACAGCTTGCAGGGCATGGCCCCTCTAAGTAGGGTTTCCACGCATGGGGGTTTGGCGTGAGTGAGTTCTGTGCCATCACTGTCTGAAAGACCATGCACTTCAGTATGGACCATATGGGGAGAAAACACCACATCTGGGTTTGGAACAGCTCGTTAACAGTATCTGGGGTGCTCAGAGCAGCTGTGACATCAAAGTCAACACACAGGCCTGAAGCGAGAAGCGTGCTGCAAGATCACACATCTGCTCTCGTAGCCCCAAATGTTTGCGAGCCGCCATCCAACGCACTCACCAGCCCCCACTCCGGCTCCGGGGGGTGGGGGTGCTTTGCAGAGCACAAGCCCTGTGTGAGTGCGGGTCGTCGCTCTGGGGGCCTCTCTGGAGATGCTGCCAACAAAAGTTACCACCCTCCGGTCACAGAGTGCTCACTCTAGGCTGTGGTCTGAATCCAAATTCTGATGCCAGATCCACTTCTCTAAGCACTTTCAAGACACTGGACTCTCCAGCCTAGTCGGTTAAGCGCACAGACTCCGGACTTTCCAAGTTTGGATCCACTTACTTATTAGCTGTGTGACCCTGGGCGAATGACTTAACCCAGGTAATCTGTTGCTCCGTCTCATTATCTGGAAAACGGGCATCATACTAATAAGATCCATCTCGGAGGGATTTTATGAAGATGAAGTAAGTTAATATTGAAAAGAGTCCCTTATATAGATAAGGTTCTCAATATGTTAGCTGTGAATGTTTAAACAACTATCTTGGACACTACTGTTATCCCCATTATAGAGGTCCGGAAACTGAGGCCCAGTGAAATGGATTTGTTTGCCCAAAGTCACAGAAGTGGAGTTGAAATTCAATCCCAGGTCTGTCTTGCACCATAGCTAGCCTGAGCCCTTTATGGCTGCCTGACAATGATTAACAGAACTAGAGAGGTTGGGCAAGGTCACAGGACTTGCCCAAAGTCACTCGGCTAGTGGGTGGCAAAGCTGAATGTTAAAACGAGCCTCATTATGTTATGTTGTAAAGGTGGGCTGTCACTGACTTACCACTGGGAGTTACAGAAATCCAGGCCAGAATCCCCAGAAATTCTTGCCAGATCAAGCTACATCGTTCAATTTGTGATATCTCTCTCTGGGGCCTCCTCAATTGAAGCAAATGGATACCATCATGAACACCGAGGGAGAAAGCAATCACCCATGTCAGATATAAAGTGCCCATTCTCTCTGGAAGGGTCAGTGGCAGAGCTTGCCTTTGGCTTGCCTGAATTGGAGATAACGTGGGCAGCTCACATTTTCCCAAATGCATTTTCCCGTGGAACAAATGGTGCATAAATTAGCAATATGTTCTGAGCCCTCCTGATGAACTGTAACCCAAGAGAATGGTGGTTAGAGCAAGGGCATGAGGTAGGACCACTTCTTCCACATTGAGGAAAGAACTCACTTAGAAAGTCAATCGAGCTCTTGCTGTTTGCCAAGCCCGGAACAAGGCAGTTCCACACAGTTCTCCTGGCTAAAGCTCACAAATACCATAGGATTCACTGAGTCTGTTATATACACGTGGATCTGGAGAGCTGGGGTGACCTTGAACCCTGTCCAAGGACACATAGGCAGGACTATGCCCTGCCCAGTTCTCTTGGAAAGTCCATCGTGCTTTTTAAGCCCAGATTCAGGAATCCTGGAAATCTCTGAAGGCTGATATTCAAACCATTTGGAAACTACATGTCTTATATAAGACCCAAGAAAAGCAGCATGCCCTGGGGCCATATGACTACCAGCCAAATTGAAGCCAAGAAATCTTGAGTTAGAGGGATCTTGAGTTAGAGCTCAGACTTAACAACTAACTTGCTGAATGAATTGAGGACAGGGATTTTCTCTCTGGAGCTGCACAATGAAAGGGCTATGTTAATATCAATCCTCTCATTAATCCCATCAAGTATTTATTGGTGCGTCTTATGCAGCAGGTGTTGGGTATATACTGATGATCACGCATGCCTGGTACCTGCCCTCCATGGACTGTAAGTTCTTTGAAGGAAAGGTCTGAATAGCCCATGTCTGGTCTGTGGTTCAGGTGGCACATCTCTGTTGTGGGCAGATGTCTCCTTTCAAACCAAACGATCCCCACCGAGTCTCAGCTGCATTCCTGCACGACCACACAAGGAGAAGGAGGAGACCAGAAGGTGCGGGCAGAGGAGAGGAAGAGAAGAGGAAGAGAAGTAGCAAAGAATGAAAAAGATTAGAAGAGAGGGCAGAAATAAAGACAAGAAGAAAGGCAGGAGTGAGGAAGGAGGAGAAAGAGAAGAAGGAACTGGGCTTTGAAGATATAAGTAACCAGAAAAAAAATGAGGAAAGCATTCCAGTTTTAAATGACACATGGCCACATTGTGGGGGAAAAAAAGCAAACCCAGGTCTTAGACATTTTTGTTGTTTTAAAGTTTGGGCCAGGCAGGTACAGCTATTTTAGGGTTAGAAGGTTTAGGATGGTCTTTGTCAGGGAGGCGGTAGGAGTGTGAGCCCTACTGAAGTAGGCAGAGAGGGTAGATACTCCTTATTCCCCATGTTCTCAATGAACCAACTGAGGCTCAGAGAAGTTTTGTGCCTTGACTGAGATCACACAGCTCCTCTGTGGCAGGTTGGGATTTGAAACCCAGCAGAGCCTGTGGTCCTCACCACTCTTCAATAGGACAAAGAGAGGAAGGTCCAGAGTGGAGCTAAAGCCTGGAGGAAGGGATAGGCTATCAACCTCCAGTGGAGAAATGAGGGTCCAGTAGGCATTCTTACCCAGAGAGAAACCTAGCATTAGAGTTAATAAAGTCTTAAGATGTGGTGGGACATGGGTAGGATCAGGGAGAGAAATACTGAGGAACTTCCTCCTAATGGCTTTGATATTCCCGACGTCAGAAGACTGGGGCCATTTGCTAAGCTTGAAGGCCTTGGGAGTGGGGTTATGGGACTCAGAGCAGATGGAGCTGGATGATATATTAATAATTTATGGATTATAGTGACATATGGAGAAATTATCCTGGGTTTGGTTTTTGCCCTGGGAGACTCATCTGGAAAAAAAGGCAGGGAATTTCATCGCTACCTTCACTCCCCACCCCAACCACCACCACCATACATCCCTTGGCCCTGGGGTTTCAAGAAAGGTTTTTATTCTAATACAAATTAAACTTGACTTGAAACTCACATGATGAGCCTGAACAGAAGTCCTCTACTGATCATTATTCAGAGCCACCTCTGACACCTTTTGTAAGGCAGCCCAGGGCCCTAAGGGGATACGTTTCTGAAGATGTCATCACAAGTGAATAAGGCAAGGGTCTGGGATATCCGTATATGCCAGCAACCAGAAAGGGCAAGTGAGGGAATAGGAGAACATATTCCACTCTGAGAGAAGAATTACTTGGGAAAAGATGCTCCTTATTCCCTTCTGGGGACTGCCAAGTGTCATGAACCACATGGGGTGGCACTTATCTCAAAAGATTAGAAGTTAATGATACCATATACACTAAGTCTTTTTGGGGCCAGAGACACAATACAAGACAAATCAAAACAGAAAAAAGGAAGACCCCTTTCGGGCCAGTTCCAGTTCAACAGCAGGCTGACACACAGCTATTCAGAGGTGGTTCTCGATCTCCCAAATGAGTACAATGAGGACTCCACAGTTTTTTGGGGTTTTGTTTGTTTGTTTGTTTTTAATCAACCCAGTGGTATTT
This sequence comes from Zalophus californianus, assembly GCF_009762305.2. Classification (NCBI taxonomy): domain Eukaryota; kingdom Metazoa; phylum Chordata; class Mammalia; order Carnivora; family Otariidae; genus Zalophus; species Zalophus californianus. The sequence goes on along the minus strand of NC_045604.1, from coordinate 93,972,862 downwards.
TCACTCCCTGAATAGTCGGGAGCTGGTCGGAATATTAAGATCTCCATATACATGTTCTTGGATCAGGCCCCAAAGAGAAACTGGCGCCAGGCAGATTGAGGACTCACAGAACTTTCTCTGGAGCTCAGAAGATAACTAGGTGTTCTAGGTGTGCCCAACTGCCTCTGGAGGGTGGAGAAATGCCAGTCTATCACGGAGGGTTGAATGCCTTCCCTCGGATTTCCATAGTGATCTCCTATCCTATAGATGTTTCCCTTCACTGGATCTGAGTTTTGGAACCACTTATCCAAATAATTACACATTTATTATTGTCTATATCAGAGCTATATACAATTAGTGTTTCTGCACCAGAGAAAGCCAAGATCACTATGCTGAAACAAATTTTAGCCAAAAAGCAAAAGAAAAGTACCCATTCATGTGTTGCCAGGCACTGTGCTAGAATCGGGAGATAAAACCAAGAGCAAGATCTTGCCCTGAAGAAGCGTGTGTTTTTGTGAAATAGTAAGAATAGTTTAAGAGGTCGGTCCTTGTTTCTGAGAATGCACAGACATGCATGAGTTTCGGGTTGGGAATCATTGGCCAAGGGTCAACTGAATCCCAGCCCTCCCCCATTGCCTCCTCCAGAAGCTTTGCTAAGTGCATGCTCTCCTGACAAAGGTGTGTGGCTGAGCGTTTAACTTCAGGGTTCCATCTCTAAACCATCTGAGCAAACCCACTGCATATCTTTGAATCCCTGTTCCATCTTGGTTGAATGGGCATAACATCTCCTATTCATTCACAAGAAAATGTATCAGGCATCCTGGTAGAGAGCACGGGTACCTAGCCGTTCTGGCTGCCAGTGTAATGTAGCACATAGTAGGTGCGAACAAATTTATTTGTTGAGCGAGGGTGGGACAATGGCCCTGCCCAATTCTGAATCTGTACGACTACCGTAGTTTGCCTAATAGATGCACCCCTATGTAAATGATGACTGAGCCACAGAAACCCCCCTCTCAAGTAGGTGTTGATACAACCCACTCTTAGAGCACCCAACAGGTTGGTTGGGCATATATTCTAGTAAATTACTAGAACTCTTTTTCTCTTTGGCACCCTGAGGTGCTCAAGCATTTGGGAAGGCGCAGTTCTGGGCAGAACCTGGCCACTTTGGGGGACCATGCCTCATTTTACGTGAGTTGTAGGCATCACTTCCATTTCTCCCTCTTGTCCCTGACTTTCCCAGTGCCACCATCCATCTTTGGCATCGATGAGACCAGCATGGGATGGAAGCAAACTTGTTCAAATGGTTTGATCTGGAAAACACATATGGAGAGAAAGCAACTATGAATTCAACAATCCTTTAAAATGAAATCAGATTGCCCCAGGTGTGTGTGTGTGTGTGTGTGTGTGTGTGTGTGTGTGTGTGTGTGTGTATGAGATTTTTATTGATTTAGATTCTACTCCATGTGTGGCATCTATAGGGACAGGGAAGTCCTTTGTAATAATTCTCAAGCCCATAGGTTGGAAGCAAGGTTCTAAAATCTAAAGCATTGTCTGCCTATAACCTCAGCTTTATCTGCAGCTGTCCCTCCAGCTCTTTTCTCTTTTGTTATTGGACCATCTTGCCCTGGAGGTTCTAAGACAAGATGCTCCCTGACTTTGAATCCGTGAGATTCTGGAACACAGTTCACCTGTCCCTGCCTGGGGTTTCCACCCAGAGCGCCCCTCTCTGATACTTTATTCATACACGTTCAAAGAGTGCCCCACTGCAGGTCCTCATACACCAACCTCCGTTAGCTGTTTTATTGTATTTTCTTTCCTCGGGCTCAGTGTTTCAAAGGGCAGGTGCCACAATTAAATGATGATTATAGAGGTGTCAGCATGTTTGCACTGGGTCATCGTGCTCACGATTTAACAGACGGTGACAGGAGAGGGTTCCTCTCAGGAAGGCTGCTTTCCAAGTCTCTCCGCCTCCCCCCTGCACTCCCAGCTGTGTGTCAGCTCAGCCCTGCCTCTGGGACGCGGCCAGCCTCCTTCCTTCTCACCGGCATCTTGATGCCGATCCAAGCCCCACTTGCCATGCCTCCCCTATGCACATCGAAGCCCTGTGGCCTCTGACCATGTGGGCCACCGCAACCCGGAGTGACAAAGACACTGCTTTTCATGAAGGTGACGACCTATATGCCAGGTTCTCATTCCAGTCTTTCCTTTTCTAGGACCACCCCTTGCTTTTTTCCACATGCTTCTCAAGACTCTCACCTGAGCCCTTGGTGGAGGTCCCATCAACCCCTGCTTGCCTAGAGCATCACTTGATTGGCCATTTGTGGCTGTGCCTCTGGAGCCTGGTGTTCTGCCCAAAACGGAATGTCCCCCAAGCTGTTGGCAGCGGACGCACCTGTCCTCTGGCCCCCAAGAGCCTGCTTCTGCCGTCCTTACTCTAAAGAATGTTGGAGTGGAGTGTATATACTATATACACTATATACAGTGGAGATCACAACCAAGACCAATCGCATAGAATGTTTTGCGAGGATTAAAAGGGCTGGTGCTTATGAGGCCGCTGTAAACTGAATATTTGTGTTCCCCATCTCCAACCCCCAAATTCATACACTCATCCCTAACACCCAATGTGATGGTATTGGGGTGTGGCCTTTGGGAGGTGATTAGTAATGAGGCTGAAGCTCTCATGAAAGGGATTAGGGCTCTTTTATTTATTTTATTCTTTTTTAAAGATTTAATTAATTTATTTGAGGGAGAGAGAGAGAGCAAGCATGAGTGGGGAGAGGGGCAGAGGGAGAGAATCCCAAGCAGATTCCCCGCTGAGCCTGACATAGGGCTCGATCCTACCACCCTGAGACCAGCACAAGTGTTGATGATTGTTGCTAAATCTGCATGAAGTCTATGTATTACGCATTCTCAGAGAATGCCACCTAGGACCTGTGCAGATGGTGAGATCATCTAATGTTTACTCAGTGTGCATCCTTAAAATGAACTTGGCTTTCGCAAATAATGTGTACGTGCTCCCTCCTAGTGATCCAAGGAACCTGGTCAGCTAGACAGATCACACTCAAAGCACTTGCCTGTGACTGAGGTAGTGCTGAAGGCAACTGGTACTCTTAGCTGCAAGAATGCAGCCCAGAAGCCCCCTTTTTCCCTGCATGGGGCCAGGATGGTAGGACAGACAGCCTCTTCTACAAAGCGCCCCTGTCAGAGCCTTCCATGTTGTCCTTGAGATATTTCCTTCCTAAACTTGCAGCCCCAAATCAAGATCTCCAGCTTCAAAGATGTTAAGTACAATCATAAATTAATTAGTGCTTCCCACTGTGCCTGTATTTAGATCCGACTTTCACAGCTTGGGGCGCACGAAATACTAAACAGATTTTCGAACCAATCAATCTGATCATATAGCAGATGGAGAAATGACAGATAGATAGGAAAGAAGTTCAGCACACACCTAGAGAGATATACACAAACAGGGCGCCTGGGTGGCTCCGTTGGTTAAGCATCTGCCTTCGGCTCAGGTCATGATACGGGGGGAGCTCCTGGGATCCAGCCCCACATCGGGGGGTCCTTGCTCAGCGGGGAGCCTACTTCTTCCTCTGCCTCTGCTCCTCCCCCCTGCTCATGTTCTCTCTCTCTCTCAAATAAATAAAATCTTTTAAAAAAAGATATACACAAACAGGCACAGGCTATACTATAAGGATGGAAGATTCTTATATTATCAGACATTCCTGCACACCAATCCCCTGCAGGGTCTCTTTCTGTCTCTCTTTGTCTCTGACACACACACACACACACACACACACACACACACACACACACACACACACACACACACACACACACACACCCCTCTGCTGCTCCTATAATTGACTCCTCATTCTCCTCATTATTCAGGTTTGGGCTCAGACATCACCCACTCAGAGCACAATCCCTTTCCCCAGGCACCATCTAAAACTACTCTCCTTCACACCAGCTTCTTTTGTTCACTTCATCCGGCTTATTTTTTATCTGAAATTATCTTGTTTATGTGTTTATTTTTCCTTGTAGAGTCTGTCTGTCCTCCAAAAGCAAGCAAGCTCCAAAGAAGAAGGGCAATTTGACACTTTCGTGTGTGGTTGTGTCCCTGCATCTCACACAATGCCTAGAATCAAACTGATCTCGATAAATATTTGCTGGAGGATGGGAGAAAGAAGGGAAGAAGGAGAAGAGAGCATAGGTGGAAATAAGGAAAGGAAAAATACAGGAAGGGAGGAAGGAAAACGTACTCAAAGGGAGGCACCGAAATTCACCGGATGACTTTCCCAGCACGTCACATGGCAGTATCTGCCACCTGCCCATCAGCCTGGTCAGCCCCGCCCCAGGCTCCCTCCCCTGATGCTACTGAGGATTGAAGATGAAATGAGACATAAAGCCCACTTCATAAATCTATGTAAACTTTAGCTCTAATTTTTATCATTATCATTATTGTTATATCGTTCCTCTGCTGAGATCATTTCGATCATCTCTCATTATATTAAAAAAAAATCTACCACCCTCTTCATGGTCTCTGTATGATATGTCCCTGAGCTCAATCACATTTGCTCAAGGTCCCAGCACTGCTGGCCCTCTCTCTGCCGCCAGCACTCCAGATTCCTTCCTTTCTGCATTGGCTCTGCCCTTATCCTCTCCGGCTATTTCCCCAAGTCCCTGCAGAGCAGGCTTCCGCTCACTATTCAGGTCTCATATTACGTGTCTGGCTCTGTGCTGTCCAATGCAGAAGTCACTAGCCCCATGTAGCTATTTCAATGTAAATTAATTAAAATTAAAAAAAGTTTGGGGCACCTGGGTGGCTCAGTCGGTTAAGTGTCCGACTCTTGATTTCGGCTTAGGTCTTGATCTCAGGGTTGTAAGTTTCGGCCCTGTGTTGGGCTTAAAAAAAAAGAAGAAGTTAAAGATTCAAGTCCTTGGTGTTCAATAACTACGAAAGGCCTGTGGCTACTGTGTTGAAGATGCAGGTAGAGTATATTCCATGATCACATAACATTCTATCGGATAGTGCTGGTCTGGTCCATCAGTGATGACAATTGGGGACATCTATATACCACTTAAAAGTTATCTGTCAGAAAGGCTTCCCCTGATCATTCTACCAAAAATAATGCCTGTTCCAAGTCACTTTCTATCTCACTGTCCTGCTTTTTTCTTCATTGCACTTTCTGACACTGGTCAAGACCTACAATTATCTGGGGCACCTGGGTGACTCAGTTGGTTAAACAGCTGCCTTCGGCTCAGGTCATGATCCCAGGGTCCTGGGATCGAGCCCTGCATCGGGCTCCCTGCTCGGCAGGAAGCCTGCTTCTCCCTCTCCCTCTGCCTGCCTCTCTGCCTACTTGTGCTCGCTCTCTGTCAAAAAAAAAAAAAAAAAAAAAAAAAAAAAAAGACCTACAATTACCTAATTTGCTTATTGGTTCACGTGGTGGCTGATGCCTCCCCACCTGGAATTAAGCCTCATGATGGCAGAACTGTCTTATTTATTAGGTTGTATATCTATCTCTCATAAAGTATGGTACGTAATAGGTGGTTAATAAGAAACGAATAAATGAATGACCTTATTGAATATGCACACTCACATATACACTCATTTCATGCACCCCAAGAGGCCAGAGCAGGACAAGGGAGGTGAAAGAAAGTTTAAATTGATGCTAGGTAGGTCTCCATCTCCTGGCCACCAGCTGGTGACAAAGTAGGACGGCTTAGCCTCCCCCGCTGAAGATGCTGATGCCAACTCTAGCCTCTAAAGCAGAACCAGTTAGACATGGCGAGACCTCAACCATGAAATACATGTGTAATACGGAGTCACCCATTTCCAGCCTCTGGAAAGGTAGAGCAGAGGAAGAGCTCAGTCTGGAGTTTGAACTGATGGACAGTTCTAGAGTTCATGCTGGGGGCCAGGGAAAAAAAGGATGAAGACCAAGGACTAGGGTCCAGTGCAGGGCTCAGTCTGTTCCCTCCTCAAAGTCAACCACCTCCCCAGAAACTCCATTCTCTGGAGAAGAAATGAGTAGAACTCTCTGGTTGGTTTGTGGCTGTGGGGATTGCTCACAGTATCTCCAAAAATTTCTCTGCCAGTTCTATGGCAAATGGACTGGTGCCATGAAGTCACCACACTGGTGACTCCAGAGGAACACCGTAATTCCTTAGGCCCCACAACTGGGGATTCTGACTCAATTGTTCTGTGATGGTGTCTGACCATTGGTATATTCTAAAAGCTCTCCAGGGGATTCTAATGAGCATCCAGGATTTAGAAACATTATCAGTAAACCAAATTCCTTGATAGACAACAGCACATCTGTCCCATCTCTGCAACCCCAGAGGACAGGGCAGGAATGGAACCAGACTGATGTTGTTCCATGAATAAACAAATGAACAGACCATCGGACAGATGTGATGCTTAGTTAATTTTATGCATCACCTTGACTGAGCTAAGGAATGCCCAGGTAGAGGGTAAAGTGTTATTTCTGGGTGTGTCTGGGAGGGTGTTTCTGGGCAACATTAGCATTGACCGAGAAAAGAAGATCTGCCCTCACCAATGCAGGTGAGCATCATCCAATCCATTGAGAGTCTGAATAGAACAAAAAAGGCAAAGGAAGGGCAAATTTGCTTATTTTGTCTGTCTTTTGCTCTTAGACCTGAATTCACCTGGTTCTCCAGCCTTCACACTTAGACTGGGACTTATAACACCAGTTCCCCTGTTCTCAGTTCTTTGGACTTGGAGTGAATAACAACACTCACTTTTCTGGTTCTCTAGCTTGTGGAGAGCAGGTTATAGGATTTTTGGCCTTCATAATCCCATAAGCCAATTCCTATAAAAGATCTCACCCCCCCACCCATCTCTATATCTATGTAACTATCTATATATCTATCTACTATCCCATCCCCTGTTGGTTCTATTTCTCTGGAGATCTCTAACACAGGCAGATAAATGAATGAACCAATGAGTGAATGAATGAAAAAGCACTGGGATTCGCACATCCTGATAACCTTGAGTATCTCTCAATCTCTGGGTCACACTCTGCCATTTCTGGACACTCACCTACATTCTTGTTATCATGGATTCAATATTTTTCTTTAAATCAATTTCATCCTTATTTGATTCAATAAATCTGTTGAAAACAGAAATTGCATGTGACTACCTTGAATGGAAAAACAATTACAACTGCCAGGCAGACTGACTCTGAGACAGCTCCCAGTCATCCCCACCTCCTGATATTAATCCCCTGGTGTAATCTCCATACACTGAGCATGAGCAGGACCCAGGACTTGATTCTAATGAACAGAATTTGGCAATGGGGATGTGATATTACTTCCATGGAGTGTTATGTAAGACTGTAACTTGCATCTTGTTAGCAGACCCTCTCTATTGTCTCTCTCTCTTATTCGCTTTGATGAAGCAAGCCACCATAGGGAGAGGTCCATTTGTTAAGAAACAGAGGACAGACTCCTGTCCACAGCCACAAGAAGCTTAGGCCCTCAGTCAACAGCCCACATGGAACTGAACCCTGCCACACAATTTTGGGAGTCATCCTTCTCCAGTCGAACTTCAGATGAGACCCCGGCCTGCTCTGGACTGTGAGTCTGAGATCTCCTTTTTGATAAAGGAAATTACCAATGTTAGCTGTTAAAGACCTATCAGCATCACAATGAGATTTTCTCCTTTGACTGAAATGAAATCTTTTCCAAAAGACTGAAAGGAAATTATTTTCTCTTCCTTATCTCTAATTGCATGGTTCCACTCTTTCTTAACAACTATAGCCAAGCACACTTACCTGTTGGCCTCCAGCTGCCAGGTAAGAACTGCATCTCACTCAGGATGAGAATACGTCAGCACTCACTGTGACCCCAGCAGATGGGGTCCAGAAATAAGAGATGGCCTCTGTCAGAGTACCTGTTGCACTTACATGCACCTGGGAGATCCTGTCTTTCCTCTATTTCCATTATTTGTGTTCTATCCACAGGTTTGGGATTTTCTGCCCACTTCTGTGCAAAACATTCTATCTCACCACTATCAAAGAGGCACACATATACTGACCCCAGTCTCCTTCAGTGAGGCTCTACACGTTTTTCCAGACTTCTCTCCGGGGCTGGACTCAGAGTCTTAGCCAGGTTCTAGCCCTTAGGGAAGGGAGTGTCAGGAAGATCCAGGTCCAGGAGTTGGGATCTGTGCTGCTGGCTGGCAGGGGAGGGGCACACAAGAAGTCACTGCCTTTGTTGCATATCTGATTATATAGCCCATATGCTTCTTCCTCTCAATTCTCCCCCCAGTAATCCTGCAATGATGACCAACCTGTTAAGAAAGCTCCGCTTTTGGAGAATGTTTCAGGGCGAGTAATTATCCCTTTGGTGTTCCTTTTCAAGCTCTTACCTGGACCTTCTCATTGTAGCCCTGGCAAAGTAAGATTCTGCTTTTGCCCAAAGACCACAGGGAAGCAGGACATTGCTCCCCAGCTGACTGTGGATCTCATCTTTGGCCTGGACTCACACTGCCTGGTTCATAGAACTTTCTTCCCATTCCAGAGATCAACACACATTTAATATACTGCCTTGGGGGGACAGGCTTCCTCTTCCCTTGCCAACCTCTGTGGATGAGTCCTCAGTAAGCTTCAAACCTATGCACCTTGAGTTGAAGGAGATAGGCTCCTCTGATTCCGGGGAAATAAAATGTTTCCCTTTCCATGTCCAAATGGCTAGCTTGGTAAAAAGAAAAACAAGCACCACTGCCCCCTCTCTGGGCAGATGTCCCCCCCACCCCCGCCGGGCTTGCTCCACATCTGCCTTCCGTCACGCCATCACTCCTTCATCATCACTATCATAGCTTACCACCCCTGTGCGGAGCCCTGGGTGGTAGCCTTCTTTTGGGTGAGTGTGTGCACTTCTGTGGGAATGTGGATACAAACAGTATCATCCCCCATGCAGCCTTCTAAAATCTGGGTTTTCTACTCAACACTACTTCTCGAGATCTTTTCAAACCAGTGTGCATCTCATTTAAAAATGAATGTTGCATTTGATGGTATATGCCAACCACTATTTATTCAGTCATTCTTCTGCAGAGGGTCCTTTGGTGGTCAGAGATGTTCTATGAGGACAGATATGGCTGAAGTGAGCATCCTTGAACATGTACTTATTTGAGTGTTTCCTTAACACAGCCCTAGAAAAGTTAAATCATTTCACGGGAGTTTGTGTATAAAGGTTTTAATAAATACTGGCAAATAGCCCCCCGTGGTGGCCATGCCAAATTATGTGCCCATTCACAAAGTGAGGGAGTACCCATGTCCCCTCACCAGCTCTTAAAGGTACTGAACGTGTCATTTCCACCACATCTTGTTACCGATAACTATCCTCAAGCCTCAGCTCACGTGGCTTGTTTTCCCCACGTTGAAGGGACACTCACCTCTTCTGGTCTCTGCTGTCCTGTGGCTAACTCTCTGCTTCCATTATGGACCCACCACACCATATGGCACATATATATTTCCTTGTTTTCTCTACTAGACCGTGAGTTCCTTGGGAAAAAGGCCAAAATAGACTCACAGGAAAAGTTTGCTTAGCTGGACCAGATTAACCCCCTGCTTTTTTCCAGATGTTATCACATGCCTTTGCCAGAAACCCAGGCATCTCCAGGGACAGGTGGAGTTTCATAGGAACTTTTGGCATTGAGAATCATTTATGTGAAAAGAATTTCATGTAGAAATCAACATGGTTGGGTGCCGCTGAGCAGAAATAGGGGAGGGACAAAACTCCAAAGAAAAGTCTGCTGGCAAGAATAAATATTAGCCAGGTCTGGGTGACCCCTGCATCTTAGCTCCTCAGGGAGAAGCATTATGTTCTGGCCACAGTCCCACCACGTGCCCCAGGCACCCTGCATTTGAGCTCTCTTGGAACTTTTTGCCATTTTCTGGGTATGTCAAGATTTTGTCAGTCTGGGATTTTATAGATGATGTTCCAAGTTCCCGAAATGCCCTTCCTTTCCTGCCCGCTGTTTAGGCCAACTCCTGTTCATAACATGTCTGATCCGAGGGCCTTCTCCTCTGTGTGGCTTCCCTGGAATACATATATATAGCATACATACAATATAAAAATGGACACACACGAACCCCTAAGTTAAGCTGTCTGTGTGCAGCTCCCCACCATCTCAAACACTGCTAGATGCTGTGTCAGAGGGATGCCAGAGAAGGAGAAGGACAGCAAGTATGTGAGCATTCTGGAAAATGTCACCCTGGCAATTAAACGCTCCTCCTGTAAAGGATTCTTCATCATTTCTGGTAACTGACCGAAACTACATGATCCCCACCCCCCCACAAAAGAACAAGCAGGCTGACAGTTGTTGAAGAATTGCCCTACAGACTAAAACTCCACTCTCTTGAATTTTGTGTTTATCCTTCCCTTGTGTGTGTATATCTCACACAATGCATTTCAAAACAGCACACTGCTGGGTTTGTTGGTTTTTTAAAATGGCATAATACTGGATTTAGTCTTCTATTGATTTTCAAAAATTAGGTGTTATCTTTGTATAATCTATTCATACTGCTGCATTTTTACGGCTGTATAATATTCCATTGTGTGAATATGGCATTATTTTTTTAAAAGATTTGTTTATTTTAGAGAGAGAGAGAGCACGTGCCTGCAATGAGTAGGGGGAGGGGCAGAGGGAGATGGGGAATCTAGAAGTGGACTCCCTGCTGAGCATGGAGCCTGGATGTGGGGCTTGATGCTATGACCCTGAGATCATGACCTGAGCTGAAACCAAGAGTCAGCCACTTAACTGACTGAGCCACCCAGGTGCCCATGAATGTGGCATTATGTTTTCATGTTTTTGATGAAGGACATGGGGGTTATTTCTAGATTTTTACTTTATAAACAATGCTGCTTTGTAAATTCTAATACATGCCTCCTGATATAAGGCAAGAGTCCCTTTTGTGTATTTTCCAGACAACAGAAATGCTGAGCCATGCGCTCAGTGACAGTCACCCTTATAAGTAGCAGGTTACCCTCACTCCATCTGTGCATATGAGTTTACATTCATCCTTTTCAGTGTGACTTAATTTGTGCTACTGTCTTCATTTGAATTTTTCTGAGCTTGAGAGATCTTTGTTTACTGATGATTTGTGTTTTCTCCTGAGTGAAGCATATATATCTTTTGCCCATTTTTTAATTGGACTGTTTGTTCTCTGTACATGCTGGGTACTATTCTTTTCCCTGTTATATAGAGTTCAAGTATCTTCTCCCAGTTTGTGGCTCAATTCATCACCTTCTTTATGTGTCTTTTGATGGTCCAAAGTTTCAATGTTAAAGTAGTTTAATTTGTCAGTATTTTGTGGCTAGCCTTTTTTGTTGTTGTTGTTTAAAAAATCCTTCTCTACCTGAGAATACATATATAAAGGAAGTGAAAAATCAAACTACATGGGTCTCTGGGGGAAGCCTGCTCTAAACGGAGGAAACAGTCAGTGCAAAGGTCCTGAGGGAGGAGTGTTCTTAGTGTGCATGCAAAGATGGAGGCAGTCTGGAGACCGTGAGAGGGGGAGTCCGTGGCAGGATTGAGGTCAGAGAGGTATCAGGAGGCTTGATGATGAAGTTTTATTCTGAGTGTGATGGGAAATCCATGGAGTTTTTTGAGCAGAGGGCAGAAGGTCATGGTCTGAATTGCAATTTTCCAGGACCCCTTACTTGATGCATTGGAATGGACCGTACCCCTGATGCAGAAGCTGGTAAACCCACAAGGAAGCCACTGCCATGGTCCAGGTAAGAGATGGCAGTGGAGGTGGTGAAGTGGGTAGATCCTGGACATATTTGGAAGGAAGAACTAATAGAATCCACTGATGCATTACATGGGGGGACGTGAGAGGCAGAGAGACGTTAGGGGGGGCTCCAGGTCATTTACTCTGTTGGAGGACGACATGGAGAAAAGATCTGCGTGTGGGGTGGGGAGAACAGCAGGAGCTCTGCCTCAGACATGTCACATTCGCGATGCCTTGTGGACTTCCAGATGGAAATGCCAGGTAAGCAGGGGGTATCCGCGTCTAGAAGAGATCTGGGTGGAGAAATATCTGGGTGCTTCCAACACAGACAGATGGCATATGCTAAAGTCTACAGAGATGAGAAAAAGTCCAAGGACTGAGCCTTGGGGCATTTGTAGGTTGATCTCATGGATCAGAAAGCACAGGGAGACCAACACGCCAGGAGATGAGCTTCGAAGAGCAGGTGCCTCTGGATGGATGGAACGTTTCTTCCCCACCTGTGAGCTGATTTTGCAGCCTGCAAGGATCTGTGCTGGGCCTGGCTGCCCCTACCCTTTCTCTTCCTCCACCCCCTAGACGAATTACTAGCACCAGTAAATGTTTGCTCTAGCTCATAAATGCATAATGCCTACCACACAAACCTCAACTGCCTGTAATCGAGACTCATGCACACGCAGAAGAGACTGCACGCGTGGAAGATATAAATGACGCTGTCACCTGAGGTTGCCGCAGGAAACAGGGCCACTGAGGTGGAAATTGCATCCCAGGTTTACTACCGAAACAGCCTGCCTCCCTCTGCCACAGCCACCCTGGAAGGTTGAGGGAATTAGCCGTAAATATTTTACAGTTGGTAACTTGCAGGAGTAAATCACGGTTCGTTTTGCCAGAGAGTACGCCGAATCAGCCTGAGTTTCTTTTTCTTCAAGGGCTTATTTGTGATGTCATCTTCCCCAGTTTTCATTCTGCATTTAATCTAGCCCCTAACATATTTATGTCTTCGTATTCTAAATGATTCTGTGTCTTCCCTGGTGGGCTGGAGCGGCGGGGTGGGCTGGGGTGGGAAGTGGGATTCCTCTTAGCGTTCAAGACTTGAGCCCATGGGGCACGAGGACTCATGACCCTATGTATTCATTCATTCGCTAAAGCAACTTCTGATTGATCGCTGTAACCAGAGACTCTGCTATGTCCTAGAAGATGGAGATCAATACCACCCGTCCCTGATACTGCCTATCTGGGAGATCCCCAAAGATACCTGAAACTTATTCATACTAACAAATGTTTGCTATTAATATTTACTGAGATCTTACTACACATCAGGCACTGTTCCAAGCGCTTTGTTAAGACTAAGCTCATTTGCCCCTTACAACAATTCTCTGGGGTGAAAATTACTTTTATTCCTATTCTACAGACGAGGCACAGCGCAGTTGGAAGATTTGTCCAAGGTCACACAGCTGGAAGAATTCCACCGGGGCAGCTCCATTAACCACTATTCAATGCCACCCTTGATATGCAAAGAAGCCAGGGGAAGCCGGTTCGTTATGATTAAGCATCTATCACATATGCTTTATGATGTAGATTTAGATTCGGATTACAGAGCTTTATAATGTAGATCTGTTAGGTGATTTCTATGACAACACATCCTTTCATTTCTAATTCTGGAAAATAAGCTCTATGATTTGACTCATTTTACCAAGAAAAATGAGGCTCCGAGAGTGACCCACCCCCAAAGATACCCACATAATACGCCACAAGGCTGAGATCTGAAACCACGATTTTCTGACTCCTGCACCAAACACGTTTCCTCTTGCAATGTGATGAGAGTCGATGCAGACAAAGGTCTGTTCAAGGCACCATGAGGTTAGAGAATAACTGACCCCTGGCAGCTGGTCTAAATTGTGAAGACAAAGAACATTTTGCATAGATAAGAGGTAGCAGCAGAGTACATGCTGGTGTAAAAGATCACTCCTTGATTTTTTTGTTGGGCCTAAATTCATGCACACGGGACAAGACACGTCAGCAGAGGAGAAGGTAAGGGGGAAAGTGACACAGTGAAGGTTAAGGAAAGGGGCCTGGGGGAGAGTTCCCGTGCCGTCTTCCCTTCCGTCCCACCTGGGCTAGGGGGTCCGCACAGGAAGAAAGGTGTCTGGGTTCACTGGCCTCTGGCTCACTTATTCACTGGGAATTTCTTTCTTTCTTTTTTTTTTTTTTAAGCTTTATTTATTTATTTTAAGAGAGTGAGAATGAGAGAGAGAGTACATGACAGCCAGGAGGGTTAGAGGGAGAAGCAGGCCGAGCAGGGAGCCCGATGCGGGACTCGATTCCGGGACTCCAGGATCATGACCTGAGCCGAAGGCAGTTGCTTCACCAACTGAGCCACCCAGGCGCCCTCACTGGGAGTTTCTAAGCAGGTCACTGGTCTGGGCCTTCCTTTGCCCCCACTGTTGAATATCCCCAGAGCCACCCAAAGGCAGGGGACCCGAATGTGCGATGCCATGTCCCTGAGCCAATCAGAGAGGGTTGGTCTCAGCTCTGCGACTCTAAATGAGGCCTCTCTGTCCTCACCCCCTGCTGTTCTTTCAATGTTCAGCTCTTGGCTTTTCCTTCGACCCATTCACCTGCGTTTAGGTCTGTCACTGAGACTTTTGGTTTTCAACAAGCAATAAGAAATGTCTCTGGCTAACTATTGTAAAGCAGAATTTACTCAAAGGATATATACTTTATATATATATATATAGTGACTCATAAGGAATAGCTAATGAAAGGGCCTGGAAGACGTAGGTAGTGGGGAAGCTCCCAGAACATCGATAGTCTCATTAGGACCCCACCACAAGAATGGGTTGGATTCAACTCCTTTCTCCTCCCTTTTCCCTTTCTTTCTTTCCTTATTATCTCTTACCTCTTCTTTTTTTCTTCTTCCTCTTTTCTTTTTTCTCCATCACTCCATTAAAGATCTGAATTCCTGGCAGAAAACATCTGATTGTTCTAGTTTATTATCCAAGTGAGTGACAGTCCCCAACCACACCCAGTGGGATAGAGGTGACTCCCCGTGTGCAAATTGGGGTGTGTTTAGCCAGAAGACCAGGTTAGAGGTGACATCTGAACAGGGAGACAGAAGTGTGAAAGCCAGCTATGTGGAGGAAGGCAGAGGAACGAGGTGCAAAATTCTGGACTGAAAGTGTGGTTGGCGTTGTCTGAGGGTCAGGGAGGGAGGGGCAGCAGGACTAGAAAGAAGTGTGGTTCGGGAGTGGGTCAGGGAGATGAGAGCAGGAAAAGAGCAGGGCAGACAATGTAAAGCCTTGCTGGCCACTGTGAGGACTGCAGCTTTGGTCTTGAGTGACATGGAGCCATCAGATAGCTTTGAGGAAGGGGAGGACATGGCCCGAGTTATACATTGGGAAGACGATTCTGACTGCCGTGTGGAGAACAGACTCTCCTGGGTAAGTGTTTAAGAAGGACGACTTAGAGGCTACTGAAAAGTCAGAGTGAGAGGTGACGGTGGCTGGGACAAAGGGAAATGTGATTAGGACCGGATGGGATGTGGCAGCAACCACCGAACTGGCTTGTAGATTAAGAACCAAGGACAGGTCACAATAGCCAAACTGTGGAAAGAGCCAAGATGTCCATCGACAGATGAATGGATAAAGAAGAGGTGGTATATATACACAATGGACTATTATGCAGCCATCAAAGGGAATGAGATCTTGCCATTTGCAACGACGTGGATGGAACTGGAGGGTGTTATGCTGAGTGAAATAAGTCAATCAGAGAAAGACATGTATCATATGACCTCACTGATATGAGGAATTCTTAATCTCAGGAAACAAACTGAGGGTTGCTGGAGTGGTGGGGGGTGGGAGGGATGGGGTGGCTGGGTGATAGACATTGGGGAGGGTATATGCTATGGTGAGCGCTGTGAATTGTGCAAGACTGTGGAATCACAGATCTGTACTTCTGAAACAAATAATGCAACATATGTTAAGAAAAAAAAAAAGAAGAAGATAGCAGGAGGGGAAGAATGAAGGGGAGTAAGTCAGAGGGGGAGAAGAACCATGAAAGACGATGGACTCTGAAAAACAAACTGAGGGTTCTAGAGGGGAGGAGGGTGGGGGGATGGGTTAGCATGTGATGGGTATTAAAGAGGGCACGTTCTGTGTGGAGCACTGGGTGTTATACAGAAACAATGAATCATGGAACACTACATCAAAAACTAATGATGTAATGTATGGTGATTAACATAATAAAAAAATTTAAAGAAAAGAAAAAGAACCAAGGACAGCTCCAAGGTCCCTGCCCTAAAGGAAAGGGAAGAGTAGAGCCAACAATTCCTAAGAAGACTCACAGAGGAGAGGAGTTGGGGGAGCTGACAAATGAAGAGTTTGCTTTTGGACATATTGGTTTTGAGGTGCTTCTTAAGACATCCAAGAGGGGGTTTTGACAACGCAGTTCGATTTACCAGTCTAGAGTTAACAAGCTTGGTTGGAGAGCTATAACCTGGAAATCAGCACACAGGAAGTATTGAAAGCCTTGAAACTGGCTGAGCTCATAAAGGCAGTGGGTGAAAATAGAGAAAATGTCTGAGGCTGTGTGGGAGCCTCAATGACAAAGTCTCTAAAAACGAGATCTGCTGATCCTTCAATGAGTAGCAGCAGCATAGAGTGGTCATTCTTCAGTCACTTACTAAAGTCAGAAGATTGAGCCTAAATGATGCCAAATCACTGGTATACCGTCCTTTATCAACAATTGTCAATCACAAACAGTAGTCAGGACCACCACTGGCTGCCAGGATGGAGCCTCCAGACAACACAGGGGAGATGGGGATGGATTGGTGGAGACTGGCTGGGGCCCCAAGCTTCTATGAGGGCAGTCTGGTCCCTAGCATCCTGATTGGGTGACTGGTCAGTAGTACCAGAGGAAGGGATGCCTTCAAACAAGATAAGGTTAAGGTCTACACAAGACTCAACCAAGCCAGTTTATTAGACTTCTCTTAATGAACAATCCACCTAATCATCAAGTCATGAAAACCACACTTACTTGGAGAAGTTCTAAAATCAAGTCAAATGTACTGCTTTTTTTTTCCTCTTTAAATTACCTTTATGGAATTTTAAGAATTTAAGCAATATGTTTAAAAGCATTCTAATTTTACTTTGTATTTCTTGTGTGTGTGTGTGTGTGTGTGTGTGCATGTATTTATCAAATTCGTACATTTTATGAAAGATGAGTTTTCTCTATATTGGTGTGGGTGTTGCCTTACATTTTAACTACTTTCAAACACTTTAAGTAGTTTTTAGTGACACTGATAAAAAAAAAAAAACCCAAACCCCATTCTTTAAAATTTGGTTTCCAGGGTTAAAAAGAATTGGATACAGAAATGGATGTGAAGCACTCAAGGGTATTGAATTTTACATGATATGGTCATTAACTAAATTTATTGCCAGGCAAAAGGGTGTCAGGTGAATTAAGATGGGGAGGTTTTGATTAACCAGGTACCAAAGTTTCATTCATGGGGAGCAAATAAAGTAGTCGGAAGGATCCATGTGAAGGAGTGAAGTCAATGTACTTACAGAGAAGATATCTGGGAATTAAGGATAAGTATTTCCTAATCAAGATGCCCAGGGTAGCTCCTGTACATCTTATGAGGCCAATGAGGAGTTTACTCCACACACTTTGGGCAACCAGCAACAGTTTTCATGGCGATTTCGTGAGCTCCAGAGTCAGATCTTTCCTTTCCTTAGAGAAGAGTTGTGATTTCCCAAGAAGAAAACTGAGTTGGAGTCGTATGGATCCAAATTCACATCTAGACCCTACAACTTACTAGCTGTACCAGTGATGTGTTGTCTTTCATTTTACTTTATGTCTTGCGACTCGGTTCCTCATTGAGGATGGTGATAATGCCTTCTTTACTCCATTGTTTTCAAGATTAAATAAGGCAATTAAATTAAAACATCCAGTTCTGGGTGACAGAGTTAGGCTAGTTACTCCCCAAAACCCATTTGCTCCTTCTCCTGGGCAGATAACTGGACTACATTTCCCAGCCTCCCTTGCAGTTGGATGTGGTCATGTGACTGAGTTCTAGCCTGTGGAATATGAACAAAAGTGATATGTTCACTCCCAGATCCGCCCTACAAAAATTTCCCATTGGTGACCCTACATGTTGTTTCCTCTTCTGCATGGTACATGTTTATATCCGGGGCAGCCTTGGAAGCTGGATGTTTAAAATGTCAGAATCTCCATCAACCTGGATTCCTGAATCACTGTGGAGGAAACCTTCCCTCCCCTTGCCCAATAATCTGTAGTGAGCCAAAAAAAAAAAAAAAGTACTAAATATTTATTTTCTTACACTCTATCCTCAAGAAAAAAACATGAGCAAATGAGCTAAAACCCAGAGAGAGTAAATCATCCCACATTATACAAGAAAGGTGGCAGGTAAACATAATGCATGGCCGTTGGTGGATGGCAGTGGAATGTATTTGTTTTGTATGGACTAGATATTGGGTCTGGTACGGACTAGATATGCTGCCCAGGGAACGGTTGTTTCAAGGAACAGTATTTTACTTTGCTTGATTTGTTACTATGTGAAGAAGTGGATAGGGAGAAACTGGTAACACAAGGGAAGGAAGAAAAGAGAGAGCAATGATGGTGAGACTAGTAAGAAACCCATAGGCTTTTCCATGCAGCAACATGGAGAATTCAAAAGACCACCTTTTGAGAGCTGGAGGATTAGTGACAAATACCCCAGAAGGAAGGAAATACCAGAACTAGGGATCATGGGTGATGATTATGCCAAATACCATGGAGACCTTCTTGATAAGAAAAATCCTAACTGTGACAACCAAGGGACCTTACTAAGACTAGATTTTTGCATGGTTTCAGGCTTTCAAATACTATGAGCCTGTTTTAGAATTGTTTGTTATATTGACCCACCCACTCTCAACGGAATCACTTTCTGTATCTATAAATCAACTGTGCTTGCAGGTAGGATATACTCTTGTATTATACAGGTTTTTTTTTTCTTATATTCTTGCAAGAAGGGAACTGCTACCAAAAGTAAGGTAATACATTCAGAAAACAACCCATGTTATCATATTAGGGCCTTACTATTGGGGTTACATAAGAATGTCTTGTCTGAAACAAATTTGAAAGGAAAGAGAGAGGATACGGTAGAAGGAAAGGGTGGGGGGCAATTACAAAAGGCATATAAGCTTGGTGACTTGGCTATGAAAAAAAATCTATGAGATCACAAAGTACAAACCATATATCCATCCATCCATCCAACCATCCATCAATGCATCCATTCAATAACCAGTGATTGAGAACTTTCTAACTTTCTATCTCTAGATACTTCCCATCTACCTCTATCTATCTATCTATCTATCTATCTATCTATCTATCTATCTATCTATCTATCTAATCATCTATCTGCAAGAAGTATCAAGAAAATTAATCAGGAATCCTATGGAAGAGAGAGGAACATACAGATTACTAATGTATGTAACCAGCATAATGTTTCATTCCAGCTATTTGTTTAAGTTCATTCATCTACTCCACAAGTGTTTATTGTGTACCTCCTGGGTCCTGCACACGGGGACAATAGAGGAGTTCTCCATCCCCATGGAAGTTACTCTCCAGTGGTAACAGGGAAGTGATGGTACAGGCCATAAGCACATGTTACATAAGCATATTACAAAAGAGAAGACGAATAATTCATAAACTTTAATGAGGGAGATGGCAGAGAAACCCCCATACTGAAGATCGGAAGGAAGAGAAAGCTAACCCCAAGGAAAGCCTGAGCCAACAGTGTCATAGGTATGAGGACCAGCATGTGTTCGGGGCCCTGAGCCAAGGAAATAAAAAGTAGCCAGCTGGGCATGTATAACCAGCAAGGGTTTTGACAAGAGGCTGCAGAGGAAGGCAGGCAGGGCCCAGAGGTTTGGATTTCATGAAAAATCCTTGAAAGTAAAGGGATGACTGGAGGTGGGTCAAGTCTGCAAGAGTCCATCCAAGCTCCTGGGTTGGGGATGGACTGGACAATGGAAGCGAGGGGACTGCTTACAGAGAAAGACGGCAGCTTGACCTGGGGAGTGAAAGTTGAGATGAAGAGGAGTACAGGCGGGGCTGGAGATACACAGCGGAGTAAACAGGGTCAGCTGACAAGCTGGGTACGAGCAGTGAGGGACACAGTGACAGCCAGGATGACTCCCGGGCTTCGGGCGCCTGTAACTAAGCAGACGGTGCTTCCGTTTCTATACTGGAAGACCACTGGGCCCAGCCCTCGTGTCCTGCCTTCAGCCCTGGCTGGGTGAGAGAGCTGCCGTTGCCCCATCTGCACAATGGGGATAATAATGGCTTCCTTAACTACCTCACAAGACCATTAAGACTATTAAGAGGAGCACACGAGATAATGCGATACTAATGAAAACACTAATGAAGGAGTTATAGGAAGAACAAGGCTCTCTATGAGGCCAGGTGGCAGTTCCAGTAAACTTCTTTTAAGCCTGTGCTAATGATTCCAGTGCAGTTGGGGGAGATTTACGAGGCATGAAAATAATGCAATGGGACTAATTTTCATAAATCAGAGTGGAAAAGTTTTCTTATTATTGTATCACTGCACCACGGATTGGGAGCAGGTGTAAGGGAGGGTGCAAACGAGTACCTCAAAACATACCATCATGAGCCCTGCAGTCCTAAAAATCTAGGGCAACGAAGTCATCTAGAAGCCTCAGGGAACTGAGAAGGCACCTGCTCATGAGCATGGATCCGGGGGATCTGAGAGACCCTCGCCCCACAGAATTTGTGGTTGAGGGTATACAGACTCATTCCAAATATGCCACCACTCTGTGACCTTGAAGGAGGTACCCAACATTAAGTACTCACACCTTTCCATATGTAACACTGGGAATGATAATGCCTTTCAGGCACTACTGTTCTGAGAACGGGATTCTGTACTAGATGGGAACATCCTCAACCAGGTGCCCACTTGGCCTCCAGAGTTTCTGTGTTTCTCCTTCTCAAGGAGCTCCTTCTCCTCTCTACAGGTTAACCCCTACACCCTTAACTCCCTCTCTCTTTCCTCCTGACTCTTATCACCAAAGGACTCATATATACATACATACACACACACACACACACACACACACATATATATATACACAAATATATATAAATATATACACATATATTTATGTACTGTCTGCCTCCCCCACTAGAATTCCGTAAGGGCAGGGAATTTTTTCTGTCCTGCTCACTTGCTCACTTCTCTGTTCCCACTCCTTGGCTGATCCTGGGCCCCCAGTGAACATCTGTTGGATGGATGAATGAATGAGTGTGGATATACTTCTACCGGTGTCTAAAGATGACAGTTGTGGAGTGCATGTTGGCTTTCTTTTCTTTTATCCTCCCCCCATTGACTTGGAGCAACATTTGCTGCAGTTCATCTCAAGGTTTAAGTACCAGGATGGAGGCCAACTGCCTGGGTTGAAATCCTGGCTCTGCCATATACCAGATGTTTGACCTGAGACAAGTTATTTCACACTATCAAACCCTTTCTTCTTTCCTCTACCCATCAGTCAGTCTGTCTGTCGGTCCATCTGTCTGCCCACCCATCATCATCCACACACCCAAACTTCCATATGTCTATCATGATCATCCGTCCTTCCATCCATCCATCCATCCATCCATCCATCCATCCATCCATCCATCCATCCAATAAACATTTACTGAGCACCTACTATGCGTCAAATATCATGTCATATCCTAGAGATCTTAAGGTATGTAAGTGTGATGCTTAATTCCACATGTCAGCTCAACTGAGCCACAGGTATTTGGTTAAACATTATTTCCAGGTGTGTCAGTGAGGGCATTTTTGGATGTGATTAAATTTGAATAAATTCATTTAAAGCAGATTTTTCTACCCAATGTGGTGTGTTTGAAGGCCTGAAGGTCTGAATAGAACAAAGAAGCTAAGTGAGAAAGGATTCTCTCTCTCTCTCTCTCTCTCTGCGTGACCGTCTTCAAGCTGGAACACTGGTCTTCTGACTTTGGACTTGGTCTCAGACTGGAATTTACACCATTCATCTCCTTGGTTCTAGGACTTCTAGACTCAGGCTGGAACTTACATCAATGGGTTTCCAGCAAACAGACCACTCATCCTGGGACTTCTCAGCCTTTATAATGGCATGAGCCAATTCCTTATAATAAATATCTCTCCCTCTCTCCTTCTGTTATTCTCTCCTTCAGTCTATCTGTCTCTGTCTCTTTCTCTCTCTCTCTACACACACACACACACAACACACCCACCCACACAGATGGATAATCTTCTATTAGTTCTATTTCTCTGGAAAACCTAGGCTAATCCAAGAAGACAGTGTTTCCCTGGTAGGATCTAGAGCCAGGACCTGGAGCCTCGACCTGCCCAGGGGTATGATGAGTCATCAGCTCTGAGGCCCTGGGCCAGTGGTGACTGAACATGAAGCAGCGGTAGCCAGACTGCTCAGTTGCGGCAGGTCTCTTAGTGACATTCTCCTGATTCCTGCCTGATCAAATTCACATTGCCTTTCAGTGTAAGCTAAACAGATCTGGGAATTGTCCTGTGGAGAAACTCATTATGATCAATTCTCTGCCATGTATTTTCTGCCGAGGGAAATGCAGCCATGAACAGGGTCAGGGAGGGACAAAGACAGGCCCTTGAATAATAGCTCAGGCGGAGAGTTCTAGAAGTCCCAGAATACCATACTGTTCTTTTGAGAGGATCCAGGTTGCCCCACACAAGATGCTCAGAGCATGAAACTAGTCATCAAGGACCTCAGCTCAGTGTTTCAAGATTGTACCCCAAACCTCCTACTTCTTGCTGCCCTGTCACTTCTAATTCTATAATGTGATCCTCCGGTAGAATTTAAACCCCCAGTAAGGGCAGGGGTTTTCATCTATTTGCTCATGGCTGTATCCCCACATCTAGAGCAGCACTTGCCACATGGTAGGTGCTCAATTAATGGTTCTTGAAAAAATGCATCCTTGAAATTTTTCTTCCTGGATCCCACTTCTATTGGGAGTCCTTGGTTTTTTCTGAGTAAAGTTTTGGCACACGATGGACGTTTCACAAATGTCAATTTCTTCTCCTCTTCCTCCCTACATATTCATGATCTTGCAGGATTAGTGTCTAGGATTCTTTGCCTTTGGAATGGCAACAGGAATGTTCCATTACTAACTTCCTTTTGGCGTGCCTCCAGGATAAGGTACCTTCTGTCTGTGTCTATGGCTGGGGCTCATAGCACCATCCTTCAGTTTGCCCTTGGCTGGAGAGAGGGGTCCCCAGCAGCAGAGGTGGCAGGAGGCCTGGGCATCAAGGTATATCCAAGTGTCACGAAAACAATGCCCAGGAACATGGAAGACAGGCTACAAACACAAATACAACCTTGGAAAGACAGGAAGCATCTGGCCAAGTTCTCTGCTCCTTGAAGAAAACACAGTGTGCATGTGGATCTGATCAGGCATGGTTTACATCCAGTAAACATTCATTGAATATCCATTACATACCAGATCCTGTGCTAGATGCTTTCAATGTATGTGCTGATTAATCCATCTACCAACATAACTGAGAGCATGCAACAAAGGTACAGAGGCTTAGTATTACCATAGATTAGTGTGAACATTACAAGTAATGGAAAAATGCTTTCTAATTTCCTATCCATTCCTCACCATTAGTAGGGATTGGCTCATTATCTAGAAGGCGGAAAGGTTTAAATGTCCACACATCTGCATAGAGACATTGCTTTTACTTCTTTCTTTCAGCCTAGCTTAGTGGTTCTCAAACTTGAGTGTGCCTAGGAAATACTTGACAGGGTTGTATAAGCAAAATCTCACAGACTGAACTTGATGGGTAACGTAAGGCATCCTGAAGGGTACTGTTGGGTCTGTATGCTTAGTGAGCTTCGTGTGCTGACTTAGCCCAGGAAGTGAGGCTCTGTTCTATGACCTCACATCCCCAACTTGGACTGGTCACACGTCTTCTGGTGGTCCTCAGGGCCAGGGTGAAGGGGACCAGGGAGGCGAAGGGCTTTCCAGCTCTCTCCGGCATCATGCCCCTTCTTCCTATAACTCAGTTTTACGGATTCTTCTTTGTTGTCAGCTGGAAGGACAGCAACTTCCAAATTAAAATCTCTTATGATTATTTATGATCATGTGCCCTTGGATGGTAGTACAAATCTTCTACAGCCCCCTCTCCTCCCCGCTCCGGGTCTCCATGGGGTGGACAGCTATGTGGCATAGGAGGATTCTTGGGTAACCTTTATAAATCCAGTTCCATTTATGAGTTCAGGCCTTCGGACCTCATTGGTTCTTGACTATCCTATTCATGGGGGAAATGAGATGCACCCTTTCCACATTCCTCTGCAGAGAGAAAGGAATGGACGGTTCTCTAGGGAGGGCCCCAAAGGCTTTGTATACAACCACCCCAGTGTTTATCGGCCCATGAGCCTTGGGGAATCCTGGCCAACATGGACATGGGTCAGTGATTAGTGGTGTCTCGGGGTAGAGGAGAGGATCCTCAAACATCCTAATGCTGGAAGGTTTCATGGGACTTCCTTAACTCTTCCTTTCAAGAACACGGGCCCTGCATATGGACCTCATTCCAGTCCTTCTCATTTCAGCTGTGTGATCTTGGGGAAGTTTCTCAACTACTCTGAGTCCTAGTTTCACTTTCTGTAAAATTGCCCACAGTCGAGTGGTGAAAATTAGGGGAAAGGAAAAGAAGAGATGGATTTATGTATTGTCCATAAAGTGCCTGATGCTTCATGCATATACATTCATGAGAAGCCTGTCAACAAAATTATAAAGTAATAACTAGGAATAATAATGATGTGAGTGGAAATGTGCTGTTCACTATAAGCCTAGTACCAGGCCAGGTGTTTTCTATGGTTCACAGGGCCCTAGGAGACAGGTAGTGCTATTTGTCTACAGGAGGAGACTAAAGCACAGAGAAATTCAGTAACGTGCCAAAAGTCGCACAGCCCAAGAATTTGGGGGGCCAGGACTAAACTGACAATCCTGTGCGCTACCCCATTTCATAGTATGATGGTTCCAGTGTTGCAGATATGGAAATTAAAGCTAAGAAGGACAAAACCAGTAGCCTCAAGGGACGCAGTTTGTAAAAGTCAGACCCAGGGTATGCCTGCTCCGGAAGCTGTGTCTCTGGGATTAAACACAAGCATGTGTGTCAAAGCCAGCCAACCGATGCCCTGCACGGAGGGCATGCTCAGCGCATGTGAGACTCCTTCCTCTTTCCCCCCAAGTGTCCTTGTCTGTCCGCCTGTCCATCTGCTCTTCAGAGGCCCTCTGCAGGATCACTTTCCATGTTATCTCTTCTCCCAGATGTACCCTGATCTCTGGCTCCCGCACGAGCCTCTCCTCCTCCCCGGGGCCTGATCACAGACTGCATACATCAGGAAAGGACAGAACCCCTTTCGGTATTGTCAGGTGACACCCTGCTCTGCTCTCGGTGGGCCACAGGCTGGGAGCTGCCCTCCCTCCCAGGTGGGAGCTGCAGACAGTCCCCTTCTCATGTCTGGGGGTTGTCAGGTTGCTTCCTTGTGTTCAACTTCTCTGGGAGCTGCTGCGGGGTTCTGATGACGGGCTCTCCAGGAGAACAGTGGGACTGGGGCTACCAGCTTATACCTGCTCACCCAAACTCCTGCCTCTGGGCATGCGCATTGCACGTGTGTGTGTATGCAGACGCCCCCCCCCCCCATGCATACACACATGCCCCCCACACAGACATGAAGCGCCTGCAGACACTGGAACAAGTCCACAGGCAGGCAACAAACACCAGGAGACACATCTTCCGGGCAGCCTTTCGTCGAGGACAATGAAGCGTCTGTTCTCTGGGTGTGTGTGTGCGCCACACCAGACGAAAATGGCTATATGGGTTTTGTGGAATCTGCAGGGTATATTTTAGATGGTCTGACTTAATACACAGCTTATGTGGCCCAAGGAAAAATAATACTGGGGATCCTTGTAGAGACCCCAAAGAGAAAGGCGGGCTCTCTCCAGAGCAGCTGAGACAGAAAATGAGAGGCTCACCTGACTGTTAACTGGAGGAGCCACAATGCCCTTGCTCCAATGCCAAGGACGGTTAAACCAGGCTGTGATATACCAGCGCAGCTGAAGCTCCTCATCAGAGGTGTTGGTTTGCAACGCGTGACCTCTCAGCAACCATGCAGTGGTGCGATCTCCTCCCCGGCCAATCATGAGCATAACTGCACGTGACATGTTTGGAGGGAAGTGTACCTTCTGTCAGGAACTCATCAGGCTCCCCTTCACTCCACAGCCAACCACAACCACAACCACAGCCGGCCGCAACCACAACCAGTCAAGCCACACAGACAACTACCATAACCAAACAACCAATACAAGTCAACAATCAACACAATGATCCACCACCACTACAACTAACCACGCACCATTGCAGCCAACCAATCGCAATAGCCAGTCACGCAAGACCGCCACCAATCTGCTCAAACCATCCACTACAACCAGACGGTACCCTGAGTAACCACAGCAACCCATCACCCATAACCAGAGCTAATCAGTGATCACCACAGCCAACCAAACAACACAACCAACTGCCAACACAACCAACCCATCACCTCTACTCAACCAGCCATCACCACAACCCAATGGCAATGGCCAACCAACAGCTGAGCACACCCAACAGACACCGCTATTAGCTAGCTTTCGTTGAGCATTTACTATGTGCCAGGGACTGTGCTAACGAATTTCCACGGATTAACTCGTGTCACCCTCCCACCAACCCAGTGAGGTGGACATTACTCCTGTTGCTACTACTTTCTCACTATTATAGCTACGACCACTTATGCTATATTACATTACCTATATCATATTATACCCGGATGCAGTGATCATCACAGCTAATGCAAAAGTTGTGATGCACATAATGTAAGTCGTTTGCTCAAGGTCACACCGTTGAAGATGCCTCAGGCACTGCCAAGCCAGGGAAGGTCTGTTATTATTCAAGTAACCTTCATGTTCTTGCTGAGTGCGCCAAACCACAAGACCTCTCCAATGCTGCTTGGCTACTGAGCCATATCTACAGCTGGTCACCCAGGTGACTAAGGATTCAAGGCAACCACAGTGTGGCTACCAAGTACCTGTTCGCTCCCAGGGGAGGGGACAGTCTTATTGAGGCTTCCTTCTAAAGGTGCTGGGCCCTCAGCCCTGGGTTCCTCAGAGGAGTGATAGCATGGGTGGCACCAATCTGGGCCAATCACATCACCCATGGGAGAAAGGGGACCTGGCATAACTACACTGATGTTCCTACACGTTTGCTGTGCTGCTGTGAGTCATAAACTGTCCCTCTCTGGTCCATGAAGTCTCCCTGGCTACCCTCAGATTACTCCTCGCTGTCCTCTGGGAGGGGTGGTTCTTCTCTGATAGAAGAGAATGGAGGTAAAAAATGAACAAAAATGAATAGGGCCCTGCCCTCATGGAGCTTAAAGTCTAAGGAGAGAGACAGACATAGAACCCAATAAGTGAAAGAAATGTTACATTGTATCAGACGAAGCTCAGCCCACTGTGAAAGCCTACCACTTAGGGATGTGACCCAGCCAGGGGACACAAATCAGACTTGCATGAGGAAGAGCCGAAGCTGGGCTGAGGTCCAGAGGGTGGAATGTGGGTGTGCAGGGGAAGAGGAACCCGTGTCCCACAGGGGGTGTAGGGCAGGGCTGAATCTCCTAGGACCTCGGAGGAGGTCACTCTTCTGAAGGATTTCATCCTTATCTGGAGAGAAATGGGAAAGCATTGCAGGGTTTTAAGCAGCGGACATTGGGGGTTTGAGCAGAAGCAGAACCAGAGTGGAATGGATTGAAGTGAGGGTGGCCAGGGTCTAAGCTACGCAGTAATCCAAGCAAGGGATGTCCTCGGCTTGGCCAAGGGTGACTGCAGTGGCGAGAAGAGATCTGAAAGATATTTAAGGCTTTAAATCAGAGGGGCTGCTGATGGCTTTGGCGTCAGGGCAGTGAGGGAGCCTGAGGTGTTAGCTTATAGGTTTGGGGTTAGTGCCACAGAAGGACAGGTGCCCTAGGGTGTTGGTTTTCCAATCCCAGGACCAGCCTGTCCTTTAATGGGAGAGAAGAGCCCTCCCCCCAGTTCGCAGGCAGTTCATTATTTACTCTCCAGTGCAGCCTGGGGCTTGCTCTAACCAAGTCGAGGTGATTGAAATCCTATTCATTGTAACTAAATACATCAGAGCCGCTCAGAGGTGCCCACTCGGCACAGCCAGTAATGCACCCGCTGCTTACCTGAATGGTCAAATCACATCACCCCCAGCCCCACCAGGGCCTCGTGGAAGAGATGCTGGCACACTCTTAATTACCACGCCTCTTCCAGGTGCCACAAAGATAAAAAGATGCAGAAACTGGAACCCCCAAAGTGTTTAAAGAACAATTAATCAGCATGTTCCATGTTAAAGGCTTGGAAAAAAAAAAATAAAAACCTCCCTGCACATGTGAGGTGGTCTGGGGAAGAAACTGTTCACTCCAGGGTGAGAACAGGGAGGCGGTGCCCAAGGGAAGAGAGAAAGCCATAGGGGCCGTGCCTACATCTGGGCGGCTTTCTTTTGATGCTGGGGACCCAACTAAATAGGGGTCAAGTTGTCAGAAAACCCAGAGGGAAGACCTAAGGGTGCGTTTATGAAAGATACAACTGGAGATTAGTCGGGGGAGAGAAAAGGGAAGGAAGAAATTGGTATTTATTAAGGGCCAAAAGCTTTCTGCACCGCATTCATTCAGCAAGAATTTTCTGTAGCCCTACTAAGTGTCAGGTGTTGTTCTAGGTGTTTGGAAAACAGACACAATATCCCTACCCTCGTGGAGCTCACCCGCCCCCCCCAAGGGTGTAGTAACACTCATGTGATTTTAAGGATATCATAAACAATAAAACCAAGGGGACAGAGAGGGAAAGGGCCACCATAAACACAGCAATGCAGAGGTGACATTTGAGCAGAGGCTCCGAGGGGCACAAAGACATAAGTATTGAGATTAATTGGAGGGGTTCACATTCAAGGCATCTCTCAGGTAACTTCCATTTACCACTCACGCCCAGTTTGTTTTATCAACCCATTTTACTGATGAGAACATGGAGGGCCGGAGAGGCGAGGTGACATGCGGTTGGTAAGCTTGTGGCTGGCGAAGCCGAGGCATGAACCTGGACTGGCCTGACTTTAAACCAGCTCTTCTCCCAACTCCACTCCCAGCTAACTGTCTGCTGTGATGTCACGTTTAGGTTTTTCTGTCAGTGGATGCAGGAGTTGAGTTCCTCAAATAACTGAGTATGGAGAAGGCTGGCTTAAAGAACCAGGTCTCCATGTAGGGGAAAAATAGAGGCACAACACAGGTCCCTGTTCCTCCCCTGATTCACACAGAAACCCTCCCTGGGATTCAGTTCTCTCTGCTGCAGAACGTACCTCCTAAGGTTAGAAAGAACATCAAGGAGGTCAAGGCTGTTAATGGAGCCCAACAAAGCGTTGGAAACACAGCGGCTAGAATAGAAATCTCCTGCTGATTCTGTGACCCAAGCCAAATACCAACCCCTTGTGGAGACTTCTCTGGATTCCCTCCAAGCGGAATTAATCTCTCCTCTTCCTGGTTTACAAATCACCATTAAAGTATTTATTTGTCTTTAAATAGGGCCATAAAGTGTGCTTTTTGCAGAGTAAGACTAAGGATTTTTATGTGGCCTTTAGAGACCTCTGTGATGCTCCACAGAATTTTAATAAATGTCTTCATGGTTGATATATAATATTATATATTATGTAATTATATAGAATATATACACCTAAGATGTCCCAAGGATCTTTCAGTATATGGCATATATAACTTTCTGAAAACAAAAGAAAAGGATCTGGAACATGAACTCAAAGCCCCAATCACTGTAAGAATCACTCAAAAAAGATTTTGTCCCTACCCCAAGAAATCAAGGCCAAATACAACAAAAGCATCATGCTGGATATTCAAACCACGTCTTCCAAGGTTTTCAATGGAATAAACTCTCTTCCTAACCTGTACAAAGCTAGAGATTACAGCATCTACGAATTCTGCCATTCTTTGTACTTGAATGAAGGAACAGATCTCTTTGGTTAAGGGCATTGGTGTCAGAGATAGATAGGATTATCTGTCACCTTAGGCAAGTTCCAGAGATGTTTTTTAAAGATTTTATTTATTTATTTGAGAGAGAGGAGTGGGAGGAGCAGAGGGAGAAGCGGACTCCACGCTGAGTGCAGAGCCCAATGTGGGGCTCGATTCTGTGACCCCGAGATTATGACCTGAAGCTGAAATCAAGAGCTGAATGGTTCACCAGCAGAGCCACCCAGGCACCCCCACAGCTTCTTTTAACCTCAATTTTCTGATGTATAAACTAGGACTAATATAGGAATTTTTCATAAGGACTGACTGAGATCATTCGTGTACTAGCACCACGTGTGGTTAAAATAACATTCAAGAAATGGCAGGATCTTATTATGCTTTCTGCCAAGAGTGTAGGCCTCCAAAAGGCAGTAGCTATGCCCAAACTGTTCACCTGTATGAAGTTATCTATGGCTCAGCTGGATCTCTGGGTCCCTACACAGGGCCTGGGATATATGAGACAGCCCATAACGAGGTGTGGAATTAATAAATGAACAAATTCATGTTCACAGGTGCTATTTCACAAAGTCGCCACATGATCCCATAAGCTGGGTTTTATTGATACGGTTTCCATTTTAGAGAGAAGATCACTGAGGTTTCCAGAAAGGGGTGAGTTACCTTGCCCCAAATGACAGGGTCATTAGGGAGGAATAAGAATTTGAGTCTGAGTTTTCTGGAACGAAACCCCAGCCTCCATTCACCTCCCTGAGCACTCTTCTGAAAGGCTCTAGAATGCTAGATGAGAGAGAAGCCAGTAGAGACACGTTCCATCAAAGAGTCCTACCTGGAAGGTCCCGTGCTGTGTGTGTCCCCCTGGGGGAGCCACTGGTGGATGAGAGTTGGGGCTGGTGGTGAAGCAGGGAGCATCACAAAGTCATTAGCATCCTGGCACTCAAGGGATTTACAAAGCACAAAGGAAACTCTAACAAACTCCAGCCCTCTGGTTGGCAGAATAAAGATCTCAGAAGACAAAGCTATGATGGAGGCACGATCGCTCTTTAGACTGGGGCGGGGAGGCATTATTGCTTTAATCCCTACAGTCTTGCAAGAAAAAGCAATGGGAGGTTAGCTGGGGTGTGAGCTCTGAGGCCTGACTTCAGAAAGAGAAGCAAGAGGAAAAAGGGCTTAGGGAAAGCAAGTTCCTGGGGAGAGTCTACTTCTAAGGGGTCCTGGTGCTTGAGAAGGACAAAGCCTCTAAAGTCTCCATGGAAAGCCCGTGGCTGGAGGCACTGAAATATCAGGGAGGGATTAAGCAAATTAGGTCTGTTTAGTGTGGATAAGCAGAGCCCAAGGGGAAGTATAATAACTACTCGTGGACATCTGAAGGAAGGAGATGCTTAGGAGGAAAAGGCATTATAGAAGCTAGCCCATGGGGATCCAACCAGGAACAAAGGAATAAAGCTAAAGCTAGGGAATTTAGACCATCAGGGCAAAGTCCAGATTTGGCAGGGAGGCCATCTCACCAAGAGCTACTGATCCTATTTCTGTTGGGCAACATGATTTGCCCATTCCTGTCGCAGGACCTTTGCACTTGCCACTCCTCTAGAATTCTGTAATCCTCCTCTCTCCAGATCCCACAAGGCTGTTTCAATTTTGTTTCACGTTATCTGCAGAGAGCCCATCCTGACTTCACAGTCCAAATAAAGTAGCTCTCTCAATCCCCCCCCCCCCCCCCCCCCCCCCCCGCAACCATCAAATTACTCTGTTGTTTCTTATTCAGGGCACCTGTCACATGTGAAATTATTGCCTTTATTTAACTCTTCTGGCTTTTTAAAAAATCTTCCCTGCACTAGAATTATTATAAGAGTATAAACCCCCCAGTGGTTTAGATCAGAGATCAGTCAAGTACTCTGCACAGTCCAAATCTGGCCCATCTCCTGCTTTTATAAAGCCAGGTTTATTGCAACAGAGTAACATCCCTCCACTTACATGTCTTCTCTGGCCAGTTTCGCTTTACAAAAGCACAGCTGAGTAGTAGACAGAGAACTTGGAGTGTGCAAAGTCTAAAATATTTACTACCTGGTCCTTCATGGAAAAAGTTCACTGGCCTCTGGTCTAGATAGCACCGAATTCTCAGTGTTTGAGATATATTTGATAGAATTAATTAACAGAATGAAATAAAGGTTGGAAGGGGGAAAAACAGGTACAAGGCTCATAGTAGCTGTCCTCGCTACAGAAACAAACTAATGCAGTTCAACTCAACTTCATGCCATCTGTTTTCTCCAAACACCCACTGTGGCGCCATGCACTGTGCCTAGATCCGGGGCAGAATGGCAGAAATAACAGATATAATTCCAGGGCTGGAGAGTCTAAGAGCCGGTGTGGGAGAGAGAGTGACATATACATTGCCGCAATTCTGGGTGCTGCAGGGGTGTGTGGAATGGGCGCCAGAGGGTGGTGGAGGAGGGAGGAGCAGCTAATTATATCAGACAAGCAAACAGAAGGCGATGAGGCAGAATCTACGTCACTTCACCTTGGCCTTGAATAACATTAATAGTTGCTTCCGTTTATTGAGCATTTTCTTTGTGCCAGGCACTGTATGCAGGCATATTGAGATATCGCATTAAATCCTTAACCATAAACCCCCCTGGTAGTTGCCTGTATTAGAGGAGGTCAGCTTATGCTTTAGTGACAACCAACCCCCGTAACTCAGTGTCTTCAAACAAACAAGGTTTACTTACGATTCACAGAACATGCACAATACAACTGGCAACAAGTGAGGGGAGGGGAGCGGGCTACTCCATGAAGTCGGCGGGTAGGACCCCAGGGTGACAGACAGTCCACCAACTCATGAAGCCACCATGCTAACATGAAGCTCAGGAGGTGTGCTCCCATAGGAGAGGGGAGGATGGAGAATCACATCCCAGTTCTGAATGAACATCTTCCACACGGAACTGGCCCGTGCCATTTCTCAGTGGTCCAAACAAGTCAGGGGACCATACCCAACTTTAAGGGTGCCTGAAGTGCACCAGAAGAAGAAACCAGAAATGATGGTGGAGCATTAGCAATATCTACCATGGTGTTATTTACGAACGATGGAACTGTAGCCCAGAAAGGCTAGGAAACGTGCCCAAGTTCAAACCAAGAATGGAAGCTTGGTTTAAAGTATTAAAACCCAGTCTATCTGATGCTACCATTATTCCCATAACCAAAATGGTTAACATGATCCTAAAGGTTGGAGAAAAGGTTCTCAGGAAGGGAGAGGAAAAGGGAAGACATCTCAAAGGAAAGAGTTAAAGCATCAGAGGGTAAAGATCAGCAAGCCATTGAGGACTGATGGAGGACCACACAGTCATTGCCATGTCCCGGAGAGTGTGATGAGAGGAAGAACAGCTGTAGTCATGTCAAGGTTTAGAGAACTTTAAGGGAGTGTAAGAGTAATTGACAGAACAGGATGCCCAGAACACATCTCCATAAACACTATGCTTTATGGACCCTCTGGAATACCAATGCAGTTGGCTCCCACCTCCCTCCCATCTCAAAGAATATGTCCCCTGAATAAAGTGCTGTCTCCCTCTACTGGCATGCCAAAATGGCTTGGGGCTCTCCTTCTGGTCTCCAACTCTTGGTATGTGCTATTTCCTCACCCCTACCTGTTCTGATTTCTTCACCCGGAAAGTCCTCCTGATCCTTATGGACTCAGCTTAGCCATCTCCCCTCGCAGATGAACAGAGTTGCGTGCCCCAGGGAGGACCTCCCAGGACAGTGTGTACTTACCTAATCAACAGACTGACTGCACGGTATTTACAAAGCCTCCAAAACTCCTCAAGGGCCCCATCTGGGGTTCATCCATCCCCGACTCCTCAGTACCGAGCAGGGTGGTTGGCACCTTTGAGACTCTCCATAAAGGTCTGTTGAATGACTGACTATATTTGGAAAAACTCCCATCATCCAGTGCTTCTCAAACGTTGCTGTATTTATTACCTAGGGATATGTTAAAATCAGATTTTGCTGTGGTAGGGCTAGGGCAGTGCCTGCAATTGTACATTTCCGGTAAGCTCCCAGGTGATGCTAATAGATGCTGGTCCATGGGCACACTTTGATTAGCAAGGCAATGGCACCTGCTGCGATGCTCCGCCCGTGCCCTCTCATCAAACTGCGTCCATGAACGCCAACTTGACAGACTACAGCTGCCAGCACCTGTGGCTCTTCGTTCCAGGTGTTTCTCTGGCTGCTGGAGCCCACTTGGCCCATGCAGATGCATATTAGAAGTGGCTTAGAGTTAATAGCACCCCCTGCCTCCTGCCAGGAGCAACCAGCAATCGGTGGCTGATAGATACAAGGGAATAAGTACCCCAGCTCTCTCATCCCTTGACTGCAGAAACCCTGAGATATTCCCCACAGCGTCGCCCCAAGATTCCCTGTGGGACTGGGCATCCTTCATCGTCATTGGTATCCTGCTCGATGGCGCATTTGCTCTTTGCTTTCTTCTGTTCCCATGTTCGCACTTATACTGGGGTCTCCGGGGATGAACACCTCGATGAACCAACCACCTGTAAGCCCATCATTGTCTCAAGACTCCATCCAGGGGAAACCCATTTAAGTCAGGCTCCTAAAACTTGAGCTGTCTGGTCTTTCCATCCTTGGGCTTCCATTATTCCTTCCTTTCCTTCCTTTCCTTCCTTTCCTTCCTTCCTTCCTTCCTTAAGTGGGCATCTAGTGAAAGATCCATCAGTACTAGAGAGTAAGGATGAATTGTGGTTTTTTCAGTGTTCCCATTTCTTAGCAGAAAAGTGGACAAAACTATGTCTCCAGAGAATACTGGTTGGTGGGAGAAGGAGGGAAGGAAAGAGCTGTTCTGCCCTGACTTCTTGAACCCAGCATTGGCCATGGTGGATGCAGCTCTGCAGGTGGTGGTGGAACCAGGGACCCGGAGCATTTCTGAAGAGTAGCATAGCAGTTAAGCTGCCATGCAGACAAAGTCAAATTTCTCTCCTGTCAATTTCTCACAAGATACTTGAATTCTCTGTGCCTTGGTGTCCTCACCTTTAAAATCAGTAGGACCTATTTTTTGGGGGGTGGAGTTATTAAGGAGGATTAAATGAGATAATGAACAACTATCGACTCCTCCAAACGTGCCTGATACAATGTGTTTGGAAAGCTGGCTCTCTCCAATATGGCAGCCCCAGTGCTGAAGCCTTTACAGCTAGTGGCTGAGATGGAGTCCGGAACAGAGGCGGGAAGTGTAGCTAGACACATGGACCCCAAGAGGAAGCTCCCTTCCTTCCACCTGAATGTGAACTATTCTGTTGCAGACGAGGTTTTGGAAGCAGATCACGAGGCCTGAGTTCAAATCCCAGCTCTGCCACTGGTGACTGTGGGCCATTAGATAACCTCTCGGAGACTCAGTGTCCTCATCTGTATAATGGGCACAATAAGGGTACCTTACCATACTAAGGTGATTGTGAGGTAGAAGTGGCATACCACATATGAAGTATCCGGTAAATAGTAAGAGGCTGATTACCATCTACTGTTGTCTTTATTATTACAGCTGCTAACACCAGACCTATGGAAGCTTCTGGGCTTTCAGTTCTGCCAGGATTTGCTCCTATATATGCATCCAAGAGGACAGGCTTGACTCCTTTAGCTTGCTTGCCAGCTTCAAAAGGGCTCTTCATTTTCAAAGGATACATTTGATAAGTTTGTGAATTTGCATGCTGCCAAAAGCCCCCTGTGGTTTCCGTAAGTCCAGATTATTCTGTTTATTCCTTCAGTCACATCTGTCGATTATCATGTGGAGGCAGCTCGTTTATTATGTCTTGGGTTTCCCGGATGCCCACTCAAGGCAGCCTTCATAAACTGTATCTGCCAGCCACCACCACCAAGTGAAATGTTGACAGCAGCACCCACAGCCCTGGTCACCCACAGGGGTCCCAGGAACATGCCAGGGCTGAGGAGCTCCTGAAGAGAGCCCCTTCTTTTCATCCTGCCCCGGCACCCCAAGCAATGAGCACTTGCCTGGTTCAGTACCATTTTTCCGAATTGGTACCAACAGCTGCTTTCATCCTTATACAAGACAAACATAGTCGTTTCCCTGTTTTATTATTAACACATTCTGGCATAATTGCTTGGGCTCTCAACTGTGACCTGTTAGAGATTCACTCAGCCACAGAATTTTCAAGGGGAATACAGCATCAGGGCGAAAGACTGCAATACGCATTTTTCCCAACCAAATCTATTTGTCTCTAAGCCCCCAAGTCAAATCTCTCGTTGAATTTGTTCAAACATAAATTAATAGTTGAATTTACATAGATTTAATGTCTTATAATCTTTCTGGTCTGGGAATCTATATTCAAGACTAGATGCACCAGCTCAGATACACCGCATTTAAGGCTGAAAATAATTTTAATCCCTCTAAAGCCCGATTTTTTTGCACATTACTAAACCCAAGCAGTCAATCCTTTCTAATAAGACGCACAAAACCTGCTGTTGCCAAAGGATGAACACACATTTCTAGGATGTGGGCCATGTGCACGGGTCTGCTGAAAAGAATTAAAGCATGAATGACTTTAGCCAGGGAAATGCGGTCACTTGTTATTCTGTGTCCCTGCCCCACCCCAAATGATGCAACTATGTGTTACTGAGGGTTATGGACAGTGCTGGGGAGAAGCATTGCTCTAGTCACACCCACACAATGTTCATCGAGTCCCTGGAAGGTGCAGTGGCCTGGGTGCTGTGCAGACAGCAGCGAACAAAACAGCGAAGCCCCCGTTTTCTTGGAGCTGACATCCCAATGGGGGAAGCAGACACACACACACACACATGCACACGCACAAATAAGTGAAGTTGTTGCTCGAGACGCCCCTTCCTTGAACCACAAGCCGCGCTGGTCTAAGCAAATCATACTTGCAAGTCATGCTTTCTTCACCCTCTTGGACCCCTGAGCCCACCAGGAGGCAAAGAAACCCAGTCTTGTTTCCCAGAGGCTGAGGTGCCCCAGCGAACAGCCACAGGAGTGGCCAGGCAAGGAAGTGAGGTCACCATGGTCACTCGGGGAGCTGCAGCTGCCTGAATGATCACAGGCGAGAAGAGCAGAAGACCCGCTCAGGTGCCACTCCACAGAAATGAGAGAAATTGCAAATCAGTGTTGTTGCGAGGCCTTACATTTCAGGATAGATTGTTGTGCAGCAATAGCGAGCTGTAACACCAGGAAGAGAGTATCCCCAGAACAGGGAGTATCCCCAGAACAGGGAGTATCCCCAGAACAGGGAGTATCCCCAGAACAGGGAACACTACTAGGGAGGCCCTGAGGCCAACTCTACTTAGTGGTGGTGATAAGGAGAAGAGAAAGAGGGTGGTTTGGGGAGCCACAAAGTGGCCAGTGGGGCTGGAATGCAGAGTTGCCCTTCTGTGAGCCTACAGAAGCAGCGGCTACCCCTGCCTCCGGCTAGCCTCATATTCTGGTAACACCAGCTGCCACTGATGGAGGTACTTCTTGTCACCTCATTCCCATTTCAGATGTGAGATTTTGCTTGGAGAGGAGAAGTTTTATACCCACCTGGTGAGCAAAAAAAAAAAAAAAAAAAAAAAAGTTCTAATCCAAAGGCTGTAATTTAAAAAAGATTTCTTTATTTGAGAGAGTGAAAGAAAGAGAGGGAGTGAGCAGGGGGAGGGGCAGAGGGAGAGAAGCAGACACCCTGCTGAGTGTGGAGCCTGATGTGGGGCTCAATCCCACAATCCCAAGATCATGACCTGAGCCCAAATTAAGAGTCAGATGCTCAACTGATTGAACCACCCAGGCGCCCCCAAAGGCCATTTTTTAAAATCATTATGCTTCCTAGGCTCCGAAGCCTTAATGTCATGCCATGCTCAAACACAAGGGGTAACTCCACTCAGACCCACACCTTCAACGCGGCCATCCTCACAGTATGTGTGAGCCCAAGATGCTCCTTGCCAATCAACCCAGTATGTCTGCTGATGCCAACACCTTCGACCTATTTGAATGCCACCTTTTCAGGTACAGTAAGCCCAGCTCAACACCACTCAGAGCCACCGTTTTAACCATGTAAAACCAAATGGTGCATCCCTACTGAATTCCTGGGATCTCTCCCATCTCCCTTCCTACCAAATTCACACAGCTGCAAACACCTTGTGCCTCTCTTTGGTCCCTACCTTTGGTCTGTGGCTCAAGCTACAGCCTCCAATACAACCAAGAATTCTAAGAAGTTACTGTAATTTAAAGTAGATGCATAAAACTAGCTGATCTGGGACTGACTTGTGAAGATTGAAGGGAGGGTATTTTGGTTTTTGGTCTCTGTTCATTGGTGGAGAAATGGACCATACTCCAAATAAAGGCTGGGGATAGGGCGCCTGGGTGGCTCAGATGGTTAAGCGTCTGCCTTCGGCTCAGGTCATGATCCCAGGGTCCTGGGATCGAGTCCCACATCGGGCTCCCTGCTCCTTGGGAGCCTGCTTCTCCCTCTGCTTCTCTCTCTCTCTCTCTATCCCTCTGTCTCTCATGAATGAATAAATAAAATCTTAAAAAAAAAAAAAAGGCTGGGGATAAACTATTAAATTTCTAGATGACAATGTGGATATATCATAGACATTCCAGGAAGGAGTGTTGGGATTTAATCAAGTTTAGATACTGAAAATTATTTTTTAAAAAAGGACATGTCCAACTTTGCAGGAGATAATACATTCTTTCTCATAGTGAAGAACCAAGCTGGCATGGATGAATAATTGGGGTATTATTATAAAGCGTGCAGATGCCCTTTGGGAATGTATTAGGCAATGTATTTAAGAAAACCAATTCCTACCATATTTATATTCCAACCAATTGAGAAAAGGATCTAAAGCTCAGGCTCTACTATTTTTCAAATCCTTCAGTCCAGTTTACTGCCATGTTCCCAAAGGTCTACAGACTATTTGTATAAAATAGTCTGCGCGAGACCCCATCTTGGGATTGGAGGTGTACAGCTCGTCAGTGATTCATAAGTGGTAGTAACAAATTCCAACAGGAAACACTCAGTTATTCATTCCTGCTTTTAGCAAACCTTTGTGGAGCATCCATTATTGATTGGGCACCGTGCTGAGTGCTAGAAATACAATGTCACCTCTGTCCTCAGATAATTACTGTTTAATAATAGAAAGGCAACATGTTAATGGTTAAAATAGGGTGTCTTCCCTACTGGGACAGAAATGAACAGGTTCTATGCAACCACCCAGGAGGTCTGCAAGCCCATAACCTGAGGGAGAGAGTTGGAAAAAAAGACGGTCCAGAGAAGTTTCTTGGACTTAATGTCACTCTTTTTGAGTTTTAAAGTAAAGATTAATCAGACAAAAAAAAAAAAAAAAAAAAAGAACAGACATTCGCCTAAGTGAAAGCTTACTTGAAGCTCAGAGTTAGGACACTGGCTTAACACCTATGGGGAACATGATAGTTAAAGGACAGCAGGTAGGAGAGAACATTAATAAAGTAAAAATGACCTTGGGGCACCTGCGTGGCTCAGTAGGTTAAGAATCTGCCTTTGGCTTATGTCATGATCTCAGGGTCCTGGGATCAAGTCCCGCATTGGGCTCCCTGCTCAGTGGGGAGCCTGCTTCTCCCTCTGCCCCTCCCCCTGCTCATGCTTTCTCTCTCTCGCTCACCCTCTCTCTCAAATAAATAAAATCTTAAAAAAAGAAAAAAACGGTAGAAACTGTATTGTCTTTTAAAAAAAATAAAGAATGGCCAGATTGTAGATTTCATCACGTGCCACATCTGAACATTAGAGATTTTTTTTCTGCTGCCAAAGTGCAAGAAATTGTATACTAATAATTTCCAAAGGATGTTCGGCTGATAAATAGGGTCTTTGAGGGGTCTTCCCTTTTCCCTACCTTCCCTTTCATCATACACGGCCTGTTGGCTCTCATCAATGTCTGTCTGTTCATCAGAGTCTGTCCCAGCTCCAGGCTTCGAAATTCAAAGCAGGAAGAAGGAAGGAAGGAGGCGGTACTTGCTCTAAGTGTCCTCTTCATCGAAAAATCAAAGTATTTTCCAAACTGCCTCCCACCAATGTCTATTTACCTCTCATTGTCCAGAAAATCATGCAAGGCCCTTACCTATTTGCAAAGAAGGCTGGGAATGTATGAAGTCTTTCCAGCTACTAAAATGGTCAAACAACTGTGCCTGATGTGAGATCTTAAGCCCCAAATTTTCAGCTGGGGAGAGAAAGCACTTCTGGAAGATGTGGGGAAGCCACACGATTCCTACCTCTGAATGGTCCTGAGAAATGACGTGGGAGGGGGAGGGACAGCACGGAAAGTGAAGGGCTTTTAGTTTGGAAGCTAGAAGTCTCAGAGGGAGGGAATGACTTAGAACTATTAAGTGGAAGTCATCAAAATTGGAAATAATGCAAGTTATGAATGGCACAAACACAAGCTTGTCTACCGGCTTCTAGAATTTTCATTGTAATATCCCGGTAGGGCATTCGAGCTTACAATGTAAGTAGTTATGCTTTGTCTTGTTCAGTCCTGTGATAACCCTGGAGGCAGGGAAAGTTAAGGAATCAAAGACTGGAAGCAGTAAAGTCTCCACCCAAGGGTGACACAGGTAACTACTGGCAGAAGCCTCGAACCTGGGAGTTTGGGCATCATATCCCCAACACCACATTATCTTTTTGATAGTATATTAAGGAAGTTGAAAGATACTGAGAGTATAAAGAGTATGTGCATTTTACTTTTTTTAAAAAAGATTTTTATTAATTTGAGAGAGAGTGCGTGCGAGAGCACAAGGAGGGTGAAAGGCAGAGAGAGAGGGAGAAGCAGACTCCCCGCTGAGCAGGGAGCCTGATGCGGGGCTCAATCCCAGGACCCCGAGATCATGACCTGAACAGAAGGCAGACTGAGCCACCCAGGTGCCCCAAGAGTTTCTGCATTTTAAGGGTACAGGGTCTGGAGTCAAAAAGCATTGTAGATCTCCAAATTTGCATCATCCTACTAAAGAGTTTTCAAGGGTAATTTTGACTCTACACAAATTTCACCCTCAATGTTGACATTAGAACCCAATAGAACGAATTGCACTCTTTCTAAAGGCTGCTATGAAGACAAAATAAAATAGTGCATGTAACGTGCTCAGCACCATAGCTGTTATGGAGTGAGTGCTCAGTTAATGCCTGTTGAATAAATACATGGACAAAATAGTAAGAACTTATTTACTATGTGCTGGACACTGTCCTAGGTGTTTGCATGTATAAACTTATTGAAGCCTAGGAGATAAATGGTAGTGTTTTGCCCCATTTCATAAATGGGCTCTTAGTCAGTATAGTATATTGCCTTTCATGTACAAGAAGAGAATTTACTCTCTTGGGTGTTATATTTAATTCCTAACACTCAGACCACTATCACACAAATATTCCTGCCAACTATAATTAGGGGCTCTAGAGACCACTGGTCTGGTGTTGGGCACCCATTCTGATGCCCTATATCCCACACCAAAGGTACCTCCAGCTCATCAGCACAAGTGCAAGATTCCAGACAGCGGGAAGACCATGGAACATCTCTCCTTCAGATTGCCCTGCTCTTCCAAAAGCTAACACCCCCTCATCTGGAATCCTAGGTCGTGTGAGTCAGAATGGCTCTAAGAAATAGTTGATCCACATATTTTTTGAGAGCTGAGAACAGAGGCCCAGAAAGGAAAGCCACTTGCTCAAGGTCACGCAATAAGTGAGTGGCCCATCTGGGCCTGGAGCCCAAACTTTCTGGTGCTAAAGTTTCCACGTGACTCTGTGCTGACTTTCCTGAACACTTCTTTCCTCCATGTTTGATGGTCCTTCATTCAGTGACCTCAAAACCCAAAGACAGCAAAGGCGAGGCCCATTGGAGGAGGACATGGGAGAGGCGTTTGGCATGAGTCACACATTTCCAACTGGTCCCAACTTGAGACTTCTGATGAATGTTCCAAATGGTGATATGCTAACATGACTGAGAGAGGAAAGGTACATCGCAGGAGAGCAAGGTCAGGGGTGAGGAAAGTGAGGAAGGCACATAAAACCGAAGGGGGCTGGATCCTGGAGTGAGCGCTTCACCCTGGTCCTGCCTCTGGTGCATCCGAAGCTTCAAACCTGAGTCTCGTGACTGGTCTTCGATGTTCTACTAATGAATATATTTTAAAATAAATCCACTCATTACCTGGTGATGAGCCTAACTCTACAGCATCATATTTTTATTAGTAAAAACATTAAATGTCAACATCTAAGATGTGCCACCATTTTGTATCTGCTTGCGCATTTCATGATTTTTTTAAATAAAGCAAATGCCTCCAAAAGTGTCAGTGCCCTCCGTGAGCTTCTCAGAAATGGAAATGCCTCTAAACACAGAAATATTTTCGTTTTGCTCAGGAGACTGCTCTGGGCATAGATGCCTCAATCTCTGGCCCTTGCCCTCCCCTCTTCATTCCAGCAACAGCACTTGGGACCTCAAGACAAATGCCCTCAACTTCTCTCTCTTCCCTTCCCTGTAGCCTTCCAAGCCCAACCCCTGCATCCCTCATTCCTCATCTACTCCCACTGACCTTTCCCTCAGGTATTTCATGGGCATCCTCCTCAGATCACAAAGAATTTCATCTCTGGGTTTGTGGAGCTCTCTGTTGGGGCGTCTATGGGGCTTCATGTATAATTAACAACAATCCTGCTACACATGTTTTCTATTAGCAATTCAGGCTCTTTTAGGACTTTTTAAAACATACTTTGCAATTCACCAAAATTCTAAGAGGCATTTAAATAGGAAAAATCCATAAAAGCACAGAATGTCTGGGGTTTCTGGAAGGAGGCTTTAATAAAGAACTTCTCCCCAGAGAAGCATTTCCTGAAATGCTTTCTGCTCTGCACCACAAGTGTCTCCACATGAGTACAAGACTAAATCTCAGGTCTCCTCAAAAACAATGTCAATGGAATTCATTAAAAAAAAAAAAATGGTCCCAGGTTACCATAACAACCAAGGTTCCAACATCATGTTGACTAACTGCAAAGTGATATGATCAGGAAGACCAAAGCAGAGCACAAAAGTATCAGGTTGCTATGGCAACTGGATATACAGAAAATGGGAGTTGTTTCAATGGGGAAGTTTCCAGTGCAAAAGTAAATGTAAAGCATACTTCCAGAGCGAATGATCACCCAGGAAATTTCTACATTCATCAAGAGTTACCCCATTATTTTGTTTGGTTGGCAAATGAGACAGAAACTGTATCAGTTAGTTATTGCTGTATAACAAATAATTGAAAAACACAGTGACTTTAAGCAAGAGCCATTTTTCCCCCCTCAGGAGTCTATGGATTGGCTGGAAAGTTCTGCTCATCTGAGCTGAGCTCAGGTTATCAGGTTCATCTGGACTCATTCAAGAGTCTGCAGGCACTAGCAGGCCAGTTGGGGGCTGGTTAATCTCAGAAGGCATCCGCTGAGATGACTTGGTTTTGTTCCACGTAGTCTTACACCATCCAGCAGGCAACCTTGGGTATGTTTCTCATGGCCAAAGCCAAATCTCTGAAGACCTCTTGAACCAGAACTGTCAGACCAACATTTCTACCATATTCTATCGACTAAAGCAAAGCACAAGACCAGCCTAGATTTAAAAGATATGAGAAGAGACTCCATGTTTTGATGGGAGAGGCTACAACATTCCGTTGCAAAGAGTGTGGATAGAGGCAGGAGTTGGAGAACTGGAGGCATTTTTGCAAACATTATACCAAGATGCCAACTTTTGCATTTAACATGCCCTTGAGCTCACACACAAAAGCCAAAAATGCCATTATGGAAGCATGGAAAGATGGAGGGAAAAAAAAGCCGAACATGCAAAAGTCAAACAATCCCCCTACATATTAAAAGGCATTTGGTTTCCAGGGAGCAGAACAATATCATAAAATGCCAAATGAGAGCTCAATGTATTAGACATGATTTTTGATCATGTATTTTCAGGATTTTGGGCTTAGTCTTTAATTTTATTCCCTTCCTTCAAAACTGAACAAAGTCAAGTGACCACTTGAACCCCACAGGGCATATAATTGAGGCTGGATAGGAGATTGCTGAAATATTCATTCATCAGCTGATGGAGAGAGGCAGTTTGGTGAAGTGATTAGAAGTATGGGCTTTAAAGGCAACTGGGTCCAAATCTTC
Organism: Zalophus californianus; assembly: GCF_009762305.2. Classification (NCBI taxonomy): domain Eukaryota; kingdom Metazoa; phylum Chordata; class Mammalia; order Carnivora; family Otariidae; genus Zalophus; species Zalophus californianus. Next base: position 93,928,840 of record NC_045604.1, on the reverse strand, counting down.
TCTCAAACCCTACTTACATGAATTTAGGTATGATGCCTGACCTCCATGATCTCCACTAATCTCATCTGTAAAAATGAAGGTAGAATATTTTATTGATCTATTTTATTGATCCTAAGATACACTTTTCACTTTCCAATATCTTTGAAATTGGGTTATACAATTGATGCCATATTAAAGTCAGACATAAAGGCGCCTGGGTGGCTCAGTTGGTTAAACGTCTGCCATTGGCTCAGGTCATGATCATGGGGTCCTGGGATCGAGTCCCATGTTGGGCTCCCTGCTCAGTGGGGGTCTGCTTCTTCCTCTGCCTCTGCCCCTCCCCTTGCTCATGTGCTCTCTCTCAAATAAATAAATCTTTAAAAATAAATAAATAAATAAATAAATAAATAAAGTCATAAAAGTGTCATGTGTTCTATTAATGGCATCTTAGATTCAATGAATATGGTGGTGGCTGCTTCAGAGGGTTGAGTTGATCTATGCTGATTGATGAGAAAAGTGTCTATTGCTAGTAAGGGCTCAGTAAATGTGAGTCAGGAGGAGGAGGAAAATCCATGTTTGGTGTATGTGTTGGTAGTTTAGGAAAGTAGACATACAATACAGTCACATTCAAGTTGTGCACAGTTTGAATATTTGGAAGACGAGGACAGTCTGAATCTGCTTCTAGATGGTGTCTTTTTGGGGAGAAGTGGATAAACTGAACTTCCTTGATCACTGGTTAGTGTTAGCAACAATTTTTCCTTGACTGCATATAACCCTCCCATTAACCGTAGGAGGATGATGTCATCTGCCCATTTTACTGAAGAATCAGTGAGGTGGAAAAATGTGGTTAGGGTCACAAAGTCAATTAGTGGCAGGAAGAATCCATATATCTGATTCCAAACTGTCTTCATTCATCTCTCCTGAGGTATGAGAACAAGCAAGAGAGAGGAGCACGAGGGGCTCTGTTGTTTCAATGCTCAGAATTATTGTGCTGAATGTGAAAGTGGGTTGGCAGCCAGTCAATGCTGATTCAGAACTTCTCTGTAGAAGATGCTCAGAGGCAGTAATTTGGTTGGAAGCAAGCCTGGGGCTTTGTGCTATGGGCTGAATATCTGTGTCCCCCCTCCAAATTCAGTCCCCCCTCAAATACACAAGGGGACTAGATGATGAGGGGGGAGCATCACAAAGGGTATGAGAGCCCTTAATAAAAAAATCCCGAGAAAACTCCTCTGTCTCCTTCCACCACACGAGCTCACGGCCAGAAGATGGCTGTCTGCAATGGCTCCTCGCCAGACAGTGATTGTGCTGGCACCCTGATCTTGGCCTCCTCTGTCTCCGGAACTGTGAGAAATAAACTTCTGTTGTTTGTAAGTAAGACAACTTGGTACTATAACATTTTTTCTAAGCAGCCCAAATGGACCAAGACAGTCGCAGATGATGTTTCCAGAGGAAACATGCAATTTTTACTTAGATTGTATGTTAGTTTGGGGGTGGGTTGGAAGTGTTGTTAATAGAGATTAGGGTGGACAAAGCCTCCCCCAAAGCAATCACTGTAAGATGCTATAAGCTCTCCACCTCTCAGATCCATGGGCTTACAGAAAGCTTCCGACCCAATCAAACTCCTTAGAGTCCCCATATGGCTTTATCCATGGCTGCACCCACGGTCCTTGGCACAGACCCTGTTGCTGATTATTTACGACATACGATTTACTCATGCCTATACAACCCCAAAGGCATTCCTTCTGTATGCCCACCTGGTGGCCTAATGAACAGATGTCCCTGAACTTCACACACGGCAAAGGGATCTCCTTCCTTCAGTCATAGGATAACTCTGGAGTGAGACCCTCATTTCAAAGTGAGAATCAAGAAATCATCTGGAATTTTGCAGAGCCGCATAGGCAAGAGTAATTCAGTTCTGTACTCCAACTGCACCTTCACAGGTACATGCTGTTTTTCTGTAATTAACCTTTCATGTGTCTCAACATGGCAACTGTTGGTGGTGGGGCCCATATCAGGTACATTTCCATCTACCTGAGGCACAGGTGCCTGCTGGGAGTCGTCCAGGTTTCCTGCAGATGCTCCGTGAATGAGTAGATGGAAAGGGTAGAGACAGCAAGGAAGAGAAGGAAAGAGGACCAAGGGACCAAAGGAGGAAGAGAGGAACACCTTCCACGTTTGTTCATTTCAGAGGTAGGATACGTCTTCCCTCAGTGAACATGGCTAATACAAACTGATGCAGTGATAGATAGTATTATTCCTTCCAGAGGGAACCATCTTAGTCAGTTTGGGCTACCCTAACAAAGTACCACAGACTGGGTGCTTCTAAACAATAGAAACTTGTTTCTCACATTCTGGAAACTAGAAGGTCCAAGATCTGGGCCAACATGGTTGGGTTTTGTTGCAGACTTTCAGGATGCAGACTGCCAACTTCTCACTGTGTCCTCACATAGAAAGAGAGAGAGCTAGCTCTCTGGCCTCTATTCACAAGGACTCTAATCTCATTCATGGGGGCTCCACCCTCATGATGTCATCACCTCCCAAAGGCCCCACGTCCTAATGCCATTACATTGGGATTAGAGTTTCAACATATGAATTGAACACATGGACACACAAACATTCAGTCCATAATGGGAACCATCCACTAAAATGTTCAGTCTCATGCAGAAAGAATACTCTTCACTCCAACTCCCTTAGCAAATTCGTTGTGAATGAAGTTCAGGGCAAGGAAAATGAGAGTATAACTGAGAAGTCTAACTTCTTTTATCAAACAATTAGCTCATTTCCCTTACCTACCTCATGAGAACACTTGGCTGCCTCTGTTGTCAACCCCTCCCCCCATATAGGTATCTGTATCAAAAGCAGTTCACTTGCAAAGCAAGTCTTGAGTGGGTCTTCCTGTGTTTTGCATTTTGGGTCCCTAGTCTTGGTTATGAGATCTTAATGACATGGCATGTCATACCCAATACTCAACACATAACATATATTCAGAAAGGTCATCTCAAACAACACCCTCTGAACTTGGTGAAAATCCATCCAGTTGTTTTGGGTGATGTCATAACATAAAAATAGGCACAGATTTATTATCATGGATAAGATGTAGACACTTGTCTTACTTTTCTTTCTTCTATCATGACTAAAAAGCTAGTGCAAAGTTTTGGTACTTGGTCTCTGATTTTCTTCATTCTGGACTTCTTCATATCAGGATCTGGTTTCTATTTATGTCTGGTCTCCTATAACTGGGCTGGTGTACAGAACTCGGACACTAGGGCCTTCAGTAAATGTGGCAATCCACGGGCATAATTTTCCCTCTCTTCCTTTTTAATCTCTTGCCTTGTGCTTAAATCTCTGTTGATGGTCTACTCTTACTGCACTGTTTTTTGCTTTTTTAGATTTTATTTATTTATTTATTTAGAGAAAGAGAGCATGAGCAAGGGGAGGGGAGAGGGAGGGAAAGAGAGGGAGAGAATCTCAGGCAAACTCCATGCTGAGCACCTAGCCTGACTTGAGGCTTAATCTCACGACCCTAAGATCATGACCTAAACTGAAATTAAGAGTTGGATGCTCAGCCAACTGAGCCACCCGGGTGCCCCTTACTGCACTGTTTTAATTCAACTTCAAATTTGCTTTACTATGGGCTAGGGGTAAATAGCAAAATACCTAAAAATATGTTTCTAGTTGGCATCTCGAGTTCTGGGCTTTCCCTGCTCTGTCCTGGCCTACACCTTCTGCCAGATTCATTCCTTCAACCCTCATGCTCAGAACCTACAAGGATTGGACAAAAGAGAGACAAATCAAGGAGTCTATCCCATTTACAATTGCACCCAAAACCATAAGATACCTAGGAATAAATTTAACCAAAGAGGCAAAGGATCTGTACTCAGAAAACTATAAAATACTCATGAAAGAAATTGAAGAAGACACAAAGAAATGGAAAAACGTTCCATGCTCATGGATTCGAAGAACAAACATTGTGAAGATGTCAGTGCTACCTAGAGCAATCTACACATTCAATGCAATCCCTATCAAAATACCATCCACCTTTTTCAAAGAAATGGAACAAATAATCTTAAAATTTGTATGGAACCAGAAGAGACCCCCGAATAGCCAGAGGAATCTTGAAAAAGAAAAGCAAAGCTGGCGGCATCACAATTCCGGACTTCCAGCTCTGTTACCAAGCTGTCATCATCAAGACAGTATGGTACTGGCACAAAAACAGACACATAGATCAATGGAACAGAATCGAGAGCCCAGAAATGGACCCTCAACTCTATGGTCAACTAATCTTTGACAAAGCAGGAAAGAATGTCCAATGGAAAAAAGACAGTCTCTTCAACAAATGGTGTTGGGAAAATTGGACAGCCACATGCAGAAGAATGAAACTGGACCATTTCCTTACACCACACACAAAAATCGACTCCAAATGGTTGAAAGACTTAAACGTGAGACAGGAGTCCATCAAAATCCTAAAGGAGAACACAGGCAGCAACCTCTTCCACCTCAGCCACAGCCAACTTCTTCCTAGAAACATCGCCAAAGCCAAGGGAAGGAAGCCAGGGCAAAAATGAACTATTGGGATTTCATCAAGATAAAAAGCTTTTGCACAGCAAAAGAAACAGTCCACAAAACCAAAAGACAACCGACAGAATGGGAGAAAATATTTGCAAATGACATATCAGATAAAGGGCTAGTATCCAAAATCTATGAAGAACTTATCAAACTCAACACCCAAAGAACAAATAATCCAATCAAGAAATGGGCAGAAGACATGAACAGACATTTTTCCAAAGAAGACATCCAAATGGCCAACAGACACATGAAAAAGTGCTCCACATACCTCGGCATCAGGGAAATCCAAATCAAACCTCAATGAGATACCACCTCACACCAGTTAGAATGGCTAAAATTAACAAGTCAGGAAAAGACAGATGTTGGAGGGGATGCGGAGAAAGGGGAACCCTCCTACACTCTAGTTGGGAATGCAAGCTGGTGCAACCACTCTGGAAAACAGTATAGAGGTTCCTCAGAAAGGTGAAAATAGAGCTACCATATGATCCAGCAATTGCACTACTGGGTATTTACCACAAAGATACAAATGTAGGGATCCAAAGGGGTACGTGCACCCCAATGTTTATAGCAGCCATGTCCACAATAGCGAAAGTGTGGAAAGAGCCAAGATGTCCATCGACAGATGAATGGATAAAGAAGAGGTGGTATATATACACTATGGAATATTATGCAGCATCCAAAGGAATGAGATCTTGCCATTTGCAACAACGTGGATGGAACTGGAGGGTGTTATGTTGAGTGAAATAAGTCAATCAGAGAAAGACATGTATCATATGACCTCACTGATATGAGGAATTCTTAATCTCAGGAAACAAATTGAGGGTTGCTGGAGTGGTGGGGGGTGGGAAGGATTGGGTGGCTGGGTGATAGACATTGGGGAGGGTATGTGTTATGGTGAGCACTGTGAATTGTACAAGACTGATGAATCACGGAGCTGTACTTCCGAAACAAATAATGCAATATATGTAAAGAAAAAAAAGAAGAAGAAGATAGCAGAAGGGGAAGAATGAAGGGGAGTAAGTCGGAGGGGGAGACGAACCATGAGAGACGATGGACTCTGAAAAACAAACTGAGGGTTCTAGAGGGGAGGGGAGTGGGGGGATGGGTTAGCCTGGTGATGGGTATTAAAGAGGGCACATTCTGCGTGGAGCACTGGGTGTTATGAACAAACAATGAATCATGGAACACTACATCAAAAACTAATGATGTAATGTATGGTGATTAACATAACAATAAAAAATTAATTAAAAAAAAAAGAACCTACAAGGATTGCCCATAGCCCATGAATCATGTTTACACTATTCTGGCAGACTTCAAGTCTCTTCTCAATCTGGATCCCACATACCGTGTGTTCACTCTAATCCCCAGCCGTTCCAGTGAGGCTGTTCATTCACCTCACTATGGTGCTTGTGCACGATGCCTGGTCCTACTCTGGGCCTCTGTTCATGGTCTCTCCACACCTAGGCTGCCACCCCTTCTCCCCTCTATTCCCTCAAGAATGTCCTAAACATTACGACAGCCATTGGCTACTTTTTTGAGGCTAGTAATGAAAAATCATTAACATGTTAAAATTGAGTTAGGTTTAAAAATCCAGATTTCCATCATCTCTTGAAATAGTGGAAGATTTGTCTATACTGGACTTGCCTTCCTACATAACATGTTGAGAGGAGCTGAGAAGAGTTGAGAGGAGTAACAGGTGGCTTCTTTAAAAGAGGATTGTATTACCTGGCTCACCACAGTCCCCACCACACAGACAACACACCTGTAAACACTAGCCCCATTCATCCTGTACATTACCCACCTAGCTTCTTATTTATTTTAATCGTGAACTTAATGGAAGCCCTAAGACCAAATTTAAAGGTATTTTCTCCATAAAGTATATCTCAATTGTGTTTTGGTTGTTTCCCTGAGGAGATAAAAGATGTTGATTTTCAACAAGAATGTTCTAATTTACTGGAGTTTACAATTACCCACAGTTCTGTTGGAATCCTGGGGGTTCACAATAGTCTTCCAAACAACCCTCCCTGTGTCCAGCCCCATTCACACAGCTGGGACTTTCCTCACAGGAGAGAGGTCATTTCAGATGGCCTCTAATGTCTTTTCCAATTCCACTCAATATGGTTCTGTGATCTCTCTCCTACTCAGTTTCTCCCCATCACATCTCATGATGAGGCCGAGCATGGTCTTGTTAACTGAACACAGAAAAAACACACAGGGAACAGTCAGGGGCTATTCAGTGAACCAAAAGGATTGGGGAGGATGTTAGGAATGATGGAGATGGTGAGATTTAGCTCTAAGCTACAGGAGAAAGACTAACCAAGAACCAGGGAAAGAATGGACATATTCATGGGATAGGCTCAGCATAGGGTATAGAAGCATCCCAACAGCATAGGATGCATGGCAAGGAAGCAGGTATGTGTCCAAGAAGTGGGCTAGCTAGCCAGGCTCCAGGAACCTGGTCAAAGTTTGGGTGTATCTATCTCATCCCTGGGGGCAAAAAGAGAGCGGTAAGAGGAAGGTGGGTCCTCATATGGCTGATAGCACCAAGGAGGTTAACACGGAAGCAATCTAGATATGAAGAATAATCAAGACTCCCATCTATGAAAGTGGCACGTGCACCAGTCACTGCTGAGCATGAGAGAGAGAGAGAGAGAGAGAGAGAGAACACACCTTATTACTATGCCCATTTTAGAGATGAGAAGACTAAGGCTAAGAGCATTAAATAGCAAATTAGTGTTGCATCCAGGAGTTGACCCAGATCTATTTTAGTCCAATGTCCCTGTCTCTAACTTCTTTGAGCTGGATCTGAAAAATTTGGTTGGATCTGGATTTGGGGAATCTGACTGAGGCAGAAAATTAACAGTTGGATAGTGGACACATGCTCTGTTAACCACTCAATGTTCATTAGCCTCTTCCTCCTGCTTTTAGTCCATCAGTAAGGAGAGCTCCGTCATCAACTCCAGAATGTGGAACACATAACCCAACCTAGCTAATTGGCATCGCTCACTCATTTGTTCAAGGAAGAGCATGTGATCTGAGCCCATCTAATCAGGATGAATCTCAGGAATTTTATAGGAGTTACTGGAGGAGAAGGAAAAAAAGAGCTCTTTTTCTCTATGGGACTTGAATCTTGGGAGAATTTGAAGCTAACCCTGCTGCTGGTTCCATCTTATCACCATAAGAGCAGAATTAGTCCCAGAATGAGGTCGACAGAGAAATCTGAACCCTAAGATGGAAGAAGAAAGAGAAACAGAAACAGAGTCTTGGTGATGTCATTTGAGCCCAAGTCAAACCACACTTAAAGCTAGAATAGCCCTCAAACTCTTTATATTCCTGCCAATCAACTCCTAGCTGCTTAGACCAGTGTGGTCAGGTTTTCTGTCATTTATAATGAACACGTCCTTCCCAAATTGTGGGCATGAAATAAAGTTAGAAGTATGTGAAGCGCCAAATTATCTGGCCAAGATTTCTTAAATCCACCCTCCTTCTGGTCATAATGGTTCCCAGATGCTGGTAGGCAGCCAAGATGGTGGGCGGAGGTCAAGGAGAGTCTGCAGAAAGAAGAGAGGCATAGAGACTCGGAAGCGGGTAACTTAACACTACACCTGACACCAGGACCACACCGTTCAGCAGTGTGTGCTATGAACTAAACAATCTCCTGTTAGAGAGAGAAAACACGGTGTCCACAGTCACGCTCAAGTAATTTATTAGTGCTTTTTGAGATGACGAACAGGCATATGGCGAAAGGAGTCTGTGGAAATAATTTAATTAGACTTAAAAATGAAGAAGAAGAACGAAAGACAAGAAAACCATTGACAAATTTCCACATCAAAAGCTGTTCAAAACACTGCATCACCATGGGATTGGGGATGCGTGCGTGTTCTGCCTTGAATAGAGAATCTGCTCAGAGAACAAGAACAGAGAAGGAAACAGGCCCTTTAAAGGATGGGACCATGTAACAAATGGTGTTCCTAAAGGATCAAAGATAGCACTTGTCTTACTGAACATTCGTACAAAAGTTTGAGGATTCACTGCAGAGTAGAAAACCCCGACGCAATGGATAACTATGCATTCTTCCACTTAGTGTGAAACCAGAGGGAAGGGAGAGAGACTCCAACTGGAGCCCCCGGCCACTCGGTAATCAAGGACTGATCGGTTAATTACAAACCCAAGTGGATCCATCGCAGGCTGGTGTTTGAAACTACTCTAGCTCTCACGGGCATTTCCAGACCACAGAGAACCAGACAGCGCTGCCTTCTTCCTCAACACAGGATCTGGTAGAATGTTGAATTAGATGCTTAAATCAATATGTATTAGTTGTTACACCAGAATTCAGAGGACGCCTGTGCCATGCCTTGGCCATCTCATCTCCTGCCTGGTAGCCAATTGGAGAACTATATTGAGAAACAGCCCCCGGTCCTGTTATGGCTGAGTGTCAGTGTTATGATTGATTGGCAAGGTCTTGCGGGTGGGGTTGGGGGGAAGCAGGGTGGAGCGCAAAAACACCGAGTGTCTGAAGACTCCATACAAACTCTGAGCTGTCTGAAGGCGGGAAGCAAGGCACTCGGGCTGGAGTAGACTTTAGCAACTCAGTGGCCACCAAGAAATTCGCAGAGCAAGGGAGGGAGGCACCAGCTCTTGCAGAGCTGATGTGGAGTCTACTCGGATGGAAAAGGTTCCAACTCATGGGTACCCTGGTGTGTAGCAGCCCGAGACATCCCTAAGCCTCCAGCACAAGGAGAGCATAGGTCCGGTTCAAATTGCTGCAAATTACTTCCCTCCCGGGGCTTTGGTTCATCTTACCTCTTAAGGAGACTGAGTAAGTCCTCCGATCTTTCTTTGGGGGGGCAGAACTGGGTTTCTCTGAATTGACCAGAGGGAAAACCCCTAATGCACAGACTCAGGGCTCTGACAGCAGTCAACACAATCACGAGTAGAATGTGAAGAATAATATAGTTTAAAGTGTGCTATACAATAGCAGTGTAGTAGTTGACCCGTGGTCAACCTCTGTCCAGAAGCAGGTGATCCTCCTTCTGACAAACGGTCAGAGGGTCAGAAGTAGCCTAACACTACCTCACAGCACCTATGTGACTCATCCCATTTTATCTCATCACCTGGGCATTTCATCACCTCACATCATCACAAGAAGAAAGGCAAGTACAGGACCATCAGTATTTAGAGAGAGACCACATTCCCCTAACTTCTAATACACTATATTGCCATGATTGTTCTATTTTATTAGTAGTTATGTTGTGAATCTCTTACTGTGCCTCCTTTATAAATTAAACTCTACCGTGGCTGGGTATGTATAGGATTGAGTGTGATCCCAAGTTTCAGGTGTCCACTGGGGTGGGGTTCTCGGACCGTTTCCCCCGCGAATAAGCAGGGGAGGCTGTAATACAGAGGATTTTACGTATTTCAGAGTGCAATGTGTTCACCGTCCTAGAGCAACTCATTTAATCCCATCTTGAACCCCAGGGATGTGTTATCATTATGACAGCTCAGGGAGACTGTGTGTGTGCGCTCTGCCTGCTTCACCTAGTGAAGAATGGCCCCCGGGAACCTGGCGAAGATCAGGCATATTTGGGAGCCAGTGACTTCCTGGATGGATTGGTTCATTAAAGCCAGCTTTTCTGACCCGAGTTTAGCACCTGGCTTATTTTTCCAGTATGGGTACCTAAAGGATCTTCTCCTCCCTAGGGCCGTACATTGTTAGGTTTCGTGCAAACAGTTCTGTCTCTTCTGGCCTGCTAATTTTCTCTGAAAAAGCCGGATTTCACACCTGACGGCCAATAGTTGAGAAAAAGAGAAAAGGAGAGATTGTGAGACACACACACACACACACACACACACACACAGAGAGAGAGAGAGAGAGAGAGAGAGAGAGAGAGAGAGAGAGAAAAGAAACAAGCCAAATACGCCAGTGTTCATTACCTTGAACCTGTCACTCTGACCAGTGCCCTCAACATAGCAACTGCTGCCCCTGGCTTTTCCCACATTCCATGTTTCTGGCTCTTTTTCCTTCTTTGAGCTTGAGACCAAGGATTGTTCCTCTGGCCCCCTGACTGATCCTGAGTGAATTCATCCTTCGGATCACACTCTTCCAACCTCCTTCAGGAAGGTCTGACCTACGGGGCTTCCCCGCTCAGCCCACACCTCCCAGCCAGAGTCTCCCCAGCCTCACCTCCTGCCCTGCAGGTTTGAACTTGGACGGTGAAGGGGACCAGCAAACGGTGCACCCTTGACACCTTGATACTTGCCCTTTGGAGTGGTCAGGACACCAGGGTCCAGCTCTACAGATCTGATTCTCCGACCTTGTTCACTCCCCTTCTGCCTCAGTTTCCCCATCTGTACAGTAAGGGGCCAGTGAGATGTTCCCTGAGGATGCTTCCAAAGCCAAGATTCTGGAATGATCTGCTTTCATGTGGAAGAAAGCAGAAGCACATATAAGGGAAGTGATTTGTAGTTCCCCATGAGTAGACTCCAGTCTGCCTTAAGGCTTGAGAGGGTGAAGCAGAAATGCAATGAGTATTCAGTGGGGCAATAAGGCCAAGATGTGATGGACAGGAAAGAATCCTGTAATCACCAAGCCTGAGAGAGCATGATCCATTAACTCCTTTTTAACCAGAGCTGCCGGGGAGCTGTCCACTTGCTGTGCCCAGGGACCTATCACCCCCCAGGGCTCAGGGCTGAGGGGCCATCTCATGCCGCTGCCTGACCCAAGGTCCACATTTAAGTCGGCCAGGAGGGCTGCATAAAGCAATGCACTCTAAAAATATTACATCACTTGGGACCTGATTTCTTTTTCTTCCTTTGACACATGGAAAATCCCCAGGAGTTGCTCTGAGCAGATGCCCAGCTAATACTCAAGTAACAGGCACTTGTACAGCCCCTGGCTCAGCCCCTTTCCCCTGCAGATGGATCAGAAAGGTTTGGTGACTTGCCAGAGATCATGAAGCCATGACTGCATCGCTCAGAGAAGATCTACAATTTGAAACTCTGTTAGTAGGGTCATTTTTTTCCAATGAACAGCTCCTGTTGTCTCCCACTTCTCCACCAGGACATGCTGAAGTGTCCCTTTTTCTGGGAAGACTTCTCAGATTGTCACCAAATTGTATTTTAATTCTCTCTCATATTTTCTGGGCAGGTCAGGACCCCTTTGGGGTCCACTCCCTTGGACTCCCAGTGCCGATGTCCCCGTACATCTCCTCTAATACATTCCAGATGGAGATCTCATTTGCTCCCAGCCTCTACGTGTCTCCCCTTCCCACTAACCCCGTGTGATGCTGGAGAAGTTACTCTCCATGAGCCCTGGGTTTCCCACCTACCGAATGGGCATAATACCAACATCACAACATCATTGCAAAGGTTAAATATGACAATATAATGTGAACTGTTCAATAAGGTAGACCCAGTGTTAATTATAAATATAAATACATCTTATAATACTAATAATGATATGTATATTGAACTTGTCATTTCTAGTATTTACATGACCAAGAATGCCAGATACGGGATGATCTGTGCGTTACCATGAACATCAAGAAAAAGTGACAAATAAATAAATGCCCCTCTGTCCTGGCTTATCACTGGGGGCAGCAGAAGGATGCCCTTTGTGACCTTTCTCAAGAAGCTGGTGGAGGGCAGCAGCAGAAGCTCTGTTTAGTGAACGAGAGGGGAGAGGCAGGGAGCTTCGAATGGTGAACACACCTGGATAAAGAGCAGCTAGAACATTCTCATCATCCTAGAGAGCCCACCTGAGCACCCAGCTTTACTCCTCCTGAAATGGCTCCTGGAGCCTCTCTGAGCCCTCTGCTCCTCATTCTTATTCGTGGAGCCCAGGGCCACACTTCCTGTCCGTAGCTTGAGCACTCTCTCGAGCCTTTGAATTCTGCTGGGGTCTTTGCCCCTAAAATAATAACCTGGTACTCTCCTATCCCAGCTCCCACCTTTTGGTTCCATTTTGGTGAAGATGGCCACTTTTCTTCCTTGACCCTTTCCTGATCATTAGCTCTCAAAAATTTCCACCCTGGCCCACTGGCCACAGCTCTGATTACTCCGATTACTCTGCTCAGCTCTCCTTGCCCCTTGATAAAAATTCAGAAGGCTTCAAAAGAGAGAGGCGTTTAAGCCTTGCACTGGTAGGTAAACTGAGTCAATTGAGAGGGGAAGTTAATATGAATGGACAAGAATTAGTATCATTCTGAAAAACCAGGGGTCTCGATGCATATTCTCTCTCTGTCTCATGAGGGTAAGGATATGTTAACGTGCAAATCCAACCTGTCAGGTATGGTACTGCATTCGAAGGTATCTTTATCAAATGTTCAATGAGCCTGAACCATGTAGATAGACAAGATCATTTAGATCTCTTGGCCCGAACTGTGATGCTTCACTGTCTACATGAATCAAATCAGTGAGACGGTTTGCATGCCACTTCCTTCTGGTCAACCTATATTCAACTGCTGTGAATTACAATATATGGGATGTTATCCATCCCAAAAACACTTAAGAAAAGAGGAAAGAAACTCAGCCTCCCTCTGTACCCTCACACACAGGCTCCACAGAGTGGAAGACATTTAGTAAAGGGATGGTGGCTAGGTTCAAAGGAGTTTAAAGTCAGCCATTTGGGGTTTCTTACACGGGAACTTGTTCTTCAAACCCATGAGTTTTGGTGTGTACTTGCAGCCTTAGCTCCATCAGAGGTAGCACCTAGAGCTAAGTGCTTCATTGATCCAACAGCAGTCATGCCTGAGGCTTGTCTCATAGTCCCTGTACCACCCAAGTCACTGTGCTCCCCAGCCCATGTCCATGACCCAAACACAGTGTCTGAGTCTCCCCTAAAGCTCCATCGCCATCATCACGTGCATGCCTGCTGTGATCTAGGCAAAGAACCGTGCTTTACAAATATCATCTCCTCTACCTTCACGACTGAGAACTGAGTCCCAGAGAGGCAAAATCTCCTAGCCAGAGCTGGCACATCTCAAGGCCAGCGTTAAGATTTAGGGCTGGGCCAGTCCCACCCCAAATCCTGTGCCTGCCTCTTTGACCTGAGCAGGCTGCATCCCTGCTGGGAGCCCAGACCGTCTCATTACTGATTCACATTAAAGAACAACTGTGGATGATCCAGAAAGACCACCTTGTCAAATTTAAGAAAGGATAACGGGGGATGTGGCAGGGCTGAGTAACTCTGAATTCAATCTCATAGGAACAAAATAGAACAATCAGATCTACTCTTTATCAGGTCCTCAGAGAACATCTAAGTCCAGGGGTTGAAAATGCATGTGACTTCAGGGGCCAGCTCTGAGATATTGGGGAGTCCAGGTTCTCTGCTGAATGGGGGAGCAAAGGTCCATTTGACCATTTCTGTGGTCAAAGGCAGAGCCCTTTACAAATGTTTGCTTCTCTTGCTTTGGAAACATGGTAGGATCGCACTGTCTCCACCTACTTAAACTCAGGCATGGCTGTCTGAATTGTTTCAACTAATGACAGGCAGGAAGAAGTGATATGTGACATGTTGAGAGCCAGAGCACTTCTGGCCACACTCTCCTTTCCCTGCCTTTCTGGTAGCAGACGTGTCTGTGTTACAGGGAGCCTCCATTAGCCTGGATCTTGATCCCCTGCTGATGCATGAGACATGTTCTTTTGAATGAGAAATAAACATTGTAACTTACTGAGATTTTGTTGTGATTGTTACTGCAAGGAAGCTTAACCTATATTGTTACACTTGCTTAAGCATTCATAGTAGATGAAAAGGAGAAGAAGGGAAAGAGGAAGAGGAGGAAGAGGAGGGAGGAGGGGGAAGAGGAGAAGGAGAGCAAGAGGGGGGAGGGGAGAAAATGAAAGAGGAAGAAGAGGAGAAGTGGGAAGGAGGAGAAGAGGAAGAAGAGGAAGAAGAAAGAAGAAGAAGGAGGAGGAGGAGGAGGAGGAGAAGGAGAAGAAAAGGAGAAGAAATAAGAAAGTAGGTAAGAGAATATGTTGGTTAAAAAAAAAATCACATATTATATGCTGTTTTTTGGGTGTCCAGACAAGTAAACTGGGTGCAGAGAGGTAAATATTTGACCTATACATCAGTTCCAAAGCTAGAAGCAAGATCGCCTTCTCCCTGCTGACTTAATCTTGGGTTGACTGTCCTGGGTTGGTAAGAACCATACTCCCTAAAGTCCAAATTTCAGTCTTCCTCAGAGAGAATGATCCATGTTCCATTCATATCATTATAACACCTGCTTCCTTCCCAAGACTCTATTGTCTAAATCTTCTGGAACCGGGGATATTTCTTTTTCTCTCTATTTCTGTGACTTTAGAGGATCAGACTGGATAATGATAGCAACAAGCACTAACATTAATGAGTTGTTCTAAGTGCTGCAATAAGCATTTGAAAGTGACATCTCACTTAGTCTTTGTAGATGAGCGACCTGAAACTTCCACCTGTTCTAATGGATCACTATAGAAAGACAACAAGGTTGTGGATTTATATGGGAAAGCGGATTTTTGAGGGGTGCGTCTTCCATTGCCCGGTTACGCATGTCGAGATAGGTGGGAGCTGGAAGGATGCCTGAAGGCTATCTGTTACCCATGGGAAGGCTGGAGCCCAGAGAGGGGAAAGGGCTTTGCTCAAGGTAACACAGTAAGTGAGGGGCCAGTCACCTGAGCTCAGGTGTCCAGTCTTGGGGTCTACCTCCCGTTTTCCAACAAACTTCATAGAATCATCTGAAGGCAACTAACAACACATCTCAAGCCAGAAACTGTCTCTGGAGATAAAGGTCCCCAGGGGGAGGCAAAGCAGCACAGAGTGCAGAGAAGAACCCAGAAACACGTGCTGGCTTCCAGGGCCAGGAAGCACCAAGCATCAGGAGGGGTGGGGAGCATGGCAAAGCAAGGGTCCCTTTGGAAAGGTCTGCAGCAACGAGCTCCAGCTGCTTGTCACCCTGGGGGAATATGGTACCAACACCGCCAGATCTTTGGAGTTTTCAGAATAAGAGAATGCTGGCTCTGGTGTTTTAAAAACTGCAGTATCCTGACTTTTAAACGTTGTCCCTCCCCCTCCCAGAAAAAAGAAAAGCAAGATGGGAGACAAAGAGATAAGTTTTGCAACCTCTGGACTGCGTAGGGTTGGGGGGAGGGGGGCAGTTCAAGGTAAAGGGAAGGGGAAGGAGTGGACAGTAGGGTATGCGGGTGTCAGCCCTGTCTGCTCACAGCTTCTTGCCAACACACACAAGGGACTCTCTACCTTGGCTGCAGAGCTATAAATGGTGAGCTCCCTGCGTTCTCCTCTCTAAATTCATCTCCTCCGTCGTTCCATTGCTCCCTCCAACACACCAAACTCATTCCCCCCACAGCACTGTTATAGAGTCAGTGTTTGTGTTTTCCCCTTAATACGTATGCTGAAGCCCTAACCCCTCCTGTGATGGTACTTGAAGATGGGGTCTTTGGGAGGCAGGTAGGTTTAGATGAGGTCATGAGGATAGAGCCCCCATGACGGGATTAGTGTCTGTAATAGGAAGAGGAAGAGACACACCAGGGCTCCCTCTCTCTGGTGAGAAGGCAGCCATCTATGAGGCCAGCAGACAGTCCCTACCAGGCACTGAATCTGCCCGCCCCGAGATCTTGAACTTCCAACATCCAGAACTGCAAGAAAGCAGTGTTGTTTTAAGCCAGGCTGTGGTGTTCCGTTACAGCAGCCTGAGCTGACTCAGACAGACACCTCTGCCCCTGGGGCTTTGTCCACCTGCAACCTCCACATCACTTACTCCTCAAGCCCACTGAGATCTTGGATCAAGTGTCACCTTCACCATACAGTACATCGGTAGGTTTTGATGTAGTGTTCCATGATTCATTGTTTGCGTATAACACCCAGTGCTCCATGCAATATGTGCCCTCCTTAATACTGTATGGTGACTAACATAACAAAATTAAATTAAATTGTTAAAAACTGTCACCTTCACAAGTGGGCCTCCACCATGGGTCCCCCATACTACGGGCCTCAGCTGTAAAAATGCTTGCCTGCCACCCCTCCCCATCACCTTTACCCATCCCTGAACTCACTGGACATACTGACATGCTCCTGTACTTCATATTATTCTTGTTTATTTCTCATCTGTCTCTCCCAATGTCAACATCAAGTTGCAGAAGCAGAGATGGGGCACGTCTTTTTCATTTCTGAATCTGCAGCGCTTAGACTAGCGTAGATCAGTCTCTTGTTTGTATGTGTTGGAAGAAAGGAAGAAATAAAGAGGAATGAATGGGAAGAAGGAAGGGAGACAGAAGGAGGGAGGGAAGGAGAAAGGGAGGGAAGAAGAAAAGGGAGAGGAAAGAAGGGAGAAGGAGGGAGGGAAGGATGGAGGGAGGGTAGGAAGGAGGGAGGGTAGGAAGGAGGGAATGCACGAGGGGAGGAAGGGAGGAAAGAAGGAAGGATGGAGAGGGGAGACAAAAAGAGGGGTAGTAAAAAACAGAGAGACAAAAGAAAGACAAGAGAGGGAGAAGGAGGGGGAGGAAGGGGACACTGAGCTGGGCACTCCGCGCTGCCTGGAATCCTGTTTTGTGGTCAGACAGAACCGAGTTCTACTCACATCTGCCCTACTCCGATCTGGGGGATCCTGGACTTAGCTCTTAATATCTCCAAGCCTCAGTGTCCCCCTGGGTAAACAAACACATTACTACTGACCTCGCGGGGTTTCTTCTAAAGATGAAGAGAGCTACGCTCTGAGAAAAAGATCAGCTCCACTAGCCCCGTAGAGGTGGGCTTCTGGGAATAAGGCTCATCCTCATCAGGAAGGCTGGTGGGAAGACAGCTGTGATTTCAGTGTGTGTGTGGGGGGGAAGCCTAGACAATCTGCATTTGGCTCCTGCAGTTGTCAGTCTCTGCTTGAGGTTTGCAGGGTAATTAAAGGCACAGTAGGCAGGTGTCATTAACTTGTTAACCTGAAGTTTTCTCCCCACCTCCACCCGCACTGGAAAAGAGACTGCAAATGAGTTCAGATGAACCAGGGCTGACTTAGATGGTTTCCTTTCAATTATTCTCCCTGGAGCTCTGTGCATTTGTTGGGCTTGTCATTAAAATTCAGGGGCTGCACTGCACAAATCCAAGACACCCCTCTAGATGAACACACAGTAGATGCCCCCCCGAAAAACTCACTGCTCCCACGGGGGATCCCTGACCTCCAAACTGTGGGGTCCCCTCCATCCCAGCTCCCCAGCTGCACAGAATGCTTTCACACTTCCCCCTAAATTGCCCAAGGTATGCAGTTGGGTCTTCTGAGTGGCATGCTTCTGAAGGCTTGCAAAGGCACTGATGCTCTGAATGGCACTTCTGAAACACTGAACATCAGGCTCCCAGTAATAATGCCAACCACGTGCCTTCGCACAATTTGCGGACCGGGTGCGAACGCCCCAGCTCATCTCTTGCCAGGGCTGACATGTGGGGTCTGTCTGGGCCCACGCTCAAAGAGCACAAACCACTGGATTGGGTGCCTGGCTAGTCAGAGGTGTGCTGGGAGTCACGGGTCAGTCTCGGACCCAGTAGCTGGGACCCTTTCTCAATCCCCGTTGTGGCCAGAGTACTTTGCATGGTAGCTAGCATATGGAAAGTACCCAACAGCTCTATGGATGACTGTTTGTTTCCAGAGATTCATACTATTATGTACTCCAGACTGTGTGGATGTATTCAATTCTGCTTTTAGAGAGAAAATAGAGGCATAGCCAATCTTCCTCGTTCATCTCAGGTGATGGGATGATGCCAGGCTAAGGAGTGCACGCACATGCACACACACACACACACGTTTACAAGTTCATTATTCTCTGGATGGTTCTCCCAATCACTGCAGCAGCCCTTCCTTGCCCCCCCCCCCCTTACCTTAGCCCACAAGAGCATTCCCCAGGATCCAGGTGTTGGCATTCCCCTTCATCATTTATGCCATGGCTTCTATTATTTTCCCCGTATTTTCTTTAAATTAGCCCACTTTAAAAAAAGAAAGAAACTCTGCTACCTTCAGGTAATCAAGAAAAGTTTTATATTCTTATTGGGAGTGGAAATCCAGAATCACCTGTCATAAATGAAAGCCAAGCATAAAAATCAAATAAGATGAAACTGACAGAATATTCTCAAATTCTAGCTAGATACCATTATTTTTCCAGGCTCTTAGTGTTCCTCTTTGCTCAATAGGGGACATTAGCAAATGTCAAGAGAGGTGGGAAAGGCATATTAGCACCCCCTGAGGTATTCTTCTCGAAAAACTGAAAGACAAATGAAAAGGGAATGAGGCTCCTGGCTGCGGGATCTGATGTGATTTAATGTTCCAGCCTAGTACCACTTAAAGCCTTGTCACATACAATCACACGTGTCCTGGTGTTCATACACAATCAGCGGCGTGTGTCCCTCGTGGGGCAGCAGTGATCTACGGGAAGGATGAGGTCCTGACTACCCCCAATATTATGCCGTACGATCTGGGCTTCATCCATGGACTTTTTCTTGCTGCCACCAGGACATACAATTGGTTGCAGCCATTAGGGGCTGAATTAGGTGCTTCCAAAATTCACATATTGGAAGCCCCAACCCCCAGTGCCTCAGAAAGTAACCGCATGTGGACGCGGGGGTCTTTAAAGAGGTGATGAAGTGAAAATGAAGTCATTAAAGTGGGTCCTAACCCACTACAACTGGAGTCCTCATAAGAAGAGGGATTAAGACACCAACACACCGAATGCAAGACCATGTGAGGATGCAGGGAGAGAGGGACCATTGAGAAGCCAAGAAGACAGGCTTCAGAAGAAAGCAACCCTCCTGACCGCCGATGTTGGTCTTCTATACTCCAGAATGGTCAGAAGATAAAGGAACTTTCTGTAAGCCGCTCTGTCTGTGGTCCTTTGTTACTGCAAGCCCGACAAAATAATACACAAATAGAAACGGCGGGGCTTCCCAAACTTTGCCTGTTCTCCCGATGCCCTGCCTCTTTCCAGGCCATTTTGTAGCATCTGGTTGAATCAGAAACCATGCCCCTCATCAAGCACCATTTGGAATGCTTCCTTCTTCATGAGGCGTTTTCCAATCACCCACACAAATGGAATCTCTGCTTTTGCCAAGACCCCAGCAGCTGTCTGTTCATGTTACTTGTCCACCATCATGGAGCCCCCACCTCTCCATTTCTCCTCTCATCAGGAACTCCTTGAGTGTAAGCCCAAGTCTTTCTAGAATCTAAGAGCTGAGTAAGCACACCTGCAATGGGACCGAATTAAGTACAGCGACATTACATGAGCTGACGGGATGCGGGAGGGGCGCTGAGGACATGAGGGCTTTAGAGACAGAGCCCCGGTTTGGGTTCTGCCTGGAGCTGTGTGACCCTTGGGGACATCTGGGGCACTCCCCAGCTTTCGTTCTGTCTCCTGCAAAACAGGGTTAATAACGGCACCCTGCAAGGTTGTTTTGAGGATTCAACTTGATAATGGGGGCTTCCAGGGCAAGACACCAGCTGGGAAACAACTGGATTCACTGTCCACTAACCTCCCACTGAAATATTCATGAAGATACACACACACACCAGTAAATGCAGCTCTGGGAACAAGAAATATTACTGATCAAAACCTTCTGGGCCCTTGAGGTGATTTCCACTAATCAAAGAAGGGAAGGGTCTCTGATGCAGAGAAATAGGAGCAGGCCCTTCCACCACAATGTCTCAGACTCAGGGGGTGGAGCCCGACACCCTGCGCCAACTGGAGGCGGGAGCTCCCCCACACTATGGGGAGCTCTCCCAGGAGGTGCCCATGGAGCTCATCCCTGAATCCTTCCATCCCTCTACTGAGTGCACACTTTCTATACTCATTCAGGGCTACAATGCCCAGTCGTGAAATGCAGCTATCACGCCACTCCTAAGTAGAAAAGGAAAGGAAGTAAGCAAGAGCCAAGAAACCAAGGCAGCTGCGGATTTCCAGGGTTGTTTTGCAAGGAAGGAATGAAAAGGAAGCATATCATAACAGTTAAGAGCACAGACTCCAGGGCCAGTTTGCTCAGGTTTGAATTCTGGCTCTGACACCTACTAGCTTTTAATGTTGGGTAAGTTATTTGGACTCATTTTTCTCATCTGCCAAATGGGGATACTGGGAGTATCAACCTTATAGCGTTATTGTACAGATTAAGTGAATGTAAAGGGCGTTGGAATAAGTGCCTAGCACCCTAGTAAGCACTGTCTAATGTTTGTTAAATGAACTATAGCCTAAGTGTATATATAGGTATCGCACGTGCACACACACACACATATTTCTCTGCAGGAAGAACAGATAGCAAATTCCTCCTGAGTCCTAAAGAAACACACCGGCTAAGTCTTCAAAGATGCCAGAAATTTGGTTCAGCATGGTGAATATCACTGATGTTTGAACAGCAACCGGAAGGGCCATGTGGGAAATAAAGATTGACCCACAGAGCCCAACATGAGCAAACAGCTCGAATAAGAACTCTTCTTGTCCTCATGTATAAAAAAAAAAAAAAAAATATCTCATAAGTAGAGCCAAAGCAAATAGAGTAAGAAAGTAGGACACAGCGTGCATGAAGCACAGTAGAATGTGCCTGGAAGAAGATATGCTATAGGGAACAAAAGAAAAATTCTGAACACCTATGTTTTATGGTCTCTATCAAGTGTCAGAAACTCAACGCACTAAGATTTAATAAAGCTGAAATGAGGGGTGCCTAGGTGGTTCAGTCATTAAGCGTCTGCCTTCAGCTCGGGTCATGATCCCAGGGTCCTGGGATCGAGCCCCACATCGGGCTCCCTGCTCCGCGGGAAGCCTGCTTCTCCCTCTCCCACTCCCCCTGCTTGTGTTCCCTCTCTCACTGTGTCTCTCTCTGTCAAATAAATAAATAAAATCTTTAAAAAATAATAATAATAAAGCTGAAATGATAAAATGACTAACTCAAATGAAGAGCATTGTTTGGGAACAGGCTAGATTGCACAGAAGACAAAAATAAGAGAATTAAGATGTGCATTAGGCATGATAAAGGAAAAGTTCATCTTCAACGGACAAAAATATAATCACTAATGTGAGAGGAAAACCAGGATGGTACAGAAGTGCAGAGAAACAGCAAAAAAGGATGAAAACATTGAGGGATGAGAAATTCACGACTGACAGTCATTCCTGAGAGAGAAGGCCAGAACATAAAAAAATCAACACTCAAAGCCTGGGCAGGTGCAGCGGTGAAAAATTCAGACACGATGCTTGTCTTAGCAAAGCTCACAACCCCAGCAACTGAGGAAGGCTCCCGCTGAGGGCAGTCTACGCTGGTAAGCCCACTCACTTTTCACCCTCCCGCGTTCTGTAAGTTCTGGTGCTGTGCTCAACTACGTCAGAATTCCCCACACGGAATCCCAAGCGATGCTGTTTACAACCTGTCACTGGCTCTTCTGGGTAAAAACACTTCTCTGGTCAAAGGAGTCTGGGCAAGATTTGTCAACTAAACCACAACAAATTTGTTACTACAGAATTGGAATGGTAAGATGCGTTATGCATGTTGAAGAAGGATCTATCTTGCTGCAGCTTCAAATTCAGAAAGGGTAGAGGTCATTTTTCCCAGTACTTTTGACCACAGTGTCAACCCCCACCCCACCCCACCTCCATATTTTTCATCTCTTGCCACAGCTACTGATGTCTCTCAGACACACTTGATAAATGCCAAAGTAGATCCCAACCAAGCAAATGCCGAGGTCATAACACTCAGGCTCTCACGGATGCATCCTCAGTGCTGCACCTGCAGCCTCTTGGGTGGCTGGACATACAAACTACACATTCACCCAGGTTATCTGTGTTTTTTGCAAAATCATGGTTGGGGAGCCCACGGTCAACCTTGCAGGAGAGCACTGAGATCCACGGACTGGTCAACAATCCATCCTGTCCCGGACCTTAAGTACCTCAGTTTACTCTTCCTGCCACTCTAGTGCCAGTGACCACAGGACATGGAAAAGCCCAGGGCCTCTGCTTCCATCCAGTTGTGGCTTCACTGGGACATGGAAGATTTGACCCTCTGGTGGTACTACAGCATCATGTTTACCTGGCCTCTTGCTCCAAACTAGTAACCTCTGCCACCACCCCAGGAATCTGGGCATCCTCCCAGCCTAGAAATTCCCCATACCAAGCCCTATCCACTGAGCTGGACTTCTGGGATGCCAAAATGGATCAGAATCAGAATGGATCAGAATCTCCATCTCTAACCCAGTTACCTCCTTTTAGCCCATGGCCCAGGCACACCTCTGGATAGCAGGCCCTGGTGCATCACCAGTGTCCCACCAAAATCCATGTGTAGATTTCCGCCCCTTCGCCCTGCTCCCTGAAGCTCCTGCGGCACCAGCATAACCATGAGGGCAGCTCTGATGGAGCATCTGTGGACGGAGAAACAGAGCTCACTCAGTGTAGGAGATACAGCTGGGCTTCCTCACCTATATAACATGCTGCAGCCAGGTCATCAGGGCAGGAAAGAGCAGAGATGCTGGAACTTGGCTGTCTGGGTCAGAATACCCACGGCAGTACTTTAGTAGCTGTATGATTTGGGGCTATTTATGGGACCACTCTGTCTCAGTTTCTTAATTTGTAAAATGGGGTTGATGGTGGATCATGGAGGAACCAAGTGGGAGACAGTGAAGCTGGTTAAGAGGTTCTTGCATTGATAGGAGCAAGATGGCAGAGGAGTAGGAGAAATGGATTTTGTCTGGTCTCAGGAATTCGGCTGAATAGGGATCAAACCATTCTGAACACCTACGAACTCAACAGGAAATCAAAGAAGAGAGTAGCAACAACTCTCTGAACAGAGAAGCGACCACTTACTGGAAGGTAGGCCGTGCGCAGACTTACTGGAAGGTAGGCCGTGCGCAGAAGTGAATCCCAGGCAATAGTCCGGAGGATAGACGGCGGGGGAGGGGGCCTCCGTTGGCCGCTTCTGGCAAGTGATAGAGCCGCGGAGCACAAAATCGGAACTTTTAGAAGTCGGCTCCGCTGAGGGACGTCGCTCCAGTGGCTAAACGGGGGGTGGAACCCTCGCAGGACAGTGTGGTCTCAGGACCCTCGGGGTCACAGAAAGACCGGGGGTGCCTGAGTGCGGCAGAGCTCCCAGGTATTGGAGTGGGGAAGCCGGCTGCAGAGACGGAGCCGAGGAGCGGGCTCTCAGCTCGGGGTTGCCATAAACTGTGATCTGCGGCCCAGTTGGGCCACTAATCCTCCAGCAGGGACCCAACAAGTGGCAGAGCTGGGGAGACTCCCCTCCTTCCCCCGGGAGGAGCGGCGCGGGAGTGCACCGCAGGGATCTGCTGGGTTTGGAGACTCCACACGGGGTCGGGTGCCAGAGACAGAAACGCTCGGTCACAGGACGGGTGAGCACGGAGTGCGGCCGGAGACCAGGGAGACGGGAGTGACTGACTGCTTTTCTCTGGGGGCGCACTGAGGAGTGGGGCCCCGAGTTCTCAGCTCCTCCAGGTGGAGATTGGGAGGCCACCATTTTAACCCTCGTCCTCCAAAGCTGTACCAGAGCTTGCAGGGAACAAAAGCTCCTGAGAGCAAACCCGAGCAGCTTGCTTAGCCCGGACCGACAAGGGTGGGGCAATTCCACCTCCAGCAAAGAAATTTGTGAACCATGGCAACAGGCCCCTCCCCCAGAAGATCAGCATGAACAGCCAGCAAGCCAAGACCAAGTTTACCAATCAAGGAGAACAGGAGAACTCCAACACTAGGGGAATACTGCACATAGAATTCATGGCTTTTTTTACCATGATTCATTAGTTTTTCAAACTTAATGTTTTTAAACGTTTTTTTTTTTAATTTTTCTTTTTCCCTTTTTCAACCAACATCTTATCAGTCCCTTTTTTTAAAAAAACATTTTTTATTTTTCATTTTGAGACTCATATTTTATCCCTTCATAGTAGTTACCCTTCTTTTTGGCATATATATATATATATATAAGTTGTTCTCTCTTTAAAATTTTGAGATACAGTTTCTTCTAACAGATCAAAATATACCCTAAATCACTAGTGTATGGCTTTGTTCTAGTCTCCTGCCTGATCACATTCTCTCCCTTTTTTTTTTCTTTTTTTTTTTTTAAATCTTCTTCTTTCTTTTTTCAAACAACTTCTATCGTATCAATTCCTTTTATAAAATCTTTTATAATTTTCATCTTTACAGTCATCTTCCATCCCTTCATTGTATCAACCCTTATTTTGTACATACATAAGTCTTTCTTCCTTTAAAATTTTAGGAGGCACTTTTTCTAACAGACCAAAAATGCCCAAAATCTAGTGTGTGGCACTGATCTATGCACTAGCCTGACCATATTTGATCATATTCGGTTGTTTTCGTATTGTTCTGTTTTTGTATTTATATTTTTCTTTTTGTTTTTTTTTCTTTCTTTTCTCTTTCTTTCTCTTACTTTTCCCCTGGTTTCAGGTCTTTTCTGATTTGTATAGAGTATATTTGCTGGGGATGTTGTTAACCTGTTAGCATTCTGTTCTCTCATTCATCTATTCTCCTCTGGACAAAATGACAAGACGAAAAAAATCACCTCAGCAAAAAGAACAAGAGATAGTACCGTCAGCCAGGGACCTACTCAACGGACATTAGTACGATGTCAGACCTAGAGTTCAGAATCATGACTTTAAAGATACTAGCTGGGCTTGAAAAAAGCATGAAAGTTATCAGAGAAACCCTTTCTGGAGAAATAAAAGAACTAAAATCTAACCAAGTCAAAATCAAAAAGGCTATTAATGAGGTGCAATCAAAAATGGGGGCACTAACTGCTAGGATAAATGAGGCAGAAGAGAGAATCAGCGATATAGAAGACCAAATGATGGAAAATAAAGAGGCTAAGAAAAAGAGAGAGAAACAACTACAGGATCACGAGGACAGAATTCGAGAGATAAGCGATACGATAAGATGAAACAACATTAGAATAATTGGGATGCCAGAAGAAAAAGAAAGAGAGAGAGGGCCAGAAAGTATAGTGGAGCAAATAATAGCAGAGAACTTCCCTAATGTGAGGAAAGAAACAGGCATCAAAATCCAGGAGGCACAGAGAACCCCTCTCAAAATCAATAAAAATAGGTCAACACCCCACATCTAACAGTAAAACTTACGAGTCTCAGAGACAAAGAGAAAATCCTGAAAGCAGCTTGGGAGAAGAGATACGTAACCTACAATGGTAGAAACATTAGACTAGCAACAGACCTATCCACAGAGACCTGGCAGGCCACAAAGGACTGGCATGATATCTTCAGAGCACTAAACGAGAACAATATGCAGCCAAGAATACTATATCCAGCTACGCTCTCACTGAAATTTGAAAGAGACATAAAAAGCTTCCAGGACAAACAAAAACTAAAGGAATTTGCAAACACGAAACCAGCCCTACAAGAAATATTGAAAGGGGTCCTCTAAGCAAAGACAGAGCCTAAAAGCAGCATAGATCAGAAAGGAACAGAGACAATATACAGTAACAGTCACCTTACAGGCAATACAATGGCACTAAATTCATACCTTTCAATAGTTACCCTGAATGTAAATGGGCTAAATGCCCCAATCAAAAGACACAGGTTATCGGATTGGATTGAAAAACAAGACCCATCGATATGCTGTCTGCAAGAGACCCATTTTAGACCCAAAGACACCCCCACATTGAAAGTGAGGGGGTGGAAAACCATTCACCATGCTAATGGACACCAAAAGAAAGCTGGGGTGGCAATCCTTATATCAGACAAACTAGATTTTAAAACAAAGACTGTAATAAGAGATGAGGAAGGACACTATATCCTACTTAAAGGGTCTATCCAACAAGAAGATCTAACAATTGTAAATATCTATGCCCCGAACATGGGAGCAGCCAATTATATAAGGCAATTAATAACAAAAGCAAAGAAACACATTGACAACAATACAATACTACTGGGGGACTTTAACACCCCCCTGACTGAAATGGACAGATCATCTAAGCAAAAGATCAACAAGGAAATAAAGACTTTCAATGACACACTGGACCAAATGGACTTCACAGACATATTCAGAACATTCCATCCCAAAGCAATGGAATACACATTCTTCTCTGGTGCCCATGGATATTCTCAAGAATTGATCACATGCTAGGTCACAAATCAGGTCTCAACTGGTACCAAAAGATTAGGATTATTCCCTGCATATTTTCAGACCACAATGCTTTGAAACTAGAACTCAATCACAGGAGGAAAGTCAGAAAGAACTCAAATACATGGAGGCTTAGAGCATCCTACTAAAGAATGAATGGGTCAACCAGGAAATTAAAGAAGAATTTAAAAAATTCACGGAACCCAATGAAAATGAAAACACAACTGTTCAAAATCTTTGGGATACAGCAAAGGCAGTCCTGAGAGGAAAGTATATAGCAGTAAAAGCCTTTCTCAAGAGACAAGAAAGGTCTCAAATACACAACCTAACCGTACACCTAAAGAGCTGCAGAAAGAAGAGCAAATCAAGCCTAAACCCAGCAGGAGAAGAGAAATAATAAAGATCAGAGCAGAAATCAATGAAATAGAAACCAAAAGAACAGTAGAACAGATCAACGAAACTAGGAGTTGGTTCTTTGAAAGAATTAACAAGATTGATAAACCCCTGGCCAGACTGATCAAAAAGAAAAGAGAAAGGACCCAAATCAACAAAACCATGAATGAAAGGGGAGAGATCACAACCAACACCAAGGAAATACAAACAATTATAAGAACATTTTATGAGCAACTCTATGCCAGCAAATTAGGTAACCTGGAAGAAATGGGTGCATTCCTAGAGATGTATCAACTACCAAAATTGGACCGGGAAGAAATAGAAAACCTGAACAGACCTATAACCACTAAGGAAATTGAAGCAGTCATCAAAAATCTCCCAACAAACAAAAGCCCAGGGCCAGATGGCTTCCTAGGGGAATTCTATCAGACATTTAAAGAAGAATTAATACCTATTCTCCTGAAACTGTTCCAAAAAATAGAAATGGAAGGAAAACTTCCAAACTCATTTTATGAGGCCACCATTACCTTGATCCCAAAACCAGACAAAGACCCCATCAAAAAGGAGAATTACAGACCAATATCCTTGATGAACATGGATGCAAAAATTCTCACCAAAATACTAGCCAATAGGATCCAACAGTACATTAAAAGAATTATTCACCACGACCAAGTGGGATTTATCCCTGGCCTGCAAGGCTGGTTCAACGTCCGCAAATCAATCAACGTGATACAATACATTAACAAAAGAAAGAACAAGAATCATATGATCCTCTCAATAGATGCAGAAAAAGCATTTGACAAAGTACAGCATCCTTTCTTGATCAAAACTCTTCAGAGTATAGGGATAGAGGGTACATACCTCAACATCATAGAAGCCATCTATGAAAAACCTACAGTGAATATCATTCTCAAGGGGGAGAAGCTGATAGCTTTTCCCCTAAGGTCAGGAACGCGGCAGGGATGTCCACTCTCACCACTGCTATTCAACATAGTGTTAGACGTCCTAGCCACAGCAATCAGACAACAAAAAGAAATCAAAGGCATCCAAATCGGCAAAGAGGAAGTCAAACTCTCACTCTTTGCAGATGATATGATACTGTATGTGGAAAACCCAAAAGACTCCACCTCAAAACTGCTAGAACTCATATAGGAATTCAGTAAAGTAGGAGGCTATAAAATCAATGCACAGAAATCAGTGGCATTCCTATATACCACCAACAAGACTGTACAAGTCGATCCCATGTACAATTGCATCCAAAACCATAAGATACCTAGGAATAAATTTAACCAAAGAGGCAAAGGATCTGTACTCAGGAAACTATAAAATACTCAGGAAAGAAATTGAAGACACAAAGAAATGGAAAAACGTTCCATGCTCATGGATTCAAAGAACAAACTTTGTGAAGATGTCAATGCTACCTAGAGAGCAATCTACACATTCAATGCAATCCCCATCAAAATACCATCCACTTTTTTCAAAGGAATGGAACAAATAATCCTAAAATTTGTATGGAGCCAGAAGAGACCCCGAATAGCCAGAGGAATATTGAAAAAGAAAAGCAAAGCTGGCGGCATCACAATTCCGGACTTCCAGCTCTATTCCAAAGCTGTCATCATCAAGACAGTATGGTACTGGCACAAAAACAGACACAGATCAATGGAACAGAATCGAGAGCCCAGAAATGGACCGTCAACTCTATGGTCAACTCATCTTTGGCAAACCAGGAAAGAATGTCCAGTGGAAAAAAGACAGTCTGTTCAAGAAATGGTATTGGGAAAATTGGACAGCCACATGCAGAAGAATGAAACTGGACCATTTCCTTACACCACACACAGAAATAGACTCCAAATGGTTGAAAGACCTAAACGTGAGACAGGGGTCCATCAAAATCCTAAAGGAGAACACAGGTAGCAACCTCTTCGACCTCAGCTGCAGGAACTTCTTCCTAGAAGCCTCGCCAAAGGCAAGGGAAGCAAGGGCAAAAATGAACTATTGCGATTTCATCAAGATAAAAAGCTTTTGCACAGCAAAATAAACAGTCCAAAGAACCACAAGACAACCGACGGAATGGAAGAAAATATTTGCAAATGACATATCCGATAAAGGGCTAGTATCCAAAATCTATAAAGAACTTATCAAACTCAACACCCAAAGAACAAATAATCCAATCAAGAAATGGACAGAAGACCTGAACAGATATTTTTCCAAAGAAGACATCCAAATGGCCAACAGACACATGAAAAAGTGCTCCACATCGCTCGGCATCAGGGAAATCCAAATCAAACCTCAATGAGATACCACCTCACACCAGTCAGAATGGCTAAAATTAACAAGTCAGGAAACGACAGATGTTGGAGGGGATGCGGAGAAAGCGGAACCCTCCTACACTCTAGTTGGGAATGCAAGCTGGTGCAACCACTCTGGAAAACAGTGTAGAGGTTCCTCAGAAAGTTGAAAATAGAGCTACCATACGATCCAGCAATTGCACTACTGGGTATTTACCACAAAGATACAAATGTAGGGATCCGAAGGGGTACGTGCAACCCCGTGTTTATAGCAGCAATGTGCACAATAGCCAAAGTGTGGAAAGAGCCAAGATGTCCATCGACAGATGAATGGATAAAGAAGAGGTGTGGTATATATACACAACGGAATATTATGCAGCCATCAAAAGGAATGAGATCTTGCCATTTGCAACGACGTGGATGGAACTGCCAGGTGTTATGCTGAGTGAAATAAGTCAATCAGAGAAAGACATGTATCATATGACCTCATTGATATGAGGAATTCTTAATCTCAGGAAACAAACTGAGTGTTGCTGGAGTGGTGGGGGTTGGGAAGGATGGGGTGGCTGGGTGATAGCCATTGGGGAGGGTATGTGCTATGGTGACCGCTGTGAATTTTGCAAGACTGTTGAATCACATATCTGTACTTCTGAAACAAATAATGCAATATATGTTTAGAAAAAAGAAAAAGAAGAAGATAGCAGGAGGGGAAGAATGAAGGGGAGTAAGTCGGAGGGGGAGACGAACCATGAGAGACGATGGACTCTGAAAAACAAACTGAGGGTTCTAGAGGGGAGGGGGGTGGGGGGATGGGTTAGCCTGGTGATGGGTATTAAAGAGGGCACATTCTGCGTGGAGCACTGGGTGTTATGCACAAACAATGAATCACAGAACACTACATTAAAAACTAATGATGTCATGTATGGTGATTAACATAATAAAAAATTAAAAAAAAAAGAGGTTCTTGCATTAATCCAGACAAAAGGTCATTAGGGCCTGAACTGATGCAGTGACAGGGAGGATGAAGATGGGGAGGCAGAATTGGAAAGTTATTTATTAGGAGGCCAGATGGCACACTTCGGTGACCAACTGACCAGGGGGACAGGTACAAGAAGAGTGGAGGGCTAAGATGGGAGAGAAACCACTCAGATGTAGCTCTTAAATTTTTCACTAGGGTAGGTGAGTAAACATGGATGCTATTAACCAAGACGGTTCATAAGAGCCTCATATTTACTCTGTGTGTGGCAGGGAGGGTTGCATTCCAGAGGAGTTCCCCCATCTTGTCCCTTTCTTGTCTCCACACTGTGATGACCACCCTCAGATGAGGAAACTGTGCCTGTCGCTTAACATCTGTGACCTCTTTTAATCCTTACAAGAGCCCCGGGAGGGAAATGTTCTACTCTCACCTCCATCATGTAACAAAGTAATAACTGAGCCTCAGAGACGTAAAGCAACTTGCCCAAGACCACACAGCCACCTCAGCTGGGATTTCAACCCAGGAAGATAAAACTCCTTGAGCTATCCGCCTCCCAGGATTGCACACTGCCTCTCAAATATCCAACACATGAGAAACATTCTAGACATTACCATCTGTACAGTCTTCCTGAATGAAACAGTTCAGGTTCTTCTATGTCATTTTTACTCGAAACCTTCTTTGGGTACTCTAGAATTCGCTCTAGCCTGT
Source organism: Zalophus californianus (assembly GCF_009762305.2). Taxonomy (NCBI): domain Eukaryota; kingdom Metazoa; phylum Chordata; class Mammalia; order Carnivora; family Otariidae; genus Zalophus; species Zalophus californianus. The sequence continues at coordinate 93,897,841 of NC_045604.1, read as the reverse complement.
ATAAAAGGTGTTTCACCATATTATGCATTTGTCACTAAACTGTGTGTGTGTGCATTCTGTTTGCACAGTGTGCCTTCTGTGCCTAATTACGGCATTGAAAGCTACCACACGCATAGATGGGTATGTATATAGAGATTAGGAACACAGAGCAATACCATTTGAATGTAAACGTGCATGTGCTTCAGAAGAAGAACGGTGCATCTTTAACTCTTGGGCACTATTTGCCTAGCTGATAGCTAAGTGAAATTGAGGGGTTTTAGAAAGCTGTGAATAATGTTCAATAGTAATGTTACAGGTTACCTGGTAAAAAAGGGTTTTACAGGGGAAAATGATACTGCCAAAAATCCACCAAAAGCCTTAAAGATCCAAACTACTCTAAATATTGATTTGACTCAATTGTGCAATTTAGAACATTCCTATCTCCCCGGAGAAGAGTCATTCCTGAGGAAAACTGAAAGGGGAATATAAAAGGGAGAGAAAAGAAAAAGCAATACTGCAGAGCTATACCAAACAGAGTTCACTTTCATCTTTTGGGAAATTTATTTCCACCCCCAAAAAAGAGAGCTGCAAATAATGGTTCTCCCGGTGAAGCCATCCCAGCTGGATCATGCTAAAAAGCTTTTAGGAGGGAAGCAGTAAGTAAATTCAACTGTTCAGATGCATTTGGATGTAATCCTAAAGCGGCAGCCCGGGTAATCGCCAAGCCATCAACAACTAAAAGGATTGAGACCATTAGATGTGGACAACAGAGGAATAATGGATGTTAAAGAGGGTCGGGAAACAGAAATGATTGCATTCACCCACCACGTGGCTTTAGAGCTGATGATGGCAGAATGGAGCCTCCATTCTCTAACTAGTGAACTATGATCACACACACACAAACACACACACACACACACACACACACACACACACACACTGATAAATGCGGGTATCAGTGTTATGCAGGTGGTTAAACAGCCACTTTCTTCTTCAATGTTTTGAAATAGAGAGGAGTAAGGTCTTTTCCTAATTGCAGAGTTGAAGAGGAAGGATGGCTTCCTTCTCTGCCAACGTTCAGACTGGGAAGAGTTGGTGCTGGGGCGTCAGAGGTTCCAGAACCTTGGAGGCAGGATGCTGGAACATAAGGCAGGCAGGGACACACAGAATGTCTCTCCATGATCTTAAAGAATTTTTGGATAAGAGCCAGTTCTGCTTCTCCAGCCAAGCTTTTGCTACTTGCTGGGAACATTCTGTTTCAGTAGACCAGTGATTCCTGCAGGATGGACCCATAAGGTTCACCTACATCAGAATAATCTGTATTGCTGGCTGAAATGCAGACCCCCAGACCCCAACTTATGGAAACAGAATCTCTTAAGGTGGGGTAAGGATTCTTAAGCCAATGCCCTTGAGAATTACAATGATAATCAATATGATCAGATGTCCTGGGTTTGATAGGGACAGTCTTAAGTTTCAGGTTCTTTGAAGGATTATGATATAGACCAGGGGTCAACAAACTTGGCCACCGCTTGTTTCTAATAAAGATTTTACTGGAACACATCTATGTTCATTTTGGTCTTTGGCTGCTTTGACCCTACAACAGCAGAGCTGAGTAGTTGCCACAGAGGCTGGATGGCCTGCAGTCTAAAATACTTACTATCTGGCCCTTTGCAGAAAAAGGGCCGTTTCCAATGCAGACCAATGGCTTTCAACCATTTCTGTACACCAAAGTCATCTAGGGTTGTTTTTTTTTTTTATATTACTTCCCCAGACCAGTTCTCAGAGATAGTGAATCAATGGGCCTAGGGTAGGGATGGGATATAGGTAGTGTTTAAAAGGTTGTTCAAGGGATGCTAATGTGCAGCCCGGATGAGGACCACTGCTGTAAAGGAGACTGGCTATGTATGGTTTGGATCCAAGCTGAAAAGAACTTGCTTCATCATTACCACCTCCACTCAGCTGAGAATCCTTGGGCAGACTACACAACCGGCGTCAATCGCAGCTGCCTTATCTATAAAGCAGAGGTATCAATGGTCGCCTTGTTGGGCAAGGTGTTATGAAGATGGGGACCATGTATGCACTCCTCCCAAGACAGGGCTCAGCACCCAGTCATCCGAATGGGTGATGAGCAGGATGAGAATGACACTGACAGAGGACAATGCCTATGGCTTCAACAGTGCAAGTGGACGCACATTCATTAAACACCAGTTGTGTGTCCTGGAAGGGGAAACTGACATAAATAGGATGAGATGACCACCTGACAGAGGTCACCATCAAGTAAGACAAACAGGTGTGTACAAAGATATTGAAGGCAACGGAGAAGAAAAATGAGCAGACTAGGAACAGACAAGTCAAAGAAGAGAAACCAAGCTCTGCTAAATGGGCACGCACATGTTCAGCCTCGATAATAATCAGGGAAACGAGAAATAAAACTTAAGTGAGGCATTTTCTCCCTGGGTGCGCTATATTATGCAAATGTTAAACAGAACAATTTATTAATACTAATTTCTTAATTTGTTAATTTAAATATACTGGAAATATTGAAAATATTCTACTTTCTTGGAAGTGTAATTTTTACAGGCTTTTACTTATTTTTTTTTAAGAGAGACAGAGCGCGTGCGCACGAGTGGGGTGGGGGAGGGCAGAGGGAAGGGGAGAGACTCTCAAGCAGGCTCCATGCTCAGTGAGGAGCCCGAAGTGGGACTCGATCTCACCACCCCGAGATCATGACCTGAGCTTAAATCAAGAGACCAATGCTTAACCGACTGAGCCACCAAGGCACCCCAAAGCAGGCTTTTAAAAGGGTGAATTGGCAGGTTAAAGTCAACACACCCTTAGAATCCTCTACTTCCTTTCTAGGTTTCCAGTCTGTAGAAATAGATACGTGGTAGGAGACCCATGTAAGAATGTTTACTGTGGCATGGTTGCAACAATGGAAACCATCTAAATACCATAAAATGGGGAATGGCTAACTAAACCATCATGCCTCTGTTTTATAGAATACTGAACTTTTTTAAAATTAGGAATGCACAGAAGCACCTGGGTGGCTCAGTCGTTACGTGTCTGCCTTTGGCTCAGGTCATGATCCCAGGGTCCTGGGATTGAGCCCCGTATCAGGTTCCTTGCTCAGCAGGAAGCCTGCTTCTCCCTCTCGCACTCCCCCTATTGTGTTCCCTCTCTCACTGTCTCTCTCTCTGTCAAATAAATAAATAAGATCTTTAAAAAAAATTAGGAATGCATATCGTATAAATGGACAGTCATCCACAGTATTTTGTGGCAAAGTTGCAAATAAGAGAAAATGTCAAAACTCATGTATAAGAGAGTACATATACACACATGCAAAACAAACTTTCCACTTTTATCACCATATGTTATATAGATTCCTCCACAAGATTACTTAGGGGAAGGAAAAGTGACTTAGAGTTGGTTTAGGGGAGATCTTTCACTCACCTATATTGTTTGAAAATTTCAGAATGTGAATGCATTCATGTACTTCTTATGTGTATTTTTAAAAGAAAAAAGGGCAGCAATTTAATATGTTGAGCATTATCACAGAAGTGTGTATAGAGGCGCCTGGGTGGCTCAGTCGGTTAAACATCCAACTCTTTATTTTGGCTCAGGTTGTAATCTCGGTGTCGTGAGATTAAGCACCACATCAGGCTCCACGCTGAGCATGGAGTCTGCTTGACATTTTCTCTCTCCTTCTACCTCTGCCCCTCCCCCCGACTCGTGCTCTCTCCTCTCTCGTGTGCATGTGTTCTTAAAATAAATAAATAATCTTAAAAAAAAAAAAGTGTGTGTAAAGTATGATGGCAGTACAAAAAGTTATTCTCCTGGGGTGGGATGGAGACAAAGAAATGCCACGGAGATCAGGTATGCTGAGGTTGCCCTTGAAGGGAGAGCTCCTGGAGAAGATGAGGCTGGCATCCCAGATAGAGAGGGGACCATGAGCAGGGGCTCAGGAGCATGGGCATGTAGGCTTTCATTCATTCATCCACTCATTCACTCAATTAACATTTGTGAGCCCCTCCTCTGAGTTCAGGAATGTTCCAGGTGCCGGGGATACAACAGGGAATGGACAGACAAAGGTCCCAGCCCTCCAGGTGCTTCTATTCTAATCAGTCTAGACAGACACTAGGCAAATAAGTAAAAGGCACAGTGTGATGATGAGTGCTAACAGAACACTGTAGGGAAGGGGTGGGAAACGGGCCCCCTCCTTTCGTTAGTGTCAACAATGAAGGCCATGCTTGGAGCTGGTTATCATGAACAGAGAGCTGAAGGAGCTGAGAGAACTAGCCGTGGAGACAACCGGGGAAGAACATTCCAGACACAAGAACGGCAGGTGCAGCGGACCTGTTGCAGGGCTGAACTTGATGTGTCCCAGTGACAACCAGGGCGACAGCTGGTGCACATCAGCCAGAGGATGTGGGTCAGAGAGGGAGGGGGGCTGGGACACGTCAGTAAACCTTTATGGAATATGAAAAGGCCTTTGGCTTTTCCTCTGAGAGAGACGGGGGTCACCAGAGGCGTTTGAACTGAGATGTGGCTTGATCTGTTATGTTCTCAAAGATCCCTCCAGCTGCTCTACAGAGAAGGATCCAGAGGGCAATAGTGGAAGCCAGGACACCAGTCGGGAGGCTTCTGCATTTGCAGGATCTGCTGAGGACCTGGGTGACTGAGTATGTGGGGGTGGGGTGGTTAGGTACAGGTGTGGGAAAACAGAATCTCGGCAGCCTGTGGACATCACGGGCGCCCTAATTAGCAGTATCCTAATGTCTTCGATAGACCTTCCTATAACATTGCAAGACCCAGGTTAAGGGTACAGACAGAGAATCATATACCACATGCCCAGGCACTTGAAAATGATAAAGCAGTTTCATAAGCTATTATATAAAGTAAGTAGTATCCTCCTATCTAAGTAATGATCCGGAAGGCCAAGTTCAAATTTAGAATCCTCTGACTTCTCAGATTTCCTTGCCAAAATACAGCAGCATGGGGAGAAATGGCTTCTGGCTCCTGGCTTCCTACCCTCAGCCTGTCCCCCACTTCTGTTCCTGCCCCCGGCTCAGTCCCTCACTGTGAGTGGCTTTTTGCGTGAGTGCGTCATAAACTGCACATTGAAAATCAGCGGACGACTGCCTTTATGTTCCTTCTGGTTTTGTTTTGCAATCTGCTTTGGGGAGGAGATTGAGAGAAGATGTAACTTAGGAGTAACTTAGGCAGGGAAGTCCAGGGTTTCTGTTACCAAGAGAATGGTCCAGACTGGGGGTGCAGGGAAAGTGCCCTTGGTCCGTGGCTTCCTTATTACTTGGGAAGATACGTGGTAAGACTATAGGGTGAATGACCAGGGCGAGGATGTTTCTCGAATGGGCTTCAGGATGGTACTGCCCTTCTTAATCAAGTTGGCTAAGCTCTGGTCACTGTTTTTTACGCAAGGGACGTGGGATTCCTTGATTGGTATCCCTACCAAAAAGCCATAAAATTGTAGTGGGGAGTTCCTAGGAATTTGAATCATGAACAGAAGGGCTGAAGGAAAAGTTCTGGAGTGGGTTTGTACTGGCCACAAGGTCTTGAAAAGCTTTTCCCTTAATTCCTATTCTCTGGATCACTGGAGATCCTCCGGTCCCAGTCCTTTCTAGGACTTCATTGCTTAACTATTCCTTCCAATCCATGAACTTGCCCCAGTGCATTCTTTTCAAGGCCTGCACAGTTCAGAGATAGTTACTGTGCCTGCAACCAAGCACTCCTAGAAAAAGCATGGGCCATGTTACAAAGAATTTTCTGTATCACCTTAGAAAATTGGGAGGCTTGGAAACAGAGAAGGGGCTTTTTAAGTGTGGAAGATGGACTGCAAGGCTACGCCTGGCCTTCCCTTCTCCACTAGCACTTCCAACAGTGGTTTCACTAGAGGCATCCGTGGTGACATATAAATTGAACTTCAAGAAAGAGAGAAGAAAAATTCAAGGTAGGTGGGTGAGAAAGACACCAGGAGACGAGATGGGTGGATAAGCTCATTTGCAGTCAATACCAGAGGTTCACTGCTTATTCCCAGCAATTACACACTGGGTACTGTGACATCAAACCCCAGTTCGATTCTAGAAGACATCAAAGATGTGTTTGAGCATGGAGAAGTCAGCAGAGGTTCAGGATGAACAAGCCATGGGAGACTCCTGTCAGCCCCAGCCCCCCCCAGTCCCATTCATCCTCTTGAGCTGAAAGGTCCCAGCAGGAGGAGGTAGTGAGGTTCCTTGGCTTCACCAGCTGGCGTGATCTTATTGGGGCTGCCAGGAACTTGATACGCCTGCCCTGATTCCACTGACTTGCAGCTTTACTGTAACCCTGACCAGGCCTCTTAGTCTCTTGTCAAAATCCCTATCTCAGTCCACCTGCAGAGGGTCATGGACCCCTCTTAATCCCTTGTAAAGTTCTTCCTTCAGAAACTCTCCCTAGAGAAGCTGTCCTCACGGTGGACATGTGCCATCTTGACCTGACTGGCATCCACTTCCTCTTGTGCTGGTTAACACCTTCATATTTGGCCTTAAGAAAGGACGTGCCTTGCACTCCCAGTTCCTGTGCTCAGTGTGGGGAAGCTGACTTTGCCTCCAGCTCCAAGGTTTTATCATACGAGCAAGGATACGTCATTCAAGAGCTTTAGTATGTCCCTATGCGGACAAGCCCAATGGCAGGATGATGTCATTGGATGTGCATTTGGGAAAAATCCCTCTGGCGGCCGTGTGGGAAGAGACCACGTGAAAGAAGACCAACTGGAAGCCTGTTGATATTTTGAGGAAAGAAGATGACAGTTTGGACTAGAATATTGGTAGGAGAGGCAGATTTGACTTAAGCAACTTTTCGGAATTAAATCAATGGACGGTCAAGCATGGAATATGGGGGATTGAAGGAGAAAGAGATGTCATGAATGATACCTGTTTGTGCTTTGTGCAAGTGAATGGGTAACGGTGATTTTCACTGGTGGAGGGGAATCTGAAAGAGAACTGGATTTGAGGGATTCGTGGAGAGCATGGCTTCAGTTTGGAATATTTTGAAACACATTAGAGGAGGTGTCAAGAGGCAGTGGGCTGTACAAACAGAACACTGGGGATGATGCTGGGTTGGAGATATTAACTGGTGGTCCATGCACAAAACCAACAATGTGCATCATATCAGAGAGAAGAGCCAGAGACCAATCTCATGGACCGCCCCCTCTATGTTCACCTTGACAACGCTCTTTCCATCTTGCACCCACGCTGTTGGTTTTCCTCCCTCTCAAAATGCATCCACCTGGGACTACTCCCTACCTAAACCCAATCTTCACCATGGCTAATGTCTACAGATGGTATTTGGAGTTTGTTACATATTTCTCATGGCAAGATTATATCAATGTCTTGCAGAGAGATGGTCGAAGAGATCTGGGCAGATGTTGAGGCTACCTCTATTTGTTTTATTGGTTTTCCCAACAGAGACACCAGGCATCTGATTTCTGAAACTATATAGTCTATGCTATCGACACATCCCATCCCCCACTTCATGGAACATCTTCATGGAATTACACATTAAGACAGAAATGGATTTATGTCTTGTAGACAAGGGTCCATGGCACTGAGCAGCCTGGAAGCCATGTGGGATGGGCAGCAAGGTAATTTGGGGGTATTATTGAAAGATCTGGCAAGAAGTATTATTGGGAAGGTCTATATGGCCCCTAGAATAAGAGCAGGATCCATGCCTCATACCACTTGAGTTTGGGGTCCAGTAAAGGCCTGGTACAAAGTAGGCTTCAATGAATATGTGTTGGATGAGTCTACAGTTGGTGACAAATGTAAGGAGCAGTGACCAGGCTGAAGATGTCATGTGTACATCACCCTGAGGTGCTGCCTAGTGGCTGAGCATCTGCATTTAGAACCCACCAGTCTTGCCCCTGATATCATGATGTCCATGGGCCTGTCTCCCTCATTCTGCCCTCCTCCCAGGAACCTGTGGAAGCCAGACTCGGACAGGAGGGACTCCAGAAAGATCCTGCAGAAGAGGCAGTCAAGGGTGAAACCCAATCAAACATTTATTGCAGTTCCCATAGTCTTTCCTAGGATTGCCCAGAGCTGAAATCTGATGAGAGAATCTGGAATTCTAGATTGTGCGGGATGGGCCTGGAGAACATTTCTTAAGCAAGACCATATAAAATGTGTTATCCTAACAGTCTTCATTGCCCACAGACATTCTTTTTTTTTTTTTTTTTTAAGATTTTTATTTATTTATTTAACACAGAGAGAGAGAGAGAGAGAGAGAGAGAGAGAGAGAGAGAGAGAGCACGAGTAGGCAGAGCGGCAGACAGAGGGAGAGGGAGAAGCAGGCTTTCCGCCGAGCAGGGAGCCCGACGCGGGGCTGGATCCCAGGACCCTGGGGTCATGACCTGAGCGGAAGGCAGCCGCTTAACTGACTGAGCCACCCAGGCGCCCCGCCCACAGACATTCTTATTGTCTTGTTTAGAGGTGTGGGAATTGAGACTCAGAGAGCCTGAGCCCATTTAGCTTGCCAACAGTAGAGCGGGCATCAGAATCAAGACCTGCCCAAATCCACAGCCTGTGTTCCCTCCACTCAACTTCCCAGACTCTCCTCAGGGTCTTAATGAGCTGGTCTCACCTCATATATGCCCTCCAGTGAGTGTGAAGACAACACCTGAGCTAAGCGTCTTTCTCCCAACGTGTGACGAGGATGCTTGTGGACAGAATCTAAATCAGGGTTAAAGCCATACCCTCATTCTTTCTGCTGGGCTGTGTCGCCGGTGAAGCAGGCCAGAGCCCCTTATTGACAGGCTTTCTCAATGATCCTTCTTCCCTTTTGTTTTTTTTAATTTGGGACCAATTTGCTCTTCTCTGCTTGATTAGGACTTAATCCTTGCCTAGTCAAAATAAATGCAATGATAATCAGAGTTTGCTTTTGTGCAGTGTGCCTGGGCCCTCCCTGGCTGGAATGCAAACATCTTCCTTGGGCACGCAAAGCTTTATCATGACTCTAAGCTTATTCTGATAGAAAGGAAAGGGACAGGACCCTTGTCTCTGCCAGAGGGGCTGGAACCTTTCCTGCTGCTGCTAGCCAGGAGCTGCCAAATGATCTGTAGCCATCCCCTTCCCCTAGTGCTACTGCAACTGTCCATGCTCTGGGGTCTCTGCTTTAGCAACTCTGCTCATCCTTGCTGCATCAGGTCCCGCTACCCAATCCTGGCAGTGTGCCTGGGCAGGGAGCAGGGACAGGCAGTTCTGCTCTGAGTGGAACCACTGGCTGGACCCACAGTGTTCCCACCCACCTGACTCAATAATATCCATCACGGGCACCTGGGTGGCTCAGTTGTTAAGCGTCTGCCTTGAGCTCAGGTCATGGTCCCAGAGTCCTGGGATCAAGCCCCACACTGGCTCCCTGCTCGGCAGGGAGCCTGCTTCTCCCTCCCCCACTCCCATTGCTTGTGTTCCCTCTCTCGCTGTGTCTCTCTCTCTGTCAAATAAATAAATAAAATCTTAAAAAAAATAATGTCCATCGCCACTGCTTTCCTGGGGTCTGCCGGGCAGGTGCCTATCGCCATGCTAGGTACTTTGCACAAATCACATTATTTCATTCTCTCAACAATCCTTTCCCTAACATTTATTTTGCGTTTGCTGTGTGCTAAGCACTGTCTGAGGGATGCAGCAATAAACAAAGCAGGCAAACCTTGCTTACTGGGACCCATGCTCACTAGTGGAGGAGCATCTCTCTTTTTTTTTAAAAAGATTTTTTTATTTATTCATTCAAGACACAGACATACAGAGAGAGAGAGAGAACATGAGTAGGGGGAGAAGCAGGCCCCCCGTTGAGCAGGGAACCCGACGTGGGGCTCGATCCCAGGACCCTGGGATCACAACCTGAGCCGAAGGCAGACGCTTAACCATCTGAGCCACCCAGGCACCCCGGAGGAGCATCTCTTTAAAAGGTATCGTTATCCCCAATCTTAAGCAGGAAAGGAGGTCTAGAGAATTTTCATAACTTGGAATCTCATACAGTGGGTAAGTGGAGGAGATGAAATTCAAACACTGGTTTCTCAGACCAAAGCCTCCTATCCTTCTATTACATCCTGCCTCTTCCAGGTGGGGGCAGGTCTCATGCCTAGAATTCCAAGGACTTCGGGAAGCAAGACTCAAGAGGTAACAGTTCATGCCTAGGTTTGCACAGGTGGCAGGATTCGAGGAGGGCGTGAACTGGTTCTGACCATTCTGACATTCTTTGACTTAATCAAGTCATAGAGGGGGGAAAAGCAGGATCATTCTAGCTTCTGCAGAAGAGTGCCTTCTATGCCATAGGCATGGATCTGGCCGCTCTATTTGCATTGACTCATCTGCTCCTTGTAACTGGCTATGGATATAGGTAACTTTAGTATTATTTCCTCTTTCCCAATGAGGAGATCAGGGGTCCAGGTTTTATGAGACTTGCCCAAATCACACAGCGAGGAGGGGGCAGAGCTGGAGTGTGACCTGGGGCTGAATGGCGCCAGCCCAGTTCTTCAGCACCAAACCCAGTGACTGCAAAAAGAGGAGACGCAAATCATTCTCATGCTAAAGGAAGCCTGGATTCCCAAGTGTCCCCTAGGGCCATGCTACCATGTTACCTGTCCCAGGTGGGACAGGTCTTGCTCTCATAGAGAGCAAGAGATGTGGAGGGCTTGGAGTTGGGTCTTGACAGGCAGGCAGGGAAAGGTGTTCTTGGCAAAGATGACATGATGTGCCAAGGCGTGAGAGTAAGAAAGAACGTGCCCTGGTTTCCAAAGAACCAAGCCCGAGAATCATCTACTCCTTTTGACAGTGGGTGTGGAAATGGTGGCCACCCAACAGGGAAGAGCCTCCCTCTGGTCAGTTCCTTCCAGCCAGCATCCTTCTCCTCATGGTGTGGTGCTGAGACAGGTCCAGGGGCTTTGGCAGGAGGAGAAGCTACATACTCAGCAGGGCCCAGTGCAAAATGAAAATGTGGGGACCTCTGTTCAGAAGTCATTAAGGACTTCAAGATGACGACAGCAGGTTGTTAAGCCAAGTACAGGGCCTGTTACAATTGCTCAGGTCACATGTGCTCGAGACCCTCCTGCCCCCAGGTCTCCCTGGGCTATGACAGCACCACCTGCTTCATCCGCTCATGGGACAATTCTGGGAGCCCAATACTATCAGACCTCAGGTCCAGTTGAAGAAACTGGATCTCTAAAGCAAAGAAGGACCTGATGAAGTTCTCAAAATGAGTGAGGAACAGTGTCAAGATCAGAAGAATAATGGGGATGCCTGGGTGGCTCAGTCGGTTAAGCGTCTCCCTTTGGCTCAGGTCATGATCCTGGGGGTCCTCGGATCGAGTCCCATGTCGGGCTCCCTGCTCGGCAGGGAGTCTGCTTCTCCCTCTCCCTCTGCCTGCCACTCCCCCTGCTTGTGCTCGCGTTCTCCATCAAATAAATACAATCTTAAAAAAAAAAAAAAATCAGAATCCTAACGAAGGGACAACAGGTAGCAGCTGTGGCGTTCCAGGACTCCAGCCTAAGAGTGTGACGTCAAAACCCACGTGCTAACACGCTATGCTCTCTGCCTCCCACCTGGAGCTCAGGGCTCTGGGTCTAAACAGGCGCTTAGATGAACTGCTCAGGCTTGTGCCCAGACATGGAAGTAGTACCCATGGCAGCAACTGTCCAGTGCCGTGAAGATCTTCCCGAAGCCTCGAGAAGGAGCCCACGTGGAGACTCTGGGTAGCTTGAGCTTTTTAACAAACTGTTGCTGCCACCAAGTCAATCTCATCCTCGGGCTGGCACAGCCACTGGGCCACCATGCTGCGCCCAGCAAGCAGACAGAGAAGCTTCGCTCCTTGATAACCAAGCCCACACATCCAAGGCAAACACATTGTCTATTTAATTAGCGCACTTTTTAAGAGGGTCCCGCACTCACCATTTTACCCTATTTAGTCCATTCAGACCAAACTTAGGAAGACACTTTACTGTCCAGATTGTTTTTATCCTGAGATAGGATCCAATCAGTCACAGCCTCACATGTGCGCGGAGGCAGGCATAACCGAGTGTAGGTCCATAACCCTGTTTCCAGATGTATCCACTCCAGCAAGCATTAAATCCCTCCTAAAGCTCGGTGTCTCCATCACGGTCATAAAGGAATGCCTACTTTGTAGAGTTGTGGCCATTAAGTGCCTAGCACATACTCCCTGTTATGGCTCACTCACTTACTTTTTAATTTTTATTTATCTTCCCTTCCCTTAGTCCACATCAAGAAACACAGCAGCAACCTTCCTGTGTTCCAAATCTGGGCCAGAGTTGGAAGAAACAGAATTGAGAGGAAACTGTAAAGGGGCTCGCAGACTAGTCAGCCAGGGGACCTACATGACTACACGGCAGAGCGGAATCATTCAGAGAGAACACAGAGACGCAAACCCAGACTGGGTGAATCAAGGAAGGCTTCTTGGAGGAGGAAGAATTGTGCCAGGCTGTTAGATTGAAGAGGAAGCAGCTTCACGGGTATGATTTCAGCTACGGGCCAGTGAGAGCAACAGCTATTCCTCATGAATGGAACTCTCTCTAGTTTCTAGACAGCATGGCTGTTGGACAAAGCGATGGCCCAAAGTCAGAGATTTACTTCTACTTTTGAAAAGTAAAACATACTTTTAGATTTTTGCTTTTGAAATTAAAAGGTATTTTTTAAAATACTTCAAAGGTCTAAGTTGAGACTTAGGCAGCAGATACTGACAGGCAGAAGCACTTTGAAGAAAGAGGGAGGGCATGGACTTACGACTAAGGATTCTGTCATGTGCCACTGTATATGTTCCAAAGGCTTAGCCCACAGATGTATGCACATGTGAAAGCTTTAGCATCTAGATGACCCATAATGACATCTACCCTCCCCTTTGTCTTCTAGCAGAAGGTTCTGGTAGTTCCCTCTTCTTTGAAGGCATTAAGCACCAGTGCCCATTTTCCATATCCGACACAGGACACATCTGATTAGTCCAGAATAATTATGACGATCGCATTCCTTTAGCCAGTGACTCCTGCAAGGGTGGATGTGTGACCCAATACTGGAGAACAGACGTGAGCAGAAATCCACTTGTGGGAGGAGTTTCTGAGAAAGGCTCCCTCTTTGATAAAAAGGGGCCCTAGAAAGTGATGTCATATCTTATTTTCCCATCCTCGTCTTTCTGAACAGAGTTGATTCTGGATGTGATGCCTAATATTGCTGCACAGATTTTATGACCATGAAGAAAAATGAGCCTGAACAGAAAGCTGACAGATCACAACAGAGGAGAAAGACAAGAGTAACCAGATCACTGGTGACATCACTGAGCTACTAAATTATCCATCCTTGAAGCCACCTTACCTTCCCACCTTCTTATTAGCTACAATAATAAATTGATCTTATTGTGTAAGCTAATGGAATCAGAGCTCTTGGTTATTTGTAGCTAAAAGCATGCTTTATGATTAAGCTCTCATCTATTGGTTTTTGAAATGAAAGAACTGGTCCTGGTTATCAACGTGAGGAGAAATGGGGGAGGTTGATCAACAAAAGATGTTATTTCTAAGCCTTCTGTTACTTGGGAAACTTAATTGTCTGTTATTGCCCAGGTTACCATGTGATATCCACCCATGCGACCGAAGCAGTAGCCAATCTCAGCCTTTAAACTCTTGCCAAATAGTTGACTTCGCCACCCCCTCTTTGCTAGCTAGCAATTAAAGCACAACAGCACATCACCAGCCAATGTGAGGCCTGAAACCATAAACATCCTAGAAGAGAACACAGGCAACGAAGTCTCTGACATTGGCCATGGCAACATTTTTCTAGATATGTCTCCTGAGGCAAGGAGCAAGGGAAACAAAAGCAAAAATAAACTATTGGGACTAGATCAAAATAAAAAAAAAAAAAAAACTTCTGCACAGCAAAGGAAACAATAAAAAAAGGCAACTATGGAGTGGGAGAAGATATTTTCAAATGACATACCTGATCACAGGTTTGTATCCAAAATATATAAAGAACTGATATAACTCAACACCCAAAACACAAATAATCCAATTAAAAAATAAGCAGGAGACATGAACAGACATTTCTCCAAAGAAGGCAGCTAGGTGGCCAATAGACACATGAAAAGATGCTCAACATCACTGATCATCGGGGAAATGCAAATCAAAACTGCGCTATCACCTCACACCTGTCAGAATGGCTAAATTCAATAACACAAGGAACAACAGGTGTTGGTGAGGATGTGGAGAAAAAGGAACATTCATGCACTGTTGCAGCCACCATGGAAAACAGTATGGAGGTTCTGTTAAGAGCATACTGGATGTCAGATGTGGGACCCAGGCTAAGAATGAAATGATAACAGCTAGTAGGATGCTCAGGGAAAGCTGGCCATCAACCAAACCAGCAACTGGGATCCATATTCACATCAGGCAATGTGATAGCACTTTCTTGTTGGAAAACTTCGACCTTTTCTTGTTAAAAAAAAAAGAATGCATCTTCTCCTATATCGGAGGTGACTTAGGAGCATAATTTTAATTCTCCACAAATCTAGAAAATAGCAACATGTGCCCCATGGTCTGCAGGGGATAGGATGGGATTAAGGAAAAAATAAAATTGGAACCTTCCCATTATTAACTTTAGGACTCAAAAAATGGAGAGAGGACTTCATAGAACAAAAATAAGTCATATTCTACACACAAGCTCTTAGCTGCTCCTGCAACTCTAAGCAGATCACTGAGATAATCTGGCTTTTGCTTTACCTACCAAAGATGGGGATGCTGTCCTTGATTCGAGGCCTAGGCTACATTATGTTTTGTCAATTTGGCTAAGGCTAGAATGACATGAAGATTAATTAAAGGGCTATTGCCAGGGTTCTGTAAACTATGAAGCACAATATGAAGCAAGACTTGTTTAAAAAATAAACAAAAGCAAACAAAATAGTTCTAGGGCGCTCTTTCTCCGTGTGACTGGTGTCCCAGTTCTTTTTTTTTTTAAGATTTTATTTATTTATTTGAGACAGAGAGAATGAGAGAGAGAGAGCACATGAGAGGGGGGAGGGTCAGAGGGAGAAGCAGACTCCCTGCTGAGCAGGGAGCCCGATGTGGGGCTCGATCCTGGGACTCCAGGATCATGACCTGAGCCGAAGGCAGTCGCTTAACCAACTGAGCCACCCAGGCACCTGGTGTCCCAGTTCTAAAGGGAAGATGGATGTAATACCAATGAATGATCCATGATAATAATCAACAATCCCATTTATGGACACTTCCCAGACACCATGCACTGATCCAAGGGCTTTCTGTACATCGTCCCCTATTACTAAGAACAATCTCACAGGAAAAGCATTTTCAGATGAAGACACAGAGACTCAGGTTGGACAACTCGCTGAGGCCATGGGACTTGTAATAAGTGACAAAGCCAGGATGCAGAGTTATATACATCTGGCTGCAAACCTTAGGTTCATTCTACCCTACTGTGACACAGAGATAAGAACCAGTCAGGATAGCTCCTTTAGGCATACTGGATTTTTCAATGCGATCTAATTTTTTTTTAATTCTGTCCTTTTGTATATTTAAACACCTGTCCTCTTGTCAGACCAGCTCCGCCACTCTTTGGGGCAGGGAAAAAAATATATATATATATATTTGTACAATTACCATATATATGACCCCTGGACATACACAGTCTTTATGCAGAAAGAGATGGGACAAATAGGGTATCAATATGGCATAATCTGCAGCCATTAACAATGAAAATCATTAAGATGTTTTAAAGACATGGGAAGGGGCACCTGGGTGGCTCAGTTGTTAAGCGTCTGCCTTCAGCTCAGGTCATGATCCCAAGGTCCTGGGATCAAGCCCCACATCGGGCTCCCTGCTCAGCGGAAAGCCTGCTTCTCCCTCTCCCTCTGCCCCTGCTTGTGTTCCCTCTCTTGCTGTCTCTCTCTCTCTCTCTCTCTGTCAAATAAATAAAATCTTAAAAAAAAGTTTAAAGACATGGGAAAAAACTTGAGAAATAAAGTAAGGTAAGGAAAGGGGGAAAATACCAAGTGATTCATACAATGAAATGACAATTATTATTTTTTAGATTTTTTTCATTTTTCTATTTGACAGAGAGAAAGAGCACAAGCAGGGGGAGTGGCAGAGGGAGAGGGAGAAGCAGGCTTCCCGCTGAACAGGGAGCCCGATGCGGGGCTCGATCCCAGGACCCTGGGATCATGACCTGAGCTGAAGGCAGATGCTTAACTGACTGAGTCACCCAGGCGCCCCATGAAATGACAACTATTTAAAAAGCGTTTTCATGGAATAGAAAGTACTATGCCAACAGTGACCTCCTTACTGACCTAGAGCAGGATGACAAACTGAGGTCCACGGGCCAGATCTGACCTGGCATCTGTTACATGTGGCCTGCCTGTTCAGCCATGTTCGTTCATCCTCGGGTGGCCTACAACTGCTTTCAAGCCACAAGGGTAGACCAGTAGTCTCTTGGTCCCCCCAAACCTGAAAATATTTATTTCCTGTCCTTTCCAGGAAATGCGTGCTGACCTCTGCCTTAGAGAGCTGGCATTGCGAACACGTCCCCTCCCCCAGAGCGCAGTATCCACCCCATGGGAAGGGTAGATAAAGAATATAGCATCAGACACCTTCTACTGCTGACAGTTTTAGATATAGCTGTCTTGATTGCAACCAAGACTCAGCCACGAGACGAGTATCAACAATCGCACTGAAGAGAGAATTTCCCCTGGGTGTTTTGAGCCTCGAGTACTGCCGAGCATAATCAAGCACAGAGATGGCTAAATGTCTAGAGGGGCAAGACAGGTGATATAAATGAGTAAAGTGGGTTGTGTGTAAGACAATAGGGAGTGATGGGGACAGAGGCAAGTGGGGAAAAATGCCTGTCCTGTCCATCTGATGATGAAGGCTGCTACCCATCACCAGCTGGTCATTGCTCTGAGCAGCAAGGATGCAGGCCCACAGTGATCCACTCTTTGAACTTTCCTACGGAAGCTGAGAATCCAGATGTTGAGGTAAAATCTCCCCATATTTACAAGTTGGCGATTGTTTAAAAAATAGCCACAGAGAACGATAGAAATTTGCCAGACAGAACGGGCCCATACGCTGACAGTTACCCGAAACTGCTGAAAGGAAATTCGTAAATGTATGAGTTTGCAATGATTTCACGAAGTCTACCTGATGGATATTCAAGTCCTTATGCAAGGTCTACTTTGACTTTTGAAAGCTCCCAACACTCCAGTGAATATTAGCAATCACATTTAATGAGTGCTAGGACTACGCTAGGCCCTGTTGCAAGCACTTTACATATATTAACACATTCATTCATTTAGGAGGCAAGGGCCATCTTCACCATCCCCATTTTATGAATGTGGAAACTGAGGCATGGATGGGTTAATTAATCCACCAAAGATCACAAAACTAGGAAGTATAGAGTCTGGGTTTGAACCTAGGTGATGCAGGCTCCAGACTTTGGGATCTTAGCCTGAGCTTCTCACCCGTTAACATGCACACACATCATCTAAAAATCTCGCTAAGTGCAGAGTCTGGTTCAGCAGGTTGGGGGGAGGGGGCGGGGGAGCGCTCAAGGTTCATTGCTAACAAGCTCCCAGGTGATGCTGACGCTGCTGGTCCGTGAGCCACATTTTAAGTAGCAAAGCTCTTACCTGTGACACCAGGGGTTCTTAGAGTGGGGACCTGCAGCACCTGGGAGCTGCTCAGAAGCACCTGGGAGCTGCTCAGAAATCAGTTCACTGGGTCTCACCCTAGGACCTGAAAGTCTGGGGGTGGGGTCAGCAACCTGTGTTTCCCAAGCCCTCCAAATAATTCTGATACACACTCAAGTTGTTAGAAATACAAAGCCGCATTCTTAGGCTTCCCAGCTCCAATTTCTGACCATCACTAGCTTGGCCATAGCTAGTGAGCCTTCCCTCTGTCTTAGGACCTTGATTCTGGCTGGGGTAGGAGAGACACAGTAGAGGGTGCTAATGGCTCTCAGTATATATAATAACTCCCAGGGCCCTACAAGAGCTGCACTTCCTTAAGAGCTGTGTGGCCCTAGGCCCTCTCTTTTTTGCATTTACCCTCCACTCCAGCCAAGATCAAGTGAGGTGAAATGATCCTAATTTAACTCCTTGATTCCACTAAAAATAGCCACAGGTGATGTCTGGGCTTGACACCCCTTCTAGAAGGTTTTCCGCATCCCAGGCTTCAGGCATATACAGCCTTTGGAAGGCAAGACTGGTGGGAGGAGGGTGTGACTGGAGGCAGGGTGTTGGGGCCGTGGCGGAGCCGGGGTGGGGGGGGCACAGAAACCTCACAGCTGTTATCTGGAATGCCAGGAGTGTTTTGACAGTTCTTAAGATGGACATCAAATCAGTCACTGAAAAGACCGTGAAGTGGGTGTCAGTCCAACTGGGGATGGGGCGGGGGTGGGGGAAGGGAGGAATACAGCTGGTGAGTAGCAACTGCAGGGACTGTGGTTTGAGTCAGAATAAGAATCATAAATCTTGATTATTCTCTGTCTCAGCTGATTTGAACCAAATGCCTTGGACAGGGATAGAGTCCGCATCTCGCTGAGAACTGCAAAAAAAAAAAAAAAAAAAAAAAACAGAAAACCCCAAAACCAGAAAAACCACCAAACCGGATTAAATGTACAAACTAATATAAATAGCCCTCGACCCCTGTTAATACTCCAACTGTCACCACGGAGGGAAAAAGGTTATATTTTGCAGATGTGAGATCTGTTTTGATAAGAAGGGACATGCTGGATACCCAGGAGCCAGAGGAATGGCCCACCCCGGCTTTGTTTTCACTCCAGACACAGGGAATATCTATCCTTGGTTTGCCAGAAATGCGAGCTGCTCCTATAAGGAAGGCAATTAGTGCAGCGAGCCCTCCTGATTCTGAGTGCCCTCCTGTTAAAATTAGGCACTCTATACAAAAATGGAAATGCAGAGTTGTTACCATAAAGCAATAATAAAGTAAACCATTCAATTATAGATGAAAAAAAGGCACTTGGGTTAATAAGAATATCGTATGCTTAAAAGCATTAAAATACCAGCATATTACCATTTTTGCATATCTAATGCATGAACTTGGAGACCAGAATGATTAGATATAAAAATACGAAATGATGGTGCCCTTTCTCATAAATCAATGCTGCTACTCTAGGGGTAGAGGATGTGTGTGGCCACAGGACCCCTGCACGTTCCTGCTTGGACATTCCTATCACTGTTTAGAAGTAAGGACTGGAGGACCAGATGGGAGGGTTGAGCAGATGAGAAAGATGAGATGGGTTGTGGAAGCTCCCACCTACAGGATGGAATGGGACGTTTTCAACTCTTTGTCAGAAGGCTGGAAGAAGACTTAGTGTCAAGCTGAGGAAATTCAAGGTCATGGTGTGCAATGTGCACAAAGCTATAGGAGCCAGGTGGGTGGCACAGACAGGTGACCCGGGCCAGGTGGAGGGTGATGATGGGATGGGCGAATGTACTGAAAATAAACAGTGCCCGCCAACTCGGCTCCTGCGAGTTTTCTGCCATGAAGGAGCATGGGTCCCATGTTGCCAGATCTGATTTTCAAGAGGAGGTAGAAAAGCTGGGTGTCTGTCCAGAATTTCCCAGTTTTTAAAATACTATGTGAACCAGACACAATGTTTGTGAGGACCAGATATGGCTCTCAGGTCACTAGGTGCGGTCCACAATGTAGAGTCAAATATTGGAAAAGTAGAAAGTCAGGATGTTGTGTCCTGAACTGGCTTGGTCAATAGCCTTTCCTACCCTAGAAACATCACACAGCCCATCTAAGACTAAGCTCCCTCGTGTGTAGAATTAAGTCTTCCAGGCTGTGAGTGCTTTGAGGACAACTATGAGGTCTCTGTGGCTCATCATGAAATCTCCAGAGTGCAGTCACAAGCCTGGTCCCTAGCAGGTGAACAGCAAACATTCGATGAGTGGCTGAATAAATAAGAAATGAGCGAGAATCTTGCTCTGAATTCCTACATCCAGTCTCCCAGCTCCTTCTCTCCTTCCTTTGTAGTTGTAGTATAGTTGACACACAATGTTATATCGTTACTGTTTTTTAGAAAGGGAGAGAGAGCACGTGTGAGCAGGGGGAGGGGCAGAGATAGAGGGAGAGAGAGAATCCTAAGCAGGCTCCATGCCCAGTGCAGAGGCCCACAAGGGGCTCGATCTCACAACCCTGAGATCATAACCTGAGCCAAAATCAAGAGTTGGACACTCAACTGACTACGCCACCCAGGGGTCCCTCACAATGTTATATTAGTTTCAGGTGTACAACACAGTGATTCAACGAGTCCATACATCACACTATACTGCCCACCCTAAGTGTGGTCGCCATCTGTCACCACACAACGTTATTACAGCATCATTGACTAGATGTCCTATGCTGTACTTTTCATCCTCGTGACTTACTGATTTTATAACTGGAAGGTTGTCCCTCTCTGTCTCCCAGTTTCCCACTGTCAGTTCTGACCAGTCCTATTTCCCCAACTCCTCATCCTCCTAATCAAGATAGAGATCCTGGTCCTTGACTCTGTTGCTTCCTCAATTTATGCATTATATTTTTTTCAAAAATTTTATTTATTTTAGAGAGAGAGAGCGAGCACAAGCAGGGGGAGGGGCAGAGAGAGAGGGAGAAAGAGAACCTTAAGCAGACTCTGCGCTGAGCAGGGAGCCTGACATGGAGCTCCATCTCATGACTCTGACACCACGACCTGAGCTGAAATCAAGAGTTGAATGCTCAACCGACTGACCCACCCAGGCACCCCGACGTATGCGTTATTTTATTCACTTTTTCTCATTTAGCCATTCATCAGGGAAGTCTTCACATGGTCTCATTGTTCTGGCTTGGGTCCTGTGCTGGGCACTGGGCACACAGGGATAAACCAGCATAAGCCCTGCTCTCAAGCAGCAGGCAAACAGAGACAGCGAACAAGGGAGCATAACGACAGAATGAGCATGAGGCACTCTACTGGAGATGCATTCGAGGCACCATTTTGGCTTATCTCTTTCACCAAGCTAACTCCCCTATCCTACTGTAGGGAACAGATCCTAGAACCCTGTTGCTGCTACCTGACTTGTGAAAAGCCATCAGAAGTTCCTTCTCTGCCCTGTTCTGAGAGTCCTTCTCAGTATAATCCTGGCTGTCCCCAGGCTCCCACTGGTACCATCTGGGGGAGGGCTGCCTTCCCTTCCATGTTGCCTCCCTCATCTCTTCATGGCTGAACATCTTAAAACTTCACCCTAGCCTTATTCATCAAGGGATGGTAAATTCAGTCCCCTGAGGTCTCTTTCCACCTTGAAGTTCCTGTAGTTTTGACTCCAGGTGCTAATGACCAATAGTAGAGAAGTATCTTCCTGATACTGGAGGGTCTTCATTCATCAGTAACTCCTCAACAGAAAGCATTGCCTTGGTACAGTGCTGCCATAAAAGCTTTTCCCATTTTTGCCAGATCTACATACCTCCTGTTCTATCACTATGCAAACAATTTCTGGAATCTCTATTTTTTTTAACTTTCTGACTGCCAACTGGCCATTTTTTCCCCTTCCTCATGGCTTTCATGCAATATATAGCCAGGTGCAACCAATATCAACTAACACACACTACTTATGTCCTATTTTCCAACTCTTTCCCAGAGCAGCTAGTTCATTAGTCCCATGGTCTGCCTCCAAGTTATCACAAGGGACAGTGTGATCAAAGTTTGCCATTGCTCAGAAAGGATACCCATGCCATAGTGGTAGCTCTTAACAGCTGTTTCTTTGCCCCTCACCCCCCAATTGTGAAGCCAATGTTACATATTTTGGGGTTTTGGTATAAAATCATCCCACTTCTGGTACTAATTTCTGCATTGCAAAGAGGGTTAGGGTATGCTGTGATGATAAATTTATCTTGAAGTGTCAGTCAGTCCCTGAACATAAATAATGCTTATTTCTCATTAACGATGCATGTCTGGTGTTGGCTGGTGGAAGGCTCTGCTCTTACCATCCCTCAGGGAGGTTGGGCTAGAACATGATGCGTGACCTCAACACATGGCTTCTTGGTTGATTGTGGCAGAGTAAAGAAAGTTGGGGAGATCACACAGGCTTTCCCTGGCCTCAGCTTGCCTCCTGGCTAAGACTAATGACAAGACCCCGTCTAACTGCAAGGAAGATGGGACATACCATCCCCTTGGATGCCCAGGGGGGAGGAAAGAATGAGATATGAGTGAACACTAGAAGTTTCTACCACATTTACTTAATATTCTCTTTAAATTGAGTGACTTTTATATAAAGGGTTTTCATTTAAATTGGAACTTATGCTCCTTTAGAGAAATTATATGTATAAAGAAACTTGATATAAATGGAATCATTTGCCAAAAATAGATGGTAAGCACAAATATAACAGAAACAGAAAGAAAGCACACTTTAAAATTGTATAGAGATGTTGTTGAAGAAGGGTCCAAGTCCAAGACACACGCTCTCTTTATAGAAAAGAAGGAGGGGGAGCAAGATGGCGGAGGAGTAGGAGAGCTGGATTTCGTCTGGTCTCAGGAATTCAGCTGGATAAGGATCAAACCATTCTGAACACCTACGAACTCAACAGGAGATTGAAGAGAAGAGTAGCAACAACCCTCTGAACAGAGAAGCGACCACTTACTGGAAGGTAAGACGTGCGGAGAAGTGAATCCGAGGCGATATTCAGGAGGATAGACGGCGGGGGAGGGGGCCTCCGTCGGCCGCTTCTGGCAAGTGCTAGAGCCGCGGAGCACAAAATCGGAACTTTTAGAAGTCGGCTCCGCTGAGGGAACGTCGCTCCAGTGGCTAAGCGGGGGGTGGAACCCTCGCGGGACAGTGTGGTCTCAGGACCCTCGGGGTCACAGAAAGACCGGGGGTGCCTGAGTGCGGCAGAGCTCCCAGGTGTCGGGGCGGGGAAGCCGGCTGCAGAGACGGAGCAGAGTCGCGGGCTCTCGGCTCAGGGTGGCCATAAACTGTGATCCGCGGCCCAGTCGGGCCACTGCTCCTCCAGAAGGGACCCAACAAGCGGCAGATCCGGGGAGACTCCCCTTCCTCCCCTGGGAGAAGCGGCGTGGGAACACACCGCAGGGATCTGCTGGGTTTGGAGACTCCACACGGGGTCGGGTGCCAGAGATAGCAACGCTCGGTCACAGGCCGGGTGAGCACGGAGTGCGGCCGGAGACCGGGGAGACGGGAGTGACTGCTTTAATCTGGGGGCGCACCGAGGAGCGGGGCCCCGAGTTCTCGGCTCCTCCGGGGCGGAGCTTGGGAGGCCGCCATTTTCACTGTCGTCCTCCAAAGCCGAAGGGAAAGCTTGCAGGGAACAAAAGCTTCTGAGAGGAAACCCGAGCAGCTTGCTTAGCCCAGACCGAAAAGGCAGGGCAATACCGCCTCCGGCAAATACATTTGGGAACCACGGGAACAAGCCTCTCCCCCAGAAGATCAGCCCGAACAGCCAGCAAGCCAAGACAAAGTTTACCGATCAGGGAGAACGGGAGAACTCCAGCACTAGGAGAATACTGCACATAGAATTCATGGCTTTTTTTACCATGATTCATTAGTTTTTCAAACTTAATTTTTTAACTGTTTTTTTAATTTCTCTTTTTCCCGTTTTCAACCAACATCTTATCAATCCCTTTTTTAAAAAAAAAAACATTTTTTTATTTTTCATTTTGAAAGTCATATTTTATCCCTTCATAGTAGTTACCCTTATTTTTGGCATATATATATAAGTTGTTCTCTCTTTAAAATTTTGAGATACAGTTTCTTCTAACAGACCAAGATATACCCTAAATTACTAGTGTATGGCTTTGTTGTAGTCTCCTGCCTGATCACATTCTCTCCCTATTTTTTTTTTTAAATCTTCTTCTTTCAAACAACTTCTTATTGTATCAATTCCTTTTATAAAATCTTTTATAATTTTCATCTTTACAGTCATCTTCAATCCCTTCATTGTATCAATCCTTATTTTGTACATACATAAGTCTTTCTTCCTTTAAAATTTTAGGAGGCACTTTTTTCTAACAGACCAAAATACGCCCAAAACCTAGTGTGTGGCACTGATCTATGCACTAGCCTGACCATATTTGATCATATTCGGTTTTTTCGTATTGTTCTGTTTTTGTATTTATATTTTTCTCTTTTTTTTTTCCTTTCTTTTTTCTTTCTTTCCCTTTCTTTTCCCCTGGTTTCAGGTCTTTTCTGATTTGTATAGAGTATATTTCCTGGGGATGTTGTTAACCTATTAGCATTCTGTTCTCTCATTCATCTATTCTCCTCTGGACAAAATGACAAGATGAAAAAAATCACCTTAGCAAAAAGAACAAGAGATAGTACCGTCAGCCAGGGACCTACTCAACGGACATTAGTACGATGTCGGAACTAGAGTTCAGAATCATGACTTTAAAGATACCAGCTGGGCTAGAAAAAAAGCGTGGAAGTTATTAGAGAAACGCTTTCTGGAGAAATAAAAGAACTAAAATCTAACCAAGTCGAAATCAAAAAGGCTATTAATGAGGTGCAATAAAAAATGGCGGTACTAATTGCTAGGATAAATGAGGCAGAAGAGAGAATCAGTGATATAGAAGACCAAATGATGGAAAATAAAGAGGCTAAGAAAAAGAGAGATAAACAACTACAGGATCACGAGGGCAGAATTCGAGAGATAACCGATATGATAAGACAAAACAACATTAGAATAATTGGGATGCCAGAAGAAGAAGAAAGAGAGAGAGGGCCAGAAGGTATATTGGAGCAAATAATAGCAGAGAACTTCCCTAATGTGAGGAAGGAACCAGGCATCAAAATCCAGGAGGCACAGAGAACCCCTCTCAAAATCAATAAAAATAGGTGAACACCCCAACATCTAATAGTAAAACTTACAAGTCTCAGAGACAAAGAGAAAATCCTGAAAGCAGCTCGGGAGAAGACATATGTAACCTACAATGGTAGAAATATTAGATTGGCAACAGACCCATCCACAGAGACCTGGCAGGCCAGAAAGGACTGGCATGATATCTTCAGAGCACTAAACGAGAACAATATGCAGCCAAGAATACTATATCCAGCTAGGCTGTCATTGAAAATAGAAGGAGATTAAAAAGCTTCCAGGACAAACAAAAACTAAAGGAATTTGCAAACACGAAACCAGCCCTCCAAGAAATATTGAAAGGGGTCCTTTAAGCAAAGAGACATACTAAAAGCAGCACAGAACAGAAAGGAACAGAGACAATATACAGTAACAGTCACCTTACAGGCAATACAATGGCACTAAATTCATACCTTTCAATAGTTACCCTGAATGTAAATGGACTAAATGCCCCAATCAAAAGACACAGGCTATCAGATTGGATTAAAAAACAAGACCCATCGATATGCTGTCTGCAAGAGACCCATTTTAGACCCAAAGACACCCCCACATTGAAAGTGAGGGGGTGGAAAACCATTCACCATGCTAATGGACACCAAAAGAAAGCTGCGGTGGCAATCCTTCTATCAGACAAATTAGATTTTAAACCAAAGACTGTAATAAGAGATGAGGAAGGACACTATATCCGACTTAAAGGGTCTATCCAACAAGAAGATCTAACAATTGTAAATATCTATGCCCCGAACATGGGAGCAGCCAAATAGATAAGGCAATTAATAACAAAAGCAAAGAAACACATTGACAACAATACAATACTACTGGGGGACTTTAACACCCCCCTGACTGAAATGGACAGATCATCTAAGCAAAAGATCAACAAGGAAATAAAGACTTTCAATGACACACTGGACCAAATGGACTTCACAGACATATTCAGAACATTCCATCCCAAAGCAATGGAATACACATTCTTCTCTAGTGCCCAGGGAACATTCTCCAGAATTGATCACATCCTAGGTCACAAATCAGGTCTCAACTGGTACCAAAAGATTAGGGTTATTCCCTGCATATTTTCAGACCACAATGCTTTGAAACTAGAACTCAATCACAAGAGGAAAGTCGGAGAGAACTCAAATACATGGAGGCTAAAGACCATCCTACTAAAGAATGAATGGGTCAACCAGGAAATTAAAGAAGAATGAAAAAAATTCATGGAAACCAATGAAAATGAAAACACAACTGTTCAAAATCTTTGGGATACAGCAAAGGCAGTCCTGAGAGGAAAGTATATAGCAATACAAGCCTTTCTCAAGAGACAAGAAAGGTCTCAAATACACAACCTAACCCTACACCTAAAGGAGCTGGAGAAAGAAGAGCAAATTAAGCCTAAACCCAGCAGGAGAAGAGAAATAATAAAGATCAGAGCAGAAATCAATGAAATAGAAACCAAAAGAACAGTAGAACAGATCAACGAAACTAGGAGTTGGTTCTTTGAAAGAATTAACAAGATTGATAAACCCCTGGCCAGACTTATCAAAAAGAAAAGAGAAAGGACCCAAATCAACAAAATCATGAATGAAAGGGGAGAGATCACAACCAACACCAAAGAAATACAAACAATTATAAGAACATATTATGAGCAACTCTATGCCAGCAAATTAGATAATCTGGAAGAAATGGGTGCATTCCTAGAGATGTATCAACTACCAAAACTGAACCAGGAAGAAACAGAAAACCTGAACAGACCTATAACCACAAAGGAAATTGAAGCAGTTATCAAAAAATCTCCCAAGAAACAAAAGCCCAGGGCCAGATGGCTTCCCAGGGGAATTCTATCAGACATTTAAAGAAGAATTAATACCTATTCTCCTGAAACTGTTCCAAAAAATAGAAATGGAAGGAAAACTTCCGAACTCGTTTTATGAGGCCACCATTACCTTGATCCCAAAACCAGACAAAGACCCCATGAAAAAGGAGAATGACAGACCAATATCCTAGATGAACATGGATGCAAAAATTCTCACCAAAATACTAGCCAAGAGGATCCAACAGTACATTAAAAGGATTATTCAGCACGACCAAGTGGGATTTATCCCTGGGCTGCAAGGTTGGTTCAACATCCGCAAATCAATCAACGTGATACAATACATCAACAAAAGAAAGAACAAGAATCATATGATCCTCTCAATAGATGCAGAAAAAGCATTTGACAAAGTACAGCATCCTTTCTTGATCAAAACTCTTCAGAGTATAGGGATAGAGGGTACATACCTCAATATCATAAAAGCCATCTATGAAAAACCTACAGCGAATATCATTCTCAATGGGGAAAGGCTGAGAGCTTTTCCCCTAAGGTCAGGAACGTGGCAGGGATGTCCACTCTCACCACTGCTATTCAACATAGTATTAGAAGTCCTAGCCACAGCAATCAGACAACAAAAAGAAATCAAAGGCATCCAAATCGGCAAAGAGGAAGGCAAACTCTCACTCTTTGCAGATGATAGGATACTGTATGTGGAAAACCCAAAATACTCCACCCCAAAACTGCTAGAACTCATACAGGAATTCAGTCAAGTAGCAGGCTATAAAATCAATGCACAGAAATCAGTGGCATTCCTATACACCAACAAGACAGAAGAGAGAGAAATTAAGGAGTCAATCCCATTTACAATTGCACCCAAAACCATAAGATACCTAGGAATAAATTTAACCAAAGAGGCAAAGGATCTGTACTCAGGAAACTATAAAATACTCAGGAAAGAAATTGAAGAAGACACAAAGAAATGGAAAAACGTTCCATGCTCATGGATTCAAAGAACAAACATTGTGAAGATGTCAATGCTACCTAGAGCAATCTACACATTCAATGCAATCCCCATCAGAATACCATCCACTTTTTTCAAAGAAATGGAACAAATAATCCTAAAATATGTATTGAACTAGAAGAGACCCCGAATAGCCACAGGAATATTGAAAAAGAAAAGCAAAGCTGGCGGCATCACAATTCCTGACTTCCAGCTCTATTACAAAGCTGTCATCCTCAAGACAGTATAATACTGGCACAAAAACAGACACGTAGATCAATGGAACAGAATCGAGAGCCCAGAAATGGACCCTCAACTCTGTGGTCAACTCATCTTTGACAAAGCAGGAAAGAATGTCCATTGGAAAAAAGACATTCTCTTCAACAATCGTGTTGGGAAAATTGGACAGCCACATGCAGAAGAATGAAACTGGACCATTTCCTTACACCACACACAAAAATAGACTCCAAATGGTTGAAAGACCTAAACATGAGACAGGAGTCTATCAAAATCCTAAAGGAGAACACAGGTAGCAACCTCTTCGACCTCAGCCGCAGCAACTTCTTCCTAGAAAAATCGCCAAAAGCAAGGGAAGCAAGGTCAAACATGAACTATTGGGATTTCATCAAGATAAAAAGCTTTTGCACAGCAAAAGAAACAGTCCACAAAACCAAAAGACAACCGACAGAATGGGAGAAAAATTTTGCAAATGACATATCAGATAAAGGGCTAGTATCCAAAATCTATAAAGAACTTATCAAACTCAACACCCAAAGAACAAATAATCCAGTCAAGAAATGGGCAGAAGACATGAAGAGACATTTTTCCAAAGAAGACATCCAAATGGCCAACACATGAAAAAGTGCTCAACATCACTCGGCATCAGGGAAATCCAAATCAAAAGCTCAACTAGATACCACCTCACACCAGTCAGAATGGCTAAAATTAACAAGTCAGGAAATGACAGATGTTGGCGGGGATGTGGAGAAAGCGGAACCCTCCTACACTGTTGGTGGGAATGCAAGCTGGTGCAACCACTCTGGAAAACAGTATGGAGGTTCCTCAAACAGTTGAAATTAGAGCTAGCATACGATCCAGCAATTGCACTACTGGGTATTTTCCCCAAAGATACAAATGTAGGGATCCGAAGGGGTACGTGCACCCCAATGTTTATAGCAGCAATGTCCACAATAGCCAAACTGTGGAAAGAGCCAAGATGTCCATCGACAGAGGAATTGATAAAGAAGAAGTGGTATATATACACGATGGAATATTATGCTGCCATCAAAAGGAATGAGGTCTTGCCATTTGCAACGACGTGGATGGAACTGGAGGGTGTTATGCTGAGTGAAATAAGTCAATCAGAGAAAGACATGTATCATATGACCTCACTGAGGAATTCTTAATCTCAGGTAACAAACTGAGTGTTGCTGAGTGGTGGGGTGTGGGATGGCTGGGGTGGCTGGGTGATAGACATTGGGTAGGGTATGTGCTATGGTGAGCGCTGTGAATTTTGCAGGACGGTTGAATCACAGATCTGTACCTCTGAAACAAATAATGCAAGATATGTTAAGAAAAAAGAAAAAGAAGATAGCAGGAGGGGAAGAATGAAGGGGCGTAAGTCGGAGGGGGAGACGAACCATGAGAGACGATGGACTCTGAAAAACAAACTGAGGGTTCTGGAGGGGAGGGGGGTGGGGGGATGGGTTAGCCTGGTGATCGGTATTAAAGAGGGCACATTCTGCGTGGAGCACTGGGTGTTATGCCCAAAAATGAATCATGGAACACAACATCAAGAACTAATGATGTAATGTATGGTGATTAACATAACAATAAAAAAATTAAAAAAATCAAAAGAAGTAGGTAAGCTTATGACAGGCAGGCTAGCACCGAACTGAGATACTCTTCTTGGCATAATTGAACAAAGGAGAAGTAAAATGTGAGTACCTTCTTAATTATGTGATTCAATGTTATTTTTTAAAATTTTAATTCCAGTATAATTAATGTACAGTATTCTATTAGTTTCAGGTGTACAATATAGTGATTCAAGAATTCTGTACATGACTTAGTGCCCATCATGATATGTGTATTCTTAATTCCCATCACCTCATTCACCCATCCCCCCATGCACCTCCCCTCTGGGAACCATCAGTGTGTTTTCTATAGTGAAGAGTCTGTTTCTTGGTTTGTCTCTATTTTTTTCCTTTGCTTATTTGTTTTGTTTCTTAAATTCCACATAGGAGTGAAATCCTATGGTATTTGTCTTTCTCCGACTGACTTACTTTACTTACCATTATCCCCTCTAGATCCATCCATGTTGTAGCAAATGGCAAGATTTCACTCTTTTTTATGGCTGAGTAATATTCAATTGTGTGTGTTTATCTCACACCTTCTTTATGTGATTCATTGCTATTTAATGCCCTGCCCCATAGCCTCTAAAATGATCTGTAAACACCAGTGGTACGCACACCTGTGAGTTGTCTTGACAGACAGAATTCGGTATCTGGGGCCTGACCCGACAACCACATCTGTAGGCAGATTCCTAAATACTTTTCCCAAAAGAATAGCTTCATCAGAGTCCTCGTGTTTGCAGGAACAAGACAGTAAGGGAGAGGGAAAATCCGTCTGTTCATATTTGTTCTCGGCAATCGATGGACATCTGGGCTCATTTCTGCGATTTACTTTATTGCACCATTTCTCAGCCTCATCACTACTGATTTTCAGAGCCAGACAACTCCATGGTGGAGAGAGAGAGCAGTCTTGTGCCCTGCAGAATATGCAGCAACATCCCCTGGCCTCATACACTAGATTCCAGTGGTGTTATCCCCAACACAGGTTGTGGCAACAGAAAATGTCTCTGGTTTAACCTAAATCCAAAAAGTTGGAGAGACGAGTTGTAGAGTAAGGAACCTGGCCCCCAAAGAGAGGTCTGACTTTTGTCCTTGCTTCTGGGAAGTAACCTCTAGACCCTTGGAGTTTCCCAAGTAATAGGAGCATCTTTGTTATTCATGGTGGGCCACTCCAACTCATGGTGGGCCCCAGACAGTTTCTGTTAACCAAAAGACCCAGAGTGGGGGCTGGCCATGCCACCACAAAGACTAACCATGTGATTACAGGCTTTGAGCCATGGAATACCAGCTTGACCTCCAGGGAAGGGAGCAGGGCCAGAGGCTGAGTTCAACCATGTGGGCAAGAATTCAATCAGTCATGCCTAAGAAATGGAGTCCCATGAAAACTCTGGACACCAAAGCCTGGGTGAGCTTTCTGGATTGGTGATACTATAGCATATTGCTACCCTTGATATCAGGAGCATAAAGCATCTCTGAGGAGGAGAGAAGTTTAGCATTTGGAACCCCTACCCTCCCACCCCTGCCTTATTCTGCCCTACACATCACTCCCTTTGGTGGCTCTAATGTCTTTTTGCTATAACACATAATAACAAGTACAACACTTTGCTCAGTTTTTTAAGTCATTCTAGTGAATTATCACCCCTGAGGGTCGTCATGGGAAGCCCTAAATTTGTAGCCAGCTGGTCTGAAGTGAGAGCAGCCCTGAGGACCCCCAGACTTGGGGCTTAGAGTCAGAAATCTTGGGCAGACTTGATATCTAGAAGACCACATCCTTAACCTCCAGCTTGGCTAATTCCAAGTATAGATATAACAGGGTCATTATTTTCAACCACCAATTTCATTAATTTTGTCTTTTAAAAAATCTTTTTTTCCAGTAGTTGATCATCTCTCCTTACGGAAAAAGTCTGTGTGCAACAGCTCGTGCTCACCATAATAGCCAGAAGTTTCTCACATATCAAGTCACAAAGGTGTGGTGGAAATAGCTCAGACCTCTAAATCAGGAGTGTAAATTCTAATTCTATCCCTCCTGCTTATATAAGGTGGTCAAGCCACTTCACCCGTTGAGACTTGCTGTCCTCACACGTAAAATGGAGAGAGTAGAACTGTTCATTCATTAAGTATTCATGGAGTACTGCACTGTACCAGGCACTGATCTCGCCCCCAAGGACACAGCAGCGAACAAAAGGACATGGAGTCCACATTCCAGGGGCAGAGATGCACAACAACAACAAACAATTTCAGATGATGAAAAGTGCCACAAAGAAAAATAAGGCAGGGTGGGATGAGAAAGGGACAGTAGGAGTGCATGTTCTCTTCAACCATGCCCTTGAGAACACCTCTCAGAGGAGAAATCATCTGTACAAGGGTCCTGAGGTAGGCACACATTTGGGATATTTGAAGTGTACAAAACCGTGGTCATGGAGGATTAAGTGAAATGAAGCCTACAAAATTAATGAGCTCAGTACCTGGCACTTCAGAGAAAATTTAAGCATCCGTTAGGAAGATCTACATAAAAGTGTGTTAAATGTTTATAGAAAACATTCCTAGAAATGATCATGGTTGAGTTCTACTGTGTGCATAGCAAATATCCTGTTAATTAACTTCACTAATCTTCACAACAGCCTCCTGAGGTAGATAACGTTGTCCTTGCCAATTTCACAGATCAGGAAGTTGAGGCAAGAGTCTTAAGTATATTGCCTAAATTCATACAACTCTTAAGATATTAAACCAGGAACAGGGACCGGGCAGTCAGCTCTTGAGCACCTTGCCCCTAACTACTCCGCTGTACCGAGCATCTTAAACAATGGCTCTAATTCAAGATCCCCTTTCCTGACCTCTCAAAACACACTTGGACCTTCACTGTGAATTTCTTATTTAATAAATTTATTTATTCAGCGAGCATTTATCAAACACCTGCCACATTCCTAGCCCTTGAGCAGGTGCTGAGAATATAAGGAACACGGCTTGGCCTCTGTGCATATTGGAGTGTGGGGGCAGAAACAAATGTAAAATTATAATGCACTATTTCCAGCCTTGAAATGCCACTTAGCTGTCCCGTGTGTCTCCAGCTTGTCTCCCCCCAAAGGAATATGTCAGCAGAGGCTGTGACAGAGAAAACTCACAGCGTAACTGGACATTTTCATAAACAATGGAGAAAATACTAGTGGTTTCTGAGAAACAAAAAACCACAGTCATGGAGTTATGAATTTCGGGAAATCTTCAATTTACCCTTAGAAGAGAGTCTGCAGGCCAGAATTTCCTAGCTGCCTGGATCTTGATTTCCCCCCCTGATCTTTCCTCCTAATTTTTAGAAGATCTGCCTCACTGGATGAGGGACCTCCCCTCTCCCCTTGGTACTGCTGCAGATCATCTCATCTCTCCCTGGTCCGCAAGCTCATATTCTTTGACAAAAAAAAACCGCTGAGTCTTTTCCCCGTGTGCCAGTGAGAACAGGGAAGACATGAATCTCTGTCTCCTAGTTTCATGGTCAAATAGGATTGTCTGCAAACCATGCCCTGCTGGCTTATCTACTGAGACACGAGGCCCTGTTGCCTTGGCTGATTAATTCTTGGGATTGATTTGAAATTTGTACATATCTCCTTTGCAATCGTTAAAGAGGCATTAATTGATTATTCAGGTGTAGAATCTATTCTATCTCCAACTTTACAGCCCTCTCAATCTCTTCCAGAAACCGCAAGGGCTGTTTGGCATTGGTTTGGCTTTCATTAATCTTGGCTGGAGTAACACCTCCAGAAAAGCCTGGAACATATAGACTTCATGTCTTCATTCCTATAACTCAGATCTCAACCTCATACATCCCTTACTTATATATATATGTATAAAACTTATATAATATATACATTTATATACTTTATATATTTATATACACATATATGTGTGTGTGTGTATATATATATGTATATATATATTTTTTTTTTCTAGGTAGGCTCCATGCCCAGCATGGAGCCCAACACGGGGCCCGAACTCACAACCCTGAGATCAAGACCTGAGCTGAGGTCAAGATTCCGACACTTAACTGACTAAGCCACCCAGGAACCCTCCTTATAATATTAATAGGTAAGTAAAACATGGGTCTCGTTTCCCTTTCTATTATAATCCTCACATTGTCTCCATTCCACCTCCCATTTCCTACAAGCAAGGAAGCGCGCGCACACACACACACGCACACACACACACACACACACACACACACACACACACACACACACACACACACACCTGATGTCTCGTGGTAATTGGCAGTCCAACAGCCAAACCCAGCTGGAAGTCATGATTTATTATTCCTGCTCGTGTATTTTAAGCAGTTAAATTCAAATGCTTTTCAAGTAATCCCAGGGCTCTCCTGTCTGCCATGGTTCCCACCAATCTTTGTCCTCTGGTTCCATTTATTTATCTTACCTGCCTGGCCCCTGGAGGCGTCTGAGTTTGCAATCCCTACCCCTGGTCAAAATGAACTACTTCCAATTTCCTAAGCATGCCAAGCCGTGTCTTAGCTTTATACACTGCCCAGGCCACTATCCATATTTGGACCCTGTTTCCCTCCCGAGCTAGTAATAATAGCTGGGAATGTAGCACAGATGGGGCAGGGTGCTAAACATTCCCCTGGGAGAGGGAACAACGTCATTCCTATCTTAGAGAGGAGGAACCTCAGGCTTACAGAGATTAAGACAATTGTTTCACACATGTGGCTGATAAACGGCAGAGCGCAGATCAAAAATCATGCCGTCAGCTCTAAAACATACTTCCTTTTCCAACAAAGTAGCTCAGGAATCCTGCCTCCTTCCTCAGTACTCAACCCGGACCCTCTCTCCTCTGCGAAGCCTTCTCTGAGTTCCCACTGGCAGATTAAGTTATCAATTCCCTCTTGAGTATTCCCTCAGCCTTACACATAACATGTCTTAGTGAGGCTATCAGACTTTGTCGCATTTGTTTGATTCCATGGAAATATCCCACTAGACCAGTATTCCTCAGACTTGAAAATGACAGAACCCAAGAAGACACCCACAGATTCCCATAGATTCTTCCTAGAACCTTTGTTTAAAAACCCCACCCTAACAAGCAAAAATCTATTCAAAAATTGTACTTTCCAGGGGCGCCTGGGTGGCTCAATCGGTTAAGCATCTGACTCTTGATTTCGGCTCAGGTCATGATCTCAGGGTCATGAGATCGAGCCCCACATTGGGCTCCGTGCTCAGTGTGGAATCTGCTTGAGATTCTCTCCCTCTCCCTCTGCTGCTCCCCCCGCTCTCTCTCTCAAATAAATAAATCTTTAAAAAATTACATTTTTTCACACTGTAAAGCCACTTAGGTTATAAAAATATTAAAAACTCTCATGCATACTGGTCTACAGAGGGGTCATGTCTTACTCATCTTTGGATCCTCATGGCTCAGCCTTCATCCTGGTCCAAAAGGCAGGTTCTGAAAATGTTAGTAGAAGGGAGGGAGGAATGATGGGAAGACTGATAACATGTTCCTAAGAACAACAGAGATGTAGCCCATGTTGCCAGGATCTATTAAGCTAAAATGAAAGGCTGACTTTGCAGAGCTGATTCCCCAAGGTCGGGTGGCTGCAGGTCACACAAATCTGACAGGTGATACAGATGAGGTAGTTTTTAGCTACATCCGTAGTTCTGCTCATCCACAGGAACCCCCACAGAAGCTCACACACTTCTCAGCCATTTTGAGGTTTGTTAAGAGCATGTGACTTGCTTTAGCCAATGCAACGTGAGTAGAAGTGCATTCTGTCGCTTTTGGGTGGAAGTTCTAAGAGCTGGTGAACAATTTGCTGTTTTCCTTCGCTTGGGGCACCCTGACCACAGAACATTCCAGATGGCAGAGGCTGTATCTGCCTCCGTTTTGGAGCAAGGCTGATATGGGCCAGAGGCTGGAGCCTACTGCTGGGGACGTGAAGCCTGCCTGGGTGGCAATGTCCCTTTGCTGTGTTAGCCACTGGTATCTGGAGAATGCTAGTGCAGCACCATTTTTTTACTCACTTAACAAATACTTATTGAGCACCTAATATGTTCCAGAATGATACTAGGAGCCAAGGATATAATGTTCTGCAAAATCAGATACAGTCTTCGATATAACAGGTAGTCACAGTCTATTGGGGAAGATGAGTATCATTAAAGAAAGTCATATAGCACAGCAGTGACAAATGCTTTGAGGCGAGGAGTATGAGGCCATCAGATAAAGCAGCAGAATCAGGTGATCACAAGAAACTTCCCCCAAAGAATTCACCATGGGACAGAGAGCTCACAGAAGAGAAAGAGGCACCACATAAAGGGTTGGGGGAGGGGAGAACATACGAGGGAGCGGGAACAGCATGTGCAAAGACCTCAGGACAAGCCCCCCCCACCCCCGGGTTTAAGGAACTAAATGAAGGCCAGAGAAGCTCCAGTAAGGCTAGCTCAGGACGTAGCACTTCCTGACTCCAGCAGGGGGCTGGGAGCTGCCAAGTGAGACAATACATATGAAATTATTTAGGACTTAGAAGGTATCAAGAACCTGGTGGGCACCTCACAGATGCCAACTGAGACGGTTCCATGGCTGCATGGGCTGAATTCCTGACTCCCTGGTTTTTTGTATGGGGGGGGGAGGGTAACGGGGGCCCTGTCTCTAACTGCCTTGGCCCCTGGAAGTTAATGTCCTTGAGGGAAAAAGAGAAGAAAGTAATGTGGTGAAGCAGCCTTCCGTACACTGCCTCTTAAACCCCCATTTCCACTCATAGTTCATGAACACAAAGTGTGACGTCCCTGAAGGCCGTTGCCGTCTGATGGAAAGAGGCTCTGGTCCCCAGGAGCGGAAAGTGCAAATTAGAAGGGAAGGAAATGGCCCCGTCTTGTGAGCCTGCACACCTTCTGAACACAAGCCCTGGGCAATTTCAAAAAATGGGGCACAGCAACAGTATTTATGTCCCCTTTCCTCCCTCACTTCCTGAAATTGCATACGGTAACTTTTCGCAGAGGCTTGCAGAGGCTAAAGCAACACAATGGATCAGGAAACTGAGGCACAGAGAAGTCACAAGGCTGGTGATTGGTGAAGCTAAGACCAGAAGGGGTTCTGAGGGGATCCTGCATCCTCCTGGTGCTAAGGGATAAGCTTTCGATGGTGCAACATTTAAAGCAGGTGTTACAAAAGCAAACGCCCCCAGGTGACTGTGCAGGGACAAATGGAAGCAGGGGGGACCGGAGAGCCCTGCCTTGTTGAAAAGGGGCAGCTCACTCCTCATCTCCTATTGGTGACTGTCATGCGCCATGGAGGACAGATCTCCCCACATTTCAAAAGACTCCCCAAATGCAGATAACTATGTGAACGCTCCAAGCTGTTAGAACACTAGCTTCTAACATAAATACCTAGATCCGTACATACATCTGCACGGACCAAAGCTGTATTTATGCCTCATTTTACTCAGTGGTTCTTAACTGGGTGTGACTTTGGCCCCCAGGAGACATTTGTCAGCGTCTGGAGACATGTTTAGTTGTCACGACTGTGGGCAGTGAGTACCTACTCTAATCTGGTAGAGAGAGGCCAGGGAGGCTTTTAAACATCCTACCACGCACAGGATGATCCTCCACGCCCGAAGTATTATCCAGCCCCAAAGGGCAATATTGCGGATGGGGAGAAAGCCCCTGTTTCATCACCTGTGGTTCCTCCAGCTCTGATCTCTGATGTAAAGGTTCCTTCACCCAGCGAAGTCTTCTCTAGGTCTTAGGATTGCTCGTAGCTCTCCTATGCCAGGGATGGCGTGGTATTTGCTTGCTTTTCATTTGCTTTGCCTTGTTCCAGGCCTGGGCTAAGTCTTGCTAATGCGGAAGGTCTTGAGTTACACTTTCCAATCCAGCTTACCCTTTACGTGTATAAGAAACAGGAGCAATTCAACTCCAGTCAATAGTGTAAACAAAGCCTGGTTTAGATAAACCCCATTACCAGGCCCGAAGTGGCCCAGGGCACCCTCTGCTGCTGCTGATTAGCATTAAACGCTAAACACAAACCAATTAGCACACTCTAAGGCTGCTTATCCCCTGTCACTTAGTGTGGAAATAGAGCCCAACGCTAAATACACATATTGATTTAGCCATTATGTACAGCAATACTCAAAATAAAACTCATTATATTATTGAGTAAAAACAAAGTCACCTTAAGTTTTCAGGATGGGCCGTATTATTAAGAAATTTCACTTTTATACTTTTCCACTGATTTGCCAAACCGGTCTGAGCACTTCGTGCTGCCATGGGGCCTCACCAGCCCCCTGACAAACCCAGAAAGCAGAGCTTCGGCCTTCCCCTTTACACGATTTTTGATGTTAGCCAGCCCCAAAAAATACACACTCATACGGGAATCCTTTTTCTTTAAAGCATTCTTTCAGCAGAGATGAGGAAATTCTATGCTGGAAAGGCAGGATATTAAACGGGCGGATGAACTGGGATATTAAAAAAAAAACAATGCAAAAACCACAGGCGTTATAATAAAAATGGTTTCAACTTTGAACATTAACCATAGGCACTGATCCGCTGTTTATGGGCAAAAAACAACCAGAAATATCTTCGGAGTTCAGATGTTTTCCAGACAATCCTACTGGAAAAAGGTAATCAAGGAATCACTTTGAATGGCTATTTTAATTTTTTCTGCATAAGGCACCCTGTGCCACATCCCACGTGGCACATTGTACAATTTTGGCAGCCGTTATATTTTACCAGAATGATCCAAGTCTCCTCAGTGGGAAACCAAGCCCCAGTGAATGCTTCATCTTCTTGACCTTCATGTCCCACATTCTAGCTCAGGATACTGGCATAGAGAGGATGCTATTGCACATGCAGGGCACAGAGACAC
Source organism: Zalophus californianus (assembly GCF_009762305.2). Lineage (NCBI taxonomy): Eukaryota > Metazoa > Chordata > Mammalia > Carnivora > Otariidae > Zalophus > Zalophus californianus. The sequence goes on along the minus strand of NC_045604.1, from coordinate 93,859,460 downwards.
TGGCCACAGGCTGTCTGAAGAAATGCATGCTGCCACCAAGTCCCCACAGAAGTTAAGCATCTGCTCCTTGGGGTGCATTTTCCCACGGATCCCACTTGAGGGCTCTTTTACCTTTTTTTTTTTTTGGTTTGTAGGAATGGACAAATGATCTTAGCCCTTGTAAATCTCTCTGCCAAATGCTGTCCTTCCCATACAATTTTTATAGAGAACTTGTTAACCAGTTCATATATCAGCTGCTCTTACAGCATGGTTCTGGTGTGTTACAGATCAATGGTAGGGGAAAAAAGTGTACTTACTCCTCTGGAAAGTGCATATAACCCATAGTGTCTCCTATTTATCCAACACATCTTATTGATGGAAATCTGTTCTACTAGAGAATATCATTTGTCAGGATGGCAAGAACCACAGCCTTCCGAAAACCCTCTGCAGGGACCCAGGATTACATGCTGGAATGAACGTGAGCATTTATCTCCTTTCCTTCCAGAAAGACCACTAACTGACAGGAACTACATGGGAAACAAAATAAATACACATGAACGAAGATTGGAGGGGGGACGGGGGTGAGTGAGAAAACGGACATGGCAGGATAGAAAAGGCTAGAACCAGGTACCTTCAACTGGCAGACACCAAACAGAAGCAAGCAAATGTGTTCCAAAGACATATGGAAGGTGCAGGACTTGGAAGTACTGGGCACTACGGAAGGTGGGAGCAGGGAACACACGACACAGAACTAAACAGAGCGGTGCTGGTTCAAAGTCTAGTCTTCCCAGGCAACCCCTTCACCCTCTCCACCCCATCCCCTCTGATGCCACAGCAAAGAGACTTACAAAGGAAAGAGAAGGCAACACACCCAGTCTGTAGCTCCAGGACAAATCAGTCCAGTTCATTCCATTGTCCATGGTAACCACCGCCATGTTACCTAGCTGTGCCAATGAAAGTCACCCTTGGAACTTCAGCTGGAAATAGGAGGCAAGAGACACCTTCCTTCTGTTGAGATTGTTAGATGGGTAGCCTCCGGGCTTGACGTTTCCGGGGGTTACCTCTCCCCAGGGGAGAGAGATCACCTGAGAATAAAGTCAACAGGAAAGCTGGTCCAAAAAATGAGATAGGCAGATTCCCAACAGCCATTGTTTGAGTACCAGGATCCAGCCATACTTGAAGCCAGTATCCCTGGATAAAATGAGTGAACACTTACTGAAGAGTTACTATGTGTTACCATGTGTCAGAGCGTGTTCTAAGGGATTTACTTATATAAAATCAATTAACCTTCACTGCAGCTCTGTGATGTAGGTCCTGTAATTAGCTTTGTTTTACTGATGAGAAAATTGTTCAGACAAGTTAGGTAAGTAGTACAGTGAGGATTCTGACTTAGGAGATCTGGCTCCCAGAGCCTGCACATTTTAAACATTGTAATATATAATCCTTGGTTGTTAGTTCTGTGAGTCAATAAATTCATTTAAGTCAGCTGGAGTTGGACTTCTGTCCCTTCCATCTCAGAGCAACTTAACCAATCTACTGTCTTGTCTACCCAGAAACCCTTACTGATGGGAAGCTGCCAAGCATGTAAACACAATTTGTGTAAAACATCTTTACAAACCCTTCTCCTGCAAATCACTTTCAAGTAAGGAATCCTAAGGATGCATCTTTTCTCTGGAAACAATGAATAATCCAAATCTCGTGCTCTTTCTGAAGTCCAAATATTCAATGGCTCTTATTTCTGGATTTCCCCCTAACCTTTCCACTATTCATCTGGATTTGTCAGCTACTCAGATTTCTGGTCAGTGAGGAATGTGGGACTTAACCTCTTCCATTATTTCTGGTTTCCTTGCCCTATAATAAACAAACTAGACCTCTGCCCAACTTCATCCCATGTTGGTATTTTATGGTATGTTTCAAGTATGGTGAATATTTATTGTCCCAAGACCTCTGGAATGATTCCTATTAAAAGAAACGTTCAGGGGCGCCTGGGGGGCTCAGTCTGTTAAGTGTCTGACTCTTGATTTTGGCTCAGGTCATGATCTCAGGGTTGTGAGTAGAGGCGGAGCATGGAGCCTGCTTAAGATTTTCTCTCTCCCTCAACCTCTGCCTCCTCCCTGCCACTCACGTGCTCTTGCTCTCTTTCAAAAAAAGAAAGAAAAGAAGAAATGTTCACAAGGTCCTACATTAGTTCCTCCCTATTTTTCTGTGCCTCTTCTTTTCCCAAGGAAACCCAGCCACCCCCAAGGTTCTAATGAGCCCCTATGCACTGATGACCCCCAAACTTCACAGCAAGCTTTAACTCTTCTTCTGAACACCATACTGGTATTTCCAATTTCCCACTCAGTATGTGCTACTGGAAATCCCACAAAAGCATTAACACCAAAATCATCTCTTCCTCCTCCACGATGCTCAGAACCTCCATCCACCTATTCCTCTGCCTAGATTTCGGCTCTGCTACTGGCATCATCATTCACCCAGAATTCCAAAGCAGACAATGTGGCTTTTTCCTCTTCTGTGCTCTGGCCCCCAAATTCCATTAGTTACCAAGCCCTGACAACTCTGCCTTAAAAATCTCTCTCAAAGACATGTTCTCTTTTTTTCCCCTCATTATTTCCTAGCTGAACTATTGCCAGGAACCCCCTGAATATCCTCCCACTCCGGGTCATCTCCATCCTAATCTGCCCTCCTCATTGTAACCAGCGTGATCTCTCTTCAGAAGACATTTCAGAGCCTGAGAGAAAAATGGCACAGTCGGTGTGAGCTGTCACGAAACCTTTTCTCGAATTCCCTTTAAAATGCCCTCAAACAACCAAGGAGAGAGTGGTGTGATCTCTCCACTAACAGGATAAAATCAATCGCATTCAGAATCAGGGACGAGTTTACATTAATTGCTGTGTCTTCTGCAACAGATACCAAAACCTATCTCATCCCACAAGCTTGTTGAAAAATCTCAATTACTTTGTGATCGCCTAAAGAAAGAGAAACCCTGACAGTTTTTTTTAGACTTTCTCTTTGGAAATAATTTCAGACTTGCTGAAAAGTTGCAAGGATAAAAAAAGTACAAAGAACACCTGTATACACTTGATCCAGATTCACTTACGGCTCCCATTTTTGTCTCTTTTGCTGTTTCATTTGCTCTGCGCAAATATTCACATAGACGCGCAGACACACATACCAGAACCATTTGAGAGTATGCTGTAGATATCTGGCCTTTTGCCTTTAAATAGTTCAGTGTGTATTTCTAAGAATAAGAGGTATTTTTATATAACCACAGTACAGTATACTCTTCCCTAAATTTAACGTGGATTCAATCCTTTTATCTCATCTACCATCCGAATTCCAATATTGTCAATTGACCCAAAGTCCTTCATTGCCTTTTTCTTCCTTGTAGTACAAGACCTAGTCGAGGATCAAAGATTGCCTTTAGTGGTGAAGTCTCTTTAGTCTCCTTGAGTCTGGAACATTTCTACAACCTTTCTTTATCTTTTATGACACTGACATTTTTTGAAGAATACAGTCCACCCCCCTTTTTAAACATTTTAAAAAAGATTTTATTTATTTGTCAGAGACTGAGAGATACAGAGCACAAGCAGGAGGAGCAGCAGGCGGAGGGAGAAGCAGACTCCCCACTGAGCAAGAAGCCTGGTGTGGGACTTCATCCCAGGACTCTGGGATCATGACCTGGGCTGAAGGCAGATACTTAACCTACTGAGCCACCCAGGCGTCCCCCACCTCCTTTTTTAAAATAGAACTTCCTTTATTTGGGGTTGTCTGATGCTTCTTCATGATGAAATTCAAATCAACCACTTCCTGACTGAGTACCACTTAAGTAATACCCTGTCCTTTTCAGGGTAACACATCCAGGAAGAGCAAATATTTTCAACGTGGTATTCAAAGTCTTTAAATTATGTGTCTTCTTAGATTCTCCACATACTGTTCTTTATGATATGACCCACTGAGCTCCGTCTGGCTGACCTCCCAGGGACCAGCCACTGTCCCATCTGTTTGCCTGTCCAACACCCATTCCTTTGGCAAATGCCCTCCCCTACCAGTTCCTTACTAATGCTGCTTAATCGTCAGGGTTTTTATGGGGTAGAGCCCATTTCTGTGGTTTTAAGAGACATCATCAGGAACCAAGAATGGCCAGTCAAGGTCTTTCTCTCCTTACCCACAGAAATGCAAAAATGGGCATATATCTCAAGTTGGACCATCCTGAACTTTTTCTGGATCTCTCATGACAGATCTCTTTTCTTTGAGCTTTGTGAATTATGAGGAGCACATCTGTTTGGACCTCTGGAAGAAGGGCATCTTATCACAATGTAGGGAGAACTTTCCTGAGAATGAGGGAAAATGTAGCTATAATTTGAAGTGTATACTCAACCATCAGAAAGGATGAATATCAAACTTTTGTATCAACATGGATGGGACTGGAGGAGATGATGCTAAGTGAAATAAGTCAAGCAGAGAAAGTCAATTATCATATGGTTTCACTTATTTGTGGAACATAAGGAATAGCAGGGGAGAAGAAAGGGAAAAATGAAGGGGGGAAATGGGCTCTACCCCATAAACTGAGGGTTCTAGAGGGGAGGGGGTTGGGGGATGGGTTAGCCCGGTGATGGGTATTAAGGAGGGCAGTACTGCATGGAGCACTGGGTGTTATACGCAAACAATGAATCGTGGATCACTACATCAACAACTAATGATGTATTGTATGGTGACCAACATAACATAATAAAATAAAATTTAAAAAAAAAAGAAAAGAAAGAGAAAAGAGAGGAAGAGCTATGTAATGACATCATTTAAGCACCTGATTCCTGCCATGCCTGAAGCCTTTTACCAAGGACTTTTCAGTTGCATGAGCTGGTAAATTACTAAGCTGTTAAAGGTAAAAGTGGTGACTTTAACACCTTTAACACCTCACGAGGTGTTAACCTTTCTCACACTCATTTGTGCTGCTGAAATCCCAGCATGATAACAAACCGGGCAATAATATGTATACTTCCTTGTGGCGCCTGGGTGCTCAGTCGGTTAAGCATCCAACTCTTGGTTTCAGCTCAGGTCATGATCTCAGGGTCATGAGATGATGCCTGTGTAGGCTCCACCCTGGGACTAGAGCCTGCTTGGGATTCTTTCTCTCCCTCTGCCCTTCCCTCCTCTAAAATAAATAAAATCTTTTACAAAACGTACACTTCCTTTTCAACATTGTACACATTTATCTGCAGAATCAATCAACATTTCTTAGATTCAGTGTTCCTATATTGCTATTTAGAGACAGTTCCAGCTCATGAGTAGTCTGGTAGAAGATAAGCACATAACTATTTACAATTATATTTCAAACAGAAAGTTCAATACGAATTTTGAGAACCTGGAGGGTATGTCTAAAGCAGTTCTCAATGGAAAAGTCATAGTTCCAAATGTTAGGAATTCTAAATTAAAGAAACGAAAATAAATTAATTATACTTAACTCAAGAATCTAGAAAAAAGAACAAGTTAAATGCAAAGAAAACAGAGGAGAGCAATCTTCAAAGATAAAGGTAGAAATTACTAGGAAAAAAAGAGTTGAAATGATGAATACAATCCCAAACATGGTCTTCTGGAAAATAAAAAAAGGGAAAAAACTATCTGCTCACCTAATGAAGAGAAGAAGAGTGAAATTCAAATTCACAACACTAAGTAAGAATGGAGAAGTGGGGGCACCTGGGAGGCACAGTTGGTTAAGCATCTGCCTTCAGCTCAGGGTCATGGGATGGAGCCCCGAGTAAGGCTCCCTGCTCAGCAGAGAGTCTGCTTCTCCCTCTCCCTCTCCCCTTCCCCGCCCCCGCCCCACTCATGCTCTCTCTCTCAAATAAATAAAATCTTAAAAAAAAAAGAATGGAGAAATAGTCTCTCTCAGATGCAGAGACAATTCCATTCTGTAAGAAAAAAAAAAAAAACAAAACATGCCCAGAAAGCTTCAGAAGTGAATTCCATCAGACCTTCAACGAATAGAAAAGTCTTATGTCATTTAACCTGTTATAGAGCATTCTTTTAAAGCAGAGTGTGATAGTGCTCAGAGAAAAATTGTAAAAACTTATCAGGCACTTCAATGGAGCAGTTTCCTAGTTCTCAGTTTGACTACAGAGTCACCAAATGGGGTGAGAGAGAAGTTCATCCCAGGTATTGGGAATCTGAAGGGAAGAGTTGGACAATGCATGTAAAGAGGAGATCAATTTTCATCAAATGGCACCAGCCTGGAACGAGTCTTAAAAAAGGATTGAAGGGTGCCTGGATGGTTGAGGATCAGATTATTGGTTTTGGCTCAGATCGTGATCTCAGGGTAGTGAGATTGAGCCCCAAGTAGGGGTCCGCAGAGAGCACAAAGTCTGCTTAAGACTCTCTCTCTCTCCCTCTGCCCCCTCCCCCCCAAATAAATAAATAAATCTTTTTAAAGGGATTAAATTTCGTGGCCAGGAATGGAAAATACTCTGATAATCTGCAGTGATGGAGCTGACTCTAAAAATACCTGAATATGGTCCTAAACTTTGGTAGATACGGCCAGGAAAGTAGTCATGCCTGTGATATAGGCTATTCAACACTAACTTGATAGGACTCAGAAATATGATGTGGTTAGCAAAATTGTCAAGTAATCTCAGGTTATACTGGAGAAATATAGATCTCTAAAAAAATGACAGTCTCTCTCTACAGTGCTCTGGTCAGTACACTTTGAAGTAGTGCTCAATTTTAAAGGGATATTAATTTAGAAAGAGAGAGAACATACCCAAAGGGAGACTAGAATAATGAGGAGCCAATTTAGTAGAATCTGTTGTTCTGCCTATTTTCCTTCTTTGGGAACAATTCATCTCTTTAGGGAAACTTCCCCCCCACCCAATGCCATTATTCTTAGTCCATGTTAGGCTTAAAGTCAACCAGACCAGTGGATACATGCCTCAGGCATAACCAGTCATAGTTGTATCCTCCTGGAAAAATTGACTGTTTTTTAAGCTCATGATCATCAAATCAAGTCAGGACTTGAGTTGGAGCTATTATGAAAATCCTCACTTTCTGCCAAGGATGCTGGGTTGAGAGGACATAAGTCTGGGACTACAAGGGGACACTGACCATGAAGCAAGTGGAGAAATTATCATAGATAAGAGATGGAAGGAGACAGGCTCCTGATGCCATTAGTGAGAAACTTGATCCAGCCTTTCTTGAAGCCAAATATGTGAATCTACAAATGCTCCTTAATAAGTTTGAGTTCAGTTTCTGCCATTTACCACCAAACAATTTCTAACTAATTCAACCTTAAAAATATGTCATATGGGAAATGATTAAAGGAATATTGATTTTGAAATTGAAATGGCACATGGAGATCATGAGAGCTCTTTTTAAATTCTCAAAACAATTTCACTGAAATCAAGAACAAGGTCAGATGACCTGCATCACTAGTATTATTTTGCATTTCTCTGGAGTTTTTAAAATGCAATAAGATAAGAAAAATAAATTGCTGAGCTATTGGAAAAGAAGAGAAAAATTTCTCTTTGCTGTTATGACTATATATCAAGGTAGTCTAAGAGGCTGCAGATAAAAACCATTTTAACTTGATAAGGTGGCTGAATGTAAGATAAATACACAAAAATCAACATATTTTCTTAATCAAGTACACACTAGCTAGAAATGAAAATGGAAAAAAAATTCATAAGCATAATAAAAGCTAAAAAATACATAGCAATGTATTAAACCCAAAAGCTATGGGACTTACATGAAAGAAATCTATAAAATTGTATGTAAGAATATCAACCTAGATCTCAATAAGTAGGAAAATATATTATCTCCATGGATGGGATGACTTAATGGAATAAAATACTGATTATTTGAAAATTACCATACTAATTCAATGTAATTCTGGATACCAAATTTTTGTTAGTTTTATAAAATGATGTTAATTTTCATACAGAAGAAAATTTCTAGATTAGCCAACAATACAAGAACAGTGAGAAATGACTTGTCTTGCAAGATACTAAAACATACTCTGAAATTACCATAGTCAAAACAATGTAATATTAATGTGGTATTGGGGGGGAATGAGCCTTGAGATAAATTGCATTACAGGTACCAACTGTATATAATAAAAATGCCAGTAACTAAATCATGATTTCACGTAATAAGTGGTGCTGGCAGAACGGCCTATTATCTGGGGGAAAAAAATGGAACCCATTACCTTACACTGCAAATTAAACTACAGATAGATTAAAAGTCTAAAGGTAAGGAACAAAACAATATAATTAAAATCTTAGGTTATAATTTAAAATGATATGCATATCTCTAGATATTTAAACCATGCAAAACACCTAGAAGCTATAAAACTCTTTCCTAGCCCTTTATTTGGTCCTCAGTCTTATCCCAGCCTTCTGGTGGAGGATGGGTATAAAGCAACCATGTAACAAAGGATTCTTCTTAGAATCTAAGAAGGTATCAGGGTATAGTGTTGTCATCACCAGTGCCTGCAGAAAACTGCTACACCCAACAATCAGAAGGTGTTTTCGTCTCATATCCTATCTAGTCTCTGATCATATTTCTTTGCTAGTTCCCAGACAAGGAAAGCACTTCCTGTATCATTATTTATACTTACTATATCCTGACCCATCTTATCTGCAAATATATCATTTTTATAAGGAGGAAAAACAAATGAGTTGAAGCAAATGTGCTTCTTAGCAAAGTGATATGTAGTCACTCTTCCAATACATAGTCCTCCTAGAGTCTGGGGAAAATGGAAGTGGAAGCATCAGAAGACGAGAGGAAAGAAAATTCACATTTACTGTTCACGTACTATATGCAAAATACTTTCAGTATCTCATGCAAAAAAAACCAGAGTAAGCGTGTCATTATGGCTGCCTTATAAATAAGACGGAGGCTCAGCAAGTATTAAGTAACTTGTTCAAGGTCACTGTGGTAATTTTCCTGGTGTGTTCACTATTCTCTCCTTACAGCACTCTTGATTGTTTTTGGAGAAACCATCTACCCTGTTCTTAGTCCTTGCGCAGCCAAGGATGGGCACAGGACTGAGGCACAGCCAATCACTTTGTTTTATCCTCTGGCCACAATGATTGGTTTAGGAATAGACATGGGACTCTGGTCAGTTCTACTAGAGCAGTTTTAAAACTTTGCTGGAATTGTCGAAAAACCAGTTCTTTCCACTCATGCAGCTGAGCTGGTAAACTGTAAGCCTAGAGCTGCCAGAGGCTGTCCCATGGACAGAGCCAACCTGAGAATTGAGTTGAACAGGTGAAAGACACGATCTTGATCATATAGTTTGAGCCCCTGGATCCACCCATACCTGAAGCAAATGCTGCCTTTGGACTTAGCAGACACATAGACTGATAAATCCCTTTATAGACTTAAATCACTTTATATTGGGCTGCCATCCTCTGTATAGAAAACATCTTGATTAATTAAGTCACCACAGAGCTAAGAAGTGATACAGCCCAAGAGATAAATGTCTTTCTTCCTGACTCCAAGGGTCATCATCTTTCTCCACAAGGCCATACTTCCTGAAAAATCACTATTAGTTGGAGGAAAATTGTACAGTTCACAAAAGAATTTGCTGTGATATCTGACAAATCCTTAGCCTGCTGTGAATTCTACACTGTCTTTGATGAATGGAATTAGGGAAGAACGTTCTGGGAAATTTGATGGAAGTGAGATTTAAATTGTATTGAAAAAAAATGAAGTCCAGTTCCCAAAGATCTGGCTTTATTCAATAGGTACATGGTACTCACACAAAAGAACATTTTGAAGTGGAAAGAACAATGAGCTCTCAGTCAAAAGAACGGAGAGATAATTCTGGTCCCACCTTTCAGCTGTGCAATTTTAGGCAAGGGGTAGTTGTCTGAGTCTTAATTCTTTCTCTTCCTCCCGGCAGAGCTTTTCTGAGATGGAAATAAGATCTTGGCTGTTGAAGTACTTCTAATTATTTTTTTTTAATTGCAAAGGGTTATCATGTAATATTATGAAATGTTGTTGGGGTATTTGGGTATAGTTTAGATTTCCAGTGTTACTATTACAATATATAATAGCAAGTCTTTAAAAACAAGTAAATAACATATTTAAAGAAATGAATATTGGTTAAAAATAAGTGGGATCAAATGAATTGCATCTACTAATAGAAGAAATTAGCTCAAAGGTAGCACTGGAAAGATACAAATGGTGATTCATAAATAAACACTACATATTATCTTTTCATTACAATATGTACGAAATGGTAAAATATGTTGATAATATAAATAAGATAATAAAGAGAATAAATAAGTTATAATAAGATTGGAAAAATAAATCTAAAGGATTAAAAATACCAAATAAGACTCCATGGAGTAGATATAAAAATGTGATAAGGTAGTAGTAGGGAAAGGGGAATATATTATAAAGCTAACAGTTAAATGTACTAAGAGAAATGGGGGGATTCTAATGCCAAGCTACTTGGATCTGTTGGAGGCAGCTGACATTTACTGAGCGCACATTAAGTGCCAGGTACCAAGACGGGTCTTATATATTCAGTAATTCATTTATTCTAATAGCAATCCTGCAAGGGCAGGTTTAGCATTCCCATTTGACAAACACAGAAGCTGAAGCCCAGGGGTTAAATGAGGTGCCCCAGGCCTCACAGGTGGTGAGAGTGGAGCTTAGATGGGAACTCCAGTCTTTTGGTGTAAAGCACATTTGTTTTCCCCCACACTGCCTCTCTAAAACAGCCAGGGCTTCCTCTCAGTGCCCCACGAGGGCTGCTGCTTGTCACCGGTATCATTGCGATTTCAAGACCGGATTGATGTTCCCCGAGTGCGAGGAAAAGCCTCCAAAGAGCCCAGGATCCACCCCACATTATTTTAGTAACAGCCCCATGTTTCCCTTTGGCAACCTAGTCCCACCGCACCCTACGCGGATGCTCAGTTCTGGGCGCCTAGCCCAGGCCTCAGCCAATCAGCTCACCGCATTCCGTTCACAACAGTGATTGGTTCCAGGGCGGGCTGATGACCCAGGCCAGCCAATCAGAGCTGCAATCTTGGATGGCCGGCTTGCGTTTGAGCTCCCAAAGAATTCGATTCTCACCACCACCTCACGCCATCCCATGTCTGTCCATCTGGCTGGATTGAAACCGAGATGAGTAACAACATCACAATGCAGGAAAGAGGTTGGTCAATGGGCCACATGGAGTACAAAGTGGAGTTGAGCAGTGTAGAAAGACCAACCACGTCTGCCAGTGCCTGACCCTCAATCAAGCCAAACCTAGGGCAAAATTACCCCCGCACCTTATAAGTGTTTAAACCAGCGTGCCTGGGGGTTCTGTTCCTCACAACCTCCAATTTACAGACCGAGGCATCAGTTTGAAGCCTTGTGTCCCTACGGTGAGAAGCTAGGAAGAAAGCCAAGAAGCTTCTCACCTCTAGCCTCAAAGCCCCGCCATGATGTGACTCTAACCTGGGGCCATGGTGTCACTGTGAGACCACTGTGGCCCCACCTGGGAGCTCGCAGAATGCCTCAAACTACTTGGATGGTTCCTCTGAAAATTTGATATTTTGATTACGCGCCTAAGAAGATCACAGATTCCCTTTCGTGTTGGGTCTCAAAAGAAAGATTCAGATAAACCTGGATTCACATATTAGCTTTGTCACATAATAGAAGCCACAGTCCTTGGGAAATTAGTGGCTTTCTCACATCTCTGTGCCTTGATATATGCTATTCCCTCTCCCTGGAATACACTTCCACCCTTCTTCCACTTCCCTTGTTTGCCTGGCTGAGCACTGGTAATCATCCAAATCTCAGCTGAAACATCACTTCCTCCAGGAAGACCTCCTTGATTTCTCACCTTAAAGTCTCAATCAAGCTCACCTTTTCCAGGTTCCCAAAGCACCTCCATTCATTCCTTGTCTCAGCCCTGGCCTCATTATTATAATCATGATAAAAAGGTAGTCATAAATATCTAGTTCCCCTACCAGAAAAGAAGCTCCCTGAGGGCAGGGAGCGAGCCACAGTATTTGGCATCAGATCCCCACGGGGGATCTTACAGTGCAAAAGTGTTGATGAGAGCCTTTCCATTTTCTCATGGACGTAACTGTAGCCTCACTGGATTGCTTGGAGATTTAATTCACTATGTAGGTCGCCTAGCACATGCCTGGCACGGGTGGCTGTTCAATAAATATTACGTCCCTTCTACTTCATTTTACCTTTTCCAAGACTTTTTTTTTCCCTCATGGAGTCATTCTTTGCAAATCACTAACTTGATCTACCAGTTTGCCATTAATAAAGCTCATAAAATCCTTACTATCTCCTCAGGAGACACCACGACAACTCAGGGGTTAATGATAATCTGTCTCAGCTTGACAGTAATTCCTGGGTCACAATCACCATAGAAAGCTCTTTTTCTCTCAGTAGCTGTCAACACAGAAATAAAGTGATTAAAAGTGTTAAATATCATATATAATAAATGGCACCAATATAAAACTTAATGCCCCTAATATTTCCTTTGAGTTGCTACCTTTTGCATTAATTGAAGCAGGAAATGTTCCACTTAGTTAAAATATCTACTTAGTATCCTGCTCATAAACACATCTGCAGCCCAAGTTCACTGGTTCAGTGGGTTTAAATTAGCTGGTATCAACGTTATAAATGATCTGAGGGCTCAGAGAGCATGCTGAGGCTGTAATGAGGAGGACGATGCTCTAGGTTTCCGTATTCTCCACAGGCCTGGACACAGGGTTCTGCTGAGGTGTGTGAGTGAGTTGGCTGTGGGGTCTTCTAGCAAAAGCTACAAAGAGGACCCCAAGAGGCCATTTTACGGGGACCCTGGCATAATAAAGGATCCTTTACTGAAATGAATGGAAACTGGCCCTGCTGTGTGCCTGAGGCAGGATGGCATTTTTATTGAACATCTATTATATATGAGGCAGCAGATTGCACAGCGGGTAAGGACGCTAGCCCCAGAATCAGGCAGGTTTGGGTTTGAATCTAGCTGACACTTCCTACCTATCCTTGGGCACAGCACTTAATCTCTCCAATCTGCTGTTTCTTTATCTGCAAAACAGAGATAATGATAGCACCCGAGGGGCTCCTGGATGGCTCAGTCAGTTGAGCCACCAATTGGATTTCTGCTGGTTCGTGGTCTGGGGTTGTCAGATTGAGCCCCACATTAGGCTCTGTGCTGGGCGTGGAGCTTGCTTGGGATTCTCTCTCTCCCTCTACCCCTACACCCCCAAAATAATAATAGCACCCAAGAATAAAGGTACAGCATAGGGAACCTAGTCACTGGTACTGTAATAGCATTACATGGTGACAGATGGTAGCTACACTTGGGGTGAGCACAGCATGATGTGCGGACTTGTTGAATTACTGTGTGTACACGTGACAATAATGTTAACATCGTGTATCAACCATACTAAAAAGCTTTTAATAATAATAATACCACCGGAGTCCTGGGGTTATTTATTGTGAGAATTAAATCTACCTAAGTCACTTAGCACAGTACCTGGCATATGCCAAAAGTTAGATACTATCATTATCATACTTCCTGTGTGATGTTATTTTATCTTCACACTGGTCCTATTGGATAGGCATTATTAGCCTACTAGAAGGATCACTGGATGTACAGGCAAAACATCCAGGTTGAAAATTGTTCAGAACGGCCAAATTCTAGAACACTGACCACACCAAATGCCAAGGAGGATGTAGAGCAACAGAAACTCTCCTTCACTGTTGGTGGGAATGCAAAATGGTGCAGCCATTCTGGAAGACAGTTGGAAGTTTCTTATAAAACTAAGCATACTCGGGTGCCTGGGTGGCTCAGTTGGTTAAGCGACTGCCTTTGGCTCGGGTCATGATCCTGGAGTCCCCAGATCGAGTCCCACATCGGGCTCCTTGCTCGACGGGGAGTCTGCTTCTCCCTCTGACCCTCTTCCCTCTTGTGCTCTCTATCTCTCATTCTCTCTCTCTCTCAAATAAATAAATAAAATCTTAAAAATATAAAATAAAATAAAACTAAGCATACTCTTACTATATGATCCAGCAGTCACTGTCCTTGGTATGTGCCCAAATGAGTTGAAAACTTATTCCGCACAAAACCCAGCACACTAGCACTCTTGGTCCTAAGTGCCAAAACCTGGAAGCCACCAAGATCCTTCAGTAGGGGAAGGGAAAAATAAAGCTGTGGTCTGTACAGGCAATGGAATATTATTCAGGGCTAAAAAGAAATCATATCAAGCCATAGAAAGACATGGAGGAAACTTAAACGTATATTACTAAGTGCAAGAAGCCAATCTGAAAACACTACATCCTGTATGATTCCAACTACATGACATTCTGGAAAAGGCAGAACTCTAGAGAGAGTAAAAAGATTAGTGGTGGGGCGCCTGGGTGGCTCGGTCAGTTAAGCGTCTGCCTTCGGCTCAGGTCACGATCCTGGATCCCGGGACTGAGCCCCACGTTGGCTCCCTGCTCAGCGGGGAGTCTGCTTCTCCCTCTTCCTCGGCCCTGCCCCCCACTCATGGTCTCTCGCTTGCTCGCTAATAAATAAATAAAATCTTTAAGAAAAAAAAAAGATCAGTGGTTGCCAGGGGCTGGGGAGGGGGTACAGGGAGAGGAGAAAGGACGAACGAGTGGAGCACAGAGGATTTTTAGGATTCTGTATGACACTACAGTGGTTGATATATATCATTATAAACTCATCCAAAAGCACAGAATATACACGACCAAGAGTGAATGCTATTGTATACTATGAACTTTCAATGATTAAAAAGAAAAATGTCCCACAGATGAAGAGCTGTGTGTCACACCTTAGATCACATATTCAGTCGCTCCAAAAGTCCAGGTTCTTATCCACAAAATGGGAACAAACAAGCCAGGTAAGGTCACTCTGAGTTTAAATGAGGCCATGCATTGGAAAACCTCTGGCTCAGGGGAGGTGATCAGCAAGTGAGCACAAGACCCACAGTCCCACATGGCCTTGGCTTGGGGGACGGCATACCTGTTTCGGGCGTCACAGCCTGGGTTGGGTGTGGGGGCCAGGGGGCTGGAGACAGGAGCGAAGCCAGCGCTGACAGGAGGAAGCCAGAGTTGTTTACATTCCTAATTACAGGAACCAAGGCTTCAGCACAGCCAGGTGTCATTCCAACAGACAAGGTTAATAGGATGTGAGCGGGCCCAGCTGCCACCACTCTGCCCAAGATGACAGGCGTGAAGTCAGATGAATTAGCCCAAAGCCTGGCCATGGCGGTCAACCTCGGCTGTTTGGAGGTGCAGGTTAAAATTCAATCTTGCACATTCTGAGTTTCCTCCTACAGCCTTCTCCACGTTGGGGTAAGTCTGTTCCATAGAAAAGCAGTGGCCAAGTCAGACACTTGGCCGGTGGCCTCAAACGCTGTCCTCTTTCCCCCTCCAAGGGTGAAGTTTAGGGAGGGGGAAGCATGTGGCCACTAAGGGCAGAAGCTTTGGAGTCCAAACCTTTGGGTTTGGATCCCCACCCGGGCCACTTCCAAGGCGTGCGAATGGCAGCAAGCCATCCAACTGTTTTGCAATTCAATTTCCTCATCTGTTAAGATGGGAATAGTCCTTTTAGGGTTGCTGTGAGACCAGAGCCCTTACAGGCACATAGCAAACTAGCTCAATAAATATTAGTGAAAATTATTAGCAGGGTTGCTTTAATGGGCTACCTGCGCAAGTCCCAAGCCCGGGCATCCATCAATTTGCAGTCCTCGCCCGGCCAGCCCGCAGACGTTTTAACCAGACCGATTAACAACCTGTTTCTGATCAATGATTTATGGCTTATGTTTCCCTGTTAATGAAATGTAATTGCCAAGCCCAAGATGTAACGCGGTGACAAAACAAACTGCCATCTGAAAATTACATCCCGGGTCCCCCAAGGAAAGCCGTAGCAACACGGCAGCTCATCTCATGATCAGAGGCGAGCACCACCAGGCCTCGCCTTGGAGGCGCGTGTTCTGTTTAAAGGTGGAAGATTCGCTCCTTGCCAGTGTATCCTTCTCCATAAAAATTAACGCGGCAAGGGGACGCCAAATGGCTTCCACTAATGTGCTTTTGAATGAGGACTAAATTTTATTCGTAAACATCAGTGTCAGAACTAAAATAACATTTTTATGGACACCATGGGCTTCAATGGCAGAGCCGACACCACCAGGACTGCCGCTGAATTGACTTGTTCCCCTTCAAATGGCCGTTCAGCCAACAGTGGACTGGACACCAGAAAGCCTGGGTCTGGGAGGCCTCTGGCCTCTCCTGTGTTGTGACACTGGGGGCAAATGAATCAAAAACAGAAATGAAAATGAGACACCCCCCTTGCCAGCTGGTCTCCTCATCAGTAAAGCAGAGATGATAATAAAACCGACCTCAGAGAGAGGGCGAATATGAAGCTCATTCATTCATTCATCCATCCATGATGCCAGTCTCCCATCTGGGCTCTGGGCACACAGCAGGAATCAAAATACAAGCCACCTGCCTTTGTGAAACTGACCTTCTTGTGGGAGAAGATGGACCACAGAACATGAGTAGGTACATGGGACCCTAGGATGTTAGGGAGAGGTCACTTGCCGAGAAAAATTAATCAGGAAGAGGAGATTGGAAATGCTGATGCTGGGATGAAGGATGTGGCAGTTTTTAAAAAGGGGATTGAAGGGGTGCCTGGGTGGCTCAGTGGGTTAAGCATCTGACTCTCAATTTCAGCTCAGGTCATGATCTCAGGGTCCTGGGATCGAGCCCTACATTGGGCTCTGAGCTCAGCCAGGAGTTTGCTTGAGATTCTCTCTTCTCCCTTTCCCTCTGCCCCTACCCCCACTTGGGGCACTCTCTCTCTAATAAAATACACCTTTATAAGTAAGTTAATTAATTTTTAAAAAGGTGATGGGAGGAGGTGCTACTGAGGTGACATTTAAGGAACCCCAGCAGTGGTGGGTCTGTGTTCCAGACTCAAGCAGAGAGCCGGACTCACACAGTGAGCATCCAATACATGGTAGCTACTGCTATTGCTGAGTTGAGGCTCTTGTTAATGGGAGAATGGTACGAAAATACATCTGTGGGAGAGCATTCCAAATAGCTATGCAACCCAACTCAGTGGGGTGAGGTATGCAAACGACCAAGTAGGCCTTTGACAACCCCATGGTGCAAGGTGGGCGCACTGAGCAGGAAAGCCACATCCAGCCCCAGGAAGGCCAGAGTGTCCTGACTCGCTTGTCTCACAGTGGGTCCTCTCTCCCTCCTATAGTGCCCAGGATGTGGGGGACACTCGGATATTTCCCCAAGCCTGAACAAGGCCAAGGGATTTGGGGAGACCAGGAGGAGACTTGGTTTTCTGATAGTTACCTGAATTCTTGAGGGCATTTAGGGATAGGGGCATATGCTACCTGATCATATTCTAGCCCTTGAATTTCTAGAGATAGCTAAACAGTTAAAAATCCCAGACTGTGATTTCTATTTTCTGGACTCAGAAGACCAAAGTTCAAATTTGGGCTCCAAATCTTAACTGTGCGATATCAGAAGACATCACTTACCCTGAAATGTGGGCTGTAAGAGTAGCCTGTGAGTCACAAAACCAGAACAGGGATAGAAAAGGGACCTAAATGCAGGTTTCTCTGTCTTAAAACCCCATGCTCACCATGCATTTAGGGTGGGGGATGAGAGCACAGCTGTGTCAGAATCATGGGAGTGTATGAACAAGAAAATGCAAGAATCCACACAGTCTAACCCTGCCTTAGCTATTTAACTGCATTTTCCTCTTGCCCAACAAAAAGTTTTCTGACACCAGAAAAGCCATGGACTTGAAATTCAGAGTTACGCTCCCCTGTAGAAGGAGGAATCTAAAAGGCCTCGTGTCATTGAGGGGAATAAAAACAATATCGAGCATTTATTAAGGTGACACAGGCACAATGCTAAGCATTGAGGGAAGGGACACTATTGGCTTTAATTCTTACAGCCAGGTGCTATTATCATCCCTGCTTTGCAGAACAGGAGACTGAACCCTGGGGAGTTAAGATTTTTGCCCCATGTCACACAGCTAGAAAATTATGATTAAATTCAACTAGTCTGACTCCAGAACCTGGGCTATGAAGCTCTACTGTACATGTCCTTTAAAGGAGCTACATCCCTTCGAGACACACAGAAGGTACTTAATTAAGACACACTATCCCTGACATTCTTGGAAGGCCAAACCCTTTACTGGTACCTGTATGCACGGTTCACTTTCCACTTGTAGGCCTTGGCTTATAAGGGGCTCTCAAGCCTCAGGGCCCTGCCTGCTTTTCTCCTCCACGTTTATCAAGTCAAAGGGAAGACTAGCTTCCTCCATGAAGCCAGTGGAAATTGCAGTGGGACCCAGCACATGTATGTTATTCATCCAGGAGGTCTATCTGAAGTTAAAATCCAACACCAGGCTCCAGAACTGAGACACCCACCCACCTGGGCCAACTAGTGCACCTCAGGACATTTGCTAAACCTACACTGGGAGCAGACACAATTTTTCTTCTGGGGTGGCCAAGCCAGTAGGATGTACACCCTGAAGATGTCTGTGCCTATCTTCTTCCCTTCGTGAGGAGCACCTGGATGAGAATCAAGAGCAAAACAAAAGGAGACAGATACTCCAAGGCATTTTTTTTAGCTCCTCGATCCAGCCATACCTGAATCAGTTAAATAATCCAATACATCAATTTTTTTTTTCCTGAAGCCATTTTGAGTTGGTTTCTGTCCCTTGCAACTAGAAGATTCTAAGGCATATACATTATTTAACAGTTTAGCCCTACAGCTTAATCCCCTTGTTATTTTCCATTACAAAGAATGTCTTTTATTATCTCAGAGATCAACAGCAGACTCCTTTCCAAAGCACTGAAAACTTACGAGAGACTCAAGGGTACTTGGTTCCTGCTCACATTAATTAGAATTGTGATTAGAACTGTGATTTCATTAGTTAGAATCAGTGTCCTCATATAAACTGGAGAAAATAAGAACGTCTAGGACTCTGAATGTAAAAGGAAAGGGTAAGACTCATTTCTTGAGAAAGATAAGCAGTTTCTCCCACGCCCTTCCCCCTCTTTCTTGTCCCCCAACTCTGTCTCTATCCACACAGGCAAAGGTACCTACTGTTCCAGGCAAGTGAACAAGTGGAAATAAATCTATCCAGACAGTCGTGTCCACTCTACTTGGAAACACAATGCTGCACCGGTTTATAACATGCAACAAGAAAGGCACTGGCATCACCTACCACAGGGTTCTGCGAGCATTAAATGAAATGATATTTGGGAAGATCACTGGCAAAGTGCAAGCTGCTATATGGATGTGCATCAGGAGAAGCAGGTAACTAAAGCATATAAGCTTTCTGCAGGTTTCCTTCACTGACTCAGTACAGTGCAATAAAATGCAAAAAATTTTTTAAAAACCCACGAAGCACCTTCTAAGTGTTGGACATTACACTAAACATTTAATACACACCTGTAATCATCACAATTCATTCGAAAGACATATACTGAGTGCTGGCAGTATGCTCCTCACTTGGGGGATGAGTTTACAGAAATGACCCCAAGAAACTCAGACTAGGGAAAAGGAATGTGTGAACTGGTGCACAAAGAGAGGTCCACTCAGGATACTGAACAAGGCCCTGGGGTAGTAGGCACTGTCAGTCTCTGCTGAGGTTCAAATTCACCATCTGCTTCCAGAGTTCCCAATGGGATTCAGAACATGCCGCGGGAACTCCCATATTACTGGATGCCTTCCCTTTCTCCCCCATCACTGTCTCCTTTCCAAATACACGATTTGCAGTTGACTCATCTCACGGTCAGCTTCTGGGGCAACTCAAACTAAGACATCCTATGAGATTAGAATCATTGCGTCTGCTTTATGGATGAGATATTTGAGAGAGACCACATTCACATAACTTTTATTACAGTATATTGTTATGATTGTTCTCCTTTATTATTAGCTATTGTTCATCTCTTGCTGTACTTAATCTATATAAACTAAAGCTTATCATAGGTATGTATGCATAGGAAAAAAACATATCTAGGCTTGAGTGCTATCCACAGTTTCAGGCATCCACTGGAGGAGACTACTGTAATTCACTTTGTTCATCTCAATCTCTATTGAGGTCCACAGAGGGCTAAGTGCTGAACCATGCCATGTAATAAATATGAACTCAGGACAATGATGGGCATCATCACCTCAGACATTTGGTTGTGGAAACGGAGGCAGACTTATCCTCAGATCTCATAGCTCAGAGGAAGCAACTCAAGAGGGTTATGAGAATACGATTTAAAAGGAATGAAGGCCAGAACATCAGATGGTGTCTTTCCAAGCTCTCCCAGGGCGTATCATCACTCTGCTGCTCCCACCGGACGTCTGGGCCATTTCTGACCCACCTTGTTTCCACCCACAGAAAGTCTGGAATAAGTTTGCTGTGGTGGCAGGCAACCTCTAAGATGGCCCCAGAATCCCCGCCACTCGGTGGTCATGCCCATGTGGACTCCCCTCCGCTTTGGTGTGGACCCGATTCCCTGATTCACTTCTGACAGAACATGGCAGACCAAAAGGGATGACAACATAAGACTCCCTCATGATGAGAATCTAAGACTCTCTTGTTTCTTGCTCACACCTGTTCTGGCTCCTTCACTTGCTCGCTCTGAAGAAAGTGATGCTGTGAGCAGCCCTGTGGAGACGTCCATGTGGCTAGGAACTGAGGGCAACTCCCAGCCAACAACCAGCAACGACCTGAGTCCTCAGTCCAACAGCCCGCGAGGAACCGAATCCCACCAATGACAACAGAAGTGGGCTTACAAATGGATCCCGTCCTCTCTCCAGCCTAAGAAGCCCACAGACCCAGCTGGCTTCTTGACGGCAGCCTATAGACTCTGAGACAGAGGATTCAGGGAAATCGCGCCTGGATTTCTGACCCAGAGAAACTCTGAGATACCTCCTACAATGTTGTTTTAAGTCACTAAGCAGGAAGGTAACTGACTGCCCAGCAATAGATAACAACTACCGATGCCTTCTTACAGTCTTCAGTGCTATCCCACCTCACACGGGTAAGTTAACAGCATAACTATTACTAGTGCTATTACTAGTTCTACTTCTGCTAGTTTTCCTTCTACTACTTCTGCCAGGCCTGAGCAAGTGCTCAGCAAATACCAGTGCTGTCACTCTGAGGGTGACAATTTCAACATAGGGACTTTGGGGGGACGTGAACATTCAGACGTTGGCACTACCACCACCACCACCATCAGCTACTGTGAATAGCTTCTGCGTACCAAGGGCACCAAGCCCCTGCCCGTACAATCATACTTAAACCTCACAACTGATCTTTTCAAGATGCAAATCTGATCCCCCACCCCTACGGCCTGTGAGAAGTTCACAAATAACAGACATAAAACCAATGAATCACCGAAGTACTAATTAGTAAAAAGGTATTGTGCACATGCCAAAAAGACAGCTTGCAGACCAGGAGCACTCAAACCAAAACATGGAATGAGACTCAGGGGTATGTCTGGAAAGCAGCTCCTATAGACAGAAAGCAGCAACTGCTTTATTCTTCACGGTGACTGGTTATAAATATTAGAATTTTCCTAAATGATCGGGAATGGATCAGTAGTTACCTGCTATCAGCTTTGGCCAACAGTTCAAGTTTTGCTTATGATTTTCAGGGGCACGAGCAAGACATGACCCAGGTCAAGGGAGCCTTGCAAAAGCAGCTACCTTAAGCCTTGTCTGTAGAACCACATTGGTGTTGTCTGCTAGGGTTGGTCATTGTCTCATTTGATTTTAACAACTCCCCTGCTTCTGCTCATTCTCCCAAGTGGGCTCAGAGGATGACTGAGCAGGACAGCGTCATTCTCGGCTCCCGCTGCTGATATGCTCAGGCTGAAGAATCACACATTCACAGTTTCCATGAGTTGGGGCTTCAGGCCGGAGGGTCAAGCAATCACCACCTTCATCTTCGTGGGGTTGACTGTTGATTTCATCCGGTTGTCTGATCGAGATGGATACCAAGTGGCTGCTGACAGGCATTTAAAACCCTTGAGTGTGTACCATGTCCCACAAGAGGTCGGTAGGATGACTAAGGAGAACAGCCAGGGATGGAAACCTTGCCCTCATCAGAGATTCCCAGGAGCCACGATTTTCTCCATCAAGTCACTCCAATGGGTTCTAATGTTTCAAAGTTATTCACAGAGGCACAACGTGAAGTATTCAGCAAACACCTATCCTCACGGTGACTCAGGGCAGGACAAACACAAGGATGTTTTATTTCGGGGGGCGATGTGGCAGACAAGCTTCCACCTCAATGAAGCCTCTCTGTGGTGTGAGCAATCAGGTAATTTAACAAGAGACATTTCTATGGAAACAAAAGGAAAACAAAGGTGAACAGTTCCAGCAAATTACAGATTCAGTTTCTGCATCTGGAGACCAGCCAGTTGAGCAAACTTCTAGATGGTGGTTTGAAGCACCTTCGGGTGGTGGAATGAGGGTGGTAGTTTCAGTCTGAATTACCTTCCTGCTCTGGGGGTCTGACTGTCTTTGATGTTGTCCTCAGGCGTTCTGTGGCACTTCCCCAAGTGGCCCGAACAGCAACGGGCACCGAGACTGTCCACACGTGAGCTGTTCTGGTGACTTCTCTGAAGTTCATATCAAGTTGTCCAGCTTTCGCTGGCATGGCTTTAGGAAAAGGGCAATTTGAGTTTCCTAGTGATTCCAAGTCAAAAGAAGGTGAGAAAACTGGAAATGTTAGTTTGGAGAGGTCTAGGCAAACACTGGAGGAAACCACAATTCAGGGAACAGTCCCATTTCCAGGTAGAAAACAAAACTCAAAGACAGGTAACAGACTAGAATCTGATAACCACAAAGATGTATAACTGAAATGTATTTTATCAACCCTCATTTCCATTTCTATCAGAGCTAAATAACATCAGCTAAATAAACAATGATTTGTTGGCAAGGTAAGTCTAATTTCAATAAACTTGGCCTGATTATTTACATAAGTGCAGCAGGAATAGTGACTGACTATATAGTTCTTTTAAATCTGCTTTGCTGGAACTTTTCATAAGGAATCCCAGATGGGACTTGTATAAGTCTCTCGAGGCTGGGGAGCCAAGCCAAGGACTTGTCCAATTGTGTCCTGCTACAAGGAAAACAGGTTCTTATTGAACTTATGTAAAGACATAGATTGTCATGA
Organism: Zalophus californianus; assembly: GCF_009762305.2. Taxonomy (NCBI): domain Eukaryota; kingdom Metazoa; phylum Chordata; class Mammalia; order Carnivora; family Otariidae; genus Zalophus; species Zalophus californianus. The sequence goes on along the minus strand of NC_045604.1, from coordinate 93,836,302 downwards.
AAAATAAGAATATTTAATAAGAGTTTCTGAATTTTGGAGGGATCCGGTAGAGAGGAAAAGATAAATGTTTCAATGTTGCAAAGACAGATACACTTTTACCAACCTGCTGCAAGTTTATAGCTTGCTAGCTTTAAAGAGATGAGAAAAAAGGGGTCCTTTACATCTGGAAAACAAACCATTAAAGAACCAGCCATGTTCTAAATGAAGTCATAAAAATTATAATCATCTTCATAAGTTCCTTCAGTCTTATGTAATTAATTCTTGTTTTGCTACATCTTGGGTTAGCGGCTTTACGAATCAATCAGTTTTCCACTAGGCTTTTAGAAAATTCTTAACCCCCGTTCAGTGTTAAGGTCTTATGGTTATCAGAAACCTAAATTCTAAGAGTACTTGTCAGGGCCTTTTCCATGAATCCCTTTGAAGACAAAGCCATTTTGCAGGAACACGTTTGCAAAAGCATCAGAGTGAAATAGTAACTGTCTGTAAAGGACAAAAGACTCACAAATGGCCACAGTTAAAGATCTGAAGAGAGGTCACTGACATACGCACACATACACACACAACGGTGCAATTGACTTCGTTATCTGTTCAACTAAAGTGACCACTGAAAAATTTCAAAGGCAAAGACAGAAGGTTTTGCAGTTGGAAAAAAAAAAAAAAACAACCTTAGCCCTTCTGTTAGGAGAGAAGTTACTTTTCTCAGTTATTTTTCTAAGTAATCAAAGACCTGATGATGACCATATGAAGCACACGAAATTATTTTCATGACAGAATCTTTGTTTCCTAGGCAGATTGCATTAAATGTAACTTTGTTTACAACTGTTAATTAAGAGCAGACCAATAATCTTCAAAACCAAACCAAACCAAAACTGTCCTTTTAAAACTATCCTTTTAACAGAGAGAAAACCAAATTCTAATTTTGCATTGTATAGTTTTGATATTAAAATTATTTTTTAATTTAAATAATCCATTCCCTGGGTGGCTCAGTCGGTTAGGCAGCTGCCTTCGGCTCAGGTCATGGTCCCAGGGTCCTGGGATTGAGCCCCACATCGGGCTCCCTGCTCGGCGGGGAGCCTGCTTCTCCCTCTCCCTCTGCCTGCCTCTCTGCCTACTTGTTCTCTCTCTGTATCTCTCTGCCAAATGAATAAATAAAATCTTTAAAAAATATATAAATAAATAAATAAATAAATAAATAAATAATCCATTCCAATTGTAGCTTGACCATACCTAAAATTCCTTTCTCAAGATTCCTTTTCCACAGGCCTGCCACAACTTCCAAATCCATGTGGATTCATCCTATCTTTTTCCCTTCTTAATTCGGGAACCACCATTTCACTTTAGGACCAAATTGCTTTCATTTTTTCCTCACCAAACAAAGACAAACAAACAAAAATTTAGCCATGTCCTTCACACCATTCCTTATCCAAAAATACATTCTATTTTCCTTACCCACTTCTCAAATAGTCATTTTAGTTCACATTTACTCTTTCTGGTAGTTTCAGTCACACATATGAATTAGAATCCTTAACCCTTGGAATTCTTCATCCTCAGTGAAAACTAAGGGGTAAGCCATGGGGTCTGCCACACTTATAAATATTTCTGCTCAGGAACTTAGGTTGGTCTCCATTTGTTTTTTATTTCACCACCCTCATGTTGGCTAAAACATTTTATTGATTTCCCAGTTATGGTGAATTCTATCTCTGCTCCATCTCTCAGCTCTGCGTCGCGTTAGCAGACTACCACCCTGACCGGGTTCAATGGCTAGTTACAGACTCTCAGATGACACATACATCTCTTCAGCATCTTTCCCAGAGCAGATGTTCTTTATTTGTTGATACTTTGACTAATTTCTATCTCCCTCCTTGGACCCTGAATTCCACCAGGGTGGAATTGCGTGTCTTCTTTTGTTAACTATTTTAAGTACCTTGTTTGGTATGCCATTTTTTCTTCAGCTCCCTGACAATCCTGCACAAATTAGGCGCCTCGATAGCACTGAAGGAATGAAGTGAAATTTACTACCTGTATCTTCAAAATGAGGAAGCTCAGAGAGGTTAGGTAATCTACCCAGATCACACAGTTGATAAATGACAAAGCCAGGATTTGGACTTGGGCAGAGTAAAGAATTAGGATCTTTATGCACCCCTTACACAAAAACAGTATGGCATGCCTCAGTCCTAAACTGTCCTCTTTTCTTGATAAACCTGAGACCACAGGAAGGACCTTTCCTGGTTTTGCCTTAAACACCTGTTTCTTACATAGCCCCAAACTGTAGAAGGAGGAATGTAATTGCCCTGGACTTAAGTTACCCTTGGTTCATCTTTTCTGTGAACTAAGAATGGTTAACTAACCTCTTTAAAATTTTTTTTTTATTTTTTAAAGATTTTTATTTATTTATTTGACAGAGAGAGAGCACAATCAGGGGGAGTGGCAGGCAGAGGGAGAGGGAGAAGCAGACTCTCCACTGAGCAGGGAGCCCGATGTGGGACTCGATCCCAGTAACCTGGGATCATGACCTGAGCCAAAGGCAGACATTTAACCGACTGAGCCACCCAGGTGCCCTTAACTAACCTCCTAAATGCACATCTCTAGACTTTGGACTACCTTTTCGGCAAACTGACAATGACCTGCTCTCAGTAGAACTATATTCCCCAGCTTCTCAATCCCTTTCCTTGAGAAGGCGAGATCTCTGGTAACCTCCAGGAGTCTAGTGCAGTGTAAATTTTAGACTCCCTCCCCTGCTACAGTGGAAATAAACCTGTTTTCTCACCTGTTTCCTGGTGATCTTCCTCTAGGGCAGTGATTCTCAAAATGTGATACTGGTCTAGGAGCACCTGCATTACCTAGAAACCTGTTAGTAATGCAGATTCTTGGGCCCCCTCCAACCTACTGCATCGGAGACTCTGCAGGGGGGACCCAGCCATGTGTGTTCGAACAAGTGTTATAGGTGGTTTTGCTGCATGCTGCAGTTTGAGAACCCCCGACCTGCAGACGGTTTGATTCATCCCTTCCACTATGTGACCTCTCCAAGAAAACACTTTCTGCAGAGGGTGAGTCAAATCGGAGCTTCAAGAACAAGGTTAGAGGTTGGCATCCCTAACAGGACTCTGCCTTCCTTACCAGACATAGCCAGTAAGAAGAAAGGAAGAAACAGGTGGACCCAGAAAGAACAGCCAGAGAGGATGAGGGGCAAAGTGGAGAGGGCTGAGCTGCATTACAGAAGCTCAGGGAGAAAATGAACTTGAAGAGGACCTGCTTCCAACTCGGGTTCCATCCCCACTGTGACCAATTTGGCAAGCTTAAGCAAACTGCTTTTCTTCTCTGGAATATTTTTCATAGCCCACCACTTCGCCGAAATCGCTCCCTACAGAATTACAAGCCGCCATCCACACGCCCAGCCAGATAGTCTTGGTGCTTTCCCACTCCCCTTGAACCCCCCATCTTCCCTGACTGCCAACCACCTCCCAGCATCTTTGCAACTCTTCCTTCATAGTCTCTCCGTTCCCCTGTCCCAGAGGCTGGCACTGCAGAGGCATTTTCCTATGTCCGGTGTCATATAGTTCCCACAGCAACCCTGCTTCATGCAAGCCGGAGACACTCATTTAATAAACAAGGGAATGGAAGCAGAGAACATTCACATAACTTGCCCCGTGTCACAGGAGTGTTCACTGGTGGCTCGGAAGTGGGCACCCAGAAGCCTAATTTGGGGTTCCAGACCCCCAGGGGGTGCCTACACCTGCAGATAGTACCCAATCCCGTGTATATTATGTTTTTCCTATACACACACCTATGATTAAATTTAATTTATAAATTAAGCACAGTAAGAGATTCACAACATAACTACTAATAAAATAGAACAATTATAACAATATACAGTAATAAAAGTTATGTGAATGTGGTCTCTGTCTCTCTTTCTCAAAACACCTTGCCTTCTACTCGGCCTTCTTTGTGTGATGGGAGATGATAAAGCACCTACGTGATGAGAGGAATGACGTAGGCCTGTGATGTAGCATTTGGCTACTAGGATCATCCACTTCTAGACCCCGACTGACCGAGGGTAACTGAAACCGCGGATAGTGAGACCACTGTATCTTCTTACTTATTTCATATAATTTACCTCCCTCCACTGGCACGTAAGCTCCGTGAGAGCAGAGTTTTTACTCATTTTCTTCACTCTTGTATCCTCGGTGCCTAGAGTGGTCTGCCCCCTACTTGATGCTCAATAAATATTGGCTGATTAATAAGACTAAAGACAAGGACGTCAGGCTGCAGACACAGGTTTTTAAATGGAGGTTGGGGGTTTTAAACACAGAAGTGCCATAACCAGTCTTATTTAAGAAGAGAGCTGTGGCCGGGGAACCCCATGGGCCCCAGGAGGAAGTAAAGCTGGACACCTGTCCATGACCAGAGAACAGAGCCAAAAAATCAGAGAGGATGACCTGACACAGCCCACCAGATGTCCCTCCAACTCAAGCCCTTTCGGCAACATGGCCCGATGTCCTTCCTGGGGCCTTTGGAAGGCAACAGAGATAGCCACTTGTCAAAGACCATCAAGAAATTCAGAATCCAGCTGGATAAGTGCAGGAAGAGGCCGCAGTGAAGAAAGAACCACCAGTTCAAACAGCCCCTGCGTCCTGGGCCAAGTGGGATGCTCTTTATTTCCCCAGAGCCGACTTCCAGAAGGCGGGATATAGAGAGGCACAGAACACGGGCCATGGAGCACACAGATGGAAACCCTGCGCCTTTGTGTGCATGCATGTGTCGTGCCCAAATAGACACGCACGCCAGTGCACACTCGTGCACCAACTCCTGTATTCCCCATGGATCGTGACCGCAGCTGTCGGTAAGGATGAGTGACACCAGGGGCCACTTGCGGAGCGCTAACGACCTGCCACAACCATGCTGAGCACTTCCCATCTACTACCCCTGAGCAAGGTATTCTCATCATTATGCCCATTTCATCAGGACAGGATTCAGGCTCTAACATCAGGCAGCTCCTACCTGGAGAACCAAGATTTGAAGCTGAGCGGCCGTATTCCAGAGCCCAAACCCTGAAAATCCACACACTGCTTCCCCAGTGGGGGGACCTGGCTCCTTCGGGTCAGCCTTTCTTGAAAGAAAAGCCCGGCTGTGACGTGAGGAATGAAGTGGCAGAAGAAGCCTGTGGCCCCAGCGCTGTCCACACAGATCACAGGGGAAGGCCCTTGGCTGCCCGGACACCTGCTCCGGCATTTACAGGGCTCACTCTGCGCATGGGGGGCCTGGTCACGGAACACAGCTCCTCTGTGCCAGAATCTCTGAACAATTCCCAGCAGAGTGCCCCCCTTCACTCCCCACTGCAAGGGGCTGGCCCACTCGGATCCGCAGAACCAAATCCAGCAGCCACCTGTCTGTGTCAATAAAGTTTTACTGGCACTCAGCCGCACCCATTCATTTATGAATCATGGACGCCACTTGCAGGCTACAAAGCCGAGTCGAGGAACTGCCCCCAGGGCAGGTCACCCACCCAGAAGTGCCTGGACCTACCTCTACTTCCTCCTCACCGAGGAGTCTGATTCAGATGGCCTGCAGCTGCAACAGCGACTGCTTTAATTAAAGAATGAACAATGACCTTCCACTTTCCTTTTATAGGCCAAATACCACTGAACGGGGGTGGGGGGGTGGGGGGGGGGATTTGAATTCCAAAGAAGGCAGCCACTGGCTATGGTGTTGATCATGTCCTGTGCGGGGATGGAGTTCTCAAAAAGCATTCAAGGGCAGGTTCAGGAAACTTGGATGGGATTCAGAGGGAGAGGCAGGCTCCCCACCGAGCAGGAAGCTCAATCTCAAGACCCCAGGATCACGACCTGAGCCAAAAGCAGACGCTTAAACAACTGAGCCACCCAGGGGCCCTTAGCCCGCATTTTAAAAATGACTACTCTGAGAACACATTACAGCACATTTTGTTTAAAAAACAAAAAGACGTTAGAGTGGAGAATACAACGATGGATGTGTTAAGACCTTTTAGGTCCTAGGGCTCTGTTGGCATTATTTATCGTCTCCCCAACGAGAGGAACCGGTCAGGCCATGTTTAAAGAATTAAGATACAGAATGCAAACAGCAGTTGAAGGTGAAGGAGGGCACAGTGTGTTCAGAGAGCTAAAGGGTTTCAGTCAATTGGAGCCCAGAATGCAGGTGGAAGAGGGGGCGGGCAGAGACAAATGATTTGCATTTACACAGGGCAAGAGAAACCAAAGTGTTAAACATCTGTGATATACCGGGGACGTCCACACAGATTAGATCAACCCAGGCATACTGCAGCAAGTATGGAAGGCAAGAATTAGCCCACATTTTATTTTTTTATTATTTTTTATTAATATTTTATTGTTTGACATAGAGAGAGAGACCATGAGCAGATGGACGGGCAGAGGGAGAGGTAGGCTCCCCACTGAGCAGGAAGCTTGATCTCAAGACCCCAGGATCACGACCTGAGCCAAAGGCAGAAGCTTAAACAACTGAGCCACCCAGAGGCCCTTAGCCCGCATTTTAAAAATAACTACTCTGAGAACACATTACAACATTGTATTAGTATAAGAATAATAATGATAGAGGCTAAGCGCTCAGTCTGTGCCAAACAATAGGCCAAGTTACTCATAAATGTCTTCTCATTCAATGCACCCAAGAACCCTAAGAGAGGGGTCAGCAACCTCAGTCCTGCAGCCTGAGGACCATACATAAGGATGGTTTTCACACTATTAATTTGTTGGGAAAAAAATTTTTAAAAAGAAGGAGATTTTGTGACACATGAAATTTACATGAAATTCAAATTTCAGTATCAATCACTACAGTTTATTGGAACAGAGTCACCCTCACTCACGTGTTGTCTAGGGCTGCTTCAGCACCATGACGGCAGAGCCTGTACGCCTGCAAAGCCAAAACTATTTATAGTCTCTTGTCCTTTGAGGAAAGAGTTCGTGGACTCAGGCCCTAAGGAGACAGGCCCGTACTCTTCTTGGACCTATTTTAACTGGTGACACAGAATTTTAGAGCATACCCACTCTGGCCCAGTTTGCATGGCTCGTATGTGAGAAGGCTGTGGCTGGAACCGGCACTCTGAGTCCAGACACTCCATCTACGTAAGACCCCACACTGCATCCCACTGCCTCCTTCCAAACACACTTGCAGGAACACCAAATCCTTCTGGAGGTTCGGTGATGAGGACAGTCAAGACATAAACGGACACTCCTGAAGAAGTAAGAGCAGATCATACCAAGAGCCAATTCATAAATGATCAATAATGATTTGAAAAAAAAATGAGGTATATGAACCACTTGTAATAAAATAAATGCAACTACGGGCAACTGGGTGGCTTAGTCAGTTAAGCGTCTGACTCTTGATCTCGGCTCAGGTCTTAATCTCAGGGGCATGAGTTCGAGTCCCATGTTGGGCTCCACACTGGGTGTGGAGCCTACTTAAAAAATAAAATAAAATAAAATAAAATAATAAAATAAAATAAAATAAAATAATAAAAATAAATGCAACTAAAAAAATAGAAATGGTATTTTTAGTTATAAAGTTAGGATACAGACCAAATCTGCAAAATTCACTGCCGTAAGGGTGCAGTTTTACAGATACTCTTGTATACGTTTCATGGAAATATAAAAATGGGACAAACGTTCCAGAAAATAAACTGGCAGAAGTCTTCAACTTCTCCCCTTCCCTGATAAAACTCCACAAATCTCACTTATTTGGTAATTCCCTCTCTAAGAATCCACTTTAGGTAAATCACCTGAGAGGCAGAGAAAGACCACTATTTATATACATCGTGGTGCCCTATTAGTAAATGGGGGAGGGCCCACCAAGAGTTAAATCAATAGACTATGACATATCACACTATTTAGCTCTTATAGCTATTTTTAAAAATCATATTTTGGGAGACAATTTAATGGGTGAATTTTATTCGGAGTGAGATCAGAAGCCATAGAGAGAGCTGACAGGGAAGGGACAGGCTCGGACTTGACATTTCACTGACCTCTCTCCCCAACAGGTAAGTAATAAACTGGGAGAGAGGCAAGGTCTCCGATGAAAAGGTTACTACAATATTCTAGCAGAGAAATGCTGCTGCTTTAGACCAGTGTGGTTAGGGCTGAGAGGAAGCTATCTGGATATTTCTCCAAAGGAGAGATGCCCCAGATCTACTGATGTATCAACTACGTGTAAACTGTGAGAACCTAAGTCAAGGACAATTCCTGGGCTTTTGATCTCAGCAGCTGGAGAACAGAGTGGTTATTTACCAAGATGGGGAAGCCAGCATTGGAGGATGTCTGGCTGAAGAAAATAAATAAATGAGTTGGTTTTAGATACACAGAGTCCAAAATTATTATTAGGGCAATTTCATGTGACACCGTAATTTTTAATAGGTCAATGATCCAGGGGTACCTGGGTGGCTCAGTCGGTTAAGTGTCTGCCTTCAGAGCTCAGGTCATGATCTCGGGATCCTGAGATTGAGCCCCATATTGGGGGTCCCTGTTCAGCGGAGAGCCTGCTTCTTCCTCTCTCTTTCTGCCCCTACCCCCACTTGTGCTCTCTCTCTCTCTCTCTCTCTCTAAAATAAATAAATAAATAAATAAAATAAATAAGATCTTTAAAAAAATATGTCAATGATCCCCTATGACAGGTTGTCCCCTCCCCTCTGGGCCATGCATTCATGCCTACAACACTCCTGATCTCAAAAAGCCTTCTTGGTTTCCCACATCATCGGAGATGGACTCCAAACTCCTGTCACCATCTGGCACTAACCTCATCTTCCAACCTTCACATGTCCTGCTTTCCAGCCAAACTGAACAACTGCTCATCCCCGTGCACATCCAGAACCTTCCAGCCCTGCATCTCTGCCCTCCTCTGAAGATACAACAATCGTTTTCTACTCTGCGGTCTTTATTTTCTAAATGAACATCCATACCCCCAGGACTCCCGGAGCTTTCAGAGGCAGGACCCAATTATAATTCATCTGCTCCCAGTTTTCTAAGAATCCCCAATAGCAATGCAGATGGTGTCTTTGATAGAAGAGGAAACTTGATGATTATTGGATTAAAAAAAACATGCTATAAGTAATAATCATATTAGTGATAATCACAGCTAAGAGTTATTAAGTGTGAACTCTGTTCCTGACACTCTTATAAATGCTTTTACACATAGAACTCAGTTCATCCTCACCACCACTGTGATCCCCCTGCTCCACCATCCTGACATTCACACCCTGTATAATCCTTTGCCCTGAACGTGCCCAGGACCCAGTGACTTACTTCTAATGATAAGAATGCAGGAAAGTGATGGATGTCACTTCTGAGATAAGGTTATTAAAGACTAGGACTGTGGTCTTGCTAAAACTCTCTCTCTTCCCCTTGCTTACTCTCTCTGATGAACCAAGCTAACATGTGAGCTGCCCTCGTTCAGAGGACCATGTGGCAAGGAACCGATGGAAGCTTCCAGCCAACAGCTTGGGAGTAACTAAGACCCTTGGATCCAACCAGCTCAGAGGAGCTGAAGCTCCTGCCAACACCCTCTGGAGGGAGCTTGGAAGCTGACCTACCTCAAGCCTTAAAATAATGGCAGGCTCTATTAACACTGTGACTGTTGCATCCTTGGGAGGGTCCAGAGCCAGGGGACCCAGGTAAGCCATGCCTAGACTCCTGACCCACAGAAACTAAGATGGATAAATGCTGTTTCAAGCGGGAGGTCATTTGTTACACAGCAATAGATGGCTAATGCAAGCAACCACTTAGTACCTAAGTGGTTGTACCTGGGTACTCTTATACCCCCATTATGTGGATGAGTAAACCAAGGCCCAGGATGGTTCAGGAATTTCATGCAAATCACATACATAGCTAGTAAGTGCCAGAGCCAGGTTTTGAGCTCAGACAGTCTGGCCCCAGAATCGTCTTCCCCCTTGACCACTGTGCTGCAATAATAACAGGGGATGGATGGATGGATGGATGGGTAGATGAACAGTTGGATGGGGTTCTCCCTTCACTCACCCAAGGGCCCCCCCAACCGCAGGAGCTGAGAGAAGTGATGATCTTGTCATTAACCTCATCTGGTTGTACCACCAGCCTGAGACAGAGCCTATGACTCATGAGGAGTTCTATAAGAGCATCTTGAATCTGAAAGGCAATGTGCTCAGTGTTTGGGTGGGAGGGGGGTGAACCGCAAGGGGAAACAGAAGACGGGAGTTCAGGTGTGATACAAGTGAGCCTGGAGAGGCTTTGAACAGGTGCATCACCTTAGCAAGGTCTGTCCCAGCTGGCTCTTCTCTCTCTCTTTCAGAAGAATGTTAAGGACCTCAAGTAAAGGATGTGGTACGATTATATTTCATACCCCCAGCGCCCCACAGGGGCTTGTCCTAGAAAGGGTGCTTGCAGAAAGGGTGTCATGCAAATGGTGCCCCCCCCCATTAAAAGAAAGAATGAGTGAGCAAATAAAGGGGAAAAAAGGAATGAATGAACAAAATGAGTTTTGGATGATTGGCATATGGATATATTTAACCAGGAGCTTTAATACCGAATTCATGTATAAAATGATAATTCAAAGGTCAAAACACTGCCTTTACCTTAAATTACCTAGAGGAAGGGGTAAAAGACTTATGGGAGACCCATTATGTTCTAGGCCTCATCCTGAAATCATGCTTGATCCCCACAACAATCTGACGGATCCATTTCCATTCTGCAAAGGGGAGACTGAGGCTCAGCCAGGTCACACGGCCTGCCCAGCATTACAGATGGCCAGACTTCAGACTCCAAAGGCCATGTCCCCGCCTGTCCTACCCTTCCTGGGCGCAGGGGAAGGGCGGTCTGCTCCTGTTTAGCATGAGCCTCTCCTCCTGGTCCACCGTTGACGGGAAGGTACTGTCCATTTATTCACTCAGTCCACAAGGACCGAGCACGCAAGCACTGTTCTCGGCACAGGGGCAGCATGCCACGGAGTTTGGGGTCGGGTTTGGGAGGGAGCTTTGCTCCCACGAAAGCTCAAAAAAGGAGCCTGAACCATTCATGGGGCTCACACTGAATAATCAGCTCGTCTCCCCAGGCTCCTAGATGATCTGAAATGGGGACCATCTGCCGCTTATCATATGATGAGCTCAAGTTCAAGTTCATGCTATGGCAAGCCCTCCATTCTCCCTTAGGAAAAAGAAGGAGAAGGGCACAAAACGGCTGTGTCTGCAATGTGCCAGCCTCCTGCACATGACGGGCTCACTCACTGCTGACATGGGCCTCGAAGTCACCACCACTGTCCTTTTAAGGAGGGGGAAACTGATGAGCAAAGAGAAAATGGGACTTGTCCCAGGTCAGAGCTGGGAAGAAGAGGAGCCAGAACAAAAGGAAGGCCACCCAGCTCCAGAGGCCAGACTCGACCACAGTGCCACCATGCACACTTGCTCTCTCTCTCTCTCTCACACACATACACCCAACCATGCCACCACCCCACCAACTCTGTACAGGTAGATTAGGGGGTCCTGCAGGCCCAACAGAATAGCACTATTTTTCGATTAGTAAGTTAGACTCTGCCATAGGGCCAGGATCCCAGAAAACTCCCTGTCTCAAGGCATAAAATATCTATTCCAGACAGCAAACTTCCTCGAGCTTTGTATTCCGAAGACTTTGGACCCACAGTGTGCGAGCATGAGAGACACACTAAAGGAACACTACATCAGCAGGCAGGAGCTCAAATGCTGGTGTGGGAGGTACATAACGTAAATGACTCGCCACAGTAACAATGGTCACCAGTAGCCACCGGTAGAGCCCTCACTGGGAAGTAATTCCCACACACTATTCTATGCATCTCACCTAGTGTTAACTCACTAATTCCTCACAGCAATCTTGTTTTAGGAGTTTTAATGTCGAGAAAGTGCAATGTACAGAGAGGTGCAGTAACTAGCCCAGAGTCACACAGCCAGCGAGGGGCAGAGGCAGGATCTGAACCCAAGCCATCTAGATCTAGAATTTGCACATTATGCCACTTACCAATACAAACACAGGAAGGAGGCTGCGTAGACGCAAACAAAAACACAAATGAGATCATCACCAGCATGTCACTCAATCTCAGGGAACGGGCGGGGGGCGACAGAGAAAGGGACGCAGGGGAGCACCCGTGCCTCATCTAAAGGGGCAGCCATGGTCACCTTCCACGGCTCGCCTGTCTTGTGGAAAGGTGGTTGCTGTGTCTCCAGAGCTCCTGGTTTTCCGGAGACATCAGCGTCTACCTCCGAGGTGAAGTCTCCAGCACTGGGCTGGTCATGCAGAACACACCTGCAAGCCACACCTGCTGGCGTGCTGCCCATTTGCAGCTCATCCTCGGGAACAGTGGGGCTCAAGCCCTCGCTGCTTTAGGTGGTGGGACCACGGTGGCTTAGTTCTCATTGCGAGGGCTCCTCCTGACCCCGAGTTAAAATCTTCCCCCGCGAGCATCCATCCCTCTTCCGTCCCTCCCCAGAAAGAGCGGCCCACCTCTGCAGTAATCACAGAGAGATTAATCCCTCTTCCCTCTGACAGCCCTTCACATATTTTGATCATTGCAATGATTTCTGAGCTAATATAAATCTTATCCCATCTAACAAGAATGATAAAGAGGGTCCCCCATTCAGAGGTGGATTAGTGCCCCAGGGGCACTGCCTCCAAGGCACTTCGGAGGCCCACCTGGCCCCAGGCGACCCCTCCAAGTCCCCCACAAGCACAGGGCTCTGAGCTGAGAACTTCCCCCGAGGGGCTCCACTCTACCTCTGAGTCTGTCCTCTCTCCAGCCACCTTCTTCCTCGTCCCACCTGAGTCCATGAGGTGCTTCTCAGATGAACTCATCAAAATTAAAGCAAACGAGTGATAACCTTATCATGATCCGGAGAGGAAATGGCCCAAAAAGAAACACACCAAAACCCTAGTAATAGTTATCTCCTGCTAAGGACAGGCTCTGTGGGACTTTCCTTTTCTTTTTGGAATTCCTGATTTTCCAAAAAGAACACTGCACGATTCATAGGCTAAAGCTACAGTACTTCAGTTTTCTGATTTTTAAAATAAGAACTATAAAATACATTTCGGGCTCTGGACTGGTGGGTTTCAAATTGGAGTTGGCACCAGCATCACCTGGAGGGCTTGTTTGGAGCTCAGATTCCTGGGACCCACCTGTAGAGTTTCTGAAACCTCTGGTCTAGGGAAGTGCCCAGAAATTATGTTTTTAACAAGATCCCCGGCAATGCTGATGCTGCAGGTCCATGAACCACATTCTGGGAACCACCACTCTGCAGAATTCTGAACAGATCCATCAAAGTTAGGTAGGAAATATGCCACCTCCACCGTCTGCCCAGCCAATTCCTCTTGGAACTAGAGCCCCCCACGCTGAGCTGCTTTTTCTCGAAGGTTCTATGCAACATGCTCCAGGCATATCCCCCTCTCCAGGGCCCCCCACCTCTGCCCCATACCACCTGATATTCAGACAGAACTGAGCAAGCATGTCTATAAATCTTTCTCCCTGCCACAAGGTTAGCTCATTCTGCTGTGAGAATGAAGGAGGTGTGGTGCTGGATGTGGCTTGGCCACTCCATTTGGCCCTCCCAGGAGTCCAAAGATGCTTTCTCTCTGGCTTATTGCTGAGAAATACACTGGTCCCAGCAGCCTTCCAATAGGGACGAATCAGAACATTATTACACAGCGAAAGGCAGACAGAGAGTCGTGGTTAAGGGTGTGGGCACCGAAGTCAGAATGGCATGAGTGAAAAATACCCAGCTCAGTGTTCTCGTCATGACCTTGAACATGGTTCTTAACCCCCCTGGGGCCTCAGTTCCTTCATCTGTAAAAAGGGCATAATAATCCTGCCATCTCAATGGATTACTCTGAGGTTTGAGTGAGATGCTCCCCATGGCACACTTGGAATAATGCCATGACACATGGGAGGCACTCAGTAAATGGAAGCTACCACTCTCCAAAATGGGGACACAAAGTTAAATAACGTACAGGAGAAGTGCTTTGAAGATGTCTGTATGGTGTAAAAAGACACGATGTTGGGGCACCTGGGTGGCACAGTCAGTTAAGCGTCCAACTCTTGGTGTTGGCTCAAGTCATGATCTCAGGGTCATGGGATCGAGCCCCGTGTTGGGTCTGTGCTCAGTGCTGAGTCTGCTTGAGATTGCTCTCCCTCTCCCTCCCACTTACGCTCCCTCTGTCTCAAATAAATAAATAAATCTTTTTTTTTAAAGACACGATGTTGCCATCAAGTAAATATTTTGTTCATTATAATTTGGGGTAAAGAATAAAATGCCCCAAGTTGGTACAGGTAGGTGAACATGACACAGACAGTGAGAAGGGGAATTTTTGGTTAATAAGCTATTTGAAGACATAAGCATGCTGAAAAGACAGCAATGAAGCTCATGGGCGGGAGGTTCAGAGTTATCCACAGGAGGAAATGCGCAAGCCTGTGGATTCAGTGACTCTGGGAAGTGAAATAATCCAAAATCGGGAATTCACACCACCTATCCTGATTGTTGACCTCACTGTGGGGAAGGAATCCTGCCCTGGAGACGGTGGGGGCCCACTGCTTACGGCTCCATGAGTGGACTTGCCTTGCCAAGGCCCCCCAGTGCTGTAGTCAATGTCCTGCCACCTCCAATGCACCTCCTCCAAAAGGAGCCAGCCTCCAGATGTGCAGGGTAGGGGTCCTTCCATCTCCAGCCTCCCAAATCCTCTGCTACACAGAACACTCCATGCACAACTCTACAGGTGAACCCAGCACCTTCTCTCATCTCGCACAATGTCCCCCATGCACCTGCAGATGTCTTTAGAACACAGACTCTGCCTAAATCATTTTTATGTACCTAATGCTGAGCCTGTTGCCAGCACATAGTAGCTACTTATTAAATGTTTGCAGAATAGGTGAAAGAAAAGGAATAAATGGTTAAGTAAAGTGATGTATATATGGAGTATCTTAGAATCATAACCTATCCTCATCAAGATAATGGCAACATGAAGAAATGTTTATAAGCTAAGGTTGCATAAAATTACAGGAAAACAGAGTGATGTGTGGGCTATGATTGAACTGCTGGGGATGTGTTTATTTCAGGACTGAAACTGGAAGAAGATTATACGCAAAGCACTGTACTGATTAATTATCCTTTACTGAGTGCTGGGGCCCGCAGGAATTAGAGCACAGGCTTTAGAGGCTGCTTGACTGAGATCAAAAGTACTCTACCATTTCCTAGCTGTGGGACTCTAGGCCAGTATTTAAATATGTCTTAGTTTCCTCCTCTGCAAAATGGGACACCACACGGTTGCATGAGCAATGTATTAACTGAAACATGTCAGGCACTTAAAATAGCATCTGTCACATTTTAAGCACCCAATGCCTTGTACATTTTTATGTTGTTCTTTGAGTTTGTTATATTGAATGGTCCATTGTCAAGAGCACTCATTAAATCCTGCCCACAAAGAACACCAAGTCGACTCACCAGCCCCTCTGCTCCCACCATGGTAGCAGATCCGTGACAGGGCTGTCCTGACTCAGCCAAAATACCTTTGGGTCTGCAAAGGACAAGGATGTAGAGCTAAAACGGAAGGACGTTTGCCTCCAGCATGACAGCTCTAAATTCTTTGATGATTTGGGGAATAAAATGCTGATGAATTCCCTATGGGAGTACATGTTGTTGTATCAAAATCATTGAAGTTATTTGGTCTGTCTAGGAAGGGGAAATTCATAGGCCAGGCAGAGATAGTAAAAACAGCTCTGGACACGAAGTGAGAAGGGCAAGTCTGAGGTCTAGCTGTACCGATAACTGGCCGAGGTTCCTTTTTTAGATTATAATGGGAAGAGTCCCAGTATTCCAGGGCCAAGACTATCCATGGGAACAGTACTTTAGAGAGTCAATCCGGGACACTAATTAAGGCAGGGGTACAAAAGTTAGAAGCTGAGGCAACTAAGTGGCTCAGTCGGTTAATCATTTGTCTACCTTCAGCTCAGGTCATGATCCCAGGGTCCTGGGATCGAGCCCTGCATCAGGGTCCCGGCTCAGCGGGAAGCCTGCCTCTCCCTCTCCCTCTGCCACTCCCCGCTGCTTGTGCACTCACACACGTGCATGCTGTCTCTCTCTCTCTCTCTCTGTCAAATAAATAAATAAATAAAACCTTAAAAAAGAAAAGAAAAGCTAGAAGCTGCAGGTATGAATGTTCAACCATTAAGAGCATGAAGACCCAGAGCTGGGTAAAGAATGGGTAGACATTCTAAGCCTTGTGTGGAAAAGGACACTGGTTCATGAGCAAAATCTGGAAGTTCAAAATTCAGGCCACTGCACAGCTGTGCTCACAACTTGGGGTATACGGCTGATGTCAATGTGACCTCTAGTAGGTTATTTTGCATTTGTTCAAAGTCCATCTTTACTTTGCAGAATGGACTTGATTTTATTCTTGTCGTTACTACTGCCCCAGAATTTAGCCCTGGCATTTTCTCTGTTTTGATAGGACTACATTTTTCTCTGCATCTCAGATGGGAGGAGAAGGAGGAGGGATCATGGTTGTACTCATAGTGTGTAGTGAGTACTTATTATGTGCTGGACATTGTTCTAAGTGATGGTGTGTGTGTTAATGCATTTAATCCCAACAACGGTGAGAGAGTGTGGGAGACATTCCAAGTGTTCCCCACTGACACCTCCAGACCTCCCAGCCGGCCTTGGTTTAGTGGGCCATCAATCTTCTGAAAGGAGCAGAACGGTATCTGTCACTCCAGGGTAAGGGGGCTAAGTGTCTATCTTGCCTTCCCCACGCTTTCAAGTCTGGACTTCAAGGCTAAGGAGCTCAGAGTAGTGAAGCCAAATGAGGGACATGGCTGGATCCCTGAGTTACTACTTGGAGGAGCGCCATCCAGGAAAGATGTGAGACCTTCATCAATTTGTACGACAAGAAATGTTTATTGTGTTAGTTTTTTTTTTTTTTAAATGGAAGCTAGCATGAATGAATTACCCTGACAAAACGAGGTGGATACTGTTGTCATAACCACTTTACAGATGAGAACACTGAGGCAAAAGAAGATAAGCAATGTGCCCCAGGTCACAAGACCAATGAGTGGCACAGCTGAGATTGAACCCAGGTCTACTGAGTTCTAGAATCTATGTTCTTCCTTTTTTTCTCACTCTGTTCATATTTGTATGGCTCTCTTCACATTTGTCATGATAGATATCATATTGTAGCAGTTCCAACAGTTACGGTGAGCCCCAGAGGGGTTATCTCTGCTTTTTCCTGGATATTTGAGGATGAGATCCACAAGTTTGTACCTTGTGTCCTCCCCAAGTATATATGACAGCTGCCCATGCCAGAAATTCTACTGAAGATGCTGAGTGTATTCAAGAACTGCCTACAATTCTCTTCTTTTTATAATCCCATACCACAATCACACCTTACTAAACAGAGAATTCATGACCAATAACCTTGCAAATCGTCTCAAAGCCCAATGAGTTTTATTTTGTAAATATCAACAACACCATCATACACTGCATACTGTTCTTTGTGGCTGACAGAGCAAATATGCATCTATAATTGGGAGCTAGGAGATGGTGCAGTAAGAAAGTTAATAATATAAACTTTTTAAGTCAGGGAAACCGTTTTTTGGTTGGTTTGTTTGTTTGGTCCAACTCTTTCATTTACTTGCCATGTAACCAGAAACACATCACATGATCTAGGTACTCCATCTTCATAACAGAAATGGATCTCATCATGTCACTCTGATAATTCAACCACATAATGTTTTAGATTCCCGGATCTGAGTGGAGGGTAAGCTGGAGTGAAAGCAGCAATGCACACAGATATATCATCACTCCTCCCCCCCGATAAGAAACATACTCTGTGTAGTTAGCATGAATTCTAATTTGTATTATTCCTCCAGGGCAGGAAATGGATGACGTTCATCTCTGCGGGACTGTCGTCTATCAAAAGGTATGGGGCAAAATAAGTGGTCAGTGAATGTTTTAGAAAGGGGTAAAGAAATAAAACACATGGGTACAAAACAACAAAAGAAGAGACAGAAGGAATACCACCTAGAAAAGCACACAACAGCAGAGGCATAATAAGCACTTCCGTCCCATGCTCAGCTTGGGGCTCTGAAGCCTTCCTCCTTCTACTTGCTTCTTATGCCATTTCAACACTCCCCTGGATCCCAAGTAGAAGGAATAAGGATGCACTGGACAGATTCCAGGGTACCTGCTGGGCACTTTCGTAAGTGGGGGTGGTTATTATCACATCCCTATCCTAGACATTCAGATTCGCTCAAGAGAATGGATCCTGTTCTCTTCTTTCTTCCAACCATGCGGGAGATGGAAAAGATACAGTAAACTACCACAGGGACCATTCTGAGGCCAGTTCCCTCCGACGTGCCCTGCTATGTGCTGGAATATGTGCACTGTGGGCTGCAAGAGGCGGGAGCACTGGCAGTGAAGAGAACAGTCCAAATGCTCAACTTAATCCTCTGACGCTCTCAGCAGAGAGTGTAGGGATTAAGCCCAGCAAACAACCATCACCCCAGTTTCCTGGAGCTCCCGGGGAGGGGTGCTGGGCTGGGCAAGGCAAGTGAACGAAACCTCAACTCTGATTTTTCACTTGTATTATCTCATTTTCAACTCCCTGACAGCTCTGTATTTTGCTAATGTTACCTACCGCCAGGGTCCCCATGATAAGATCTGGAGGCCCAGGCTCTGATATTATCACATCCCGGGGCCAAGATCACAGGGTGAGTCTGGCACGGTGGGCAACTCCGACCCTCCGATCTTATATCCCAAGCAATTCAAGGCACAGTACTTCCGGGGCAAGACAGGTCCTGGGCTGATTCTTGCAGAAAAGGAGACGTGAGAAACCGGGACTATGAATCCCATAGGATCGCTTCAGGGGCTGGGTTGATCCCAGTATGATTTATTTCTCACTCTCCCTCATGATGCCTGCTCTCTCAGGCTGTGCCTCCCCCTCCCCAGACAGCTTCTGTGGCAGGTGGTGTTTCCAAAGATGGCAGTGGCCACAGCTCCCGTTCCCTAGCCCCTTCTGCAACATGACCCTGTCACCACCCCGTCAAGAGATGGGAGTCCATTTACCTGCACCTTGACTCGGAGCTGGCCCTGGGGCCCATCTGACTGACAGAATGTGATGGAAAGAACCCTCTGGGATGTCTGAGTGCAGACCTTAGGAAGGCCTAGAAGCTTCTGCTTTTTGCTTTGGGGCAGGTCAGCCACCACGTAGAGAGGCCTGGCTACCCAGAGACCACAATGCTAGGACAAGCCAACACTGGCCATGAGAAGAAGCCACGTGGAGGAGAACTGGCCTCCCGACAGCTGAGCTCCAGCCGAGAGCCAGCACCGGCTAGCCAGCCCTGTGACTGAAGCCATCTTAGGAGTAGACCCTCCGGCCCCGATGAGCCAGCTCAGCTGGTTCCCCGTATATCAGAGTCAAGTCTTCCAAACGGCTCTCTGCTCAAACTGCAGCATTGTAAACAAAAATATGATTGCTATCATTTAAGGCACTAAATTTCACCGCCATTATGCAGTAACGAGAGCCAGAAATTCCCATGGCATTTGGCTCATCAGAGTAGTTATTATTCTGAACATTTATTATTGCCTCATTATTTGCCTCCATCCCTAATTTGACTCCCTTGGGCTTGTTCCCTGGCCACTACCCAGAGTTGAGAACGGTGCCTGGCACACATGGCAGGCGGGCAGAGTCCTTGCAGAAAGAGGTGCACCATCGTGACTTAGAGCGAGCCTTCCCTCTGGCTGACCACCCCACACGCCCGCACCAACACTGGCCCAGCTGCTCCGAGGTCTGAGACCTTCTGAAGAAAAGAATCTAAAGCCAGGCAAGTACTTGTCCGTCCCCACACCAGCTGACAACCATCCGTCTGTCTCCACATCTACCTGTATCTCAGAAGGCACAGCAGGTCCCCAGGAAGCCCGGAAAGTGGCCCAATGAGGAGCTTCTTTTTGTCATGTGGCTGTTTTGCAAATTTAAAGCACCTGTGTGTAGTGGGCCAGGGAAGGTTTGCTGATTTTTCATAGGCTACAGAGCTGCAGATAAAATTTAATTAACAGATCCCTGTAGTGATGTGCCCACTGCTCCGAATCCAGCGCAATTATTTTCCTTTCCTGGCATTTACTAGAGAAAATGTGGGACAAGGGGCTCAAGCTGGTGATGTGCTATATGGCTGAGACGTAGGAAGGCTTTTCTCCAAAGGAAGAGTCGGAGGGCCTTGGGAAGGGATGCTAGTGGGGAGCCCTGGCCAGTGCTGCCAGAGAGTATTCCAGAGTCCCCGTTCTCCACCTTCCTTTCGACCACCCCCATCGGGGCTCTGATCTTTTCTCTACTGAAATATATTACAATAGCTTCCTTCTCTCCAGTTTCACCCAGATCCAACACCAAACCCCATGCTTAAATCAGATCTTCCTCCCCCTTTTTTAAGGACACAAACCTAATCGCATCATCCTCTTGCTTCTCAAAGGCATCTGCAGGAAATCAAAGCATTTCATACTATTTTCCATTTCTTCTTCACCTCTCCCTTCCAGTAGCTTAGGGGTCGGCCACTGACCTAGTTTTGGCCAGAGATACTGACTAGTTGGGTTCTGGAAAGGGTTTTACTCCAGGAGAAACAGAGAAACAGTGAATACAAACTTGCACAGAGAAAGAAAGGACGCTTGCCAGTTGTGGATTAGAAAGTCATGACAAAGACTATAAAGCTACAGGTGAGGTTTATTACACCTTTAGGACACCTCCCAAACCTGTCTCACCTAGTCCCCTAGCGCACTGCCGTAACTCCCTGCAGCATCCCTTAACCATTTGCCAACCAGGCTTTGCTGGAACAATTTTAGGTGAAGGCACCTGTGCTAGGGGCCAAGGTGCCTCTAAGGTTATCCAGTCTAGGGTTTAGCAGATCAAGAGGAGCTTTGAGGGGCTTTTCAGAAATGCCCCATTCTGAATCCCATTATGTGGGACCACCCAAGCTCTAGCCCAGCCTTGGACTTCACAGTTTCTGGGTGACAAGCAGCTACTGGCCGTTGCTACAAGGGATGCTGGCTCAGCTCCTCACGTCGACTCTCCATGAAAACTACTTCACAAGCACATTCACTGCTTCATCCCGGGGTTTCTGCCTCTGCCAAGACTCAGGCTCTCTGACGTTATACTGCCTTCCTTCAATCATCTCTAAAACACGATTTCTAAACTTTTTCCCATTGGATAGTGGTTAAGAGCTGGGGAGCTGGAAACATCAGGGTTCCCATCTAGGTTTTTCCTTTATTTTTTTTAACTTTTTTTAACTTATTCATTCATTCAATAAATACTTTTTTTCTTAAAGATTTTGTTTATTTATTTGAAAGAGAGAGCAGGGGGAGAAGGACAAGCAGATTCCGTGCTGAGCGCAGAGCCCGACACAGGGCTTGAGCCCACGACCCTGAGATCATGACCTGAACCAGAATCAAGAGTTGGATGCTCAACTGACTGAGCCACACAGGCGCCCCTCAATAAATACTTTCTGAGAGCTTGCCGTGTATCAGACACCTTACTAGGTACCAGGCAATGAACGAGCCAGAAAGGGTCATAGAGTTTACCTTTGTGTGCATGTGGGGGGGTGCAGATAATAATAAGTAAGCAGATTCCAATATCATGTTCAGTATGTGCTCATTCTCTTTATTACCATCATCACCATCATCATTTAATGGTGACTTGGGATTAGGTTTGGCCAATGGTGTAAGCAAAATAGATTTTTTTTCTTTGACATAAATTCTAAAGGTAAGCTGTCCAAGCCTTATTACGATGGCCCCACAGTCAGTGGAGACCAAGGCTCCACTATGCTCAGCTCTTGGTCTGTGGTAGTTGTTGCCAGGATCTCTATATCCTGTAAGCAGGCATCATTCCCAAATATGCAGACGGCTCCTGGCTGCAAGCATCTGAGACTCTCTGCCCCTTTCTCTGGCCCCAGCAGAATGTTCAGTCCACCAAAGAAAGCCTGAGAGTGGCAGGGAGTAATGGCCCCACCAATAGCAGAGAGGCACTGGTGTATAAATACCCCAGCTCCCCCTCCTTTCAAGCAGAACACCTCTGAAGCATGCACTACACGATTTCCCAGAGATCCCCAGCATCATGGATCTACCATAATTTGCTCATTAGCACACTTTATACTAGCTTCCTTCCTTTTCTATCTCACTTCCCCATCCCCGTGCTTCCTGGAGTCACTTGGCAAATAAATAACTTTCTCTCAAACCTCTGACTCAAGAGTCTGCTCTCCTGGAAAACCCTCATCTAAGACATGATCTAAGATGGCCACGGATGCTCCACCCATTTCATACACATCCCAGCCAGCAGGAAGGAATAAACAGTGAAGTGGGGTGAGTCCCCTCCCTTTAAAGGACATGTCTCGGGACTTCCACAGGATACTTCAGTTTGCCCCACACCCCCAAGCAGAATATACATAGCTTCATATATGTTAACAAAGGAAACTGGGAGATTTAGTTCTTATTCTGAGTGGCCCTACAAGGTCAAGCGTGCTATTTTTAAGGAAGAAGGGGAAAATGGTTCTAATAGGCCAGCTTGTCAGTATCCAAGGAATAAGAAAGACAGAGCTGTGGGGCATAGGCTGGGGACCCAGGAGCAGGTGTTTGGGTTCCTGATGAACCATAAATAGCATCTCACAAAGCTCCTCCCTGGCAGCCCCTTGAGCCATCATACTTTGGTGCCTGCCTCCCCACCTGCTCCCCAGCACCATCTAAGCATAACGTACTTGGTCTCTCCAATCCTGGGAGACAAGCCAGGACTTAGCTACATCAAACCATGCCAAAATGCAATTTGTATATTTAAATCATTCAAGCTGGCTTTTCCTTCACCTTAATTTTAGATAAATAAGAAGTGCCGCACAAGACCCCAGCCCTTGAAGGGCTTTGGACGGTCCATAAAGAGGCATGACAGATGCATGATGAGGATGTGGGATGACACGTGGCTGATGACAGACGAGTGGTCCAGAAGTGAAAGCCACAGTAGAAAGCTCTTTGGACACCGCGAACTCACAGAACATCGGCGTGGCAAGGAAGGAGGGAGGTTTAAGAAGACAGCCACTGAATGCTTACCACCTGCAGCAATGTGCTAGCTAGGAGGACATTTAAGCTTTTTTGGCTGCTCGGTGAAGCAGGTTGCATTTTTTTGGCACCATTTACCCGATGAAGCAGCTAAGGCTTCGATAGGTGGAATAACCTGCCCTCAATCACACAGCCCATAAGAGACAGAGAATAAATTTTTAAAAATATGAATAATAATAAAGCATACTTTAACTTTTTTTATGTGCCAGGCCTGGGGCTGAGTGCCTGTCCTGCTTATGCAATATAAGCCTCACAAGTGAAGCCTCGAGCCCTTGAGGGAGGTACAACTATTATTTCCATTTTAGATGAAGGATCTTGAGCCCGGGAGGTGAAGAAACTAGAAAACAGTAACACCAGGATTTAAAATATTGTTGTCCAACTGCCAATCGGGGGCTTGGATCCCTTCTAGGGAACTGGCTGCCCATGGATGCATGGCTGGCCCCTGAAAATGCCCAAGGTCAGAGAAGACACAACCTCCTAAACCAGCCATTCCTTTCCTGGAGGAAGCCAGAGGAACAATCTATGGTTTTGAGGTCCCGAACTGTGAGCTCCCCACGGAACGGAACATTTCTTATACTCAATAGCCCACACAAAAGTGTGCCCTAGGACATGGCTCAGAAAACATTCTCTGTAAAGGATCAGAGAGTAAATGTTTCAGCTTTATCTCCCACATCATCTCTGTCACGCCCCCCAGCTCAGCTGCTGGGAGCTTCAAATGCAGCTGTGGACAATGCATAAACCGACAGGCACACAGATACATTCTAAGAAAACTTTATTTATGGGCACTAACATCAGGACGCCATAGGATTTTCATGTATCACAAAATACTATTCTCCTTTCGACGGTTTTCCAACTATTCTAGAAAGGTAAAAACCATCCTTCGCCCATGGGCTATACAAGGTCAGGGGGCAGGCCAGATTTGACTCATGGGCCATAGGTTACCAACCCCTGAGCTAGGATCTAGAAAAGTCTCTGGACAGAAGTGGTGCTTGAGTGCTTTGTTGTTCTTTCCCACTTATGAAGTTGCTGAAAGATAGGACAGTGCATTGCTTTTTTTAATAGGCTGCCAAATGGTTAGAGAATTCAAGTCAAGGAGAATTCTGGGCTGGCCCACCTCATCCTCTAGGGCTGACATACTAATGCTTAGAACCTGAAAAACAGAATGCAAAGCAAGGATCCATATGATCAGAGCCCATGGGCCTTGCTAAGGAAGTTGAACTTTCTTCAAGTTGCCATTTGGGTGTGTTGTACCACACTGACAGTTCCCCGTGATTAGCGTGCCAGTGGTTTACTGCCTCGTATCTCCATCCTGACGCAGAGAGGTTAAATGATTTGCCCCGTATCACCCAGCTTGTAGCAAGAATTCACACGCTAGGATGCCAGACACCAGTTTCTAGGCATCGCGGATCCTGCACCAGATGAGCAGAGCCAGGAACCACAGTCAGCCTCCCACTGGCAAGATGGGCAGGGGGTCCAAGCTGGTCTGCTGTGTATTTATTGCTTCAGGTTTGATCTAGGCATACCTACTGCGGACCGCAGTCTCCAACCTAAAGCCATCCTCAGTTTCTAACTCTACCCACAACCAAATGACGCTGGGAGGCCTCTGCCCCAGCAGCAAGGGGGGTCAGCCTTTACAGAGGGAGGGATTAATTAGAAAGTCCAGTGGGACGGCCTGGGATAGAATCCCTGCTTCCTACAAAAGCAGCCTGTGCTAGGAGTCCACGTGCTGCCCAGGACAAGAGGTGCCCAGTCAGGCTGGGGCAGAGGAGTTGAACCACATGCTGTGTTTTCAATAACAATGGCAAGTGTGATCATTCTGTTAAAAATAAACATTTCAGGCAAAGGACAGTCAGATCTATATGGCACCAAACAAGAAATGTGACGGTTGTCATTCATTCATTCATTCGATCATTCATTCACTCATTCATCTGGTTATCCATCCCTCCTTCCAAACACCTATCTATCCATCCGATGAATCAATCATTCTTTTGCACATGTGATCAATACTGCCTGAACATCCCCTAGAAGTCAGGTCCTATGCTAGCCCTGGAGAGGAAAAGTACAAAGATGAATTAAGATCTAGTCCGAAGGGTTAACATTTTAGAGGGGTGAAGTTTCAGAGCATGTCGATGGGAACCAGTTGTGGGAAAGAGGGGCAGGTGAAGACCCTTATCAAAGGGCCACTCAAAGCCAGGGAGCCAGGTGGGCCATCTACCTGGACGTGAATGAATGTGCGTTCCTTAATCACCTCCACCTAGTTTCCCTCCAGCCCACGTCCCTCACCGATAATGAGGCAATCATTCCCTAAGAGATCAGAACTTGGGTCAGTGAACAGATGTCCCAAATTGGTAAAAACAGCAGAAAGTTGGGAAGAACTTTTAATCTGAACTGTCCTATGAAAGGATATGCAAAAGGACACACACAGTGTTCCTTGGGTGTTCAAGGAGACCCTGATGATCATCCCCTCTGTGACAAGACTTGCTCCTTGACCAAACTTTGGCAGGTTCCACTTTGGACCATGCCCAAACTCGGGCTCTATCTTTGCCCCAGTTGGTCCAGTTTTAGTCAGAATTATGCAGGGTCAGTTTAGCAAAAATCCCCCACCTTTGATATCGGATCAGATTCCTCATTCCCCTAGTCTTGATGTCTTATTACCCTGGTCTGTCTTCAGCAAGAAACCTCCTGAGCCAGTTTAGCCAGAACAACTCCCCCTTACCCCTGATATTTCCTCTTAGTACTTTTCTACCCACTGACCCCCCCACCCCGATGCTTGGCTACACATCCCTCCTTTCCTCATTGTAATTGGAATGGAGCCCTGTACTGTACCGAGGTCTCTCTTTCCCGATTGCAATCGTTTCTGAACAAAATTTGCCTTTACTGCTTTAACTTCTGTCTGGCTCTGGTTTTCTGACACACAGATGCCACAGAAGCTAGGTCCACATGGAAAAGATTCATTTGTTCATTCAAAAACAACTTAGTAGATAGTACCTGCTCTGGAAAGCAGCATATCTGAGTGGTTCTGAGTCAGAGAGAGTAACAAATAGCATCTGGACGCAGAGCATCTTCGGGCCCATTGTCAATTCAGTCCTCTCATACCCAGACACCCACGTCTATTTACTGGCAAGGTAAGACCAGTCTCCTGGCTTCAGTTTCCCCCTCTCTAAATTGGCATATTAGCAGCCTCCCTGCAGGCAGGTGCGAGGATCGAGCCAGGCAAGGAATGTGCATGCTTGGCACATGGTTGGTACCTGTGCAGATGCTCAGTGGATACCAGCGGTGGCGTCTGTAGTAGTCATCAGCAGCATCAGGTGTGAGAGAAGAAGGGACAAGAAGATGGAAGCATATATAGCATTTGAATCCAAGAACATTTATGGGGTGCCTGGAGTTTGACACAATCCCTAAACTCAAGAATCAGTAAAAGTAATTACAACAAGGGGGTACAGAGAGATCAATGTCCCAAGGGCACTAGAGCAGGAGAAATTATTTCTAGCTGGGGGGATAATGGGGCGTCAAAGAACGAGGTGATGTTTGGGGGCGCGTGGGTGTCTCAGTCGTTAAGCATCTGGCTTCGGCTTATGTCATGATCCCAGGGTCCTGGGATCAAGCTCCGCATCGGGCTCCCTGCTCAGCTGGGAGCCTGCTTCTCCCTCTCCCACTCCCTCTGCTTGTGTTCCCTCTTTCGCTGTGTCTCTCTCTGTCAAACAATTAAATAAAATCTTAAAAAAAAAAAAAGAATGAGGTGATGTTTGGGATCAGGCCACGACGAGAATTTATATCCAGAGCGGGTCGTAAAGGGCACTTCAAGACAAAAGTGCGGCTTGCACACGTGAAGACCCACTAACACACCACATTTCAAAGCTAACACCAGCTGGCATCTTTTACCCACAATCCTAAAATCCACAATGCCCTGAAAACCAGGATGGTGATCTGATATATGAGTGTGTATCATTTTATCATTGTTCCCGCCTTGTGTGAATGATGGTGCTTTGTGGCAGACGAGTCAAGAGTTTGATGATAGCTTATTGTCCCAGAACCCATGGGGGAAGTTATGTACTGTAAGCCATATGTATCACACCGCCTTTCTAAAATTTAGTAATTCTGTTTTTTTTTAGATTTTATTTATTTGAGAGCGAGAGAGAGCACAAATGGGGGGGGTGGGCAGAGGGAGAAGCAGACTCCCCCACTGAGTAGGGAGCCCAATGCGGGACTCGATCCCAGGACCTGGAGATCATAAACTGAGCCAAAGGCAGACACTTAACCAACTGAGCCACCCAGGAGCCCCTAAAATTTAATAATTCTAATATTTTTAAATTTCAAAACATGACTAATTTTGAATAAGAGATGAATCTATGTTGTTTTTTTTAAAGGTTTATTTATTTGACAGAGAGAGACACACGGTGAAAGAGGGAACACAAGCAGGTGGAATGGGAGGGGGAGAAGCAGGCTTCCTGCTGAGCAGGGAGCCCAATGCAGGGCTTGATCCCAGGACCTGGGATCATGACCTGAGCTGAAGGCAGATGCTTAATGACTCAGCCACCCAGGCACCCCAAGAGATGAATCTATGTTAATAACACCTAATAACTTCTCTGAGCACTTAACTAAGTTAATCCTCCCGACATAGGTAGGTGTTATACTATTATAATTATTGTTGTTAATTTTCTTTGCACAGATGATGTAACTGATGCAAAAGGAGGATCCTAACTTAACCAGACTCACACAGCTGGGAAGTTTCAAAGCCAGGTTTCAAAGTAACAGAGCCTTGCCTCCAAACCTGTATTCTTCAGTGTTACACTCACCACCCGGATAGCTACAATGAAGGAAGAGCAAGCATGGTCTTCGTTCCTTCCTTCAATGCCCTCTTTCCCCATGCCTGCCCCTTCAAAGAAGAGCTATCCTTCCCACCACACTGATGTGGGCCTGCTCTAGCCAATGAAATGCTATTAGAGGTGCCAGGTGCAGAGACTTTAAATTTGCTTTTTGGGGTTTTCCTGGCTTCTCATACTCTTGTGATTTACTATGGAAAAAGCATGATTCACATAGCTGCATGAATCTCAGACGGATGGGCAAGTAGACCAGACCTGAACCTGATTCGGAGGCTGAAGCAGAAATGCCTCAGACTCATGAAGGAGAAAACAACACTTGTCGTCATAAGACACTGGGCTTTGGGGACTGTTTGTTACACAGCATTATCCTAGCAATAGCCAGCTCCTTTGGATTGCTGAACTGAGGTTTTAAAGTTGACATTAGCCATAGGGGGAAATATCCTAGCAATGATGTTAAAGACTTTTAATTTCATCCCGAGAGTAATGAAGTCTTCAAATGCTTCCACGGAAAGACATGAAATAATACGACTTCTATTTTCTACATTGCAATCAGTCATTTTTTCAAAACACAAACTGAGTCACTACCTCCGTCCCCCATTACCACACATACACTTAACATTCACCAATGGCTTTCCTTTGTTCTTAGGATAAGACCACAGATCCTTAACATCATCCAAATACTTTCTGTCTGGACCCCAAAGGCTCCCCAGTCACACACTGTGCAGTACTTCCCCTGACAAGGGCCTTCCAAACACACTGGCCGCCTTTCAGTTCCTTGAATATGCACTACTCCTTCTTTTGGCCCTAGGACCTTTGCACATGCTTCTCTTGCTGCTGGAAATGCTCGTTCACTAACTCTTTGCCTACTTAACTCTCAGCTTTATTGTCACTTCCTTCTGAAAGCCTTTCCGGAGCTTTTTGGTTATTGTTCCTGTGCTGTGTGTCCTGAGTACCACGCGTTTCTCTTTCATTTCACTCACATAGTTGTAACTGAATACTTCCTCATGAAATTTTATTAGTCTCTGTCTCTGCTACTAAATTGTCTATTTCCTGAAGGCAATTACCAGGTCTTTTATTACCCCCTGCCCTTTTCTTTGTATCACCAGCATTAGCACAGTCTCTGATATAAGCTTGATGCTCAGTAAAACGGTTGAATGAAAAAATGCTCTAGGCTAACAGCCCAGATAGCAATGAGGACAAAGGATTATTTTGGTTGCTGAAAGCACACAAGAACAGAACTAATCCTTCTCCTTTACATCAGCCCTTTCAACTCCCACTTGCTTTCCCTGAGACTTTGCCAAGACAGATCTCTCATGAAGCAACAGTGCAGTGGGAATGCATTATCAATCTGTTATTACCAACCAGGAAATACGACCTTAACCCAGGACAATATGGTCGGTCCATCTACATGGCAGGTGTTCATCCTGTGTCCCTCCATATCTGCACTGTAATTTTACAACCCAGAAGCCTCCCATAATTGGAGGAGGATGAAACATCTGGATGTTGCAAGCTCTCTCGACAGGTTGTCTATACCATCACCTTCAAAATTGATGCACGAGAAATGAGAGTTTCTCGAACTGCAGAACGGTGCCTGGCAGCAGAACATGCTGGTGAAGTCTCTCCATGGTATTAAGCAAAGACTGCCTGGATTTCCTTTGGGAGTGACTGGGGATCTGCAGTCTGGCAGTAAAAGAGGCCATGCTTAGGACCAAATGATGACTTCATTTTGAATGTGTTTGTGCTGGGATAAAGGATGTCTTCTAATCGACGCATTTGGGAAATTAATAAGTGAATTCAGCAAATACTTCATCAGTGCCAAAGGATCGTTCTAACCATAAGACAGAAGCCTGTATCTGAATAAAGGAGAGATGAGGGGTATGTCAGTGTAAACACGAAGGCAATGTGGGGAGACTAGGTACTGGGAAATCGGCAGAAGGCAAGGTGTGTCCCAGAAACTATGCTAGAAACTCACCAGGATTCACAAATCAGCCACGATGGCACCAAAGAGGGAACCAATTGGGCGGATCAGAAAAATCAAGTCGATGATACCAAAAATTGGCGAGGACAAGGTAGGAGTAGAAATTGGCCTGATTGCTCTGGAAGGCACTTTGGCATGATCTTTAAAACACTGAGACACTTCTAAGCTATGATATACAATTCCTCTCAGTATATTCCTGGAGAAACACTCATCCAAGCACAAAGGAAGGCATATGATGAGAAGTGCACTGCAAGATGTTCATCACAGCAAAAACTGGGAACAGCCCAGCTATCCAGGATTGGAGGAAGGAGTAGACAAACTCCAATGCAGTCACCTATGGGATACCATGCAACAATGAGAAATGCATCAACACGTACATATTCCCAAGATACTGTGTTGAGAACGGACCAAGAAAGCAAGCTATCATAGGACACAGCAAGCATGTTGTAGTTTTCTTAAATGCACCTATTCAAAGTAACAATACTGTATATTGTGCCTTTCTGCTGCCAAATATTTGTAATTGTGCAGTGGGTGGTCCAATAGGTTACACCCCAAAGTGTGAACAGTTGGGGATGGGGTGGGAGGTAGACTTGAGGGTGGAGGCTTGTGCAGATTTAGCCTTGTCTATAGTATCTGTTCATTTCATAAAGGATGATATGGTCAAACTTTACTAGTGGAAATTAAAACATTTATTTATTTTAAAAGATTTATTTGAGAGAGAGCGCAAAAGCGAGAGAGAGAGAGAGAGAGAGAGAGAGAGAGAGTGCGAGTACGAGTGGGGGAGGAACAGAGGGAGAGGGAGAAGCAGACTCCCTGCTGAGCAGGGAACCCAACACGGGGCTCCATCCCAGGACCAGCCTGGGATCATGACCTGAGCCGAAGGCAGATGCTCAACCTACTGAGCCACCCAGGTGCCACTTTTTAAAAGATTTACTTATTTGAGAAAGAGAGAGAGAGCAATTAAGAGAGAGAGAGAAAGATCATGAGCGGGGAGAGTAAACATTAAAAAAAAACCACCCCACCTTGTTCAAAAGCATGAATGAGTAACAAGAAAACCAAGGAACCGAGCAGAGTGAATTTGCACTTGAAATTGCAGCCAGGAGAAGGGGGAGGGGCTCAGAATGAAACCAAGGTTTCCTGGTGCCCAGATGCAGCTCATTTATTGATGGGCTGATCTCTCTGCTGACGTTCTCGGCCCTGTGCTACCTCCAGATATCAAGGAACTTCTGACAAACGTGGAAAAAGAAGGCTGTTCCAGCAAGGAACAACAACTCAGAGGTGGGCATATGGAGAAGGGAAGGGACAAGGAACAGGGATGTCACCGAGTGTCTTAGATAAAGAAAGGTTTCCCGGGTGCCACTGCTGACACAGGGCTTATATAACATTTTAACAGATCATCTGAAAGGGATTTATAGTTAAATATCTCAATGGACAAAGTACACTTAAGCTCGGGTGTAGGAAAATGCCAAGCACATAAGGATAAACAAACCACAGAGCAGGAACGCCCGGCAGGTCTGCCCCAGTCTCAAAATTCTTACATCTCCCCAAATTGTCCTGTGATTAAATAAGATTACTCACGAATGCCCTCAGAAAATTGCAAAATTGTACACAAATTGTTGCTTATTACCACGATTATGTCACTGTTGGTTTTACATTGGAATTTGGTAACAGAGCTCAAAAATGGGGTCCATAAAGGAGTCTGGGGTTCTGCTCAGCCACCCGCTTTGTGAGTGCTTGACAAGAATGATCCTGTTTTTACAAGGAGCCTCAGCTCTTTGTTTTTTAATAGAAGTGTTATATCCCAATTTAAAAGTCGGGGAAGTAGAAGAGAACTAAAGCCACCCGTCACCTCAACAGCCCCAAAATGTCACAAAGCACTTTCTATGTAAGTGAATAACAAATGAACGAATTTGATGTATTTAACCCATGCCTCCTATTGGAACAACCATCCCCCTCCAGATCCCTTTGCGGGGGATATCTCTGTACAAAGGTTTCCATTCTCCAGCCTGCCCCTAATGCCTAAGAATGTCCCAGTGCTGAGACTATGGTTGATGGCTGGTGGCTGGCAGAGGCTCTGTTTTCCAAGCTTTATTATTAGTGATATGGTTATGGTTATTGTTACCACTTTGTGTTGATAAAGTGGATTGTTTTCTGAGCTGCTTGGTTTATTTGCCTAATTTTTAAGGTAAAGAAAACACTCTCCAGGTACTGCAGAGTTTAAAGATGAGACAGGGCAGGAATCACACATCACAGTACATTTTAATATAAAATAAAGCCTCCACAGAAAGAATTCTACAGAGACACAGATTATTTCAAAGAATAAGTCAGCCTGGAATGATGAAAAGCTCTTTCAATATTCTTTGAGGACGGATATGGAATGGCAGAGGACCCTTCTCCCTGAGGCTGTCAAGTGGAGACAAATACAATAAGACAGGTAATTGTAAGCCTGAGAGACGAACTGCCCAACAAACATTCAGAATGCGTTCATTTGTCGGTGACTCACTTCGTTCTGGAATTCTTTTACTGGCCAGATTTTTCAGGATCCACTGTTTTATACTGTTCATTTGGTGATGGATGCTCTATCAGCTCCTGTTTCTCCTCCTCTAGTCCCCAAGTTTGGGGGCCCAGGATCTATACTGCTACTGAATTCCAAAGCCCATCAAATGGGACAGCCCCCATTATCTAAAACTGGCTGCCAAATAATTCTGGGGCCAAGTAACACAGGGGGATTCTCTTCATTCCCTGAATTCTCTCACCCTCCACACTCAAGGGGCTAATTCCATCTGATGGATCAAGCTATCATTCATGTGTGGATTCATTCTGTAGATATTGACAGAGCACCTGTCATGCGTCATGCACGGTTACAGCCCTGAGGGTCAATGAGAGAACAAAGGCCCTGCCCTCACTGAATTCCATTCTACTGCTGGCAGGTGGGTAAGCAAATAAACAGTGTGAGTTTGGATACACTACGAAGGACACAAAACAGGGTACTGGGTTAAAAGTAACTGGGGGGATGGAGGGAAACTACTTTGGTCTGAATGGTCAAGGAGATGTTAATATCTGAGTTGAGACCTACATGGGAAAGAGCCAGTCAGGTGTAAGTTGAAAGTAAATGTGTCCTAGGAATCATGACAGCAAGAGCACAGGCCCCAGAGCAGAAAGGAATTAGGTGTGTTCAAAGAACAGAAAGAAAGCCACTGGTTGGCTTTTCTGGTTGGAGCTCAGAGAGCCAGGGGGAGAGTGGTAAGAAGATGATGTAAAGAAAGCCAGAAAGCAGACCACTTGGGCAGAGAAGGACTTAGTAAGAAGCTCACTGAAATGCCAAGCCTCTGTCATGATACGCATGTTCATCCATCTAGTCAACCTGCTTCATGTTCTATCCTCCCCACATCGCTGGTGGTCCCTCCTAAACCCCTACTCATACCATTTGTATATTACTCTTACAAATCTTCTTATCAGAGCTTGGCTCTGCTCTCCATGCCCCTGAGTAGACCCTGCAGACTTGCCTAAAAAAGGAGCTGTCTCTCAGTCCAAGAAACAGGAGGACCTGACTCCAATATCCTGGTTCGTTCTATAAATCCCGGCTCATCCCAGGCCTTCTAAACCATGTCTGATTCTGCTTTGCCTTTTCGATTTAATACCTTGGGCATTTTGGAGAAGTAAAGCCCATATCCTACCCTAACTAAGTGGGGTTCCACTTGGTCCCGTGTCCTCCCCTCCTCCCCATTGGCCTGTGTCTGATCCTTGCATGTTTTGTCCTAGCCGTGTTCTTGTTAAGGCTTGATTGCATCACAGTGGCCCTAAACAGTACTGTTAAGCTTAATCATCAAACTAATTCACCAGATTTAGCTCCAAATAATTCTTGGCTGTTTCAAAAAATCAAATCTGGAGATTTGTCACAATTGAGGACATTTAAAAATTATGTTCAGGCTCTGATGGCAATTTCCAAAGAGCAATTCCCAGAAGAGCTGGGACACTGCCATGTAATTGGAACAGAGCTATGACCTCCTCAGGGGTCTACTTGGAAGAAGGACCACATCCATATGAGTGCATAAATCACCAATATATTTGTTAATAATCGGCCTCATTCCCTACCTACCACCCATGTGTTTGTGGTTATAACTCCTGCAGCACTTTGGGGTCCAAATTCTTATTATCATGATAAATCAGGCACCAGAATGGCAGAGCCAGGGCAGCAAAGCTGAAAAGCCACATGCACCGATCTGCATTTTGGGCAACAGCTCCGTGCATGGCATGGTTTCAGACCCTTCATCATTCTGGCTGCCCTATTTTCACCTCTGGTTTTCAACAAGCATTCTTTAAATGATACTGAGGGTTGTATTCTCTCTTCCTCGTGCAGTCTGAGCAGGGAAACAAGGCATGAATGGTTGACCTTCTCTCCAAAGACCAACCATGGTGCCCAGGCCAGGTCCAGCTCCCACATATTGAGTGTCTTGATCCATAGAAGTGTTTACTTTTAAAAAGTGTTGTCAACATTAAAGAACTGGAAGGGAACTCATAAACTCAAGGTTTCAAAACTTTCCCAACAAGACTGTAAGACAGGCCCACATTGGGTCCACTTTGCTTGGAAGGCAACAAAACAGCCAATCCACTTTGGCACCTGTTCCCTTTGGGTCAAGGTATGAGCTCCCACTGGTCACTGTTCCCACCTGGCCCAACGAAGCATACGTGTTTCTGATCTCTGCATGTAGGCTTCACAAGCCAAGCAACTAACAGTGGCAAACGTATCCAATTTGGAGTCGGAAAGAACAACCTGACGCATGCAACCAAAAAATCATCATTGATCACTCACAGCGTGAGATACCACACTAGACTCTACGGAGATGGTCGTGAGCAAGACGACACAGAAGCTGCCCTTGGAGAACTTGTAGTTTAGCAGGGAAGAAAGACTATAAACAAAGATAAGAAGTGTTTCCAAGGGAAAACAGAAAGCGCCATTAAAACAAATAGAAGAAAAATCTGCCTTATCCAGATCAGAGAAGCCTTCTCTCATGCGGTGACATTTATTTTTTTATTATTTTTGGGGGGGAGTGCAGACAGAGAGGAAGAGAGAGAATCTTAAGCAGGCTCTCCGCCCAACATGGACCCTGATGTGGGGCTCGATCTCACGACCATGAGATCATGACCTGAGCCCAAATCAAGGCTTAAGTGACTGAGTCCCCCAGGTGCCCCTGATGCGGTGACATTTAAAAGGAGACCACAGAGGGAGGCCAACAGAAGGCCTGGAAAACGGAACAAGGAGAGTGTTCTAGAGTGAGGAAGTACCAGGCACACAGGCCTCGAGGCAAGAAGGAGGTTGGCACGTCTCAGGAAGTGAAAACGGCTTTTTTTCTTTTCATTTTTAATACTGGAGATAAAACCTTGGAAGGATTTTATTACTGTTTCTTTCTTAAGAACAGGTACCAGCTCCCTATCACAGCAGTGATCTTTCCAATACACTCAGTATTGTTGAGCAAAAGATAGGTGTGGGCGCCCCTGCCTGTTTTTACACACAAATGCATGAATCCCTGGCAGAAGATGCACACTGTTTTTTTTCCCCTAAAAAGACAATGAAATATATGTAAATCATAAGTCCCCAACCTCATCAGCCTGTGACTACAAAATGAGATGCTGCTCTTCTTTCATACGCAAATTATTATGGCCACAGGCCCTCCAACTGTCTCCCAGCTGTTTCTGAGAGTTTCCCCGGGCCTCCTGTGTGTCCAGAATTACGCTTTTAGTTTCTGTTTGCTCTGAGCTTCTTGTCTTGCTGGGCCCAGCTGTCCTCACTGGTGACTACTGTCAATGCTTCCTTGGCTGTGGGAAGAGAGTACTATTATTTGGGTCCACAGGGACGGGCCTGGTAAGTGGCCACACTTGGTAGTGTAATCTGAACTCAGAAGCATCCCTAAAGCAGGAACCTGAAGCCAGAGCCCCTGCTGAACACTGGCTGCCCCCAGAAAGCTCATGCTGCTGCAATGTTTACTGCTTCCAGCTCTTCCCTCCCTTCCTGCCTCCTTGTAGCCAGAGGGCCACTCGCTCCCACCAGTGGATGCCTGGATGCTGCGGAGCTGGGATTCTTCACCAGGTAAGCCTGAGCTAACTGCTAAATCTCTCTGTTCCAACTTGTGCTTTCACAAGACGGGTACACTCACCAACTTCCCTGTGTCACTGGGAAATAAATGCAGAAGCATTGTATACATTCTGAACAGCACCCGCAGAAGCCTCGCACAAAGGGATCAGGGCTCTGCTCCATTAAAAGCTGTAATTAGCACCTCGGTGATGACCAGACAACACAGGACAGTGTAGGCTAGGGCGTCATCAAGGCTCATCATAATCTAGCCTCCGGCCCCCTCTCTAGCTGCATCGCCCACCAGCATCCTCTGGGCACCCAGTGACACACACCAGTTGGATCTCAGGATCACATGGCATTTCCTTGCAGCTCTGTGTTCCACCCATGCTGTTCCTCCTCCTGGAATGTCTATTCTCTCCCATGACCACCGCGGTAGATAAAATCACACAGGATTCCCACTATTTGAAACGGACAGGTAATTCAACCCAAAGTGAGACAAGAAAAATGAAAGTGAATTGCCACGTGCGTTTAACAACCATGCGGTCCGTGGATGATATTTCAAGCAAAATTTGGTCTAGGGTTCAAATTATAATGTGGGGCAGAATTTCTTGTCTTTGTTTCTTGTCATTGTTTCCTTGATATTGATTCCATTCTTACCTCCTCTAAACCCGCCACCCGACTACAAGAGTTCCTACATCTATGTTCTCTCCTGTTGGCAACCAGCTGGACAGGTGTTTGATAGTTCCAGAAAGGTATCTCCTTATCCCTAACTGGTCCAGCTTGGGTGGCTAAAAGACAGAATGCCCTGACTGTCTCTATCAGTCACACATTCCACCCTGAGGTCCAAGAGCAGAGGCAACGTCATGCAAAGCACAAAGGTAAGAGATGTCCCAGGCCTCATAAAGCCAACTGCCGAATACCAGTGGCAAGAAGCACAAATACCTACTATTGCTACCCCTGTTACTATACCCTCCAGTTTTCACATGACAAACTCTTACTCTTCCTTTAAAACCTCATTTTCTTAAAAAGTCTTCATCACAAGAGAAACAAGAATTTTTATAACTATGTATCGGGATGAATATTAACCAGACTTCCTGTAGTAATCAGTTGGCGATGTGTGCAAATTTCAAATCATGTTGTACACCTGAAACTAATATATATGTCCATTATACCCTGATTGATGAATCACTGAACATTATATCAAAAACCAATGATGTATTATACCTTGGCTAGTTGAATTTAAATAAATAAATAAATAAATAAATAAATAAATAAATAAATAAGATATTCAGGCAGGCTGGAAAAAAATAAATACAAATAAAATAAGTAAAAATAAATAAATAAACCTCATTTTGCTTTCTATGTGAGATTATGTAATATTAGAAAAGCAAGCACTGTATATTCTGGATTCCCACAGTACTCTGTAGACATCTCTTCCATAAAATATATTCCACTGAACTATCAAGTATCTGAATTGGTTGCTGGGAAAGCCTCAAGAGCAAGGGCCCAGCCTTATTCCCCTCTTTATTCCCTCCATGTAGCATGTCTGCTGGCACAGAGAAAATGCTTAGTAAGAAGTGATGAATGGATGACTATCTATATATTTTAATCCTCAGCTTTTATATTATCTTTATCAAACTGCTGGCTATATTCATTTTGTGGTCAAATCCTCCCGGATCTTATTCCCACATGTACACATTCCAAGTTGGTTTTTCTTCTCATTTGGTGAAAATGCAATTCCTATGTTAGACCCGAACATAAGACTTTGCTTTAGCCTCTACTGAATTTCAACTTACTGGGGTCTCTCAAGTTCTCCCATTTGATCATACGGTCCTGAGTCCTGATTTCATCCCTCTTCATAACTATCATACTCAGCTTCGTATCATCTGCAGATCTCATCAGTAAGCCTTCTTGGTCCTTGTCAAATCACCGACCAAAATAAAAATATTTGGTAGAACAGAACTGAATACAGAGGATCAATAATGGACAATGGATCATGAATGGAAGTCTCTCTCCAGGTGCAAAAAGAACGATCCAACCAATTCCAGGGTTCTACCACTGGAAACCCACATAATGGTGTCCTCATCGAGTAAAGACATCACTGTCTTATCAACAGCGGTATCGTGAAGATGCTCCATTGGTTATTCAGAAGTCAAGAGTTCTGGTGTCTCAGTGACCTTGGTTTAACATGAGGTGACATTTTTTAATGTGGGAGATTTTACATAAAGGCCTAAATTTCTGGCTTTTAAAAAATCCCCCAAATCTGGCAATATGGAGGCCATGTTACCAAATTGCAGCCACCAGCTGAAGCTCAGTATTAAGGGAAGATGTCTTCTAGTTGACCACAGTCCACATGCAGCCTCTTCATTTCAGTGCCTGGCCTACATCAACACTGGGAATTTATAAGCCCTGCTCTTTGGTATTCTTCCAAGAAAGACCACCACGGGGGCACCTGGGTGGCTCAGTTAAGGGTCCAACTCTTGGTTTCAGTCCAGACCATGATCTTGGGGTCATGGGATCGAGCCCTGCATAGGGCTCTACGCTCAGCAAGGAGTTTGCTTGAGGATTCTGTCTCTCTACCCCTCCCCCAACTCATGCACGCATACATGTACTTTATCTCTCTAAAATAAATAAACAAATCTTTAAAAAAAAAAAAAGGAAAGGAAAGAAAGACCACCATGTCCAGATTCTCATGCATGTACCTCAATCATGGCTCAGGAAACAAAGCTAACAGCCTCCACCTGAACATTCCCAGAATCAAGGAGTCCACAGGGCCAAGAGCCAACTCTGTCTTTTCTAACAGCTGATCATTAATGTTATTTCTCATGAGAATGTGAAATTGGCCCCTCAACCCCCTTATTTTCCCGTTCGATGGGATTCTGTCCTCTGGGGCCATGCTGGAACTCACTGATCCTCCTTCCATAGGCTGCATCTGTAGTTCGAAGGCTCTGCCTCCTGTCTCCCCTGGGGTGAGAAGGAGAGTCTCTGTATCTCCCCTGGGGTGAGAGTGGGTCTTTGTCTTCCCATGTAAATAACCTCCGTTCCTTCCATCATAGTAATGGGTAATGGTTTCTAGACCCTACCTATCAGCTTGGTCACCTCCCCTTGATGCATGATTGATGTCTGTCAGTGTTCAGGGGGTTCAATGGCATCAAGAGTCGATCAGGAACAGACACTTAGAAATAAGTCAAAAAGAAATCTACCCGAGAGGCAAGACCCTCCTGCCAAGAATTACCAAGGAATCTCAAGGTTGGAAAGACCTCAGTAATCACCTGAACCTTTTGAAGAGAAAAGCAAATATATCCCAGGCACTGGGAAAATCAGGACTGACTCGCCATCCTCAGGGCGGGCAGAAGAAACAGCAGATAGACTCCCACAGCAAATGACCTTGAGACAACTGCCAGAGAGTTCATACAACAGGGCCAACCTTCACCGTGACATCTTAGATTTGCCTTCTGCCCTGAGAAACAGTGGCCATACGGATTTCCCAACTGTGCTAAACTTGACTTCAAAAGCAAGTGAAGGTGGAAGAACCAATGCAAGACGCCTCTGTTTGGGATGATGCTTCACCTGGGAAGCAATTATCGCCAGGAAGAGAGCTGGAGAATTAGGGAAACTAACCTCTTATAATCTGCTGTCTAACAGAACCGTCTCGGTGGCCAATCAATAATGGCTATGGCAGAGGGGCACAGGAGAAGTCTCCCCTTGCCTTCACAGAAGTAATTAAAGCCAGTTTAATGAGATTGCCCGAGAGCTGGGTGTCTGAGTGCAGGAGAGCTAGACGGCAGTGTGGAGTGAGAACAAGCCACAGGGTGTGAATGACCCAGAGCCTCTCTGGCACAGTGTGGGATGAGGGAAGCTGCAAAGAGACACCTGAATCCTCAGAAAGACTGTGATGACCCACTGTGGTTGACAGGCGAGGGAAGGAGAGATGGGAAAAGATCCATGTTGTCTGCGATCTGCCCTCTATTCCCGTCTTCAGAGAAAATTCAGCTCCGGAATCTCACCACCCACTACAGAACACTGGGAGGAGCTTAGAGTTTTTTAGGTCCAGTTCTGCCACCTAGAAGCTGTTCTTTCTGGAACAAGTCCTTTCCCCTTCTTACGCATCCATGGCCTCTTCTGCAAAATGGGATAATAACATTATGAACTCTGGAGGGGTGAGTGTGATCGTGCGTTTAATGTGTCAAGCACGTGCCTGGCTCCCAGCGGGCATGCGAGGCATCAGGTACAGTTACTAGCTACTGCTGCCCCTCAGAGTCTCAGGCTCTTCATCCAGGGGAGGGAGTAAGAACAGCCCATAGAAGGATGTCATTAGGGTGACATGACATGTGGAGAATGGAGGTCTGAACTACTACGTCCAACAGGAAGGAGGAACGAAAATGGCAGCTCCTACTCTTTCTCTGGGCAAAAAACAACCCTGCAGATAGGACACTGGCAAAGAATGCACAGGTGGAAAACTGCTTGACAGAGTACGTACAATGCCATTTGCAGGGATGGGAGTGGCGGGGAGAGAGACTGGGGGAATGAACTTTCAATACAGGCATACCTTGTTTTCCATACTGCATTGTGCTTTATCATGCTTCTTCAATACTAACATTTCTACAAATTGAAGGCTTGTGGCCACCCTGCATCAAGCACATCCATCGGTGCCATTTTTCCAAGAGCACCTGCTCACTTCCGGTCTCCGTGTCACATTTTAGTAATTCTCCCAGCACTTCAAACTTTTTTATCATGATTCTATTCCCTGGGGTGATCTGTGATCTGTGATTACAACTCACCAAATGCTCTGATGATGGTTACGATTTTTTTAGCATGAAATCTTTTCCTCATTAAGGTATGTAAATTATTTTTTATTTTTTTTTAGACATAATGCTATGGCACACTTAACAGACTACAGTATAGCATAAACATAATTTTTATGTACACTGGGAAGCCAAAGAAATCATTTGAGTCGCTTTATTGCGATATTTGCTTCATTGCGGTGGTCTGGAACCGAGCCCGCGATATCTCCTAGGTATGCCTGTACAGTGTGTTGCTGCTCCCTTCCCTTCAAAACCCTCCACTAAGGGAAAACGCAGCCTTCGGGGACCTTTCCAACAGAGTTGTTTCCCCACAACCTACCCGCTGGAAGCAAAGAGGCAGCCCTCTTGCCATGTTACCTCTAAGAGATGTAAAGTCTTGAAGGCAAAGCTATAGCAGCGGGGGGGGGGGGGGGGGGGTGTTGGCAGCCCCCAGACAGAACCATATGGCTTGCTACACGTTGCACATAAATTACCTTTTGGCACTGAGTTAAACAAAAGAACGTAGACTAATTCTGCATCTTCATAGAGCCTCCCTCTCTGCAACGCTGTTTGCCACCAAACAGAGTCTATCTGCATAGGTCTGTGCCAAATGCATCCGGGTCAGCCGCCCTGTGATTTAAGACTTGCTACTCCTTGTCTCCACACTACATAACGAAGTCAGTCACATTTTATTGCCAAATGGCCCTGGTAATGCCTCCATAACTGCCCACCGAAGGTGCTTTTGCTTTCGGGAATAAAGAGCGAATTTGAATTGCACCAAGATAAACTCGTGACTGGGTCAATACATTGAATGGTTATCGTTGGTGCCCTGCACTTTATCTATTTTTAGGCCTTGTTCCTGCAAGAAAATAAAAATGTATTACCAGGACTGTATAAAAGCCATGGGCCTCGGGGAGAGGAGGAACATTTGTGAACTGTTTTCTGTGGGGTGGGGGAAGAGAGGAGACAAGGATTTCGCTTCTGGCAGGAAAAAAATGCAGCAGGGATGGGGTGGGCGGGGGAGGGGGCAAGCAAAAGAAGGAAAAGTCACTTGCTCTAGAACAAACTTTGCATTTTAAAAGGCATTTATTTTCACAGGTGACACTCAATCCTCCAAGAGTTTTGAGTGATTGGCCTCATTTTACACAAGGGGAGACTGAGGACCTGCAGTAGAAGGGGGCTTTTATAGACCACATGGATTCTGGATCTTAGATGGGAACCATGTTTCCGGTTCTCTCTCCTTACAGACACATAAAAAAGTCACACTCCCCTGCCCCTTTGGAGTGAGGTGTGACCTGTGATTCATTTTGGACCATGGGAGTGTGAGCAAAAGGGAAGGGCATCGCCTCCATCTGAAGCTCAGAGCCAGAGTCCAACTCATGACTTTCTCTCAGCTGTGACA
This sequence comes from Zalophus californianus, assembly GCF_009762305.2. Taxonomy (NCBI): domain Eukaryota; kingdom Metazoa; phylum Chordata; class Mammalia; order Carnivora; family Otariidae; genus Zalophus; species Zalophus californianus. Next base: position 93,794,141 of record NC_045604.1, on the reverse strand, counting down.
AAACCAGGATCCCAGACAGCGGCTGTCCCAGGAACCTCGGTCCTGGAGTGAGGAGATAGGAAGGAAGGGCTCCAGCTGAGCCATGATGGACACAGAGCAAACGTGAGAAATAGCGCTTGGCTGTCTCCTATCTCTGGGAGCTGGGGGCTATCTGTTACTGAGGCATAACCTAGCCCATCCTGACTCTCAGCCCCAATGCCGGGCTTTTGACTCCACTGAATGAAGCCAGAACATGAATTCAAGTCTCCCAAATCCAAGTGCACAGTTTTGCTCTGGTCCTCCTTAGGAATTCCCCAATTTTTTTAATCCCTATTTTGCAGAACAGATTACATTTTGAAGAAGTCACTTGCCTGAAGGCACAGCACCATAAGTAGCCTCCTGATGTCTACCTTAGTCTCAGAGCTTGTCTGCACGTCCTCTCCTTTCCCTTCCTGTTCCTTGCCCTGCAGGAAATCACATGGTCTAGTTATGAGTAGTACCGGCTGTGAAGGCGGCCTATCTGGGTTCAAAGGTGACTTTGAGCAAACCTCTTACAATGTTCCTCATTGGTAACAGTGCCTACCTCCTGAGGTGATGGTGACACATGCAAACGTGCTCAACACAGTTCATGGCACACACAAAGTACACTGTGTGTGCTCACCATCGTGACCCTCCTTCATCCAACGCTGCCTCAGTACCACAGGATACGCAGCCTTCCTTGCACACAGGGACCGCTGGCTCCCTTCTCCCACGGCATCCGCCCACCTGCACCTCTGAGATGCCAGCAAGCCTGCCCTGAACCTCAACAAGTGCAGGCCGGGGACCCCACTTGCAAGAAGCATCCTGAGGTAGCCTGGGCAGATGACTTCAGACTTTATCCTCCATTGCTCATTCACCCTCACAAACTATGGTCATCTGTCTTAACAACTGTTAGCATCACTTCCACATCTCAAAGAACTTTCTTTCCTTTTTCCTCCATTTACATTACGTATTTACTGAGCACCTGCCATTAAGGGCCCCGGTGCTCGGTGGCCAGAGTGGAAACGGTGATTCAGACATAGTGTGGCAAAAGGAGGAAGGCCCACAGGATAGCAAATCCGGAACACTCTGATCAGCATCTATGACAGAGGAGGTATAGGGTGCTGTGGGGGCGTATTACTCTATTCAGAAAACATTTACGAAGCACCTACTCTGCATCTGATGTTTTGCTCAATACCAGAAATACAGTGGCAGAGAGGCTAAGCACTATACATCCTCACGTGGAGTTTAGAATCTAACATTTGTGCCGACATCCATTCTCCCCTATTTACGCCCAGTCTATGTGGGCATATGTAGGGGCATATGGCTGACTCTGCTCTATGAATCTGAGGATGGACTAGTAATCAAAGCTCAGCCAATGGCAGTTTGGTCCCCATCATTGATTTGGGAGTGGTCATACGATCTAAGCTGTCCACTGAAGATTGAAGACTGGCCATCTAGACGTTTGTTGGAGCTATTGCAAAAGAGGTATGTCATTTTGCTGGAATTCCTGTAATGGTAAGATACAAACTTCCTAACCAATCGATCTTTATCAATATTTAGAGAGGACCAGGCTGAGGATGAAATCACCAGACAGGAAAAGAGAGACAAGAGACAGAAAGAAAGATTTCTGTTAACATCTTCTCAGCCACAATCACACTGAATGAGACTGGATCTAGTCGTACCTGAAGACATCATACCTTGCACTTTTTAAGTTAATATTGAGCATTTTTTTGCTTAAGCCAGTCTGACTAGGTTTCTGTCACTTACAAACTGAAGAATACTAATGCATTAAGGCACAGGAAGAGGGCACAGGAAGTTCTGTGAAGAGAGAAAAGTATTTCCCAGACTAGAACTCAGCCACTTGTATAGCAGGTTTGGAAACCGAATTTCACTTTGTAGCATGTAGCAAAAGGACCAGGAGGGCAGTGGCTGGAGTTTAGATAGAGCTGATCTGGCAAGGTCTGTGAGTAGAAGAGCCCCCCCCTACCCTCCCACCCCCCACCCCAGGCTCCATCCAGAAACACTGACACTCTCGAGGTATGGCTGCCGCCGCCTGGCTTGATAAATGTCAGCAAAAAGAGGCATACTCTTGGCCTCTTCCTTGTCTGAGGCTGTTTCTTTTCCCTCCTCTCCTGGTGCCAACCTTCCAGGTGGCCACCCTGGCCAAGAAACTGAGATTTTAGTACCAAAAACAGATCTTCCCTGTGCTTCCCTGGAATTAGTCCAAGTTGCCTGGGACATGTGCCTCAGAGAAAGCTGAGACATGGCGGTTCAAGAGCACTCCTGCCTGTCTTTGGTTTTCACGTGGGGCAAGGGGTCTAGGCAGAGGGACCACCACCGTGGAGGGCTGCAGTTTGAGATTAGAAGGCAGGAACCCTGGAGTACAGTCCTGGCTCCTTCTATGTGCCCTTGAAGATGACCTTTAACCTTCCTAAGACCACTTCCTCACATGTCACCTGCCAAACAAGGTTGCTTTCACCATCTGTCCCCCTTCTGGTCCATCCATACATCTCTCTTCCCTTCACTACTCCCGAGTTTTACTTTGCTCAGACACAACACAAAACCTCCCACCATCCGCATCTCTGCTACAGCATCATCTTTGCGCTTGACCTTCTCACATCTTCAACCTTTGTGGCTCCAGGTAGAAAAGGCTTGGACTGGACTGAGTCTGGAAACTCAGGAATGCTCATGCCCCAGGGTGGGAAAGCTACAGAAGAGGGTTTGGGGACTAGCACTTGGGCCCTGGGACACTGGGCCAAGAACCTCCCAAGAAGGAGAAGGAAGAGCAATTCCTACAGCCAAGTTCTTAAGGAGATGTCTAGGGAGACCACAGAAGTCAGCCTGAGGGAAAACACAGGTCATTAAAGTCACAGGGCTCCATCTTGGGGAAAAGAAAGGAGGCCCTGTGAATCTTTTGGGGGGTAGTGTATGGGTTGGAGGTGGGTGTTATATTCGAAAATCTCCTATTTAGGGTTCTGCATCCACATTATAATGGAGACTCTTTTTATTATTATTTTGTTCGTGATTTTTGCTTTTGTTGGGCGCCAGCCCTGGTATGACTGATCCCTTGCATCTGCAAACTGGGTCCTTTGATGCCTGTTGCCAAAATAGCAAAATAAAGTGTGTGTGGACTTTCTCAAGCTTTGGAATGGGATTCCTTTACTAAGCTGATAAATTTTTCCACAGTGCAAACAGAAGTTTGCCAAAAGACATGTTTTTGCAGGGTGAACCCGTACGTTATTGGAGGCTAGTGGTCAGTGGGCAACAGAATAGAGGGTGAGAAATGGGGTGTTCCAAAATTCTGGGTGTTTCCAAAACCTGGCTCTGGAGCCAGGTTAAGCTCTGAATCCTGGTGGGGAGAGAAGCCACCCCCTGGCAAAGTGCACAGCTGTATCAAACACGCAGCAAAGGCCTCAGTGTCCAGGGGAAGCTGTGGTTGAACCTGACACCCCACCTGGAGAGCAGGGAACAGCAGTAGAAGCATCCATGGCCCTCAGGGACATGGCAGGGAAAAGGCAAGTTAAAGGATCAAGAGCCTAAGCCAGACGTTGCCAACTAGTGGTCCGTGGACCAAAGTTGATCAGCGAATGTGGTCTGTTTGTTCTACATGTTTCTAACTAAGCAAGCCGAGGGCTTTGTCTATTCTATTCGGTTATATCCTCAGCCCCTCAGCAGGCCTGGCACACAGTAAGCTCCCAATAGACACGGACTCAACTGATAGATGAACAGGTAGTGGAATCACATGATTTTCAATCAGCTCAACTGATAGATGAATAGGTAGTGGAACCACGTGATTTTCAATCAATAGCCAGATTTCTGCCTTCTTTTTAAAACTCAGAAGAATTAAGAAAACAAGGAACTGGTGCTGAGGAGCAGCTGTTCCCTGAAAACAGGAGCTGTTTTCTCCTTGTTACCACAATCCCCACCATTCCCTACTGCCTCACACTGGACTCACTTCATTCCTGTGCATCACCTGCCAGCATGCAGGCATTCAAGTCTGTTGACTATGACCTAAACAACTGTGAGAATTTTCAGGTGAAGTGTACTCCAGTCCCTGAGGAGGGTGCAGCCAGAGAATCCGGGTTATCACTCGGATTACTAACACCTAGAAGCATCCTTCCCGAGTGAGCTGGGCCTCACTTCTGCCAGTGTCTGTGGGCCACGGAAGGTCAAAATGTCACAAACCCATCCCGCCTTTCACTCTTCTTTGCTTCCAACATTTCAAAACTGCAGAATCCAGTACAGTTTTTCTAGTAAGCTTTCAGGCAGGATTTTTTTTTCCCCCTTAAATGCTTTACAAATGCTAAGTTTGTTATTATTACCTCATATTCCACTGGGCCATTGCCTGCAAGGAATCAATGAAGAAGGAAAGCCTGCAGTTGGTTTAGCTGATCAGGAAAATCAAATGATTTCACACTAAATTAGTCAAAGACCTTAAAGAGCTCTCAATGGTCCCACCCCTTTCAGAGGGGCCTCCAAGGGAATGCACTGGGGGACACTCACTGACCAAATCACAAGTCAAAGCCTGAAAGGCACAGACCTATCGCGATCCCAGGAAATTCCTGAAAACTCCTGAGGCCCTGTCCACGGCTGGGAGGCAGTGCAGTGTTGTGGTTTAAAGAATGGACTTCTCGACTAAACAGAACCAAATTTGAGGCCTGGCTCTGTCACTTACTTTCTGGAAGTTCTTAGCCTCCATCTCCATAACAGCGAATGCCAATAATAATAGTGTTTCAGGCGCCTGGGTGCCTTAGTCGATTAAGCGTTTGCCTTTGGCTCAGGTCATGCTCCCAGCGTCCCGGAATTGAGCCTCACATCAGGCTCTCTGCTCAGAGGGGGGTCTGCTCCTCCCTCCTTCTCAGGCCCCCCCTCATTTGAACCAATACGTGTTCTCTTTCTCTCTCTCTCTCAAATAAATAAATAAAATCTTTAGAAAAAAATAATAGTAACTGTTTCTTCAATCAAAGTGAAGCTCATGTAAGGATCTCCGGCACACAGTAAATGCTCAGGAAATGCAAGCTATGCTATTCTAAAAGAGAAACGGTATGAAAGTTTGCCCCAGATCAAGCAATGGACTGAATTTGTGCCCGCGCTCAGTCATACTATTGACTAATAGTGATCGTATGACTAAAAATCATAGACTATTCTAGCCTACCTACCATCTGCAGGGGTTCTACTAATAAGTCCCCAGGGTAAGAGAGCAGGTTTGGTATTTAAACTCTAGCTGGAGAAACATACACATAAACGACAATTACCAGATCATTCTCCAAGCACATACAAAGGATGTTAGGAGCCTAGAGGACAGAATGACTGCCAGGAGGAGTCTAGAATTCACAGAGAAGGCAAATCTATTAGAGATGGAGAGTAGATTAGTGGTTGCCTGGCTTGAGAGTGGGAACGAGGATCTGATTGCCAAAGAGCATAAGAGATCCTTCTGGAGAGAAGGAAATGTTCTAAATTAGACTGTGTTGATGGTTGCACAACTAGGTAAATTTGCTAAAAACCACTGAGTTGTACACTTAAAACGAGTGAATTTTACAAAATGTCAATCACCTCTCAATAAAGTATCAAGAATTTAAAAGTATTCACAGAAGAGGTGCCATTTAAGCTAAGCCTCCGGGATGGTAGAATTCACTAGACAAGAAGGAAAGACTTGGTCTCCCTGGAGATGGAGGGTACCTGCGTAGGAGCAAAATCAGGATGGGCAGAACTTACATGATCAAGAATCAGCTCTGTGGCAGGTGGAAGGAGACGTGGGTTAAAAGGCTGAGGGAGACTTTCCACCCACTGTGGACACATGGACTCCAGGACACACAGCTTCCCTGGGACAGGGACACAGTGGTATTAGTATTACCCCCACCGAGTGATGCCCGGCCGCTGCTGTGACGCATTCTGTCTCCCGCGCTAATGGTGGGCTTTGGCTTTGCAAAAAATAAATCCAAGCTCACTGTTAGAAAACAGAAATCCCCTCGTAGGACATGAGAGCAGAGCGAAGTGTTTGATTTCTCTGAGGTTTTCCCTGTGGAAGCCTCCCCTTCACTGGTACTTAGGGGATTTGTAGCTTCTTTGCAGAAATGGCACAAGAGGTTTCTGTGCTTAATCCCCAGATCCTTAGAGTTTGGGCTGCATTCCATTTGTATTTCAAGAGTGGCACGGTGTCATCCGTGACACTAAGCTTCAGCTCTCCATGCAGGGAGCAAGCTGGGAGAAATCAAGATGCTCAGGAAGCTTTTAAAGCTGAGAAAGCGAAGGCCAGGAGCAGCACCTTTCAGGGTTTCTGGCCAGACCACAGTTTCCCTTCTAGCAGACAGGGCTATATTCCCTGACCCCACCCTCCGGAGCTCCAATTAGATTCCTGGTCCTGGCTGGGCCATTCAGATGATTTTCCCAAAGGGTTCAGAACTGAGCTGAGGAATGTTCATTATTCTGGACTGGTCAGTGGACCTGCATTTGTGAAGAACTGGGAGCCATGTGTATTCTGAAGCATGGACATCTGGTCTAGAGAGAGTGATAGACAGACCTTCCCACTCCATGCTTTAAAAAAAAAAAAAAGATTTTATTTGTTTGAAACAGAGAGAGAGCAGAGAGAGAGAGAGAGAGAGGGAGAAGCAACTCCCCACTGAGCAGGGAGCATGATGCGGGGCTGGATCCCAGGACCCAGAGATCATGACCCAAGCCAAAGGCAGACACTTAACCCACTGAGCCACCCAGGCAACCCCCCATCCTGATTACTGTCTGGTTTCCAGCTCTAGTTCCCTCTGAGACTGGGCTCACCTTATTATACTCCTGGGATTTATCAGATGCTCAGTATGCTTCCAGTAAATTCCTGTATTTTGTTCTAACAAGTTGAAAATGGATTCTTTTCCCTTGGAATCACAGTGTCCTCATCGAGTCAGAGACGGGCTTCCCCAAATCACCATGCAAAACTGACACCAGAAGCCTCTTCTCCTGCTGGACCAGGGACCTTGATGTTCGTTACCCAAGATGGCGTAGATGAGCTGCTCATCAGTCTGGGCGCTTACTTAGAATTCACACCATAGTTTCCAGAAGGCAGTCAACTTCAAGTCCAACCTGAGAAGGGGGACTGCATTTTCTAAAAGAGGGAAAGACTGTAGCTGGAAATCACAAATACAAAGATAAACCAGGAGAAGCAGGTGGGGGTCATGTTCACAGGACGTTATGGCCATTGCAACAATTTTGGTTTTGCTCAAATGGGGTGACATAGGAAATGGGGTGAAATATGTACAGCACAGAACAGTGCCTAGTACAACATATATGCTAGTTACTATTAGTCAGTGATCATTATTATTAGCTTGAGGGTAATGGAAAGCCCTAGAAGGATTTTTGGGGGGGTGCAATGTCACTTTTAGATTCTGAAAGGTCCCCCTGGATGTGGGGCTGCAGAATGAATTGGTCAAGAGCCATATAATTAAGATAGTGTGTACCGTTAGAAAACTTAAGTTGTGTGTGTTTAATGTGAGCTGAATTTGAGATACCAAGTGAAGATACCAAGTAAGCATTTGGATATTGACATCTGAAGCTTGCAAGAGAAACCTAAAAAGAAAACATTTTCAGTTGTCATCGTTCCAAAGCTGAAGCCATGGATATGCATGAGATGCTCCAGGAGGGCGGCCCAGGGTCACATTCCCCGAGAAAGCCAATGGGATCTACTTAAGCATAATGGATGCAATTGCCCACCTAGAGGGCCCTCCCAAGGCCTCAAGCGCCAGCTCAATAAATATTTACTTATTGAACAAACAAATCAATCCATCAATTCATGAGTGGGATTGAAAGCCAGAGCTGTAGATCAGATCCTTCTGGGCAGACAGTGAGAAGGAACAGGCGCCTCCAACCAGCTTTTCTTCCTGATTTCTAGACTCTCTTTGACGATCATATATATTTTATAATTTGTGAGAATGAACATAGGGCCAGAAGCCGCAGGTTAAAAAGCAAAGAAACCAGAAAACATAGCCAACACCTCATTCCTAAATAAATAAATAAAACAGTTTAGTGACAGAGATCTGCTCATGACTCTGCTACCAATAGATCTTCCTCTTTGACAGAGGCCTTGAGTTCAGGCAACAGAATTCCCTTGCAGAGTCCCTGGAAGACCTAAAGAGCCACACCCTGAGCTTTCCAGCAGGGACACAGAGAAAAAGAACAGAATCAGGCAAGTCTGGCTGATAGCAGGCATTCAATAACTTCATATGATAGGAAGGCAAGATACAGCCTTGAGTATTGTGAGCATCTTCCAACTTGGGATCTCCTCCCCAGTCAAAAAGCTCTCAAGAAACCCTGCCACCTCATCAGAATAAGTTCCAGAAAAGAGAAAGCTGGAATCTGAAGAGTCATTCTGGAGAGCCTCATTTGCAATTCTTTCCACGTCTGGATTTGGGCAAAGAGGGGGTGAAAACTGAAAGAAGCAAGAGCAGTAAAAACAAGGCTGGTGAACTTGATGGAGCAGAATCCGAAAACCTCATTCTCAGGGGTGCCGTCTCTGGTTATCAAGCAACTGGGTTTTTATCGGGAAAGGCTGTATGATGTCCCAGATGCTGCCACTCCACCAGGGCCCCCTTCAAAGGAAAACTGACGAGTGCCCTGGCTTCTGTGATCGCTGAGTGGACCAGGATGAGACACACAGCCCAAGGGTGGCTGCTCTGTATGGTAGCAGTTCTTAAATTTTAACGTGCAAAAGAAAAATCACCTGGAAAGCTTATTAAAATGCAGTTTTCTGGGACCCATGCTCAGAGACTGGAATTCAGTAGGCTGGTCTGTAGGCCAACCCGTGTGGGTTTGCTGATGCTGCTGATGCCCGGGACGGGTGCAAGCATCTTGCTTAACTGCTACTAGCTCTACGATGGGGGAGGGGCACTCAGTTACCCAGCACATGCCCAGACCAGTGCCAGGACACAGTAATGGCTCAATAAATATGTGTGGAATAAACCGCCCTCTTTTGAGGAGTTTCAGTATTTAGGGACAGCCAGTGAGCAGATAAGAGAAAGCCCAGAGACACAAAGAAAAGGCAGTGGGAAGAAGCCACAAAGCATCCAAAGGCATGAGTAGCTACGGGTGTTGTCAAAACTAAAAGAGAAGTGGCAAGTGAATCAGTCATATCCCAGGGTAGTAGGGCAGCAAAGGCTGAGATCCACTGAGTTTCTGTATTTCCAGAGAGTTGGAAGAGGCACCCAAAGTCTCTCCTGCTAGTGAGGTGACAAGAACATTAGATTACATGAGGTTCTGGTTTCTGGAAAATCCTTCAATCTCCATGGGGTATGTAACACCACTGCTGGCCTGCCTTCTTTGTCCACATGTCCTCACCACCCCCCCTCCTTTGGGAATGACAGAACGGCTCCCCACAGCCAGAAAAGGCCTAACATCAACCCAACGTAGCCCGGACACCTGGACGCAAAACCTGGTTTTGGGACCTCGGTCTCAGCTAGCAAGGAAAATCATTTCAATTTTTCAAATCTCAGTAGGAAGAGAGACAGAATCGTCCCTTTCACAAGGATAATGGACACAAAATTACAAGTTGTAATGACAGAGTAAGAACGGAGTAAGTGTGTGTGAATTGTGCATCTCTCTCTTGAACTTTGGGCCACTCTGAGAATGTGCCAACGTACTGAGATGAATTCATTCATTCATTCATTCATTAATGCATTCATGCATTCTGCTATTATCTGAGCCCCTACTAGGCACCAGGCACTGCTCTGGGCGCTAAGGATGCGGCAGCAAACAAGAGACTGAGACTGCTACCCTCATGGAGGAATATTACATGAGAGTGGGGGGAAGCACTGAATATGATAAAGAAGCAATAGGGGAGCAGATTAAGAGAGGGTAGAACAAAGAACTGGTCTACCAAGCTACTTGTTATAAATTAACTCTTAATGTAATGGGCTCATGAGAGAAAAGCTGAGTATGAAGGATGCTTGGGAAACCTAAATTTGGATTAAGGTCTTGATTCATAAAACATATGTTCACTGTACACTCACAGGCTGAGTCAGAGGTAGCCTGTATCTTAGGCCCAGGACTGCCTGGGTTCTCCCCAGATTTGCTGGGCCCTCACATAGGGGGAAGGAAGCCTTACATTCATGGAGAAGCTACTACTTACTAGGATCCCAACCAGAATACCTCATGGCATTCAGTCAGTCTTCAGGTCTTCTTTGGCTCTCCTAGACTGTCACAGTTTCCCAGACTTTTCTTATTTTTGATGATCTTGACCCTGTACCTCCCATGAACTTAAAAGTATGTCCTCAAAATATACCAAGAAAAATCATCGGGGGGGGGGGGGGAGCAAGATGGCGGAAGAATAGGAGACCTAGATTTCGTCTGGTCTCAGGAATTCAGCTGAATAAGGATCAAACCATTCTGAACACCTACGAACTCAACAGGAGATCGAAGAGGAGAGTAGCAACAACTCTCTGAACAGAGAAGCGACCACTTACTGGAAGGTAGGACGTGCGGAGAAGTGAATCCGAGGCGATATTCGGGAGGATAGACGGCGGGGGAGGGGCCTCCGCCGGCCGCTTCTGGCAATTGATAGAGCCGCGGAGCACAAAATCGGACCTTGTAGAAGTTGGCTCTGCTGAGGGACGTCGCTGCAGTGGCTAAGCGGGGGGTGGAATCCTCCCAGGACAGTGTGGTCTCAGCACCCTCGGGGTCACAGAAAGACCGGGGATGCCTGAGTGCGGCAGGGCTCTCAGGTATTGGAGCGGGGAAGCCAGCTGCAGAGACGGAGCCAAGGCACGGGCTCTCAGCTCGGGGTTGCCATAAACTGAGGCCACTGCGCCTCCAGCAGGGACCCAACAAGCGGCAGATCCGGGGAGACTTCCCTCCCTCACGCGGGAGGAGCGGCGAGGGAGCACACCGCAGGGATCTGCTGGGTTTGGAGACTCCACACGGGGTCGGGTGCCACAGATAGCAATGCTCGGTCACAGGCCGGGTGAGTACGGAGTGTGGCCGGAGACCGGGGAGACGGGAGTGACTGCTTTTCTCTGGGGGCGCACTGAGGAGCGGGGCCCCGAGTTCTCACCTCCTCCAGGTAGAGATTGGGAGGCCACCATTTTCGCCCTGGTCCTCCAAAGCTGTACCGAGAGCTTGCAGGGAACAAAAGCTCCTGAGAGCAAACCCAGCAGCTTGCTTAGCCCGGACCGACAAGGGCGGGGCAATTCCGCCTCCCGCAAAGACATTTGGAAACCACAGCAACAGGCCCCTCCCCCAGAAGATCAGCACGAACAGCCAGCAAGCCAAGACCAAGTTTACCGATCAAGGAGAACGGGAGAACTCCAGCGCTAGGGGAATACTGCACATAGAATTCATGGCTTTTTTTCACCATGATTCATTAGTTCATCAAAGTTAATTTTTGTTAACTGTTTTTTTTTTAATTTTTCTTTTTCCCTTTTTCAACCAACATCAATCCCTTTTTTAAAAAAAACATTTTTTATTTTTCATTTTGAGAGTCATATTTTATCCCTTCATAGTAGTTACCCTTATTTTTGGCATATATATATAAGTTGTTCTCTCTTTAAAATTTTGAGATACAGTTTCTTCTAACAGATCAAAATATACCCTAAATCACTAGTGTATGGCTTTGTTCTAGTCTCCTGCATGATCACATTCTCTCCCTTTTTTCTTTTCCTTAAATCTTCTTCTTTCTTTTTTCAAACAACTTATCTTATTAATTCCTTTTATAAAATCTTTTATAATTTTCATCTTCACAATCATCTTCCATCCCTCCATTGTATCAACCCTTATTTTGTACATACATAAGTCTTTCTTCCTTTAAAATTTTAGGAGGCACTTTTTTCTAACAGACCAAAATACGCCCAAAATCTAGTGTGTGGCACTGATCTATGCACTAGCCTGATCATATTTGATCATATTCTGCTTTTTTTGTATTGTTCTGTTTTTGTTTTTATCTTTTTTCCTTTTTCTCTTTCTTTTTTCTTTGTTTCCGTTTCTTTTCCCCTGGTTTCAGGTCTTTTCTGATTTGTATACAGTATATTTGCTGGGGACGTTGTAAACCTGTTAGCATTTTGTTCTCTCATTGATCTATTCTCCTCTGGACAAAATGACAAGACGAAAAAAATCACCTCAGCAAAAAGAACAAGAGGTAGTACCGTCAGCCAAGGACCTACTCAATACGGACATTAGTACGATGTTGGACCTAGAGTTTAGAATCATGACTTTAAAGATACTAGCTGGGCTTGAAAAAAGCGTGGAAGTTATTAGAGAAACCCTTTCTGGAGAAATAAAAGAACTAAAATCTAACCAAGTCAAAATCAAAAAGGCTATTGATGAGGTGCAATCAAAAATGGGGGCACTAAATGCTAGGATAAATGAGGCAGAAGAGAGAATCAGTGATATAGAAGACCAAATGATGGAAAATAAAGAGGCTGAGAAAAAGAGAGAGAAACAACTACAGGATCACGAGGGCAGAATTCAAGAGATAAGTGATATGATAAGACGAAACAACATTAGAATAATTGGGATCCCAGAAGAAGAAGAAAGAGAGCAAGGGGTAGAAGGTATATTGGAGCAAATAATAGCAGAGAACTTCCCTAATGTGAGAAGGAAACAGGCATCAAAATCCAAGAGGCACAGAGAACCCCTCTCAAAATCAATGAAAATAGGTCAACACCCCGACATCTAATAGTAACACATATGAGTCTCAGAGACAAAGAGAAAATCCTGAAAGCAGCTTGGGAGAAGAGATATGTAACCTACAATGGTAAAAATATTAGACTGGCAACAGACCTATCCACAGACACCTGGCAGGCCAGAAAGGACTGGCAAGATATCTTCAGAGCACTAAATGAGAAAATATGCAGCCAAGAATACTATATCCACCGAGGCTGTCATTGAAAATAGGAGAGATGAAAAGCTTCCAGAACAAACAAAAACTAAAGGAATTTGCAAACACGAAACCAGCCCTACAAGAAATATTGAAAGGGGTCCTCTAAGCAAAGAGACAGCCTAAAAGCAGCATAGATCAGAAAGGAACACAGACAATATACAATAACAGTCACCTTACAGGCAATACAATGGCACTAAATTCATACCTTTCAATAGTTACCCTGAATGTAAATGGGCTAAATGCCCCAATCAAAAGGCACAGGCTATCGGATTGGATTAAAAAACAAGACCCATCAATATGCTGTCTGCAAGAGACCCATTTTAAACCCAAAGACACCCTCAGATTGAAAGTGAGGGAGTGGAAAACCATTTACCATGCTCATGGACACCAAAAGAAAGCTGGGGTAGCAATCATTATATCAGACAAACTAGATTTTAAAACAAAGACTGTAATAAGAAATGAGGAAGGACACTATATCTTACTTAAAAGGTCTATCCAACAAAAAGATCTAACAATTGTAAATATCTATGCCCCGAACATGGGAGCAGGCAATTATATAAGGCAATTAATAACAAAAGCGAAGAAACACATTGACAACAATACAATAATAGTGGGGGACTTTAACACCCCCCTCACTGAAATGGACAGACCATCTAAGCAAAAGATCAACAAGGAAATAAAGACTTTAAATGACACACTGGACCAAATGGACTTCACAGATATATTCAGAACAATCTATCCCAAAGCAACAAAATACACATTCATCTCTAGTGCCCAGGGAACATTCTCCAGAATTGATCACATCCTAGGTCACAAATCAGGTCTCAACCGGTACCGGAAGATTGGGATCATTCCCTGCATATTTTCAGAACACAATGCTTTGAAAATAGAACTCAATCACAACAGGAAAGTCAGAAAGAACTCAAATACATGGAGGCTAAAGAGCATCCTACTAAAGAATGAATGGGTCAACCAGGAGATTAAAGAAGAGTTAAAAAAAATTCATGGAAACCAATGAAAATGAAAACACAACTGTTCAAAATCTTTGGGATACAGCAAAGGCAGTCCTGAGAGGAAAGTATATAGCAATAAAGCCTTTCTCAAGAAACAAGAAAGGTCTCAAATACACAACCTACCCCTACACCTAAAGGAGCTGGAGAAAGAACAGCAAATAAAGCCTAAACCCAGCAGGAGGAGAGAAATAATAAAGATCAGAGCAGAAATCAATGAACAAGAAACCAAAAGAATAGTAGAACAGATCAACGAAACTAGGAGCTAGTTCTTTGAAAGAATTAACAAGATTGATAAACCCCTGGCCAGACTTATCCAAAAGAAAAGAGAAAGGACCCAAATCAACAAAATCATGAATGAAAGGGGAGAGATCACAACCAACAACAAAGAAATACAAACAAGTATAAGAACATATTATGAGCAACTCCATGCCAGCACATTAGATAACCTGGAAGAAATGGGTGCATTCCTAGAGATGTATCAACTACCAAAATTGAACCAGGAAGAAACAGAAAACCTGAACAGACCTATAACCACAAAGGAAATTGAAGCAGTCATCAAAAATCTCCCAACAAACAAAAGCCCAGGGCCAGATGGCTTCCCAGGGGAATTCTATCAGACATTTCAAGGAGAATTAATACCTATTCTCCTGAAACTCTTCCAAAAAATAGAAATGGAAGGAAAACTTCCAAACTCATTTTATGAGGCCACCATTACCTCGATCTCCAAACCAGACAAAGACCCCATGAAAAAGGAGAATGACAGACCAATATCCTTGATGAACATGGTTGCAAAAATTCTCACCAAAATACTAGCCAACAGGATCCAACAGTACATTAAAAAGATTATTCACCACGACCAAGTGGGATTTATCCCTGGGCTGCAAGGTTGGTTCAACATCTGCAAATCAATCAACGGGATACGATACATTAACAAAAGAAAGAACAAGAATCATATGATCCTCTCAATAGATGCAGAAAAAGCATTTGACAAAGTACAGCATCCTTTCTTGATCAAAACTCTTCAGAGTATAGGGATAGAGGGTACATACCTCAATATCATAAAAGCCATCTATGAAAAACCTACAGCGAATATCATTCTCAATGGGGAAAGGCTGAGAGCTTTTCCCCTAAGGTCAGGAACGCGGCAGCGATGTCCACTCTCACCACTGCTATTCAACATAGTATTAGAAGTCCTAGCCACAGCAATCAGACAACAAAAAGAAATCAAAGGCATCCAAATCGGCAAAGAGGAAGTCAAACTCTCACTCTCTGCAGATGATATGATACTGTATGTGGAAAACCCAAAAGACTCCACCCCAAAACTGCTAGAACGCATACAGGAATTCAGTCAAGTAGCAGGCTATAAAATCAATGCACAGAAATCAGTGGCATTCCTATACACCCACAACAAGACAGAAGAGAGAGAAATTAAGGAGTCAATCCCATTTACAATTGCACCCAAAACCATAAGATACCTAGGAATAAATTTAACCAAAGAGGCAAAGGATCTGTACTCAGGAAACTATAAAATACTCAGGAAAGAAACTGAAGAAGTCACAAAGAAATGGAAAAACGTTCCATGCTCATGGACTGGGAGAACCAACATTGTGAAGATGTCAATTCTACCTAGAGCAATCTACACATTCAATGCAATCCCCATCAAAATACCCTCCACTTTTTTCAAAGAAATGGAACAAATAATCCTAAAATTTGTATGGACCCAGAAGAGACCCCGAATAACCAGAGGAATACTGAAAAAGAAAAGCAAAGCTGGCGGCATCACAATTCCGGACTTCCAGCTCTATTCCAAAGCTGTCATCATCAAGACAGTATGGTACTGGCACAAAAACAGACACATAGATCAATGGAACAGAATCGAGAGCCCAGAAATGGACCCTCAACTCTATGGTCAGCTTATCTTTGACAGGACAGGAAAGAATGTCCAGTGGGAAAAAGACAGTCTCTTCAACAAATGGTGTTGGGAAAATTGGACAGCCACATGCAGAAGAATGAAACTGGACCATTTCCCTACACCACACACAAAAATAGACTCCAAATGGTTGAAAGACCTAAACGTGAGACAGGGGTCCATCAAAATCCTAAAGGAGAACACAGGTACAAACCTGTTAGACCTCAGCTGCAGCAACTTCTTCCTAGAAACATCTCCAAAGGCAAGGGAAGCCAGGGCAAAAATGAACTCTTGGGATTTCATCAGGATAAAAAGCTTTTGCACAGCAAAAGAAATAGTCCACAGAACCAAAAGACAACCGACAGAATGGGAGAAAATATTTGCAAATGACATATCAGATAAAGGGCTAGTATCCAAAATCTATAAAGACCTTATCAAACTCAACAACCAAAGAACAAATGATCCAATCAAGAAATGGGCAGAAGACATGAACAGACATTTTTCCAAAGAAGACATCCAAATGGCCAACAGATACATGAAAAAGTGCTCAACATTGCTCAGCATCAGGGAAATCCAAATCAAAACCTCAATGAGATACCACCTCACACCCGTCAGAATGGCTAAAATTAACAAGTCAGGAAACGACAGATGTTGGCGGGGATGTGGAGAAAGGGGAACCCTCCTACACTGTTGGTGGGAATGCAAGCTGGTGCAACCCCTCTGGAAAACAGTATGGAGGTTCCTCAAACAGTTGAAAATAGAGCTACCATATGATCCAGCCATTGCACTACTGGGTATTTACCACAAAGATACAAATGTAGGGACCCGAAGGGGTACGTGCACCCCAATGTTTATAGCAGCAATGTCCACAATAGCCAAACTGTGGAAAGAGCCAAGATGTCCATCGACAGGTGAATGGATAAAGAAGATGTGGTATATATACACAATGGAATATTATGCAGCCATCAAAAGGAATGAGATCTCGCCATTTGCAACGACGTGGATGGAACTGGAGGGTGTTATGCTTAGTGAAATACGTCAATCAGAGAAAGACATGTATCATATGACCTCACTGATATGAGGAATTCTTAATCTCAGGAAACAAACTGAGTGTTGCTGGAGTGGTTGGGGTGGGAGGGATGGGGTGGCTGGGTGATAGACATTGGGGAGCGTATGTGCTACGGTGAGCGCTGTGAATTGTGCAAGACTGTTGAATCACAGATCTGTACTCCTAAACAAATAATGCAACATATATTAAGAGAAAAGAAAAAGAAGAAGATAGCAGGAGAGGAAGAATGAAGGGGAGTAAGTCAGAGGGGGAGACGAACCATGAGAGACGATGGACTCTGAAAAACAAACTGAGGGTTCTAGAGGGGAGGAGGGTAAGCCTGGTGATGGGTATTAAAGAGGGCACATTCTGCATGGAGCACTGGGTGTTGTGAACAAACAATGAATCATGGAACACTACATCAAAAACTAATGATGTAAAGATGGCGGAGGAGTAGGAGACCTAGATTTTGTCTGGTCTCAGGAATTCAGCTGAATAGGGATCAAACCATTCTGAACACCTACGAACTCAACAGGAGATCGAACAGGAGAGTAGCAACAACTCTCTGAACAGAGAAGCGACCACTTACTGGAAGGTAGGACGTGCGGAGAAGTGAATCCGAGGCGATATTCGGGAGGATAGACGGTGGGGGAGGGGCCTCCGCCGGCCGCTTCTGGCAAGTGCTAGAGCCGCGGAGCACAAAATCGGACCTTTTAAAAGTTGGCTCGGCGGAGGGACGTCGCTGCAGTGGCTAAGCGGGGGGTGGAATCCTCCCGGGACAGTGTGGTCTCAGGACCCTTGGGGTCACAGAGAGACCGGGGGTGCCTGAGTGCGGCAGAGCTCCCAGGTGTCGGGGCGGGGAAGCCGGCTGCAGATACGGAGCAGAGTCGCGGGCTCTCAGCTCGGGGTTGCCATAAACTGTGATCTGCGGCCCAGTCGGGGCACGGCTCCCCCAGCAAGGACCCAACAAGCAGCAGATCCGGGGAGACTCCCCTTCCTTCCCGGGGAGGAGCGGTGCGGGAACGCACTGCAGGGATCTGCTGGATTTGGAGACTCCGAGCGGGGTCGGGTGCCAGAGATAGCAACGCTCGATCACAGGCCGGGTGAGCATGGAGAGCGGCCGGAGACCGGGGACACGGGAGTGACTGCTTTTCTCTGGGGGCGCACTGAGGAGTGGGGCCCTGAGTTCTCGGCTCCTCCGGGCGGAGACTGGGAGGCCGCCATTTTCGCCCTGGTCCTCCAAAGCTATGCCGAGAGCTTGCAGGGAACAAAAGCTCCCGAGAGCAAACTGGAGCAGCTTCCTTAGCCCGGACCGACAAGGGCGGGGCAATTCCGCCTCCGGCAAAGACATTTGGAAACCACAGCAACAGGCCCCTCCCCCAGAAGATCAACACAAACAGCCAGCAAGCCAAGACCAAGTTGATCGATCAAGGAGAATAGGAGAACTCCAGCGCTAGGGGAATACTGCACATAGATTCATGGCTTCTTTTTTTTTTTTTTTTTTTTTTTTTACCATGATTCATTATTTCATCAAAGTTAATTTTTGTTGACTTTTTTTTATTTTTCTTTTTCCCTTTTTCAACCAACATCTTATAAATCCCTTTTTTTTAAAAAAAAAAATTTTTTTTTTTCATTTTTAGAGTCATATTTTATCCCTTCATAGTAGTTATCCTTGTTTTTGGCATATATATATAAGTTGTTCTCTCTTTAAAATTTTGAGGTACAGTTTCTGCTAACAGATCAAAATATACCCTAAATCACTAGTGTATGCCTTTGTTCTAGTCTCCTGCCTGATCACATTCTCTCCCTTTTTCCTTTTTTTTTTTTTCCTTAAATCTTCTTTCTTTTTTCAAACAACTTATCTTACCAAGTCCTTTTATAAAATCTTTTATAATTTTCATCTTTACAGTCATCTTCCATCCCTTCATTGTATCAACCCTTATTTTGTACATATATGTCTTTCTTCCTTTAAAATTTTAGGAGGCACTTTTTTCTAACAGACCAAAATACGCCCAAAATCTAGTGTGTGGCACTGATCTATGCACTAGCCTGATCATATTTGATCATATTCTGCCTTTTTTGAATTGTTTTGTTTTTGTTTTTATCTTTTTTTTCTTTTTTTTTTCTTTTTCTCTTTCTTTTTTCTTTCTTTCCCTTTCTTTTCCCCTGGTTTCAGGTCTTTTCTGATTTGTATACAGTATATTTGCTGGGGACGTAGTAAACCTGTTAGCCTTTTGTTCTCTCATTCATCTATTCTCCTCTGGACAAAATGACAAGACGAAAGAAATCACCTCAGCAAAAAGAACAAGAGGTAGTACCGTCAGCCAGGGACCTACTCAATACGGACATTAGTACGATGTCGGACCTAGAGTTCAGAATCATGACTTTAAAGATACTAGCTGGGCTTGAAAAAAGCGTGGAAGTTATTAGAGAAACCCTTTCTGGAGAAATAAAAGAACTAAAATCTAACCAAATCGAAATCAAAAAGGCTATTGATGAGGTGCAATCAAAAATGGGGGCACTAAATGCTAGGATAAATGAGGCAGAAGAGAGAATCAGCGATATAGAAGACCAAATGATAGAAAATAAAGAGGCTGAGAAAAAGAGAGAGAAACAACTACAGGATCACGAGGGCAGAATTCGAGAGATAAGTGATGCGATAAGACGAAACAACATTAGAATAATTGGGATCCCAGAAGAAGAAGAGAGAGAGAGAGGGGCAGAAGGTATATTGGAGCAAATTATAGCAGAGAACTTCCCTAATGTGAGGAAGGAAACAGGCATTAAAATCCAGGAGGCACAGAGAACCCCTCTCAAAATCAATAAAAATAGGTCAACACCCCGACATCTAATAGTAAAACTTACGAGTCTCAGAGACAAAGAGAAAATCCTGAAAGCAGCTCGGGAGAAGAGATATGTAACCTACAATGGTAGAAACATTAGATTGGCAACAGACCTATCCACAGAGACCTGGCAGGCCAGAAAGGACTGGCAAGATATCTTCAGAGCACTAAACGAGAAAAATATGCAGCCAAGAATACTATATCCAGCTAGGCTATCATTGAAAATAGAAGGAGAGATCAAAAGCTTCCAGAACAAACAAAAACTAAAAGAATTTGCAAACACGAAACCAGCCCTCCAAGAAATATTGAGAGGGGTCCTCTAAGCAAAGAGAGAACCTAAAAGCAGCAAAGAGCAGAAACGAACACAGACAACAGACAGTTAACAGTCACCTTACAGGTAATACAATGGCAGTAAATTCATACCTTTCAATAGTTACCCTGAATGTAAATGGGCTCAATGCCCCAATCAAAAGACAGAGGCTATCAGATTGGATTAAAAAACAAGACCCATCAATATGCTGTCTGCAAGAGACTCATTTTACACCCAAAGACACCCCCAGATTGAAAGTGAGGGGGTGGAAAACCATTTACCATGCTAATGGACACCAAAAGAAAGCTGGGGTGGCAATCCTTATATCAGACAAACTAGATTTTAAAACAAAGACTGTAATAAGAGATGAGGAAGGACACTATATCCTACTTAAAGGGTCTATCCAACAAGAAGATCTAACAATTGTAAATATCTATGCCCCGAACATGGGAGCGGCCAATTATATAAGCCAATTAATAACAAAAGCAAAGAAACACATTGACAACAATACAATAATAGTGGGGGATTTTAACACCCCCCTGACTGAAATGGACAGATCATCTAAGCAAAAGATCAACAAGGAAATAAAGATGTTAAATGACACACTGGACCAAATGGACTTCACAGACATATTCAGAACATTCCATCCCAAAGCAACGGAATACACATTCTTCTCTAGTGCCCATGGAACATTCTCCAGAATTGATCACATCCTAGGTCACAAATCAGGTCTCAATCGGTACCAAAAGATTGGGATCATTCCCTGCATATTTTCAGACCACAATGCTTTGAAACTAGAACTCAACCACAAGAGGAAAGTCGGAAAGAACTCAAATACATGGAGGCTAAAGAGCATCCTACTAAAGAATGAATGGGTCAACCAAGAAATTAAAGAAGAATTAAAAAAATTCATGGAAACCAATGAAAATGAAAACACAACTGTTCAAAATCTTTGGGATACAGCAAAGGCAGTCCTGAGAGGAAAGTATATAGCAATACAAGCCTTTCTCAAGAAACAAGAAAGGTCTCAAATACACAACCTAACCCTACATCTAAAGGAGCTGGAGAAAGAACAGCAAAGAAAGCCTAAACCCAGCAGGAGAAGAGAAATCATAAAGATCAGAGCAGAAATCAATGAACTAGAAACCAAAAGAACAGTAGAACAGATCAACGAAACTAGGAGCTGGTTCTTTGAAAGAATTAACAAGATTGATAAACCCCTGGCCAGACTGATCAAAAAGAAAAGAGAAATGACCCAAATCAACAAAATCATGAATGAAAGAGGAGAGATCACAAGCAACACCAAAGAAATACAAACAATTATAAGAACATATTATGAGCAACTCTATGCCAGCAAATTAGATAACCTGGAAGAAATGGGTGCATTCCTAGAGATGTATCAACTACCAAAATTGAACCAGGAAGAAATAGAAAACCTGAACAGACCTATAACCACTACGGAAATTGAAACAGTCATCAAAAATCTCCCAAGAAACAAAAGCCCAGGGCCAGATGGCTTCCCAGGGGAATTCTATCAGACATTTCAAGAAGAATTAATACCTATTCTCCTGAAACTGTTCCAAAAAATAGAAATGGAAGGGAAACTTCCAAACTCATTTTATGAGGCCAGCATTACCTTGATCCCAAAACCAGACAAAGACCCCATCAAAAAAGAGAATTACAGACCAATATCCTTGATGAACATGGATGCAAAAATTCTCACCAAAATACTAGCCAATAGGATCCAACAGTACATTAAAAGGATTATTCACCACGACCAAGTGGGATTTATTCCTGGGCTGCAAGGCTGGTTCAACATCCGCAAATCAATCAACGTGATACAATACATTAACAAAAGAAAGAACAAGAATCATATGATCCTCTCAATAGATGCAGAAAAAGCATTTGACAAAGTACAACATCCTTTCTTGATCAAAACTCTTCAGAGTATAGGGATAGAGGGTACATACCTCAATATCATAAAAGCCATCTACGAAAAACCTACAGCGAATATCATTCTCAATGGGGAAAGGCTGAGAGCTTTTCCCCTAAGGTCAGGAACGCGGCAGGGATGTCCACTCTCACCACTGCTATTCAACATAGTATTAGAAGTCCTAGCCACAGCAATCAGACAACAAAAAGAAATCAAAGGCATCCAAATCGGCAAAGAGGAAGTCAAACTCTCACTCTTTGCAGATGATATGATACTGTATGTGGAAAACCCAAAAGACTCCACCCCAAAACTGCTAGAACTCATACAGGAATTCAGTAAAGTAGCAGGATATAAAATCAATGCACAGAAATCAGTGGCATTCCTATACACCAACAACAAGACAGAAGAGAGACAAATCAAGGAGTCTATCCCATTTACAATTGCACCCAAAACCATTAGATACCTAGGAATAAATCTAACCAAAGAGGCAAAGGATCTGTACTCAGAAAACTATAAAATACTCAGGAAAGAAATTGAAGAAGACACAAAGAAATGGAAAAACGTTCCATGCTCATGGATTGGGAGAATCAACATTGTGAAGATGTCAATGCTACCTAGAGCAATCTACACATTCAATGCAATCCCCATCAAAATACCATCCACTTTTTTCAAAGAAATGGAACAAATAATCCTAAAATTTGTATGGAACCAGAAGAGACCCAGAATAGCCAGAGGAATACTGAAAAAGAAAAGCAAAGCTGGTGGCATCACAATTCCGGACTTCCAGCTCTATTACAAAGCTGTCATCATCAAGACAGTATGGTACTGGCACAAAAACAGACACATAGATCAATGGAACAGAATTGAGAGCCCAGAAATGGACCCTCAACTCTATGGTCAACTTATTTTTGACAAAGCAGGAAAGAATGTCCAATGGCAAAAAGACAGTCTCTTCAACAAATGGTGTTGGGAAAATTGGACAGCCACATGCAGAAGAATGAAACTGGACCATTTCCTTACACCACACACAAAAATAGACTCCAAATGGTTGAAAGACTTAAACGTGAGACAGGAGTCCATCCAAATCCTAAAGGAGAACACAGGTAGCAACCTTTTCGACCTTAGCCGCAGCAACTTCTTCCTAGAAACATCGCCAAAGGCACGGGAAGCCAGGGCAAAAATGAACTATTGGGATTTCATCAAGATAAAAAGCTTCTGCACAGCAAAAGAAACAGTCCACAAAACCAAAAGACAACCGACAGAATGGGAGAAAATATTTGCAAATGACGTATCAGATAAAGGGCTAGTATCCAAAATCTATAAAGAACTTATCAAACTCAACACTCAAAGAACAAATAATCCAATCAAGAAATGGGCAGAAGACATGAACAGACATTTCTCCAAAGAAGACATCCAAATGGCCAACAGGCACATGAAAAAGTGCTCAACATCGCTTGGCATCAGGGAAATCCAAATCAAAACCTCAATGAGATACCACCTCACACCCGTCAGAATGGCTAAAATTAACAAGTCAGGGAACGACAGATGTTGGCGGGGATGTGGAGAAAGGGGAACCCTCCTACACTGTTGGTGGGAATGCAAGCTGGTGCAACCCCTCTGGAAAACAGTATGGAGGTTCCTCAAACAGTTGAAATTAGAGCTACCGTTCGATCCAGCAATTGCACTACTGGGTATTTACCACAAAGATACAAATGTAGGGACCCGAAGGGGTACATGTACCCCAATGTTTATAGCAGCAATGTCCACCATAGCCAAACTGTGGAAAGAGCCAAGATGCCCATCGACAGATGAATGGATAAAGAAGATGTGGTATATATACACAATGGAATATTATGCAGCCATCAAAAGGAATGAGATCTTGCCATTTGCAACGACGTGGATGGAACTGGAGGGTGTTATGCTGAGTGAAATAAGTCAATCAGAGAAAGACATGTATCACATGACCTCACTGATATGAGGAATTCTTAATCTCAGGAAAGAAACTGAGTGTTACTGGAGTGGTTGGGGGTGGGAGGGATGGGGTGGCTGGGTGATAGACATTGGGGAGGGTATGTGCTACGGTGAGCGCTGTGAATTGTGCAGGACTGTTGAATCACAGATCTGTACTTCTGAAACAAATAATGCAACATATTTTAAGAAAAAAGAAAAAGAAGAAGATAACAGGAGAGGAAGAAAAGGGGAGTATGTCAGAGGGGGAGACGAACCATGAGAGATGATGGACTCTGAAAAACAAACTGAGGGTTCTAGAGGGGAGGGGGGTAGGGGGATGGGTTAGCCTGGTGATGGGTATTGAGGAGGCCACGTTCTGCATGGAGCACTGGGTGTTATGAACAAACAATGAATCATGGAACACTGCACCAAAAACTAATGATGTAATATATGGTGATTAACATAACAATAAAAAATTAAAAAAAAAAAAAAAAAAACTAATGATGTAATATATGGTGATTAAGATAACAATAAAAAAATTTAAAAAAAAAAGCAATAGGTACAGTACCCTTGGATAGTGTTACATACCCTGGGTAGAGTGTCAAGAGGGGTGGGGGGTACAATTTCAGATATGGCACCTCAGAAACTCATGATGGCATCAATGAATACCTGAAGAAGCAGGAAGAACAAAGCTGATGGGACACCTGAGGGACAAACACTGCAGGGAGAGGGATCCGTAGGCACAGAAGAAGATCCTGGGGTGGCCAGGAGCGTCTGGGGATCAGCAAAGAGACCAGTGTATCTGAAGAAGAATACGTAAAGCAAGGGTGGCAGATGATGGGAGCCGAACAGGATCTGACTTCAAAGTAAGACTGCTGACCACGGCGGGCTCCACAGGTCATGATAATAAAGAGCATGGCTCTCATGGAGCCACGTGGGAATGCAGAGTTCAGTGTGGGGAAAAAGTGGGCACAGTAGAACGATCTGCATGGGACCCATGTGCCTGCTTTATTTAAATCACAGGCAAGGGATGACAGAAGCTGAGACTCTGGTGTGGCGCTGGAGAAGAGAACCATATCATCAACACTGACCTCAGAAGGCAAGCACCAGCGTCAGGAACCAAAGACAATGAAGTGCCAAGAGACACAGGCCCCCAAGAATACCCAAAGCTGAGGACAGTTCCACACCTGCTGCTTTATAGACACTGAGCCCATGGCTTCCCGGATACTTTAGTGAGGAAGAAATGGGCCTTTTTCTCTGGTCCCCTGTACAGCTGAACAAAGCAGGGATCAGAACGAAGCACCGACCCTACCCCCCAGAACAGCTGAACATCTGCATGTAACTTTTGACTCCCCCAAAATTTATCTAACAGCCTACTGTTGACTGACCGGAAGCCTTGCTGATCTCATAAATAGTGGATGAACACATATTTTGTGTATTATATATATTCTTACAATAAAGTAAGCTAGAGAAAAGAAAATATTAAGAAAATCATAAGAAAGGGAAAATACGTTTACACTACTGTCCCGTGTTTACTGAAAAAATCCACATAGAAGTGGACTCATGCAGCTCAAACCTGTGTTGGTTCAAGGGTCAACTGTATATGCCAGCTCTTCAGAAGACTTATTTATGTGCTGAATTTAACTCCTCTCTTCTCTTTCATTCTTCAAAGTCTTTAAAAATGGATTCTGTCTCTATCAGTGTGCTAAAATTATTGCCAAACCCAGTGGACACCTTTAAGTTTCCATGTTACTAGACCTTCCAGCTGCATCCAGGCCTGACTGACTATGCTATCTTTCTAAACACAATCTTCTCTTGGCTTTGGTGGCACCAGCCTTCCTAATTCTCCCCCAAATCATTTAGCTGCTCTTTCTCAGTCTCCCCAACCTGGGTCCTCTGCTTCCTCCTACCATGTTGGAATTTGCCAACATTAATGCTCCTACCTGGACCTCTTCTCTTGTTACTCCATATTACCCACCTACATGGTGGCAGAAGTCCCATTGCTTGCAAGAACAGCTGTGGCCAGCAGCTCCCCAAATTAACCTATGCCCTGACCGCAGTCTGATACCTACAACTGCTTTCTCCAACCACTCTCCTTGTGTGTCTAAGAGGCATCTCAAACTCACACATCCAAACAGAATTCTTGAGGTCTCACCCGACCCCCAAACATATCCCGTCTTCTCTAGTTCATTCCTGTAATGATAATTTTAAAATGTGTTCCCTTTAGCAATCATAGAAGTTCTTAGAACAAAATGGAAAGATCTGTTAACATAGCGCCCCCACTCCCAAATGGTGAAGATCATCTCTGGGAAGCCCACATATGTGCCGGTCTTCAAATCCCAGGCTGGCTCACATCACACAAATAGGCCACCCATGTGACTCCCGGGGGCCTTGGACCTTGCTCAGAGCCATCCACACTGGCCTGAATTTCATTCTTTAAACGAGCCAGGCTCTTTTCTGCCTCAGCACCTGCCCTCTGCCAGGAAGACAGCCCCCCCTCCCCCGCTGCTACCAAGGGGCCCCAACTCATCCTGGAGATTTCAGTCAAATGTTACTTCCATCGGCCTCATCCTCAGGCGCTATGGAAATTCTCCTGTCACACGCTCCTTCAGAGCACTCCCTACAATTTCCAATTCTGCTCACTTCTGTTCTTACTGGTTTAGTGCCACCTGCCCTCACTCAGGCTGTAAACTCCGGAAGTCCGTTATCTATGCCGTTCACCGCCCCCCGCCACAATAACCAGTGCCTGGGACACAATCAATATCCAACAAATATTGGTTACATGATTGAAGGAATGAACGCTGTCTACTTTATAATATGCTGAGGTTCAGTGTCCTCATCTGTAATATGATGACAATGATATTTTCCCTTCTCTGACAGATTAAATAAAACCGTGAAGTAGCATACCACTTTATTACATTTTTATTCTCCAAGAGAGAAAGACTGTTCTATGCACATTTGTATCACCAGCACCTGGTATAAAATTACTGTCCACCAAATGTGTGTTGGATTGAATTGTTATTACTATCTGTCTGCAGAGAGGTAAAAACAAGAGTTGATGTCAGGTCCCCACTCAACAATTAATGCTCCTACCCATCTGTCTCAAAAAGATCCTCTGACCTGATCATAAGGTGTGGAAATCTTACAGTAAGCATCTTTGGGCTACATCAATAAATTCACAGCCTAGAGCCAAGTTTTTTGGTTTTTTGTGGGTTGTTTTGTTGGTTTTTGTTTGTTTGGTTGGTTTTTTTGCCCTGAACAAGTTTCTGTTTCATACCTGCTTGTTTTATTTTTTGAAAGGTGTGTGTAGTTTGTCAATAAAGGTGATGCTTGTGGCTTGAAGGTTTGGTGAGCAAGAAAACAGGTGCAGATGATAGGAAGTCTGCTTTCATCCCAAGTCAAGTATCTACTTTATCCGTACAGCAAAGGTTGGAGCGAAGCTGTGTGGTGGTGAGGAGGGGAGACCCAGAGCTGGCCTGGGGGGCGCGGGGTGCGGTCAGTGTGAGGATCCTCGCATTTGTCTGGAAGGCTCCGAACATCACTTCCACGATTCTGCAACACACGTGGGACTGTAACCCACATGGGATTGTAGCCCACATGAATTCGGTGTACGTGGCCTATCTGTGGCTCCCCTGTCCAATTTACATGCTAGTGTGTGTTTGGGAAGAGTGAGAACGAGTGAATGTGTACTGAGCCTCTACTATGTGCAGGAATGAGGCATCCTCACAACTGAATTAACCCCCACTTAGAAGGCACTCTTATCCCTTTTCAGAGATGTAGAAATGGAGGTTTGAGTGGATTCACTGGCGCGAGCTCATAACGTTGGCAAGCGACGGAAGGCAGGTGTAAGAATGTAAGAATGCGTGTAAGAATGAACACAAAGAACAAAACAACCCAAAAAAGCAAGTAGTAAACCAGACATTTAATAAGTGTCAGAGTCCACACTGTGGCACGGAGCATCAAATATCTGATCGCTTCGTACTTGAGCCGGTGTGGCCACATCTCAGCACATAGCACGATAACACTGCAGGAACAAGAGCTTTGTAGTCAGCTCTGGACTTGAATTCTTTCTCTGCTGCGGATGAGCTGCGTGATGCCTGGCTCTGCTAAGCTTCTCTGGACCTCTGGTCAGGCTGCCATGTGCTATCCAGCCTACGAACGATGCATAAGGGCTCTGCCTCGAACCCGGCCTATTTGCAGCTGAAGCTCAAGGCACCAATCACTAGGCGACACTGACTTCCTCCCCCCACGCCAAGACAGTAAACACTGAGAAAACTGTAAGCTTTTTCTGTTCATTCATTGCTTTTTGCAATAATGTTCCCTAACCCGGCATTGTGTGTTTATGCATAATCACCAGGAAAATGTAAAGGCAGAAAGGTCAGGAGACATTCACTCAGGTCAGGTACAAACCAGCCAGCCCAATCTGATATCATGACGGACAGGAAATTACTTGAAGTCCAATACCATCTGTGGGAGTCTACTTCGGGTACTATTTTACCTTGTATGTATTCCTAGAACTCCACACCCATCCACAGATGTTAAGGATTTGTTATTTGCAT
The DNA here is from genome assembly GCF_009762305.2 of Zalophus californianus. Taxonomy (NCBI): domain Eukaryota; kingdom Metazoa; phylum Chordata; class Mammalia; order Carnivora; family Otariidae; genus Zalophus; species Zalophus californianus. The sequence goes on along the minus strand of NC_045604.1, from coordinate 93,765,723 downwards.
GACATGACTGTGTTTTTCTCAACACCACCTTCCATGGACCTCAAGAACAAGGCGGGGGAGGCCAGGAAGGGGAGGGAAGAGGCAGGTCACTTTATTATTTTTAAAACAGAATTTCTAAGCCGGTGTGTTTGTGTTTCTTACCTTAGGCCAGGCTCCTGTCCTTGCCATCGCTTCAGAGAAAAGCAGCAGCTGGGTCGATCTGGCTCGGAGGTGATGCTCTTCAACAGAACCATTCCAGGAATCTTGGGGGCTACTGAATATTTGAAGGTCTGGGTTTCCATGAAGAGAATACAAAAAAGAATGAAGCGTTTCATACTTGTGAGCGGTGGTTCTCCACCGTGGGCTATTTTGCACCCCTGCAGACAGCTGCCAACATCTGTACTCGTTCTTGCTTGTCACAGCTGGGGAGGCTCCCGGCATCCAGTGGGGAGATGCTGCTGATTATCGGACGGTGCACGGGACAGCCCACCCCCACCCCAACACACACACACACACACACACACACACACACACACACACACACACACAAGAAAGAATTCTTTTGCAACAATGTCAACAGTGCCAAGGTTAAGAAACCCTGCTTTTGAGAGAGTACCCCTAGTTTCGAATTTTTTTTAATTTCATCTTTGGAAAAGCAAATTACAGATTCTCAGCCTGCCAGCGAAATGATCTTTCTAAAACATACTCCTTGAGAGTCTTTCCTAAGTGAGCCTCCGTGGCTCCCTGTCCCTTCCAGAGCCGTCTGAAACCTTCAGCACAGCACACAGGAATGTCCAGGACCCTGGACTGGCGACCTCCACCTTGTCCTCTCTGTCCTCTCTCAGACCCAATCATGCTGGACTTCCTGCATCACCCAAACCAGCCTTGAAGCTGCACAGCCTCCTCGCTCAGCCTGGTAAGCCTTTCCTCCCTTCACGACCTCGCAAAACTCTCTGCATCCCCCAAGACTCCGCCGGTCACCTTCTTCACCTTTTGTGGAAACCCTTCCTTCTCAGGGTAGGGTTCGTGCAGCAACGGCAACAGCATCACCCGGGAGTTTATTAGAAAAGCAGAATCTCTGGCCCTCATCACTGATTTAAGGAATCAGAATCTGCCTTTCAAGATTTCAGGGGCTCTGTTTGCCCAGAGAAGTGCAAAATGATTCTAGTCCACAAGGGGAGCTGCCTGCCACATTCTCTCCACTCCCAGGAAGAGACCCCCAACTCACAGATGATTTCCTGTACAGCAATTGTCTGTTTGTGTGTATGTCTCTCTCTCCACTTTGTGACCCTGATCTGCAGAAGGATGATATTTTATTTATGTGTATATCACTGGCATCAAAATAGACCAGACGCATAGCAGACACCCGATATATTACAGCTAAACAAATGAACAGTCTATCAATCTGCGCTCCCCCCACCAGCAACCCGCACCCCCCTCCCCTCCAGTCCCTGCCAGATGGAAAGGCTGTATCCTTCTCCAGACAGCTGAGGCCAGTGTAGATCCAATGCTGGCCATGGGGACGCGATACCATCTCAGCAACCCCACCCATTGGTACTTAGAATGAAGACGACTCAAGCCCTATCCTGTAAAATCCCGATAAAGCTTACGGTGTGCCAGGCCCTGTGCTTGGCAGAGGGGGTGTGACAATGAAAAAACACCCCCAGGCCCTACTTTAGCTGGGGCTGGAGTCAGAAAGGAGCTAGTCATCACAGGTGCTGGGTCACAGGGGAAGCCCAGGGTGCTGTGGGAACAGGTGTGATGTGTGGGGCTGGGAGGCGCACCTGCTAACATGGTCTTCTTCCTTGGAGTGACATTTTAGTTTAGGGACTAAGGGGAAAGAGGAATTAGGCAGGAGAAATGGAGTGAAGGTCTTCCAGGATGAGGAAACCCACCCGTTGGGAGACCCAAAGAGAGAGTGTGATGAGTTCACAGAATTCATGGTATTTCATGGTAGAAATGCCACTGGGGCACGGATGATCTGCTAATTATGATCCTCTCTACCCACACTTTTCTGATCTTTGCTAGACCAGTGCTTTCTTTCCTAGCTGGATTCGCGACCTTCTGAATGGACAGCCCTCTTAAGCCAAGGCCCATAGGGCTTTCTAGAAGGCTGGACCATGCTTATCCAAAACGCCATCTTTTACTGGTTTCCTGCCACTTTTAGATGAGGTGGTTCACACCATTCACTCATTCACCCACCCACTGGCTCACTTACTCATTCCGTGTATGTATTGAGCTCTTCTACAAGCCAAGTCCTGGGGACACAGAGGTGAACAAAACAGACATAACAAGCCTACACCCAAACCTCCCTCTTTCTGGACTGCCAGGGGCTGGGGAGCAGGAGGTGGGGACAAGGGAAGGGAGAGCTTCCACGGTAAACCCACAGCCTGGGCTTGGCCTCTACACCTGATCCCACCTCAAGAGGGCCCACCTGCCCAGAGAGTCACAGCCAGCCACCACCTCCTCCAGGCCACTGTGGTGACCCCCATTTCTGCACACCCCCTAAATAAACAGGAATGAGTGGGCATTCTCTAGGGCATCTGCATTCATGATTTTTTAAAAGATTTTAAAGATTTATTTGAGTGAGAAAGAAAATGAGAAAGAGAGCACAAGCAGGGGGAGTGGCAGAAAGCAATAGAAGGAGAAGCAGACTCCCCGCTGAGCAGGGAACCCGACACGGGGCTCAATCCCAGGACCCTGGGGATCATGACCTGAGCCAAAGGCAGACACCCTGCATTCGTGATTCTTAAGGTGCTACTGAGCATGCAGATCATCCAGGATGGAGCAGACTTCCCTGACTGATAGCGCTTATCTGGTCGACTCTGTCTCAGAGAGATTCATTCTGTAATTTCTGGAGCCTCCAAGGGAATGTCTTCATATTTCTCGATACAGTAAACTTCAGTGATGTCACTATTCACTGGCCCTAACAGCGCCACCATCAGAGAGTCAGATATTACCAGGCATTAAGTTATTACCTATAATTATTTTGTTTTACTCTCCATTTTAGGGAGACAAGCCATTCAGACCATGCAGGACCTGAGCATCATCTGCTACTTGTATGTGAGTTAAACAAAGCTCCATCCAGAGCATGGAGCATTATCTACAATCCTCCCTGGGCTGTCTCATTGGTCTTCTTGCTATGCTATTCTTACTAGGAATATTATTATAATAACGATCTTTATCAGGGATCAGCAAACTAAAGCCTGGGGGCAATTCTGGCCAGCCACCTGCTTTATTTGTAAATTGAATTTTACTGGAAAACGACCGTACCCATTTGTTTACTTATTGTCTGTGCTGCTTTTGTGATAAAACAGCGGAGCTGAGCGGTTCCAACGGAGATGGTGCAACTCTCAAAGCCCCAGATATTTCCTATGAGGTCTTTTACAGGAAAAGATTGCCAACTTCTGTCTAATAGCTGATGTTTCTATAGCTTAAATCTTGTGCAAAATCCTTTACATGGTTTGAGTCCTCTAATCCAGTGAGAACCCATTTTACAGGTGGGACTTTCAAGTCTCAGAAGAGATGGCCCAGCGTCCCAGAGGTGGGGTTCAAGCCTGTGTTGCATCAGCTGTGTCTGATTGATGCCTCTGTGTGCCTCTTGAGATCCACCTGCTTGTAGATGGCAGGCCATGTCTCCTAACGCCTCCCTGCTGGGGCTTCTCTCCTCCCTCACTTCACAAAGTGTGGCCCATGGGCCACCTGGGAGCTTGCTCAACATGCAGAATCTCGGGCCTGCCCCCGACCTAGTGAATGGGATCTGCACACTAACTACATCCCCAGGTGACTGGGTGCACAGCCGGGTTTGGAATGCCCTGCTCTAATCCCCGCTCTGATAATATCCTGGTGGCAATGCCATGGGCCTCAGCCAGCACAGTACAACATCTTCATATACTCACCTTCTGGCCAAGTGCATTTCTGTGCCGGTGTCCATTCTTTAATCCTTTCGAAAAAGCCAGCCCATTCCGTCTCCCAAGACTCTGTGGTTGGACTCTGACACCTGCCATGGTTCCTGCGGACCTCCTCTCTTCAGTATGTGTCCTTATACCTTCCCCTGTCTCCTCTGCACCTTCCGCAATGTGACTTCTCATGCTTCCCCAACAATACGCTGTTGGCACTGAGTATCATATTCTATCATGCTACGGCAAGACATGTCTGCTGGACACTCACAGAGATAAGCCACTGCTGCCCTCCCAAGCTTGACCTTGAGGGTTTATCCTCACCCTGGCCCATAGTCTTGATGCCCCAGCCAGCCTCCTGCCTGAGATGTGGCCCTTGGGAACCCCTTCTGGGCAACACAAAGGATGCTCGCCCTCTCCTTCAGGTGAGATACCTTGTCCATCAGAATCTAGAATACACCTCACGTGGCCCCAGGCTCAGCGGAGAAAGACGCTCGGTCATGGCTTGATGGTCAAGCAGCTCATCTGGGCACTCTATGAATCTGGAAACTGTACTTCTGACCTCGGGTCTCCCCCACCTTCACCTTCCTATCTCTCAAGCATAGAAGAAAGGAAGGGGGTCAGCCGATGGCTTGAGTGACGGGGTATCACCAGAGCCGAGTGATGCCAGACAACACATTCTATGCATCTGACCTCCTCCCTGCCCCAGTATTTGGTACCTTGTCCTCCTAGGGACTCAGCGGTGGCAGATGTCACAAGGTCCCTGCACAGCCAGCCAGGCTGAGCCTGTTCCGTGTGCCGACCTCCCCAAATCGGCCAGATCTTCCCGCACAGATGCCAGCAGGCTTCTCCTCTCTCTTCCCACACCTATGATTCATCCGCCCCCTCCCCTCTTTTCTATCACAAACACACATCTGTTCCAACTTAGGATAACTAAAGGAAAATTAAATGAATCTGTTTCGTGTGTCTCCAGGATTATTTATAGGACTTTAATACAGGCTGATACAAAATAAAGAAATAAAGAGAGAAATAAAAATAAGTTATCTTCTCGGGAAGCCAAGCAAAGTTCAAGGAAGAGGAAAATAAGTCATGTCCTTCGAGCTGATGAAGCTGTAAGTGTCTTTGGTTTATCACAGTCTTTCTTCCAGGTCCTGTGAAAATCAATGAAGCCTGTTGGATTTTGAGAGATCAATATTAAAATACGCACTTTGCAATGCAGAACATGTGCTCTGTGTGTGCGCTTCAAGGGGCCGGCCTGCCGATGGAGCCATCCTAATCAAGCACTTGGAAGACAGTACATATTGACTGTTGGGATAAGGGAATCGCCGGGTCCTTCTCTGGCTGCCCCTTCAACTTCTCTCCGGGTGCTGTGGGCTGCCCAGCTGTGGTGGGCAGCTTGGGCTCCGGACCACCGATGAGCCTCCAGCTCTCCCTCCCTGTGCTGGATGGTATCTTTCAGAAATAGGCCAGAGACGGAATGATAAGCTCCAAAGGAAGTGGCTGAATGTCAAGATCAATGTTACCTCTAACCTGGGGAAATAGGTAACACCTAGACGTCTTTGGGTTCATCTCTCCCGTTTCCCTGCATCCCTACTGCCTTCCACTCACCAAGCTTCCCTGGAGGGTCCCCCCACCTTCCGCTCCAACCTTGGCTAATTGCTCCATTATGCCCACATCTCCCAGCTTCCATGCACAGGCCAGTGCCACCTTTATTAAGACAGCCATCTTACCGTGTTTCTCTAACACTTGAAATCTGAAAAAGGGGCAGTTCATTAAGAATCTACTTGATTCTACCTTCCCCAGGAGCCATTCCCAGGCACATTTCCTCGAGACCAGTCACACTTGGTGCGTAACAGGTCTTGTATAGTAAACAACGACTTGTCAACATTTGGATCCACTTTCTCTCTGTCCTCGTTTCTGGATTTTCTTAGGCAGATAGAAATGTTTCTTTCTTGTGATCTCACAGGATCCTTCTATTTATTCTCCATCATTTACTCTGCAGTATTAGAGTATATTTCAGATCTCTCTGTTGACTGCCTGTCTTCCCCCATTGGAATCCCAACTCACTGGGGACGGTGACTTTGTTGTGTTTACTGCCCTGACCCCAGCACCTAGAATTAGCACCGGGCACATCATAAGCCCTCAAAATATATCTGCTGAATGAACAGCTGAAAGTCTACTCCCCAGGCTAGCCTGTGAGTTCACTGAAGTCAGAATTTCTGTTCATTTCACATTCTGGGGACACAGTTCAGTGCCTGGCACGGGGTTGGAGTCAAAAACCACAATGCTGTGTTGAACTGAATGGACTTGAAAGGCACTTTGCAGGGGGAACCTCTTGAGGGGGTCCTCGGAATTACTTCTCTGTCTCTGTGTACAAAGCCAGATTAAAGCTAAAAAAGTGAGACAGCCTCCCACCAAAAAAGGGAGGAAGTCTTCAGTGAGGATCAAGGACAAAAGATCCCCAAATCTCAACACCCCAAATTGGCAATTATGCTTCTCAGGCTTCATCGTTCTATTTATGAATGTAAATCCTCACCTTATCTCAAGGAAACATACTGCAACGTCAACTCGATTTTAAAAGACCTTTATAGTCGCCACAACTTTGATATATACATTTTACTGTGGCACCATTTGCTCCGCAAAAGTTAAGGTTGAGTCAGCACTTCCAGTAGGAAATCCATGTTCTGGGGATTTATAACTCAGCTATAAACACTCAGCTTTGGCTTTGCTGATAAAGAAACAAAACCAGCCCCAATGTGCAAAGATGTTGAAGCCAACGACCCCTCTGGAGCTGTTGCCCCAATGAGCTCAAGGAGAAACCATGAGGTTTCCTGTAGAATTCCAATTCTAAGTCAATATCAAAGAGAAAAATGCCATTCATGAGGCATATATTCCTCAAGGAGAAAACCCAGTAGGTGTGCTTGATTTACTAGACTCCCTGATTCCTGATTAGTTCTTGTGCCACTCACCCCACATGCAGGTGGCCACCAAATCTGATCGAGTCTACCCACAGTCCTTTGTGGGTCATAATGCACCTATGAATCACCCGAGGATTTGTTTTTTAAAGATTTACTTATTTATTCTGGGAGAGAGAGCTAGAGAGAACAAGCAGAGGGAGAGGAAGATAAGCAGACTCCCCGCTGAGTGGGGAGTCCGACATGGGGCTCAATCCCAGGACCCTGAGATCATGACCTGAGTGGAAAGAGACCTTTCAGCTTCCACCTTAACCTTCCAGGAATGCTGCCCTAAGATCATCCTGTGAGGAAGCTGTCTAACTACTGGACAATGAGCAACATTGTGGAAAAGATTCAGGCATCCCAGCAGACGGCACCAATTTCAGACTTATGATGAACCTTATTGCCTGTACCATGAGTGGACTGCTTCTAGACATTTCAGTTCCCATCTGACTGCAACACCATGGATGAACGAGCCATTCACCATATAAGAAGTCAAACTGCCCTGATAACACAAGGCTTGAGGAAGCACAATATAGCCATATGGAGATAGAAAGAGATGTTTAGCCAAACCCCAGCTCTTCCATTCATCCAATCTGAGGAACAAACATGAAGGAAGGAGTCAGCCATCTTGGATATTCTAGGTCTGGAGGATGTCACATAATGCAGAGAAACTGCCCAGCTGGGCCCAATCTAGATGGGAGAATCATAGAAAATAAAACACTTGTTTAAAAAAAAAAAAAAGGAAAAATACATTTCCGTTTTCAACCACCAAAAAAAAAAAAAAGTCAGATGCCCAACCAACTGAGCCACCCAGGCACCCCCACCCTAGGATCTTTATGACAAGTAAATCCTGGAAGCCCAGGATGGAGCCTGAGAGGCTGCATTTCTAACAAGCTCCCAGGTGAGGCTGATGCAGCCACTCAAGGGACCACTCTTTGAGAAGCGAGGTATAACAAAAACCCCTTCATGTCTCCACCTCTGCATCTCTCCCCACCTTCCTTAACGCAGACCCTTCTCATTTCACACCTGCCCTGTTTAACCCCTGCCCCTCGATCTGCTTTCCTGCCATCCTATCTGCCTTCGCTCTGTCCTTCACTACACTGCCAAGGCAGTTTTAGGGGGCAAGTCCAATCGTAGCACTTCCCAGCTTAAAACATTTTATAACCCAGCATTACCTTCCCCCTACAATTAGCCAGAATTCTCTAGCTGTCCCCAGTCAGGCTACCCATCACCCCACAGAGAGGGTGAGTCATTCCCTTCCCCGTCTTGCCACTCTCTCCATGCCACCACGAAATCTGTCAAGAGTTTCTAATTATTGACCCACGCATCTGTCAACCTCAACTGACTGTGAGGTCTTAAAAGGTAAGAAGCATATTTTACTCAGCTCAGGGTCTGCTAGTCAATAGGAGTTCAATACATGTTTGATGGCAGGAGGGATTCATAAATTAAGGAGTTTATAATAAGAGCTAACATTTATGGAGCATTGTCTCTCCATACCAGGCACTGTGCAATATGCTTTCCATTTACTAACTCACTGAATGCTCAGAACATCCCTGAGAGTCCGATATGGTGAGCCCCACTTTATACACAAGCCAGCAGAGGCTCAGCAAAGCTACATAACTGTACTGAAGATGCCCAGGCCATAAGGGGCAAAATGGAATCAGAACTCAATTTTATTACAATTCTAGAATTTTCTCTTACTTCCTAAACCATACTGAAAGGCTGACTAGGGAAATGAATGAAGACAGGCATGAATGAATGAATGACTTCTGGTGCCCTTGGGGATCCGTGAAGCCAGGCGACCTCACCCCACAAGTCAATGAAAGTGCTCTATTCAGGTGGCCAAGCGCTAATATGTAAAAACAGAAAGGGTGATCTATGCCACTGATTTATTGCTCTCACCTCTGGCAGCTCAAAGTAAGATCTGATTTTACAAAGCAAATGCCTCCACCTGTATTCAGATCCTTGACATCGAGATGAAGGACGTGAAGATGAGCTTGACTGACACAATGGACTCGAGGAAGTCAAGGAGCAGTGAATATGTTTTACTTCCAGATATCACTGGGGTATGTGAGGCCAGAAAGCCCAGACATCATTCACCCATCCATCCACCCATTCTTTCACTCACGATTCACCAAGCTATTCGTTTATCTCTTCACTGACCCATCTCAGTGCTCATTCTCTCACCCACCAAATATTTCTCAAGCCTTAGTACGTTTTAGGAACTAGTAAGTGCTGGAAATATGACCAAGTTGGAAGGGACGTAGTCAAAGGAATGTTCTTAGAAAAGATTACATCTTGACTGCAACTTGAAGGAGATATACAAATTATTCAGGCAAAAAGGTGGATCAGTGTGTGTTACCTAGTGGATGAGGAAGGGGTGGAGGCAGTTCTAGAAGGAAGTAATGTGTGTGCAAGCTGTGCATGAGAGACAGAGAGCGTAGCATGCTTGAGGCGTTGAGGGAGTTCAGGATGGCTTAACAGAAATGCGCAGAGCAACAGGAATAAGGGAGAAAGACAAGGTAAACACGTGGGCAAGAATGCTTGGTGTCCTTCTCGGCTTCTAATAATTAAAGGACGTCAGTAGCTATGTGGATCCACAAGGGATACCCTGAGAAAGGGCCATGCCAAGTTGAGGGACCTTAATATAACCATATTCATATTTATATCCATACATTTATTTTTTACAGGTCAATGATAAAATGACAAATCAAGTAGGATTTACAGCACTTGAATACAGGGGTACAAATACATACATACACACATACACATATCTATACCCATGTCTATCTGTCTGTCTATCATCATCATCACCTTCTTCATCTTTCTGTAAAGCAACTTGAGTTCTGACCCCAGGTCTCTATTATGCAGAGTGTACTGGGGGAAATAAATTCCTAGTTCGTCCTGAGATCTTCCCTGACCTGGAGTTTCAATGCCACGGTGCTGAGAGTCTGAGTAAGATGCTAATGACTCAGGAATCTACCCAGCTCGTGTGCCTGTGTTAGCCTTGCCCTACTGTCTCAAAGGCTCTCTTCTGCATCTGCACCATGCTCAGCACCTGGCAGTGTTTTTAAAGCTGCCTGGGACCCCATCTGCCTAGAAGTGCCATATCAACATTTTCCTGTGGAGTCCAATGGCCTCCCTTGTGTGTACCCAGGAGGTAGGTAGCCTGGGTCACCTCTCTTCTGCACCCAGAGATCTCTCCCTCAGCCCTCCTCGCTCATCCTCCAAAGGGGTGCACTGAAGCGAGTGACTTTCCTTCTAGGCTGGTGGGGGGACCCACATTCTCCCCATGATGCTACTCTACACCCAAAACCCTGTCCCACTGAGGGCTTCAGCTTTTGAATAAAAGCCAGAAAAAAGTGTTGGGGAAGAATATCAGTTTTCCTACCCCCAGATCCCTCCCCTGAAGTAATGAGTACTGAGCAGAGGATCTCCTTGGTTGGGGCAGGAATAGGAGAGAGGAAAACGAAAGCGGGAAAATGCAGAGAAAAAGAAGCATAAATGGATATCCATTGGTTAAAGAGAAGTGGTATGGAGGTAGACATAGACAGAGACTCCGTGACAGACCCAGTAGATAGTAGACATATGCATAAAATAAAACAATGTTAATAAACTTGTGTTTCCAAACTTCCCCTAACCCCTGCAGGTGAAACTCATTTTTTTTCCTGTTTCCCAAAACTCCAACATAATGAAGGCCCTACCTTGCCAGACAGCCTTTTCTGGAGGTTTTAAAGTAGAAAAAAAAAAAGTAGGGGAACCCTGGCGGGCTCAGTTGGAAGAGCACGGGACTCTTACTCTTGGGGGTGGTTGAGTTCAAGCCCCATGTTGGGGGTAGAGAGGACTTTAAAAATAAATAAATAAAACCACATTATTTTAAAAATAAATAAATAAAAACGAGATGGCAAAAAGCAAAAGCAGGGACAGAGGACAAAAACAAAGGGTGAAGAAAGCAAGGGCTGAAGAACACTGCCATACAGCTTAGGACGAGACGTATGCAACAGCTCTTGGGTGTGAGCACAGAGAACGCGAGGGGAGAAAGGAAAGATAGTTTAAGGGCGGCTGCTGAATATTCCCTATTACTGGATGTGGGACGTTGCACTGCCAGCCCCCATGGGGTTGGTTAAGGTTCCAAAGACACGGAGACCTGCCCTCAGACAATCTGACGAGGCCCTGAGACCCCAGGGAGCCACAGCTACTAAGGGAAGCTCCCGGAGCAGAAATGGAGAAATGTGTTCAGGGGCAGCAGTGAATTTTCTTCCCCAGGAACCTGCAGGGGAGAAGGGAAGGGAACTGCCAGAGATGGAGAATTCAACTCATCTGAGCTCTGAGAAGCCAGGGATCCTACCTTCAAGGGTCCCTGTCCTGCCTTCCTAAAAAAGCAGATCAAATTTCAAAGGCAGAGTGTCCTAGGGGTCCTCAAGCAGGTGTTGCTCAGGTGACAGAGGAGAAAGAACATGGAATCCAGACTCTCATAACACTGTTTTATGATACTCAACCCCTCTGAGCCTGTCACTCCCCCAGAAACAGCCACATCCCAGCGTTGTTTATATTAATACACATACCAAACACACACAGAAGATGAGCTGAATCCACCCTAATGGTCTCCCTCTGATGCCCCCTGAAAGCCCCAGAATGCAAATTTTCATGGGTTAGGATAAAGGAAAGTAAAAAGAAAAAAAATTTAAAAATACAGAACAAATGACAGATCCTCATTTTTTAAATCTTAATATAAATTCTAATAAAGTGGTGAAGTAAAATTGGCATAGAAACCAATTTCTGCAAATCCCCCTGCTGATAAGTTATTTATTCATTTATTCACTCATTCCACTTTGATCAATGACCAGAATTATACCATAGTGGTGAAGTATCTAGGCTCTGGAGCCAGACAGACACAGAGTTTGAACAAATATCAGTTTTTGTTGATAATAATATAAATACTACCATACATCAAGCCCTATGCGAGTGAGGATATTATAAAGATAAACACTCCACTCCCACCTGAGAACTGCTCAAAATCCAGGAAAGAATGGATACTGGTATGGAAACTCTGTTAACAACACTTTCAAATGCATGTAACAGAATTTCTTATGAATAGTGGCTGACACCAGGAGGACGTTTATAATTTATTTAACAAAGAGTTTGAAAATAGGTGGTCCTCGGGTTGGTCTGGCAGCTCCGTGATTCTGTGACCAGGTATGTGTCTCTCTCTACTCTTTTTTTTTTAAGAAAGCTTTATTTATTTATCTTTAGAGGAGTGGGGAGGTGCAGAGGGAGAGAGAGTCTTAAGCAGACTCCATGCTGAGTGTAGAGCCCGACAAGGGGCTCAATCTCATGACCCTGAGATCAAGACCTGAGCCGAAACCAAGAGTCAGATGCTTAACTGACTGTGCCACCCTGGTGTCCCTAACCCTCTTTCTGTAGTATGTTGACTCCTTTTATAGGACCTAATTTCTTCTTTTTTTTTTTTTAAGATTTTATTTGTCAGAGAGCACAAGCAGGGGGAGCAGAGGTTGAGGGAGAAGCAGGTTCCCTGCTGAGCAAGAAGCCCGACGTGGGACTCAATCCCAGGATCCCAGGATCATGACCTGAGCCAAAGACAGACACCCAACTGACTGAGCCACCCAGGTGTCCTGATAGGACATAATTTCTCTGCATGTTGCTGTGTGGCCATAGTAAGGCTGCCACTAAAGGAGGAAGGGACAAGTCTAGTGATGTCTTCTCCTATGCTTGTCCTTACCACCAAGAAGCAAAGCACCTTTCCAGAAGTCATCCAACATACTGTCCTTCAACATACATCTCACTGGACATTCAACATATGTCTCATTGGACAGAACTGGGGCATAGGTCCTCCCCACATAGTTCCAGGGGAGGCTGGTAAAGCTTCTCAGTTCCTACAGAGGGTAAGTGACAGATGTATGTTGGATGAGCCAACCCACAGTGTCTCCCTCAAAAACTTCCAGCATATGGCAGCAACAGAGATGGGGGTCATGCTTACATTGGGAACAGAGGAGGGATGACCTACTCTACACTTTGGGATTTGAGAAAGATCACACAGGAGCGTCATGGGAAAGAAATGCACGGAAGTGTGCTGCCTGGAGTCAGAAGGACAGAGTCTTCTGGTCATGGACAACCACAAATGCAGAGACAGGGAGGTGGGCAAGTGGAGATGTTAAGTCAGAACAGCGAAATGGGAGAAGGTGGAGGAAGAAATCATCCTGGGCAGAGAGAGCAGTGGACCAGACGGGTTGGGGCCCCGCTCCATCTTGCTCAACAGTTCTTTTCAAAACGAGAGATCGCTTTCAGTGAATATGGAGGATTCTGGAGGACAGACGAGCACAGGGTTAAAGAACATCGAGCTGTGCGAGACAGACATGCTCTTGTAAACTCATTTCCATCTTGTTTTTGCAAGAGGACACCAGGCATTTCAAGCTGCACTGTGCATTCTTTTTATTTTGATCTATGTACATTTTTTCTGAAAGTGAGTGAACTTGCAGAAAAAGCTGGAGCACAAAATGGCAGAGGCAGTGCACCGCATGACAGACGCGCCAGGATCGTCAACAAGGACGTCCTCATGTTGTAAAAAGCGGAAGATGTTCAGGAAATCTCATTCCAGTCTACAGGGGGCTGCTCATATTTGCACAGAAAGGGGCAATCAGATCGGGTTTTCGAGACTTACGGGGAAGAGTACGTGAGTTCATGCATGCAAAGAACTTAGAATCGTGCCTGGAGCACAAAATAAATATTAACTATCGGAGTGCTATTAGTACCACTAATGTCATTATCAGCTTGGAGGCAGAGTGAGTTCAAGGGCAGGAGACTGAATTCAGGAGATGGATCAAGAGGTTGTTGATCTGATACACGCTCAGTGAAATCTAGGGGTGAGAAATGTCTGGGGACATTTGGAAAGAAGGATCTGCAGGTCCCCCTGCCACAGAGGCCCAGGTGAGTGTCTCCTTTCCCTCTGCTCCAGCTTGGAAGCTGTCTCAGTCCCAGGCCCACCGTGACACACTGCCAGGTCTTCCCTGCACAGACTTGACTCAGATGAACACTGCGCACGCACAGATAACAATCCCCAAGCACATTCTATCCCAAATGAGGTGCCTTGTCATTTTCACAATATCAGCTGTCACACAGCACGAGAGTTCTCATCTGCTAAAATGAGAAAGAGGGAATAAAATAAAAAAAGGGAAGGAACTTGAACATAAACTTAAAAAGAAAAAGACCCCAAACCTTGGTCTGAAGAACCTGTCAGCCACAGAGCCCCTTGAGTGAGCCAGGCTTTTCGGGAAGATACTCCAGCAGCTCACCCTGGCAGAAGGAAGGAGGAAGGAAGGAGTCTCATTCAGGAGGTGCCCCCCCAACACTCCCCACTCCCCATCCAATTCAGTCCTCGCCACAGTCCTGCAAAGAGGCCAGAGCCCACAGGAACGAGGCAGTTTGCCAGTGGTCATCCCTCTAGCAAAGGGTCTGGGATTCGAACTGCACGTGACCAGCCCATGTTCTGGCCAGAGTGCACCTGTGAGCCTATACTTAGGGAAACTAAAAATTGGGTAAAGGGAGGTTGTGAACCCCACAGTACTGCTTTTGACTTGATTATGTTGATTTACCCAAAACCCATCCCCTTCATTTCTCTCCAAGGGTCACAACATCCTTCAGTATTTTCCTAGTTGGGTGTGTGGTAAATTAGATAGGCAGGGGGGCCCTGGAGGCCGATTACACTTGTTTCAATCCTAGGAGGATCTCTAACTAGAGGCTGAAATGCTGCTAGTCAGGGCTGGGGTGCCAAGGGATGTGGGGTCCACAGCCGAGCCAATACCTCACAGTCCCTAAGACAAGTCACTCAGCAGGGCTGTGGATGTTACTCTCACACCCTCCCTTCCCCCTGATCCCTCAGTCCCCTTGGCCATTGCTATAGACAGGATGTCTGGGTCCCCCCAGATTCATACATTGGAAGCTCTACCCCCAATGTGATGGCATTAGGGGGTGGGACCTTTGGGAGGTGATTAGGTCATAAGGGTGGAGCCTCCGTCAATGGGATTAGTGCCCTTATAAGAAGACCTGCTGCAGAGGACTCTCACCAGACACCAAATCTGCCAGCACCCTGATCTTGGACTCCCCAGCCTCCAGAACCATGAGAAATAAATGTGTGTGGTTGAAACCACTAGCTATCCTGTTGTAACAGCTTGAGCAGACTAGGACAGACACTGTCTCCACTCTGACATTCATCCTTCCCTGGTCCATGACCTGCCCCCTGTCTGTCGTCCTGTGACCATTCCAGTCTCTGTCCACCGTCTACAAAATTTATCTGCGATCTTTCTAAAGCACAACTCTGATCATGTCACTGCCCGTGATTGAAACCCTCAATCATTCCCTGCTGCCCTTGCATGCCGTCCCCAGACCAGCACTGTCTGATCCTTGTCTACCAGCCAAGCACAATCATTCCCTGCCGCCCTTGCATGCCGTCCCCAGACCAGCACTGTCTGATCCTTGTCTACCAGCCAAGCACAACCCCATCTATCCTTCCTTCCAGCCAACATGTCCACTCACATCACACTCTTCTCTCAAGCCCTGGTGCCTGCCTTTGTATACCCCGTTCCCACTGCCCGGAACACACACGCATTCTGCTCACCCATCTTCCTTCCCCTCAGCCCTGGTCTCAGGCACTTTCTAGAAGGATCCCCACCAGCATATTCTCTTATCACAACCCCAATCCCACTTCCTCACCATTACTGACTTTCTTCTCTGCCTCCCATACTACACTGATTCCAGAAGATTTGTTTGCTGCTTTCTACATCCCTATTCTCCAGTACCTGGAATGCAGTAGGTGCTGAATAGATGCTTGTTGAATAAATGCATGACCATGAAACATGATGAATTCCATACTGGAGTTAAATATGAATGGCACAGGAGGAGCAGTCCTACCAACTTTCCTTCTGTAAATAAAATGGAAGCCTACAAACTACAGAATATCAAAACTTTACAGAAAATGCAAAGGACCGCAGGAATATTTCCCTCCTGAAACTTTCCGTTCTGCTTTTCAAGCTGCTTTTGGTTTACCATGTCTCCTTCGGCATCGATGATTTATTGACCAGTGACTTCTTTGTCTAGAACTGGGAACAACTTCATTTGTGTACCACATTGTTTTAGTTCAGCCGAAATCAGGCTTAAAATAAGAAATCACTCCAGTTAAACTAAGAGTAACCCTCCTGTTAATAACAGAGCATTTGAAAATCTGATGGAAGTCCCAAGCAGGTGCTCAAGCAGGGATGAGTATCCACACTTCAAGAATGCCACTGAGAGGGGTGCTTGGGTGGCTCAGTCATTAAGCGTCTGCCTTCAGCTCAGGTCATGATCCCAGGGTCCTGGGATCGAGCCCTGCATCGGGCTCCCTGCTCCGTGGGAAGCCTGCTTCTCCCTCTCCCACTCCCCCTGCTTGTGTTCCCTCTCTCGCTGTGTCTTTCTCTGTCAAATAAATTTAAAATAATCTTTAAAAAAAAATGCCACTGAGAGGCATACATGACTTCTATCACTTTTCCTGATCCAACTACCCATCACCGTCATTGTTAAGTGTACCCACAATTTTCATTTAAGGACTTATTCTTTCATCTTCAATGGGTTAGGGTGGCACTAACCCCATTCCCAGGCTCTAGAAGTGGGTGTGAGACCTCAGAAGGGCCATTCAAAATACCTCATCGCCATGGCCACTGTGACTGGTCCATGAATTGGCATGTGACTCGAGGCTGGCCAGTGAGATCCCTCCCTGGGACTTTGTCTAGAGGGGTTGCTAATCAGGTCAAGGATGTCAGCCTTGACCCAAGAACGTCCATCTCTGCCACCACATTCCCCACGAAGCCTGAAAGAGTGATCTTTTAAATAGGCAAAGAAGATCTCACTGTCCGCCTTTTTAAAAAGTCACCGATGGCTTCTCATTACAATTAAAATAAAACCTAAACTCATCACGGCCACAATCCCTGTACCATCTGTCTCTCTTTCCTGTTCTCACAGGACCCTCCTCTTTGGTCACTAAGCCCCAACCAGAATAGCCTTCTTTTAGTCATTCAGACATGGCATGATCATCCCTGCCTCAAAGTCTTCTCCGGTGCTCTTCCTTACACGGGGAATACTCTTCCCCACACGGGCACACAGTGGGCTTCCTCCCTCTACCCATATGCCTTCTTGCTGCATGTCAGGCCCAGAGAGATTTTCCGTGATCATTCTCTTCACTCTCTCTCTATATCTCTATATCCAGCTTTACCTGCCTCCATTACACTATTAACAAAAATCACACATACATTTTCATTTGTCTACTTATTTATTCTACTTCCCCTTCTGGAAATAAATTCCATGAGCTCAAAGGCTTCACGGTCTTACTGCTGTATTCCCAGTGCCTACAACATGCCTGGTGTAAATAAGCTCCTAAGATGGATTTGATGGATGAATTAATGAATGATCAACATTGATCAACTGAAAATAGGGCCTAAATTGTTAAAAATAAATAAAAAGGAAAGTGGATCCAAAAGATAAAGAGAGACAGGATTCCCAACACCAACATTTGAGCATATGGACCCACCTGAGGCTGTCTTCTCCTGGACTTTTCAGTTAAGGAAGCAAAAAAATTCCCTTTTTAGATTAAGCTAGTTTGAACTGGGTTTCTGTTACCTGTGACCAAAGAACTCTGACTTACACGAAAGGGGTTCATACAGCCAGTAGTGGAGCCCAGCCACGTGACTGCTCTCCTCTTCCATTTCAGCTCGTCTGTCCCCCAAACAGGTTGGGGCGAGCTTTGGTCCCAGTGATAGAGGCCTCCCTATGTGTCATTCACTGTTTGATTAACATGGCTCAGTTCCAGGGCCCTTATCTGACAAGATAAGACACAATGAGACACAAGGGGCTTGCCCTGAGAAAGGTGAGGTCAGATGTTTAGCAGATGTGACTGAATTGGCCTATATTCTTCCTGTGCCTGGGGCCACCTCACCCCTGCCGGAGCCATTGGCCCCCATGTCTTGCCTGCCCTTAAAACAGAGGCACCATGGCTGGGATCAGTTCTGACCCAAAAGAGAAGCAATTGATCCATTCGAGGCTCACATTCTACATCAGCATCAGGCCCTATTTGCCAATAGGCTGGCTTGAATCTCACTCCTTGGTTTGGATCTCTGAATTGTTCTTGGCTGGTTATCTAGGCCTGAGTCTCTGACTTGGAAACCTTCTTAGTGATGATAATAAGAGTAAACGCTTGCCTTTCATTGGTGTTTTATGATATGCCAGGCTATGTTCTGAGCACTATTCATGTCCTTGGTTCACTTAATCCTCACAACGATTTAATAAGATAGGTACCATTAATAGTCCGATTTCACAGATGGGGAAGCTGAGGCATGGAGAGTTTAAATAATTTGCCCAACATCAACAGCTAGTAAATGCTGGAGTCAGGATATGAAGCCAGGCAGCCTGGCTCCAGAGCCTGTGCTATTAACATTCACTCTACAACAGTTTAATTAAGACTATAAACATCTATGGTAGACTCAATTTCCCAAAGATGGATGCAACAATATCTCCCATCCCACATGCTTTTCTTACAGTGTCACTTTGAGATCCCTCTCACTGAAGAGTGAGTCATATATTCCCTCTCCTTGAACCTAGAGCATGCAATACTATGTGACTCTGAGGCTCCATGATAAAGATGCTGTGGGGCACCTGGGTGGTTCAGTCAGTTAGGCATCTGTTCTTTATTTCGGCTCGGGTCATAGTCTCAGGGTCTTGGGATCGGGCTCCATGCTCAGCTTGGAGTCTGCTTCAGATTCTCTCTCCCTCAGCTTCTCCCCCCACTCATGCTCTCTCTCGCTCTAAAATATATAAACAAACAAATAAATAAAACCTCAAAAAAAAAAAGATGCTATGTATCTTGCTCTGATGGGACACTCAGCCTCCATACCTAGCACCATGCCCAAACTAGCCCAGGTGGAGAGATCTCATGGAGATGCCACACGTGGGTCTGACACCCCAGCTGAGGTCCCAGCTATAACCAGCATCACCCCCAGAACTGTGAGGGGAGATGTTTCCTGCTTCCAGTCATTTTCCTGCTTCCAGTCATTAAATCACCGCAGCTTTTGAGTCTTTCCAAATGAGGCCCTAGACATCAGGTTGCAGACAACCCCTCCCGAGTTCCTGACCCACAGAATTCATGAACCTAATAAAATGGCCACTGTATGCCCTAGGTTTTGTAGTGGTTTATTACACAGCAATAGTAATGGGACGTCACTCCTGTCTACAACTTGTATACAGTCTGTCTATAGAACTCTGCCTCTGAACAGCATCTGTTCAGTCCCTAATACCCAGTGACAGGTTCATCATATTCTGCTACCCTGATGTGTCACCTCATCATCCCTTGTTGGACTTCCTGAGTCCCAACAGCCAACTTCAATTACCACTTCTTGTCTGTAGCCAGATCCTCAAGACACCAAATGTGATCGGCTAGATTGAACCCATGCTCTTCTTTTTTTTTTTTTTTTTTAAGATTTATTTATTCATGAGAGACAGAGAGAGAGAGAGAGGCAGAGGGAGAAGCAGGCTCCCAAGGAGCAGGGAGGCCCGATGCGGGACCCAATCCCAGCACTCTGGGATCATGACCTGAGCTGAAGGCAGATGCTTAACCATCTAAGCCACCCAGGCACCCCTCCATGCTCACTTCTTGAAGCTGTTTCTGACCCCTCAAGCTTGACCACAGATCTCAGTTTCCTGCTTCATTCCTATCCCAGCCAGCCCCATCCATGTTCAGGTGACTCAGTCATGGTCTGGAAATGGAGCTAATCCAGCCTCTTCATTTGCGAGATGGAAAAATAGATGCCCAGCAAAATAAAACAAAATGGTAGTGACCGACATCTCTTGAATCCCTAATGTACACCACTGGATTTAACCCTCATTACGTTACCCTATGTAATATTAATAATATTATTGACTCCATTTTACAGAGAGAGTAAGACATTAAGCCATTTTTGGTCATATGGTTGTATTAAACTGCCCCAGGGTCCTCTGCAAGGTCTGATTTTGGAAGGTTGAAGACAAAATAGATCCTGGATTCCCAGACGGAAAAACCATTAGGCTTTTCTCTGGGCAGAGAATCTACCTGATTTCAATTAAGACAACAGCCCTCATCCAGATTTCCTCCACCTTGAAAACACACCTCCTTGTCAACAACACATCTGAAAAATAAAGATGGTCCTTCCTCGTGAATTGGTACAATGGTTGTGGCTAAGATCTGTACTGGCCAGATCCCTCCAGGTGCTGTGCCACATTCCAGAATGTAATACCATAAATCTGGGTTCTTATCCTGGGAGGTGGTACCAAATCTGTTTTTGATGAGTGTACAATGCCTTCTCATGGATGGAAATACATAGTGGTGGCAAAAAGAAGAACCTCTGGAATCAGACAAAGACCTGTATTATAATATTAGTTGTGTGACCTGGGGCAAGCTGTGTAAACACATGAGTCTCCATGCCCTCGTGAGCACAGTGATAAGAGGCCCATGTCATGGGGTTGTTGTAAGGGACAGGTGAGATAGTGCAGAGAGCCTAGAACATAATAAAAAAAAACCCCTCCAAAAAATGACCAATGTTATTGTTATCATACACAGAATGGAATGAATCCTTATCAAATGGAAGTGAGCAGAATCTCACTATATTCTAGAAAAGCCACCAAATTATCTCAAACTTCAGTACAAACAATCCCTAAAATTGCACCAAGAGGCAAGAAGGCCCCCTCCCAGACCTTGGAGAAAGGGTTTCATTCACACAATGCCAGCCCCTTACTGCACCCACGGTGCTAAGAAGCATTTTGACACTAATCTTCTTCCTGGCGATCTCAAGATGCTAATTCCTACATTTCAATCTTCTCTGGAAAGTCTGGTGACTAAAAGACCCAGCTTCTGACCTACAGGCTAGAGATGGAAGCCCTGATCTTCTTAGCCATCAATCTTAAAAATAGTAATAAAATAAAAGTTAGGCAAATGATGGTATCAGAGTCCCATCCTTCTGGCAAAGAGTAGAGTCCACAAAAGCAGACAAGAAAAGATTCAATTGTAATCCGACTAATGCATCTCCAGAAGGGTTGCTATCTGCTGCAGAGCACTCCCCATTAAAGAAATCAATTTAGCATTCGACTTCTCCTCCTGTGGCGCATATTGAAGTGGAATCTGACAAGGATGGAAAACAGATTTGTGTTAAATACTGACAATAAAGCCTGTAGCTCAAGGTTATAGCAGTCAACAGAAATCCAGTGCCTCGGAAACCCTGAGACCCTCATTCATCAGCTGGAGTCAGCAGCTTTTAAAGGAAGCTGGAGGTCTGGCTCAGCAAGTGGGGCAGTTTTCAAGAGTGGGTATTTGGGGCCATGGCAGCCCGAGACGCTGGTTTTGCGGGAGGTCCTGACAATGGGCCTGAGTTTCCAGGTCTCTGAGCATCTTGGTGGCCTCTTTTGGTTGTAATGAGTATCTCTTGTTTTTGCTTGCCCAGCATCCATTCACTTTTATTTTTCGATCAATAGCACCCATTTTAGGGACACCTGGGTGGCTCAGTCGGCTAAGTGTCTGCCTTCTCTCAGGTCTTGATCCCAGGATCCTGGGATCAAGTTCCACATCAGGGTCCCTGCTCAGCGGGGAGTCTGCTTCCCCCTCTCTATATGCCTCTCTCCCCTGCTCTCTTGCTCTCTCTCTCTCTCTCAAATAAATAAGATCTTTGAAAAAAAATAGCACCCCCTTTATCTCGGGGAACAGTTCCTCTTCTGCTTCTCAGTTCATGAGATTTGGATGAAATTTAGCTCACCTCTGGCTCTAAGGAGAGGTAGGCCTGTGAACTCAGCCTGCCCGAGAGAGCCAAGCAGCACCCTGACTTCAGTGAATGCTCCGGGGATAGGCACAGCACCAAGGAAGGCCATTCAGAGCCAATGAGACTCAGTCTTGGAATTTTCTGCAACTGTTTGTTAAAAGAAGTCATCTTTCTACCGGTGTGGTTGGGAAGACAAGATTAAGCCTGAAGCTTCTGGAAACCATCTTATCACATAAGGGGAGAATGGAATCAGCCCAGAGAAAGACACAGATAAGAGATAGGGATCAACCAGAATCTGATTAGATTATTGCTCCTAGAATGAGATTATTTGAAGACCATCGCCTGCACTTTTCAGTTCAAAAATCCAGTAAGTTCCATTTTTCTTGGTTTTAAACCAATTTGAGCTGGGTTTTTTGTCATTGCAACCAAGAAAAAGATCTGACAATTCCGCTGTAGCTGGATGAGTCAGGCCTCCGTGGACAGCACCAGCTCTGTGTGGGGCCTAAGTCAAGGCCACACTCAGTAATTAATCACATCTTCCAATTGGATCCCACTTTCCAATGCATTAAGAACACACAGGCATACCTCAGAAATACTGCAGGGCCGGTTCCAGACCACCACAATAAAGCAAATATCACAATAAAGAGAGTCAAATGAAATTGTAGGCTTCCCAGTGCATATAAAAGTTCTGTCTATACTATACTGTAGACTATTAAGTGTGTAACAGCAGGATGTCTAAAAAAAGCAGTGTGCATAACTTAATTAAAAATACTTTATTGCTGGGGCGCCTGGGTGGCTCAGTCGGTTAAGCGTCTGCCTTTGGCTCAGGTTGTGATTCCAGGGTCCTGGGGTCGAGCCCCACATTGGGCTCCCTGCTCAGCGGGGAGTCTGCTTCTCCCTCTCCCTCTGCCCCTCTGCCCGTTTATGCTTGCTCTCTCTCTCAAAAAAAAAAAGAAAAATCTTTAAAAAAATTTTAAAAATCTTTTTAAAAATTTTATCTTTAAAAAAGATAAAATCCCAGGTGCCCCAAAATTAAAAAAAAAAAAACTACTTTATTACTATGGCACGTGGTTGACTCAGTCAGTGGAACATGTGACTCTTGATCTCTGGGTCACGGGTTCGAGCCCCATGTTGAGTGTAGAGATTAATTATATAAGTTAAAAAAAAACTTTATTGATAAAAATTGCTAAGCATCATCCGAGTTTTCAGCAATTCATAATCACTGATCATAGACCACCACAACAAATATAATAATGAAAAGGTCCAAAATACTGCAAGAATTACCAAATTGTGACACAGAGACACACACTGAATGGACACTGTTGGAAAATGGCATCGACAGACTTGTTGCCACAAACCTTCAATTTGTAAATGCAACAATAGCTGCAAGGCACAAAGACGCAAAGTGCAGTAGAATAAGGTATGCCTGTACGGACATATTAGTGAAGATTTCACATTGCTTTCTGGGAAAGCAGATACAACATCCCAAAGCCAACGAGCAGGTGCTGGTGACCGCCCACATCCCCACCCGGACCCCTCTCCACTCTGGGCATTCTGTTCTGACTTCCAGCACCACGGCCTCCACCTTCATGGGAAGGCTGCCCCTGGGGTTCAGAATCCTGCTTTGCCTGTGGCCACGACATGCCAAGGGTGCCTGGGGACTACTATCTCCCCGGGGACAGCCTTTCAACATTGGCAAGGAGGCATTTCCTTTATCCCACACCCCAGGGTTCCCTCCCACCCACGATTCAGTCTTAGGCACCCACCGTAATAGGTCGCTTAGAAATGCAGCCCTAACCAGCTGCCTCCCCTCCCCTGTTCCCTTGTGGTGTCCCTGCACCTTCTTCTTTTTTAAATTTAATTTAAATTCAATTAATTAACATATAGTGCATTATTAGTTTCAGAGGTAGAGTTCAGTGATTGATCAGTTGCATATAATACCCAATGCTCATTGCATCAGTGCCCTCCTTAATGCCCATCACCCAGTTACCCCATCCCCCACCCACCTCCCCTCCAGCAACCCTGTTTGTTCCCTAGAGTTAGGAGTCTCTTATGGTTTGTCACTGCACCTTCTAAATAAACTACAGGTATTCAGTCATTGTAAGTGTCATTAAATTTCCCATAAAACACCTCTGTTATTTCCCTCATGGAAATTCCTCCCCCAAAAGCCTTTTTTCCTTAGGGCTGCCCAACCTTTCACAAATCCCCTTCCATGATCCTTAGAAATGCATCTCTCCCCTCAGTCTGCAGAGGCAAAACAAAATCCTAGAAGCTCTCACACCCCTGCCACCCACCCCAAAACTTATCAATACATTCATGCAGCAAAAATAGATTTCTTCCAGAAGGGAATGCTGTTGCCACCCAAATATGATGTCCCTATAAATACCAGTGCAAAGGACAGCAGGGAGCCACCCTGCTGGTGTGAAAGCTAGAAGCCAAAGGCGCATGCCCTGCTGTTCTCCGGGGTCTGGCCCACACCTCTCTCATCTCTCACCTCTCCCTACCTTCCCTTGGCATTTTATGCGGATCCAGCAACACTGAATTAACTACTCGCTGTTTTCCCAAAATAGGCCGTGCTGTCTCTTTCCTTCTGCCTTTTTTAAACACAGTTCCATCCGCCTGAAATATCTTGTGTTCTCAGGGGCTCCTAAGGACTTGCTTCTTCTCACCCCATCCAAACTCCCATGTTCTAGGACTTTCTCACCCTAAAAAGGAAGAGCTTGGGAGCAGATTGACTCAGAAGACTGAGCTTCCTTCTCAAGATGATCAAGATGAGCCTAATGATAATCCGGCCAGACATTTCAGATGAGATTAGCAGATCTGGATAACGAAGTCGGTCCCAGAGTCCCCAGCAAGCCCACTCATCATCCCAGGTGTTTTTCCAGTTGTCTTTAGGTGATGTGTTAACAACAGCAGTAGATAAAACGAAAACACACAGTAGGCGAGATATTTTTTCTCAAATTCCCTCAGCCTTTCTGATCACCAAAAAAAAAAAAGTCTAATTTTTGCTACTCATAGGTCTTCAACATCTAACATCTGCTAATCTCTCATTTTTTAAAAAAAGATTTATTTACTTGAGAGGGAGAGAGAGAGAGCATGAGCGGGAGGGGTAGAGGGAGAGGGAGAGAGAAACTCAAGCAAATTCCCCACTGAGTGCAGACGCGGACGGGGGGGGGGGCCCTCAATCCCGCGACCCCAAGATCGGGACCTGGGCTGAAACCGAGCCAAAAGACCAACTGACAGCGCCACCCAGGTGCCCCCGCTAATCTTTCATTTTTAAAAGGCGTAGAAATAATAATATTGTTTTCTCATGGTATTATGTTTATAATTCCCTTCTACTTAAGGTGATACCTTTTTTTTTGCATTGATATTAATGCTGTCAAGTTTTCATGTAAATCTAAGTAAATAAAGGGGTTGATTATATGCATACACACACATATACGGGTGATATATATATAATTATAATTATATTACAATTATATATACAATTAAATGTATTAACCACAGATACTGCTTGCATGTGACAAAAATTTGTGTAAGTGATACTCAAATGAGCTGGCTGGAGTAGCTAGGATGCCTGCCTTCCTTGGGACCCATGAAGTCTCTGGTGGGCAGAGTCCAAAGCTGCTGTGCTCCCCAAATGTTTGGAAGAAGCAAACCCTGAGAAAACTGGCTGAAGCCAGTCTTCCCAGCCTCATAAAGGGCTTCAGAAACAAGGCAACCATTTGAAATTGCCCTGTTCCCCAGCTCTTGGGGTGTCCCACCAAATTTTCACATCCCTGGATTATTTCAGAGTCCAAAAACCATTGTTTTAGCTCCATTTGGCTCTTCTGAAGTACAAGGCAGAGGAAGTTCCCATCTTGCAGAATCCCAGCTGTGAAGGAGAACAAA
This sequence comes from Zalophus californianus, assembly GCF_009762305.2. Taxonomy (NCBI): domain Eukaryota; kingdom Metazoa; phylum Chordata; class Mammalia; order Carnivora; family Otariidae; genus Zalophus; species Zalophus californianus. Next base: position 93,740,178 of record NC_045604.1, on the reverse strand, counting down.
GGGTCTCCTGTCTTTGATAAACAAATGAAGCTAAAGATTAAAGGCATTTTCTGATCGCCACTTAAAGAGGCAGCCCCAAAGCAAACCAACCAGACCCTGCGAAGCTGCTTTTGACGTCAAGGCTGAAAAGCGATGAATGGGTAAACTTGTCGTTTTTATTCTGAAATGTGGCTTCGAGATATGCAAGATGGGGCCTTTCTCTTCCTCACCTTTCCGATTGCTTGCTGTCACTCAACCAAATTCGTTCAAATATATTTATCCAGCAAGCTTTTATGAGCCAGGCTCTGTTTTAACAACGGGGACAAACGAGAAGCCAGAACAGCAAAGTACTTCACCTCAGAATCCTATACTCCAGAGATTCTAGAAAGGGGAGACAGAGAGTACGAACATTAATAAATGAAAAGTTAATTCCAGAGGAGGTGAGGCTATTTAAAAAATAAAACAGGGGAGCACCTGGTGGGCTCAGTCAGAAAAGCATTCAACTCTGGATTTTGGGGTCATGAGTTCAAGCCCCACGTTGGGTGTAAAGATTACTTAGATAAGTAAACATTTTTAAAAAATACAGGATTCATCAAAACATATCTGAGGGGGCATGTGTGTGTGGTGGGCGCGTTAATGGAGTGATGGATGATTATCTCTATAATATTTTGATCTGAAACTTGAATCTGAGGGAAGGGTGCTCTGGTAAAGGGAGACACACATACAAAAGTCATGCGGTGGGACTCCTTCAATTTACGTCTTCCTTACTTCCCTTCCTCAAGGACTGACCCTCTCTGCATTGCCTCTGCTTCTGTCCACAAGGCTTAGAGATACGGCTCTGAAGCAGGGGTGACTGCTAGTTCTATCGCTAACCATGGAACCAATCTCTGAGTCTCAGTTTTCCCACCTGTAAAATGGTAACAAGAATGGTAACCTTGGGAGCTTGGGTGGCTCAAGTGGTTAGGCGTCTGCCTTCGGCTCAGGTCATGATCCCAGACTACCAGGATCAAGTCCCGCGTCAGGCTCCCTGCTCAGCGAGGAGTCTGCTTCTCCCTCTGACCCTCACCCGTCTCATGCTCTCTCATTTTCTCTCTCTCAAATAAATAAAATGTGAGTAACAATGGTGTGTCTAAAAACGCCTGACTTCCGGGTTCAACATCCAACAGTGGTTACTCATCATTCTAATTCTATTGAGTTCCTTGGACACATTCCAGAAGACACTTGGGACTTGGGTTCATAGAGGCTAAAGGATGCCTAGTCCCGTGCAACAGCTGACCTGAATTTGAATTCTGAGTCCCTTCTTGTTTGAATGGGTTTGGGATTGATCATTTCAAAACAGAAGATGATATAATCCTTCTCTCCCTTTCTTTCTCTCTCTCTTTTTTTTTGTTGTTGTTGTTGTTTTTTGTTTTGTTTTGGTTCCAGGTGTTTCCTGCTACCCCCTTCAATGGCTAGAGCATTCTTCCCCTACTGTCTCCATTGCAGGTTTTCTTTCTAGCAGGAATCCAAAGACAGAAAGAGTCACTGCTTCGCCTTTGAGGTTCAAAACAGGCCTTTGAAACTCAAGGCAAGAACTACATCTTGAACAAAAGAGCCTTTTTGAGTTTCAAGAGCCTGTATCCTTTGAGTTTCAAAAGACCAAAACCCCAGGCTAAACAATAGGCCGAGAAGAATATGCTCACTGATCTGTGAGAATGAGGTTTTCTGGTCTGCCACCAAAAAAAAAAAAAAAAAGAAAGAAAGAAAAAGAAGAAAGAAAAGAAATGAAAGAAAGAAAAGAAAATCCCACAGGCTGGGGAGAAGGGACAGAGGAACATGACAGTTAGAGTCTAGTCAGGGGGCCCAGTGAAGCCCAGTCCAGTGGAAGGGTTAAGAATAAAGTTAGACATATGAGGGTATAGGGGAACCTCTTCCCATTTCCCAAGTAGGGACCAGGAAAGTGAATCGGATTCGAGAGTTCTGCAGCATCCTCCTGGGGGTCAGACCAGTAGGGCAGTGTCCTTGAGGAGGGAAAGCGGCTTAAGTTCCTGAGTCCCAAGATGCTTTGTGGGCAGAGGCAGAAGCCACCATTCAGGTGAGCACAGCACACCCACCACGGGATTGCTCTTCTCTTGGGCATGTGGTCAGGACGGCAGCCAACCTGTCTCCCGCGCACGGCTTGACAAAGAGCAACCTGTCTGCTCTGCAAGACTTAGCTCGGCACCATCTGAATCACCCCATGTGGACAAATCCCCTTTATGATGGCTCAGAGTAGTCATAAGCCCTCAAGATGGAACAGTGCTCTAAAAATCTAGATGAATCAGCCTCAGCACTGATGCCTCCATGGGAATGAAAGGAACCAGCTTGAGTTCTCCCTGGAGCTAGAAGGACACTAAAACATGCCTTCATTAGACACTTGCAATCAAAAGAGATTTGCTGGAAAGACAACCCACCATCAATAAACTAATGGTCTAGAGAAAAAGCAGCCAGAAACTGCTTAACAGGAAGCTGGCATAGTCCTCTGCTTCTCACCTCCTCCCCCCCCAACCCCTGCTGCCTCTCTCTGTTCACTCCTCTCTCCTGGAGTTGAAATGAAATTTCGGTAACAAAATCTCCTGCAGGGTAGAGCCAGGCAAGGGGCACTATGCCCCACGGTCTCCCAAGCTCCTTCCTTTCATTTTCCAGACTCCACATTCCAGAAGTTCACAGGAGCGCTAGCAAATAACTTTGTGGGTGGTGGGACAAGGATGGAGGAAACCTCTCAAGGATGTACTCAAGGGACCATGTGTGATTCCTGAGCTGTCCTCTGAGCTCTGCAGCAGGTGGACACAAGCCACTAGCCCCTGGACTGAATTTACAGTGACTCTGTTTATACATTTAGATCAATGCGAGAGAGGGACAGAAGCCAACTGCCTCAGTCTCCCCAGGGGGGCCCAGTCACATTTCCAAAAGCAAAACCATCTGAAGATATCAAGAGCAAAATGTTCAGAAGCAAAAGGTTACTTGGCTAACTCTGCTCAGAAAGAAGAACCTTCCATCAAGGCTGCTCCTACAGAGAAGAGTTAGAGACTGCCCTATCAATCTGAAGGCCTCATTTGCTCTTAGTAAAATGAAGTACACAGCCAATGTGACTTGTGGTTGATACGAGCAAGGCCGTGGGTCACTGACTGTGCTCAGACCTGAGTTCTGGGCTTCCCGTCCAATATTCTACTGTTCCAGGGAGTCCGTGTTGCTCCAGCCCAGATCTAGGTGCTGAAGTTCCACCCCTTGGACCAGAACTTCAACAATCAGACTTCTAGGAATGTATCCTAAGGAAATGATCATGCCTGTAGACACGTGGAGGTTTGACTACAAGGATGTTCATTCCGCAATTAATTATAACGGTGAACAGTGCGAATAACTTAAATATTCAACACCTGTCAGCACAGGAGAGGTGTGCAAATATTCATATCCATAAAAAGGTTCATCAAAATAAAACAGTGACTCTCTATTTAAATGTGGGATTATGGGAGATTTTAAGTTTCCTGGGTGTGAGGGCTCAATGTCCAGCAGTAAAGTGAGAAGGTTCAGCACCTGGGGCTGCCCTCACTCCTGACACCAAGTGCAAGTTCGGGGGGTAGTTTCCCAAAACCACCCCAAGGTTTGATAACTCACTAGAAAAACAGTCACTGTAAGTTGTGGAGCTTGTGGTTTCAGGGAAGGCTACAGTCTAAGATCAACAAAGGAAGAGAGACACACGGCAGAGGCCAAGAAGACGGGCAAAGGGAAAGCTTCCAGTCTCCCCTCTCCAGGGAGGAAGGACGCCTTCCTTCTCCTGTAGCCACACGCAACAACGCGTATGGAGTACTGCAAACCAAGGCTGGTCCCTGAGCCTCGAGGTCAGAGTCTTTGTTGGCACTCTATTGGGTAGGCATGATTCACTGCTCACGTGGCTAATCTCCATCTCAAGTCTTCACCGCTCTGGGTGTGACCCAAAGCCCCCACCCATCTCATTGTAGATCTTCCTGGCCTGACTTACCCTCATCACAACGTGGGGCCATCCCACACTGTAAATCATACTCTTAGACCCGCCAGTGTGACCCCGAGTCCCAAGCAAAGACATTCTTTTTCTTTAAATTTTTTATTGTTAAGTTAATCACCATACATTACATCATTAGTTTTTGATGTAGTGTTCCATGATTCATTGTTTGTGCATAACACCCAGTGCTCCAAGCAGAACGTGCCCTCTTTAATACCCATCACCAGGCTAACCCATCCCCCCACCTCCTCCCCTCTAAAACCCTCAGTTTGTTTTTCAGAGTCCATCATCTCTCAGGGTTCGTCTCCCCCTCCGATTTCCCCCCTTCATTCTTCCCCTCCTGCTATCTTCTTCTTTTTTTTTTCTTGACATATATTGCATTATTTGTTTCAGAGGTACAGATCTGTGATTCAACAGTCTTGCACAATTCACAGCGCTCACCATAGCACATACCCTCCCCAATGTCTATCACCCAGCCACCCCATCCCTCCCACCCCCCACCACTCCAGCAACCCTCAGTTTATTTCCTGAGATTAAGAATTCCTCATATCAGTGAGGTCATATGATACATGCCTTTCTCTGATTGACTTACTTCACTCAGCATAACACCCTCCAGTTCCATCCACATCGTTGCAAATGGCAAGATCTCATTCCTTTTGATGGCTGCATAGTATTCCATTGTGTGTGTGTGTGTATGTGTGTATATATATATACATATATACCACATCTCTACCCAGTCTTCTGTCGATGGACATCTTGGCTCTTTCCACAGTTTGGCTATTGTGGACATTGCTGCTATAAACATTGGGGTGCATGTACCCCTTCGGGTCCCTACATTTGTATCTTTGGGGTAAATACCTAGCAGTGCAATGGCTGGATCATATGGTAGCTCTATTTTCAACTTTTTGAGGAACCTCCATACTGTTTTCCAAAGTGGCTGCACCAACTTGCATTCCCACCAAAAGTGTAGGAGGGTTCCCCTTTCTCCACATTGCCGCCAACATCTGTCGTTTCCTGACTTGTTAATTTTAGCCATTCTGACTGGTGTGAGGTGGTATCTCATTGAGGTTTTGATTGGATTTCCCTGATGCCGAGCGATGTGGAGCACTTTTTCATGTGTCTGTTGGCCATTTGATGTCTTCTTTGGAAAAATGTCTGTTCATGTCAAGCAAAGACATTCTTATCACGTACAACACTGGGTCACCTGCCAGTAGCCAAGGACAAAGACCAGGTGTCTTGAGCAAGGTTAGATTCTTTGCTGTGCATTATAATAAATGATAATGGTGACTACCAATGATAATATTAAGGAGTTGTTCAAAATCTGGTCCCGGACACCCGGAGGAGCCAAAGGATTGCTTTGCCCCATCCTTACCACCCAGACACCATCTAAACGGGCTGCAGTGAAAGGATAGCACCCCAAGTCCTCCATGGGGCTCAGAGCTTGATGCTGTTTTGTTGTTGTAATTCCTATTGTGATTATATTGCCATTTTAATCACGTTGATTATAATAATAGCAATCATTGCTGTCATTTATTGATCACTAACAGTGTTCCAGGTACTGAGATGAATTTTTAACACATAAAATCAAATACTTTTATTAAAAAAAAATTCTTCATTACATGCTATTTTAGCCCCATTTTGCAGCTGAGAAAACCAGACAAGAGAAAGGAGCTCTTTATCCAAAATCTCCGAGCTTCAACTGAAACTCCCACCAGTCTCACCCCAGGTGCCCTTGACTTCTCTACAGCACACAGCTCTTCCCCCACTCCCTGGGGACCAGCACTATCTGCTTCATGTCCTCGTACTCTGGCCAGCCCCTCATCAACCTCTGATGATCAGCTAGGAAGCCAGATGGCCACCTACCAGAGGAGAGATGCTGGGACATCTCCCAACAGAGCTGCCACTACCATATGATGTCCTTCTGGGGAAAAAAAACCCACCCTGATCACAGATCCCAGGAACCTTCTGCCTGGTCGCAGGGACACCAAGAAGTCCCTCCCCATGCATTTCTCCTGTATCACCATGTCACCTGGGCCCAGCTCACCCCTCGAAATTCAATTTCCTTTCGAGTAGCTATCCATTTATCCAGGGGTTCTTTATTGCCAGTCTCTGACACCTAAAAATTTTTTTTAAAATAATTTGTCTAATGACAATCTAATCTGAATTTTATCTAATACACACTGAACAAATCTCAAGTGCATCTCAGGAGTATTTTTAGGAGTGTTCTACATCCTTGGGGACTTCTCTGTTCATTTTTCCTTTTTTTAATTTTCCACTTCAAAACTCTAAAGAGTTAAGTTTTTGTTGTGTTTTTTTCAAAATGTATTTTAATTTGCACTGACAGACAAAAGGAGGTGAAAACACCCACAATGAAGCTGAATGTCTTGGTTTCTAAGTGGAATGGGTTAGACACGTTCTTCTATAAGGGGCTTTCCTTGGATGAGTGGGGTCCTCACCCCTGTGTCCTGGCTTGTTCCTGCTTATGTATCTTTTCCTCTAGATCAGGCCCTCTAAGTTTCCTGCTTGTATTGGAATCTGTAGGAAAGCCATTCACTGTTTTGCTCCTGCTCAAAACGCCCTGGTTCTTCTCATTTACCTCCCTGATGGGTGAGCCGTCTTTGGTTAAATCACAACATGATAAGACTCACTTCCCTCTTCCCATAGGACTTCAAGCAGAATTAGAGGAGACCACCCATCAAATACAGCCACCACATCCTCCTACAAACCCAATGAACTGTCCCAAAGTCTATAAAAATCCATTCTCGCAGTCCTAACTGGAGGCGTACTCTTTATTTAAGAGACATACGAGCAGGGCAAACCTCCTTGTTGGTATGTCTCTATTCATCCCACATGCCTGTTCTTATTTCCATTCTATTATTTCATCTATTAATTTAGCAATCCAAGTGCTCCGTGAGTTATTTAGCAATTACTGGGGGATGCACGGGTCTAACACACTGCGGACAGGGAGGAGGTTGACAAATGCCCATTAGCGTCGGCCCCAGTAATGGCCCCATAATGCTGCCTTGCACTTAGCCAGATGAAAGCAGCTATATATTGTAAGGAATTTTAGAGGGTGTCACAAACCTTAATTAATTCTCCATGCTCTGCGAGGAGAGTATTTACTCCCATTTGGGACTCCAAGCACCATTGTGCCGAGATGGGTCGCATATCACCATATAAACACCATCCCCTGAGTTCACTTTATACTCCACAAAAGTGATTTCAAGCATATTTGCATGGAGCCATTCGTTCCTTCAACAAATATTTATTACGTGTTAGCCACATGCCAGGCACTGTGCTAGGCTGCGGGAAAGCCAAGCAGACACGGTCCCTGACTGAGCAGATCTGAGGGTCTCAGGAAGGAATTATCCATTACGCAAATTCATTTCATTAATGGATTAATCATGTAAACATCCTGCTGAGTGATATACAGAAAAGAGAGGGACCTGGGGTAGCCTGGGGTCTCAGGGAAGTCAGGCCTGGGTTTGACTAATTGTATTACCCATTATCAATTAGTTCCCTGGCCTTATTAGACAACTTTCCTAACCTTTCTGAGGCTCTGTTTCCTCATCTAGCATAGTGTCCACCCCAAAAGTTTGTTGGAAGGATCAAGTGAGCCAGGACATTCTGCTTGTTCCCCAAAACTCTAAGTGCTTGATAAAAGTGAGCAGTTATGACTATGAGTAGTATTGTCCAGTGGCCTTCTAAACTGGGGGTTCATTGCTCATCTGAAGGCACACCAGTTAAACCTGTAAGAAGCTCTGGAATCCTCCAGAATTAAATGGACCCCTGAAGGTCTGAAAAATGCAGTCGAATCTAGAGTTAACCCTGGGGAACTAGCATCTGTATATCCTCCTGCGGTAGCCTGGGGCTCTTCTGAGAGCAAGAAAGACCTGGAACAGAAAAGCACTGAGACCTGTTTCTCCCCGAAGCAGACAGGACAGAGGATCTTGGCAGCCTTTCCAGAGCCCACCACCCAAGGCCCTAAGATACAGCCAGAAGAGTGTCTTCATCAGGACAACCAAGGGGGAGGGCTGACTCAGCCTTTGGCCCAATATTCAACATTTTTATCAAGGGCCCAAATGAAGGCTAATCAAAATCTGTGCTACAAAGTTGGGAATTTATCTTGTAGGCAATATGCTACATAATGGAATCAGGATCCCAGAAGACCTCCACCAGCTGGTATGGAAGGCTGAATCACACAACATGAAATATAACAGAGATAAACAAGAGGTCCTGCCCTCGGGGCCCAGCAACCATCTGGACAAGCCCTTAATGGGGAAGCAGGTGTGAATGCACCTGGCTGGTTTTTATTACCTACAAGCTCAATACCGGTCTACGGTGGAACATGGCTTGCAAAGCCAGTTGGATCGTTTCTGGTTGCATTACTTGAAGTAGAGCTTTTTGAGTAAGGGAGGTGACTTTTCTGTTAGAGGTCTGGGTGTAGTTCTGATAGACATTAGCATTCATGAGCATCACTGAATAAATGCAATCAGGGAAGGGATAGGGACTTCCAAACACACGGGTTGTGGTCAAATTAACATGACCAAAAGAAAAGACTGGGGGCGGGGGGTAGGGAGAGGAGCTGCAGGGCTGCTCTTTCCAAATTCTTAAGGAAGCCATAAAAATAGCAGCCAGATCTGGGCCTGGCAATGAGCTACATGAAGACGAGGAACAGAGACTGACAGAGGTCAAAGGGTACTCTGCCCAAGGTCATGCATCTGGTGAGTGGTGGATCAAAGATATGAGTTGAGGTCTGTCTGGCTCCAGATTCAGCATGTTCCCCAAGATGCAAGGTGCCCTACAGAACCATCCCGTGGTAGGGACCTGCCAGAGAATACGGCAAAGGGATCGGCTGCCTGCTGGCCGGCACTGCCTGGGTCCTCATCTCTCCAGTGCATGTCATGGAGTAAATATTTAATCAACACCTGCTGGAGAAATGAGTTACTGAACCAGGACCAACTGCAGAGCTGAGTAAGGGAATAGCTCCCTAGAGTAAGAATCGCCACAGTCCTCAATTTCAGGGGCTGCCCTAACAAAGTCCCCCAGACAGGGTGGTTGAAAGCAACAGAAATGTATTCTCTCTGGCTCTGACTGCTAGGAAGGTGAAAGCAGGGCTGTGCTCCCTGTGAAGGCTCTAGGGAAGAACGCTTCCTTGCTGTTTCCCGGTTTCTGGAGGTTGCTGGCCATGCTGGGGGTTCCTTGGTTTACAGCTGCGTGATTGCAGCTTCTGCCACTCTCTGCCCTTGGCTTCCCTCCCCTGGGGGCATCTCTTCTGGGTCTCTGCATCTCTTCTTCTAAGGACACCAGTCATTGAATTAGGGCCCACCCTAATCTAGGAGGACCCCAACTGAACTTACTTTATCTACAAAGACCCCATTTCCAAATAAAATGACATTCACCTGTTCTGCATGGACGTGAATTGGAGGCAGACACCATTCAACTGAGGGCAATCACTGAATTGGGCGAGGCATGGTAGCAGTTGGCTAGGGCACAGTACGACCCCAGGAAGGCGCAGGCACAGATTTAGAGTTTCATAGTGAGGATTGCAGCAATCAAATTAAGGGTTGATCTAAGATATCACCCTTGCTTTCAATAAACCTTTACTAATCCCGACTGGATATCCAGCAGGAAATCATACAGTGGGACTACTCCAACGTGAGCTCCCTTATGGGGGGCAGGGTGTCTCAAAGCCCAGCTGGGGAGGCAGATGCGCAAAGGTCCACCAAAATACGATTAAAAACAAAGTTTACTCTCACAATCTATGGAAGTATCAAGACTAAGGTAATGAAGGCAGCCTGCAGAGAAGCCAAGGAAAAATAACTCAAGTATCAATAATGAGCAGAGTTCTCCAGTCACAAATACTTGGTCCCCAGCCCAGGTTCCATTCTTCCTCCTTCTACTAAAAACACAGAAATCTCCTTTGGGAAACTTCTTCTCCATTCTCAGCGCTGCTGATTGAGTAGGATGACCCTGCCCACAGCTCCCAGGGTTTTAGTCCAGTCAGGACATCCCACAGCTTTGTCTAAGTAGAGCCAATGAGAGACCAGGGGACACCGGCTGGGGGTGCAGGAAAGTACTGATTCCACTGCATTTGGTACTAGAAGGATGTGAAGCTTGCAGCTGCTGGAACCATCTTGCAACTCTAAGGAGAGAATCTTGAAGTTGCCAAGAAAAACAGCAGATGCTGGGAATGGAGCCACTCACAAGGAGCATGGCCAAACGCTGGGTCATGTTAGCATTCTTTATGTCCTGAATCAAACGGTACCTGAAGCCAGACCAACCCACAGACCCCTCATCATGGGAGTGAATAGATATATTTTATTTTGCTGGAGCCAGCAGGAACTGGATTTCCTGGCACCTCCAGCTAAATGGCTCTGGATGGAAACAGCAGTCCAGGAGGTGACAACTGCATGTCAGAAGTCAAAGAGGCAAAAAGAGCAGGGTGTTTTCTAGAAATAGTTGAGAATTTAGTGCGGTTGGCGAGTGAGGGAAGAGACGGCAGAGGTCTCATTGGAAGGGACCTTAGATCAAGCCGGGTTTGGGTTTCATCGTGGCGTTTTTATATCCCTTCCAATCTGAAATTCTTTGGCTTTCTGAGCTGTGTTCCAGAAATCTTTGCAAGAGAAAGGAACATTAGTCCAAGAGTAGCAGCCTTGCCTGAATTACTGCCTTAGGTCCTAATGTGCCTGCTGTTGGGCATTTTATCTGTATCCATCAATCTACAGGGAAGCTGGGAGTCAGGGGTAAAAATTACTACCCGGACTGCTGGAGCCTAGGCTCCCTGGGCGTCTGATCACACTCCGTGGCAATAACCCTCACAGGTGGTGTGAGCTACACCCCCATGGCCGAGTCTCCCTAGCCTCAGATATTTGCAATTCAGTCATATGTAAGGATGCCAGAAACTTCCACGCTTGGGCTCCAGAGCTTTTGTAAGAGTGGGAAACAGAGCTGAAGCCCGCAGTTGCATTTCATGGGCGCACCGTTCCCAAGCTTCAGACTGGGTCTTAGCGGCTGTGACAAACAAGGGTGAGGTGCCCAGGGATTGCCAGCCGTGCATTCTGCCCCCTCCACAGAGGGCATGCGGGTGTGGCTGACTGTGCCTGAGGAGCAGATGAGGTCTGCAGAGCCAGCCTGGACACGCACGCTAGACCGGGACTTTGGGCTCCAAGAGACCGCGTGACTGCTTGGTGTTCTCATCAATGCCCCATGACCAATGCCACACAGAGGAGGCACTGCCCCCCTCCCTCCTCTAATGGGACCAAGTAAAAGGGTAGCAAGGCTTCCAGACCCCCAGGTATCCAAAAAGCAATGGCAAGAACAAGAGAACAATTGTAAACAAAAGTGAAGTTATGGAAGAGTTAGCTCATTTGGCCTTGCCTTCGTTATTTGCTTGACAGTTATCTAATTCTCTAAAATGCAGGGTCTATGACAGCAGTGACTTTGTCTTATTTGATCAACACTTTACCCCACTTATTTAATGATAACAAACCGGTAACACAACAAGGGGTCTACAAAGGGTCAGGCAGTATTATGCCAGTACACGACATGCGCGTGTGTATCAGTGTGTCTGATCCTCAATAATCCCACGAGGTAGGTACTATCATTAGCCCCACATACAGATAAGTAAGCTGAGGCAGAGGCTGGATAACCTGCACAAGGTCACTCAGCTGATATCTGGAGGAGCTAGCACTTGAACCCACAACAAACTGGCTCCAGAGTCCAGGTTCTAATTATTGCTATGCCCATCCTGCCTTCCAAGTGCCCAGAACAGTCATTCAAGCATCAACTCCATCCCAGGTACATTTCCAGGTGCTGGGGATGCAGCTATGAATAAAAAGGATCCGGAGTTCATGGAACATGTGCTGGATGGATGACTAGGTGGATGTATGGATGGACAGAAGGGTGGATGAATTGATGGATGGGCGAAGAACAAGGTAGGATTCAGATATGCATGTGGAAAGGATCTGCAGAATATCACGAGCGAGTCATCAATAAAAGAGGCTGGATCTATCTTCCACAGCTTTTATTCCTGTGTTTGACAGTAATTTGTCAGTGGAAGGCACGCAAGCTCTAGGACCAGAAACCTGGCTCCATCCCTTTAACATCTGTGTGATCTAGAGCAATTCATTTAACCCCCCTGGACCTGTTTCCTCACTTATAAAATGAGAATAACCCCAGCTACTCACAGTTGCTGTGGATTAAATGTTATTTGCTATTGTTTGGAGCCTGGTACAAACATCTCTTTTCTGCAGCTTTCAGTTCAATTCAGTTCAACAAAATGTTTATGAAATGTGTCCTTTAGGCAGACATTGTGCTGAGGGTAAGCATACAACACTAAATTAGACAAATTCGGTCCTTGGGTTCATAGAAATTTTAGTTTAGTGGGAAACACAGGAAAAAAACAAACATGTTTTGTGAATGCTGAGGGAAGTGCGGGATACTAAGGGGGTGCTAGATGGTGTGGCAATTAGCCTCTCCTCCTTGATGCCCCCATACTGCTTCACTTGGGTTGGCCACCACTGTATGCATCTGTCTCCCTGTTAAACACGGCTCTTATAGAAATGCCCACGCAACCCTTAAAGAGGAATCAGTTGCACCAAATGGACATAAGGATGGATGTAAGGAGGAGAGACGGATGGATGGATGGATGGATGGATGGATAGATGATGGATGGATGCATGGGTGGATGGGTGGATAGAGGGATGGATGATGCACTCATGGGTGGATGCATGGATGGACAGATGGATGGAAGGAAGCCAAAAAATTGGTCCACACAAGAACAGTCAGGACTTGACAAAAGCCAAGTCCAGGGGCAAAAGTCCACATTGAAGCCAATGTCTGCATATTTAAAAACTGGATGGAACAGGAGTGTCAGGGGCAGATCTGGAGCAAAGCCGGAAGCTTCAACTGGGATAACACAAGAAAGATGGAAAATAGGGCCCAGGTGCAGGAGATGACACCAGCAAGAAGGACACTTTGCACAGCAGGACCCAGAGGGTCTGGTGTGGTATATTACAAGGATAGTCACAAATGTCCCTTATAGATGCATCCCCTTCACAATATGATTCTGCAGCTCCTATTATTAAGATGAAATGTAACTCATGTACTCTGTATCTGGCCTTCCCCATTGTCTTGGTCAATGGGACCTTAACAAATGTGCCAGTCAGAGGCTAAAAAGCACTTGTACATTGGCGTTTGCTCTCGCGCTGCTTTGGGAGCCCTGTACTCACTGCTCCGTGAACTGCCAGGCTTCCTAAACCTGCCACGTGGCTGAGTCATGCCTACTGCCCCAGCTGACACAGACCCAACTGTCTGATGCGAAAGGGACCATCCCAGAACAAGCTGCCTCTACTAGCTATCATCTGAGTACAGGTTTTTCAGCTGAGTTGGGCCCCAACCAGAAGAACCATCCCACCGGCCCACGATGGGACGGAATCATTTTCTCAGAACCAGGAGGAAGGATCAAATGTTTACCATTTATACCACCAAGTTTGGGGTGTTGTGTTATGCTCCGAAAGCTCATTGAAACAGTGAATCGTGAGGAGCCAGGCCCACTCCAGCAGACCGGGCAAACAAGCTCGTGTGGATGAGGCCCCTCCCTTCTGTCCACCAATCCCCACGGCAGAGAAATAACTTCAACAAAATCACATCTCATCAGTATGAACACATGAGCTGACCACTCTCTGGGAGATAGTTTGCAGGCATGTAGTTATCCCATCGCTTTTTGAACCGTTGATTAATTTACTCAACAAACATTGATGGAGCACCAATTTAGGTTAGGCTCTGCAAATTAGGTAGAAGGCAAGGCAGACTGGGCTTGTGTCCCCCCATGGCTAAGTGATCCTATCAGGGGCTGGGATGGGGTTTTGGTTTTGAGCCAGAAGAGGGCTTGGAGCGGGAAGGGGCACTATGACCATCATCTGGCCTGATCCTGGACCTTTAGCCAAAAAAATCCACCCACATGCTGCCTGACAGATCCCAGTACAGAGGAATTACAACTGTCTTGGCTCTTCACACCGTGGTTAAGAGGACATCCTGGGGGCGCCTGGGTGGCTCAGTTAAGCGACCAACTCTTGATTTCAGTTCAGGTCATGATCTCAGGGTCGTGGGATCCAGCCCCGTGTCAGGCTCAGCCCTGGGCATGGAGTCCGCTTGAGATTCTCTCTTTCCTCTGCCCCTCCTCCACCCCATGTTCTCTCTCTCTCTCTAAAGAAAAAAAAAAAAATGGACTCTGGAGTCCCACTGTCTGAGTCTGAATTCAAGACTTACTATTCATGTCATTGAATCTCTCTGTGCTTCAGAATGTAGGTTCCATAACTGTGGGTAATTTTTGTTTGTTGTTGTATCCATGGTACCTAGAGTATGGTATCTGGCACGGGAGAGAGGGAAGGGAGGAAGGGATGGTCAGACGGATGGAGGTATAAAGGGATGGGAGAGGTGAAGTGAGAGAGGGAAAGGAGGGATGGAGGAGGGTGGGGGGATGCATGGGGCATGGAAAGATGCACGGAAGAATAAGAAGCAGAGATGGGAAGGGGCTGACCAGGTGCTGGAAATGCCGCAGGGCTCAGCAGGGAGAAGCAAACTGCCATTGGCCCATGGAGACTGAATCCACAGATTTACCCGGAGAACATCCTGCTCTCATTTCATTAATTGACCCTTTTGGGTCCTGGAAGACTGGATGGCCTGCGACTTCTATCCGCTCATATCCCCAAAGGTGGAGATGAATGCTCCAGGAAGGCCAGAAGCTTTAGCGTCAGACAGAGATATGAGCCCTGGTCCTGTGCAGTCTTGGCCAAGTGACTGAACCTCTCTGAGCCCTCTTTTCTTTACCTCTAAAATTAAGATAACAATATATTTATATGAAGATGACCACGAAGGTGTTCTAAGAAGTAAAATAACCTTACATGAAAGTTATCTTCATGTAACGTTATCTTACATCCCACAGAGTCTGGGATTTAATAAATGCTAGTTTAACTCCTAGAGCCAACTTCTATGGTGTCTCAGTTTCTTAACAACCCCACCTACTGATGGGAGTTTCTGGGAGGATCACATCAGTTGACACTGGACTCAGACTGATAATGACCCAGTAAACGTTGGTCATGCTGTTGAAGAGAATTGGCTCCAAGGACCTGAGCTGTGCGCCCAAGGCCTCGAAGATTCGCCACCAAAAGCCCGCGAACCGTGGGGCCCTCCCTGTAATTCTGAAGTGTCTGCCTAGACACCACCTAGATGCACCTAGATTGCATCTGAGAAACAAAGTCCCAAAGAGGTCAAGTAACTTGCCCAGAGCCCCGAAGTTTCCAGGTGGCCAAGCCAGCATTGAACCCATGACAAGAGGGAGGCCCCACCACCTTCGACACCTCTCACCGCTCCCCAGATTCCTGAGGCCACTGAGATCATGCCCACACTGCAGGGGCGGGGTGGGGGGGGGCGAGTGCCCCAGCCTGCCCTTCCGCTAGGAGCCAGCTTTTACTGCACCGTCCAGACTTTCTCCTGCTCCCGGGGAATCTACACTCACACCAGCAACGTGGTTTCTCTGCAGGGAGCAAATCAGGAGCCTGATCCCTTGGGCTGTGATGCGGATGGATGCAAACCCCTCCTGCTTCCCAGGAGCATATGGCTGCGTGTGAGGCCAGCTTTCCTTTTGCTCCTTTCTGGTACCCCAAGAACCTTCAGTAATTACTGCTATTATTCTTACATTAAACAAGAGTGAGTAAACTCAGAATTCCAAAGATAGGGTGGAACAGGGAAGTACACACGGACACGCACACAGAGGCAGGTGCACACACACGTGCACATGCACGCACGTGAACAGACACAAACACTTTATGCCACAGGGATTCTTGGAGGCTGTGAGGTGGACAAAGATGCTCAAGGAGCATCATCCTACCAGTGAACCTGCCTACACACAGATTTTTTGCATTTGCTTTTCTCTTACTGACAGAGGCGCCATTTATTAACCAGCTCGCCCCCAGCGTCCCTGCAAGGAACATAGCAGGGGGCAGGGCACCGCCAAGGTTCACAAGGGCGATCTCTGCTTCCTCGATTCCAGACCAGGTTTTTTTTTTTTTAATATTTTATTTATTTATTTGACAGAGGGAGACACAGTGAGAGAGGGAACACAAGCAGGGGGAGTGGGAGAGGGAGAAGCAGGCTTCCTGCCGAGCAGGGAGCCCGATGTGGGGCTCGATCCCAGGACCCTGGGATCATGACCTGAGCCAAAGGCAGATGCTTAATGACTGAGCCACCCAGGCGCCCCTCCAGACCAGGTTTTAAAGTTGACAGTCAGTCCCCACACTCACTCCTCAAGGCACTTACTCACAAGGAGTTTAGCTGCCACGTGAAATGCTCGATTTTTCTTCTGTTTGAATTCTGA
Organism: Zalophus californianus; assembly: GCF_009762305.2. Taxonomy (NCBI): domain Eukaryota; kingdom Metazoa; phylum Chordata; class Mammalia; order Carnivora; family Otariidae; genus Zalophus; species Zalophus californianus. The sequence continues at coordinate 93,723,823 of NC_045604.1, read as the reverse complement.
ACCTTTCAAAGTGAGGGCTCACCCCATGGTCTCTGTTTATGAGATATTTTCTTCTCCCACTTAAGCAGTGGATGCATTTCTTCTTCTTTGAGGACGACCCTGAAGTCTAGCAGGCTGTTGCTCTGTGTCAAGGTGCTCCTGGGCATCTGCGGCAGGCTGGTGCAAAGGGGCATCTGCTGTCGGGGCCACGGACTCCTACGGAGGGAAGCGGGAAGGAGAAGAACCGAGAAGCAGGTTGTGCTGCCTGCTGTTCCTTCCGTATTTAGTATCTTACAATGAGTCTTCAATTTGGAAAAAAAAAATCAGCTTTTTGGCATGGAATTCACCGTAGCCGCCAAAGTTCTAAGTCTGTTCCATTCCCTTTGCAGGATTCCAAGGAAGGTGGTTGGAGCCTGGCAGTTTCCATCTTGACAGCACGCACCTTCGCTCAGGTGGGAGGCAGGCAGAGGTAGAAGGAGCGGGAGGAACAAAGCGAGGAGGCAGGTGAAGATTCTGACTTCATCATTCGTGTGTATCTGATAGATGCCACCCCAGGGTCCCCACTGCTTCATTTTCTTATCTCAAGAGAACACTCTGAAGGAGGCACATACACACCTACATCTCCATACCTCCCTGACTCCGTTTCCATACCTACCCACCCATCTATTATCTATTTATCTACCTATCTGTCTGTGTATTTTACAGCTGAGTAAACTGATTAAGCTCCTGTGACATGTCAGGATCCCTGAGCTCCAGCACCTCACCTGGATGCAGGTGAGGGTGGATTAACTCAGTTTCCCCCATTGCACTTCCCTTGCTCTTAATCAGGATCCCACTGACTCAGTCATTCCTGATCTTGACTGTAAATGGTGTCACTCCACCTGCATGCATTGAGCACTTATTATGTGCCAGACCCAGGGGCTACTGAATAAGATACTGGCTGAATCCATGGGATCAAAACCCCCCGAAAAAATGCCTGTGTGCTTTGAACAACTGTGTGTGTGTGTGTGTGTGTGTGTGTGTGTGTTTATATTGAAGGTGAAGAAAGACATTATGCAAATCTAAAACAGAGGGATTACTCTGTAGCAAAACGTTTGGCTAGATTAAAGGAAGTAAGTCTTACTGACACAGGATCCTAAAACCACACAAGGAGAGCTATAGGGACAGTAGATTCTCCTCTCAGGGAGAGTTTCAAATTTAAGAGTTGTCCTAATTTCTGCCCTTCCAGCCCTGGCCAATCAACAACACAGGAAAAATGGTAGTCTTAGCTGTTCCTCTCCACGGGGTTCTTAACTTCCCCATTACCCTCCTTCCCCTACCCCCTCCCCTCTCCCACCATCCTCCTCTGTGAATCCTCCTTAAGCTTTTAAGGAATGTCCTAAATGCACCACTGTTCTGTAAGCTAGGCCCCAGAACCCAGGGTGGACATACGGTTTATAGTTTGACAGGTCTTCTTTACTCTGAGTGGACAGTGGGATTTTAAGGATGGATTGATTTATTCTAAAGTTTGTTTTAACTCCATTATAGGCTGTGTGACTTTGGGTCATTGGATGGGTGAGCTTCCTGGAAACTGGGGTTCCCTAAGGGTGCAAAAAGAATGAAGATGAGGTTCACAGAAACCAATGGAATAATGTTCTAACCATTCAAATTCCTCCACAAGAAGCCAGGACATGGAAGAAGGAACCCAACTGCCTCCTCAGCAGGAAATGCTATCTTGACTGTGTAAGAATAAGCTGCTTCGGGGTGCGTGGGTGGCTCAGTCAATTAAGCGTCTGACTTCGGCTTGGGTAGTGATCTCAGGATCCTGGGATTGAGCCCCCCACCCCCCGCCCCATTGGGCTCCGTGCCTGGATGGGGGAGTCTGCTTCTCCCTCTGCCTCTGCCCCTCCCCCCACTCGTGCTCTCACTCTCTCAAATAAATCAATAAAATCAAATGATTTATTTGAGAGAGAGAGAGAGTAAGAGAGCATGAGTGGGGGGAGGGTCAGAGGGAGAAGCAGACTCTCTGCTGAGCAGGGAGCCCGATGTGGGACTCGATCCTGGGACTCTGGGATCATGACCAGAGCCAAAGGCAGTCACTTAACCAACTGGGTGGGCCACCCAGGTGCCCAAATCAATAAAATATTAAAAAAAAAAAGAAGCCCTCTTAGCACCAGGCAAGTCTGCAGGTCCGCGAATGATTTAGAAATAAAAGTGCACGTGTGTGTCATAGATGATACATATGAAGTGTATGGTCATTCACCACTGTTACAGGATGAACTATGTTCCCCACCCCAAACTTCATGTGTTGAAGCTCTAACCCCCAATACCTCAAAATGTGACTGAATTTGGAGACAGCACATTTAAGGATATGATTAAATTGAACCAAGGCCACCAGCATGGGCCCAAATCCAACCTGACTGGTGTCTTCATAAGAAGAGATGAGAACACTCAGAGTAACACACCAGGGGCATCACACCCAGAAGAACGACCATGTGAAGAGACAGCAAGAAGGCGGCCGGCCATCTGCAAGCCAAGGGAAGGGGGCCTCAATAAAAATAACCCTGTTGACATCTTGGTCTTGGGCTTTTGGCTCCAGAACTGTGAGAAAAAAAATTTCTATTGTTTAAGCCACCCAGTCTGTGGTATTGTGTTATGGCAGCCCAAGCAGACTAATACATTGATCCAAACAGTGGACACGCTGGGTAAAATGAGGTAGCACTGCAGGAAATTTTTACACACAAAGTTTCCACGTTCAGGTGACTATAAAGGAAAGAGATTTTTACTTTTATTTTTTAAAATTTTTTAAAGATTTTATCTCTTTGAGAGAGAGAGAGTGAGCATGAGTGGGGGAGAAGCAGACAAGGGGCTTGATCCCAGAATCCTGAGATCATGACCTGAGACAAAGGCAAACACTTAACCCACTGAGCCACCCAGGCGCCCCAAGGGAAAAAGATTTCTAAACCACTAATGATTCAAATTAAACACATTTTTCCAGAAAAATACACTATATAACACCTTTCTATAAAATCAAAACAATGCTTATTTCCAATGGATGACTTAATCTTTTAAAACAGGATTGAGTTTTTTGTTTTTTTTTTTTTAAATACAACTGGTCAAAACCATCAAGACTTTTAGAATATAAAGAAACAAAAACAAAAACAAAAAAACTTGTAGAGTATCATATAGGAGAATACCACCATGTCATTGTAGTAGAGAGAGAAATCTTAAATAAAACCCAAGATTCTGGACTCATGAAGAAAGTAAAGAATAATAAATTTGATTCCATTAAACTTAAAAAGTTCTATTCATCATAAAATGTCATTAAGAGAGAGAAATGTCAAGCCACACAGTGGAAAATATACTTCAAACACATAAAACAAAGAATTCATACCCAGGATAAACACATCAATAAGAAAATGGACTACATGATTTTTTTAAATGAGTAAAATGCTAGATCATACAACACAGAAGAAGAAATCCAAATAGCCAAAATATAAAAAAGAGAGAGAGAGAAGAAAGAATGGGTCCCCAATTTCATTAGAATCAGAGAAATGCAAATCAAAACCACAAGCTACCACAACACATTTTTGGCAAAGATGAACAATTCGAACAATATCAAAAATAAGCAATACTAGGCAACAGCAGTAACTGCAATACACTGAGGGTGGGAGTGAAAATCGGGAGAACCACTTTGTCAAGCAGTTAGGCATGATTCACTGAAGATGAAGATACAAATATCCAATAATCCAGCATTTCTCCTTTTGGAGAAACTCATGCACACAGGCACCAAAATACGAAGGAAACTCAGGTGCACACACACCAAATGCAGGTACAGGGACATTCATAGTTATTGTGATATAATAAGAAATATAGATTTTGGTCTTCATCCTTGGCTCCTGGCCAGGGCTCCTAAAATCTTTGTAATTTCCTAAGTGATAAAGGAAGTAGGAGCATCTTTTGTTCTATTTCAGTCTTTGACCCCAGTTCCTGACACAGAGCTCCTAAATCCTTGAGAAATTCCTGGGTGACAAGAACAGCTTTTTTTTCTAATGAGAAGACTCTTGATGGGCCCCTGAATAGCTCCTGGATGAGGGCTTCTGATGTTGTGATTCACTGTAAGAAATATATTTGGTTTTATTCCCATTTCTAGCACAGAGCTCCTAAAGCCCTTGGAATTTCCTAAAAGAGGAGGGCAACTGAGGAGTCTTTTTATGTTAATGAGGTGACATAGGAATGGCACCTAAGGATGGGTAAATTAGGCAGCCCTGAGGGCAGATATTCACAGTAGCAACCATGTAGTTTAGTCTTATTTTGCAGGTTGATGCAATGTTATCAAAGAAATAAAACCACTTAGTTGTTTAAAGCAAAGCCCTAGGGAGGGCACGTCAGAAAAACTGATTGTGAGCCCAGACTCCGCACTTATTAGGTGCATTCACTACCTCTCTGAGCCTTGGTTTTCTCAACTATAAAATGGACATGAATATACAGTTACCTTACCATACAGCTCTGAAGATTAAGATAATACACGTGAAATAGCCTGATAGAATAGGCCTGGCTTACTTTTTGTTTGCCACGATCTTCTTTAGAGATTAGCTGAGAATTATTCTGTATCCGTACAACCTGTCTTATCAAACATACTTTTGTTAAAACTGCTGTTTAGTAATACACACAGAGAACATGGATTAATATGGGATTATAGAACAAGTGTCTGTTTTGTCCCTCCATAATTCCAAGAAATGACTCCCAAAAAACCCACTTTTTAAAATTTATTTATTTATTTGAGGGGCAGAGATGCGGAGGCAGAAGGAGAGAGAAAATCCTCCAGCTGACTCCCCACTGAGCATGGAGCCTGACGCAGGGCTCGATCCCAGGACCCTAAGATCATGACCTGAGCCGAAATCAAGAGTCAGCCACTTAACTGACTGAGCCACCCAAGCATGCCAAAAACACATTTTTTAAAAAATAAATTCAAAAAGCCAAGAAAGTGTGGCAGATCTATGGGAGGAAAATGTTGGGAGTGAACCCCATGTTTTCAGAAACGATGACAGCAAAGTCAAGAGTAGCTGACATAGTCAAACCTAAAATAAACAAATACAAAATACTGCAAGCCCCTGGGCTACTCTCAAGTTAAAAACCTCTCGAGTTACAGGGAGAACAGCTAGTCAAAAAGAGGAAAGACACACAATGTTCAAAGCTATACAGAAATAAGGAAGAACTTCTAAAATTATATGAGAGCTCTATGTAAAATTTATACCGCCAATCTTAGAAGTCCATGCAAAATGAATGACTTCCATCGGAAAATATAATTTACTGAAATTGACTCAAGAAGAGGTAGAAAACTCGAGTAGACCAATAACCATTGAAGAAATTGGAAATGCTGTCCAAAAACTACTCAAAACGAGGTACCAGCAAAAGCAATTTGGAAAGAGCTATTAAAATTAAAAACACACATACCTTTCTACTCAGAAATCCCACTCCTGGGAGTCTATCAAATAGAAATGAAAGCACCAGTACCTACAAAATGTGTGAGGGTTGTTAATGTAGAATCATTTGTAGAAGCAAAAAAGCAGGGAACAAAGTGAATACTCTACCGTGGAAAATTATGCAGTCATAAAAAAAAGCTACATTTTTATCAGTTGATTTGAAGCAATCTGCACAATATATTGACAGTGAAAAAGGCAAGAAGCAGAAAAGCACATATACATGTTTTCCAATTTTTGCAGAATAATCAGAATAAATTCCCTCTGTGTTTGTATATGCATGCACACATGCACACACGCACACACGCACACATACATTTGTATAATTTTATTATCATAGAAAAGGCTGTAGCGAGCTCTGTCCAAGGCTGTAAGCACGGGTAATAGAGTAAGTGTCGGGGAAATGAATTGGGGAGGGAAGGTTTAAAAAAAAAAAAAGGAGTTTAGCAAAGCAGGAGGAACAAAAGATTTCATGTAAATTAAGGATTCCATGACAAAATGTTTTCATGCTATAACTCCTTTTATGTGTAATTATATATGTATCTGTTCGAATATGCATGTGTATGCTTGTGTGTTTTGTGTACATTCATGAATACCAGAAGTGAAAGTAAAAAAAGGAAAACATAAATAAAAGAAGGTGCCCCATCCTTTTCACACAGACTTCTGCCAAACCTTTAAGATACAATAAAAGCCCTAAAACTAAAAAGGCACAAAGTTGCTCAGCTAGTTCTGTGAATCCTGAAGACAAAGCTGTACAAACACAAGACACATGCTGATGAGGGGCTCAATCCCACTAACAGACATAGAAGCAAACTCTGAGCCAATCCTATCCAGAGTGTTCCAAAGAGTCTTGACCAAGTAGGGCTCACACAAACAATGTGAAGACACTACTGGTTTCAAGTTCCAGCACAGAAAGAGATTCAAAGTCGTTACACTTCCATCCTTCCAACAAGAAAAAGGTGAACAGATGGAAAATCAGTGACTTTTCTTGGATCCATGAAAGAACTGGAGGGCAAACCTCCACCTTGTAATCTGGAGAAACACGAATATACAGAGTTACAGTCAAGATCTGCTTACCTGGAGCTACAGGCGTGGGGACACCTAAATTGTCATTTTGACAGGTTGCTGGAGGCCAGGTGTGGACTTGTGTGACATCAAGACACTCCTGGGGACCCCAGTCTTAGGGTGTCCCTGATTCTCTGACACCGACTGGGTGTCTGATGATTCAATTCAATTCTGACACTACCCAGAGTTAGTGCAGATTCCGTAGGTTAAGGGGCTTAGTCCAACAAGACTGCCCCACTTCAAATCACAGCCACAAATGGGGTGCCTGGGCTACCTCTGCTACCCCCTAACTACAAATCTGGGGGTTCCTATGACCACCCCCTTAGGTTCTATAATTTGCCAGAATGACCCACAGAACTCAGGAAAATACTTTACTTACATTTACCAGTTTATTATAAGCAATACAACGCAGGAATCGCCAAATGAAAGAAAGGCGCAGGGTGAAGGACAGTGCAGAGCTTCCATGACCTCTCTGGGCCTGACGCCCTCCCAGTGCATCAGTGTGTTCGCTAACCCAAAAGCTCTCTGAACCCCACTGTAGTGAAAGGGTGCTTGTGAAGGCTTCATAACACAGGCTTAACTGGCCACTGGTGACTGAACTCACAATCTCCAGCCCCCATCTCTCCCTGAAGATTGGGGTGTGAGGGTAAATCCAACCCTCTAAATCAGGACTTTGTCCTTCCGTAACCAGTGCCCATTCTGAAGGTATCTTGTCAGGAGTCATCTTATTAGCATACAAAAGATAGTAAATTCCAAGGATTTTTGGAGCTCTGTGCCAGGAACTGGGGACAAAAGAGCAAATATTTATTTTTTATTCTACCATAGGGGTTCCCCCAACACTTTCTTGAGGGTTTTACCTCCAGGAACCCCAACAGGTTTTCACACTGAAGAGCAAAGGAAGATCAGCTTATGGCTTTTGTGGGGGGAGGGGGAGGAGAAGAATGGCAGCCATTGTAGAAGAGCCCAGAGTCTTCTCCATGACAAAGGGCCACTCTCCGGAGGGTAAACTCTGGTTGTTTTATCCCACCTGGCGGAAGGGCATTCCATCACTCCGGGTACTTTGAAGTCCCAGGCAACTACAGCTATTGCAAACATTAAATGCAGCCGAGCCCATAGCCATGTTAACATGAAACTTCACACTGAAGGTCTATTTATCTCAGTTCCTATAACCCAATACAACACAACCAACTTTGAACAAAAAATTACAGGGCATGTTAAAGGGCAAAGAATGAAAGGACTGATGAACTTCAGGGTTTCTATTCATGGAATTCACTCCATCACAGATTAAGAACACATTTATGTGATCCTTCAAATAGACGCCAGAAAAGCATTTCATCCATTTCCACTCATTTTATTTATTTATTTAAAGGAGAGGGCTCGTGGGCCAGTCAGGGAGGGGTGGGGAGGACAGGAGAGGGAGAGAGAATAATCCAAAGCAGACTCTGTGCTGAGCTCGGAGCCCGATGTCAGGCTCAATCCCACAGCCCCGCAACCATGACCTGAGCTGAAACCAAGAGTCAGACGCTCAACCAACTGAGCCACCCAGGTGCCTATTTCTGCTTTTATTTTTTAAATGAAAACTATTTCCCAACTCAAGAAAGTGGGATCTAAAATAAATACCAACATAAAAAATATTTTCAGCAAAGTCAGGAAAAGACAAAATTCCTGATAACATTATTCTAGAGTTTGAAAAAAATACAATAAGGCATGTAAAGGAGGAGAAAAGATGAAACAGTCATTCTTAGTGGAAGATATGATTGCTACCTGGAAAAACTAAGAAAATCAACTGAAAGATTATTCTAAAAGTAAAATCCAGTTATGTGGCCAGATACTTTATAAATACACAAAAGTTGTTTCCTGGGCTGCACATAAAGAACAGTAAATCAAAAGGATTAATGAGAAGATATACCTTCTCCAAACAAATGAGATACACAAGAAAAAAAATAAACAAGACAAATATAAAGAAAATTATATAAATATTTGGAAGTATCTTAAATTTTATGGAAGAATCTGAAAGATCTGAATAACTCAATAAGGCAAATATTTAAAATCTCCACCTAAAAGTATCTACAAATTCAGTGTTCTATCAATTAAATTCTCAGCAATATTTTTATCAAAATTGACAAGCTATCTTTCAGAAAATATATTTTTTAAAGATTTTATTTACTTGAGAGAAAGAGTGATAGAGAGCATGAGCAGGAGGATGGACAGAAGGAAAGGGAGAAGCAGACTCTCCGCCGAGCAGGGAGCCTGATGCACAGGGGCCCCATCCCAAGACCCTGGGACCATGACCTGAGCCGAAGGCAGACGCTTAACCTACTAAGCCACCCAGGCGCCCCTAAAGAAAATATATTTTTTTAATCATAAAAATTCTGTAAAAAAAAAAAAGTAACGAGCAACCCATGCTCTGTTATCAAAAAAATATTAGGAAGCTAAAGTAATTAACAGGTGTGTTGTGGTTGTAAGAACAGATAAGTAAATTAGTAAGACAGAGTAGAGTTCAGAAATAGAATCACGATTTAAAGGAAACTTTGTATTTGTATACCATGGAGGTGACACTGGATATCAGAAGGCCGGAGTTGGCCTGACTATACATTTTGAAAATTTAAATGATATTCATCCTTCACATTGCACACACAAAATTAAACTGCAGATGAATTAAGGACCCGGGCATTAAAACTAGATTAAAGGACAATATAGGATAATACTTTTGTAATCTTGGGAGGGGAAAAATATTAAGCAACAAACAGAAGAAAGAATCAATAAAAGAAAACTGATTGACCTGACCTTGTGAATAATTTAAAACATCTGGTTGACAAAAGACTCTGTAAAGAAAGTTACAGGGTCGGGGGGGGGCGGAGCAAGATGGCGGAGGAGTAGGAGACCTAGATTTTGTCTGGTCTCAGGAATTCAGCTGAATAGGGATCAAACCATTCTGAACACCTACGAACTCAACAGGAGATCGAACAGGAGAGAAGCAACAACTCTCTGAACAGAGAAGCGACCACTTACTGGAAGGTAGGACGTGCGGAGAAGTGAATCCGAGGCGATATTCGGGAGGATAAACGGCGGGGGAGGGGCCTCCGCCGGCCGCTTCTGGCAAGTGCTAGAGCCGCGGAGCACAAAATCGGACCTTTTAAAAGTTGGCTCGGCGGAGGGACGTCGCTGCAGTGGCTAAGCGGGGGGTGGAATCCTCCCGGGACAGTGTGGTCTCAGGACCCTTGGGGTCACAGAGAGACCGGGGGTGCCTGAGTGCGGCAGAGCTCCCAGGTGTCGGGGCGGGGAAGCCGGCTGCAGATACGGAGCAGAGTCGCGGGCTCTCAGCTCGGGGTTGCCATAAACTGTGATCTGCGGCCCAGTCGGGGCACGGCTCCCCCAGCAAGGACCCAACAAGCAGCAGATCCGGGGAGACTCCCCTTCCTTCCCGGGGAGGAGCGGTGCGGGAACGCACTGCAGGGATCTGCTGGGTTTGGAGACTCCGAGCGGGGTCGGGTGCCAGAGATAGCAACGCTCGATCACAGGCCGGGTGAGCATGGAGAGCGGCCGGAGACCGGGGACACGGGAGTGACTGCTTTTCTCTGGGGGCGCACTGAGGAGTGGGGCCCTGAGTTCTCGGCTCCTCCGGGCGGAGACTGGGAGGCCGCCATTTTCGCCCTGGTCCTCCAAAGCTGTGCCGAGAGCTTGCAGGGAACAAAAGCTCCTGAGAGCAAACTGGAGCAGCTTCCTTAGCCCGGACCGACAAGGGCGGGGCAATTCCGCCTCCGGCAAAGACATTTGGAAACCACAGCAACAGGCCCCTCCCCCAGAAGATCAACACAAACAGCCAGCAAGCCAAGACCAAGTTGATCGATCAAGGAGAATAGGAGAACTCCAGCGCTAGGGGAATACTGCACATAGATTCATGGCTTTTTTTTTTTTTTTTTTTTTTTTTTTTTTTTACCATGATTCATTATTTCATCAAAGTTAATTTTTGTTGACTTTTTTTTATTTTTCTTTTTCCCTTTTTCAACCAACATCTTATAAATCCCTTTTTTTTAAAAAAAAAAACATTTTTTTTTTCATTTTTAGAGTCATATTTTATCCCTTCATAGTAGTTATCCTTGTTTTTGGCATATATATATAAGTTGTTCTCTCTTTAAAATTTTGAGGTACAGTTTCTTCTAACAGATCAAAATATACCCTAAATCACTAGTGTATGGCTTTGTTCTAGTCTCCTGCCTGATCACATTCTCTCCCTTTTTCCTTTTTTTTTTTTTCCTTAAATCTTCTTTCTTTTTTCAAACAACTTATCTTAACAAGTCCTTTTATAAAATCTTTTATAATTTTCATCTTTACAGTCATCTTCCATCCCTTCATTGTATAAACCCTTATTTTGTACATATATGTCTTTCTTCCTTTAAAATTTTAGGAGGCACTTTTTTCTAACAGACCAAAATACGCCCAAAATCTAGTGTGTGGCACTGATCTATGCACTAGCCTGATCATATTTGATCATATTCTGCCTTTTTTGAATTGTTTTGTTTTTGTTTTTATCTTTTTTTTCTTTTTTTTTTCTTTTTCTCTTTCTTTTTTCTTTCTTTCCCTTTCTTTTCCCCTGGTTTCGGGTCTTTTCTGATTTGTATACAGTATATTTGCTGGGGACGTAGTAAACCTGTTAGCCTTTTGTTCTCTCATTCATCTATTCTCCTCTGGACAAAATGACAAGACGAAAGAAATCACCTCAGCAAAAAGAACAAGAGGTAGTACCGTCAGCCAGGGACCTACTCAATACGGACATTAGTACGATGTCGGACCTAGAGTTCAGAATCATAACTTTAAAGATACTAGCTGGGCTTGAAAAAAGCGTGGAAGTTATTAGAGAAACCCTTTCTGGAGAAATAAAAGAACTAAAATCTAACCAAATCGAAATCAAAAAGGCTATTGATGAGGTGCAATCAAAAATGGGGGCACTAAATGCTAGGATAAATGAGGCAGAAGAGAGAATCAGCGATATAGAAGACCAAATGATAGAAAATAAAGAGGCTGAGAAAAAGAGAGAGAAACAACTACAGGATCACGAGGGCAGAATTCGAGAGATAAGTGATACGATAAGACGAAACAACATTAGAATAATTGGGATCCCAGAAGAAGAAGAGAGAGAGAGAGGGGCAGAAGGTATATTGGAGCAAATTATAGCAGAGAACTTCCCTAATGTGAGGAAGGAAACAGGCATTAAAATCCAGGAGGCACAGAGAACCCCTCTCAAAATCAATAAAAATAGGTCAACACCCCGACATCTAATAGTAAAACTTACGAGTCTCAGAGACAAAGAGAAAATCCTGAAAGCAGCTCGGGAGAAGAGATATGTAACCTACAATGGTAGAAACATTAGATTGGCAACAGACCTATCCACAGAGACCTGGCAGGCCAGAAAGGACTGGCAAGATATCTTCAGAGCACTAAACGAGAAAAATATGCAGCCAAGAATACTATATCCAGCTAGGCTATCATTGAAAATAGAAGGAGAGATCAAAAGCTTCCAGAACAAACAAAAACTAAAAGAATTTGCAAACACGAAACCAGCCCTCCAAGAAATATTGAGAGGGGTCCTCTAAGCAAAGAGAGAACCTAAAAGCAGCAAAGAGCAGAAACGAACACAGACAACAGACAGTTAACAGTCACCTTACAGGTAATACAATGGCAGTAAATTCATACCTTTCAATAGTTACCCTGAATGTAAATGGGCTAAATGCCCCAATCAAAAGACACAGGCTATCAGATTGGATTAAAAAACAAGACCCGTCAATATGCTGTCTGCAAGAGACTCATTTTACACCCAAAGACACCCCCAGATTGAAAGTGAGGGGGTGGAAAACCATTTACCATGCTAATGGACACCAAAAGAAAGCTGGGGTGGCAATCCTTATATCAGACAAACTAGATTTTAAAACAAAGACTGTAATAAGAGATGAGGAAGGACACTATATCCTACTTAAAGGGTCTATCCAACAAGAAGATCTAACAATTGTAAATATCTATGCCCCGAACATGGGAGCAGCCAATTATATAAGCCAATTAATAACAAAAGCAAAGAAACACATTGACAACAATACAATAATAGTGGGGGATTTTAACACCCCCCTGACTGAAATGGACAGATCATCTAAGCAAAAGATCAACAAGGAAATAAAGATATTAAATGACACACTGGACCAAATGGACTTCACAGACATATTCAGAACATTCCATCCCAAAGCAACGGAATACACATTCTTCTCTAGTGCCCATGGAACATTCTCCAGAATTGATCACATCCTAGGTCACAAATCAGGTCTCAATCGGTACCAAAAGATTGGGATCATTCCCTGCATATTTTCAGACCACAATGCTTTGAAACTAGAACTCAACCACAAGAGGAAAGTCGGAAAGAACTCAAATACATGGAGGCTAAAGAGCATCCTACTAAAGAATGAATGGGTCAACCAAGAAATTAAAGAAGAATTAAAAAAATTCATGGAAACCAATGAAAATGAAAACACAACTGTTCAAAATCTTTGGGATACAGCAAAGGCAGTCCTGAGAGGAAAGTATATAGCAATACAAGCCTTTCTCAAGAAACAAGAAAGGTCTCAAATACACAACCTAACCCTACATCTAAAGGAGCTGGAGAAAGAACAGCAAAGAAAGCCTAAACCCAGCAGGAGAAGAGAAATCATAAAGATCAGAGCAGAAATCAATGAACTAGAAACCAAAAGAACAGTAGAACAGATCAACGAAACTAGGAGCTGGTTCTTTGAAAGAATTAACAAGATTGATAAACCCCTGGCCAGACTGATCAAAAAGAAAAGAGAAATGACCCAAATCAACAAAATCATGAATGAAAGAGGAGAGATCACAAGCAACACCAAAGAAATACAAACAATTATAAGAACATATTATGAGCAACTCTATGCCAGCAAATTAGATAACCTGGAAGAAATGGGTGCATTCCTAGAGATGTATCAACTACCAAAATTGAACCAGGAAGAAATAGAAAACCTGAACAGACCTATAACCACTACGGAAATTGAAACAGTCATCAAAAATCTCCCAAGAAACAAAAGCCCAGGGCCAGATGGCTTCCCAGGGGAATTCTATCAGACATTTCAAGAAGAATTAATACCTATTCTCCTGAAACTGTTCCAAAAAATAGAAATGGAAGGGAAACTTCCAAACTCATTTTATGAGGCCAGCATTACCTTGATCCCAAAACCAGACAAAGACCCCATCAAAAAAGAGAATTACAGACCAATATCCTTGATGAACATGGATGCAAAAATTCTCACCAAAATACTAGCCAATAGGATCCAACAGTACATTAAAAGGATTATTCACCACGATCAAGTGGGATTTATTCCTGGGCTGCAAGGCTGGTTCAACATCCGCAAATCAATCAACGTGATACAATACATTAACAAAAGAAAGAACAAGAATCATATGATCCTCTCAATAGATGCAGAAAAAGCATTTGACAAAGTACAACATCCTTTCTTGATCAAAACTCTTCAGAGTATAGGGATAGAGGGTACATACCTCAATATCATAAAAGCCATCTACGAAAAACCTACAGCGAATATCATTCTCAATGGGGAAAGGCTGAGAGCTTTTCCCCTAAGGTCAGGAACGCGGCAGGGATGTCCACTCTCACCACTGCTATTCAACATAGTATTAGAAGTCCTAGCCACAGCAATCAGACAACAAAAAGAAATCAAAGGCATCCAAATCGGCAAAGAGGAAGTCAAACTCTCACTCTTTGCAGATGATATGATACTGTATGTGGAAAACCCAAAAGACTCCACCCCAAAACTGCTAGAACTCATACAGGAATTCAGTAAAGTAGCAGGATATAAAATCAATGCACAGAAATCAGTGGCATTCCTATACACCAACAACAAGACAGAAGAGAGACAAATCAAGGAGTCTATCCCATTTACAATTGCACCCAAAACCATTAGATACCTAGGAATAAATCTAACCAAAGAGGCAAAGGATCTGTACTCAGAAAACTATAAAATACTCAGGAAAGAAATTGAAGAAGACACAAAGAAATGGAAAAACGTTCCATGCTCATGGATTGGGAGAATCAACATTGTGAAGATGTCAATGCTACCTAGAGCAATCTACACATTCAATGCAATCCCCATCAAAATACCATCCACTTTTTTCAAAGAAATGGAACAAATAATCCTAAAATTTGTATGGAACCAGAAGAGACCCAGAATAGCCAGAGGAATACTGAAAAAGAAAAGCAAAGCTGGTGGCATCACAATTCCGGACTTCCAGCTCTATTACAAAGCTGTCATCATCAAGACAGTATGGTACTGGCACAAAAACAGACACATAGATCAATGGAACAGAATTGAGAGCCCAGAAATGGACCCTCAACTCTATGGTCAACTTATTTTTGACAAAGCAGGAAAGAATGTCCAATGGCAAAAAGACAGTCTCTTCAACAAATGGTGTTGGGAAAATTGGACAGCCACATGCAGAAGAATGAAACTGGACCATTTCCTTACACCACACACAAAAATAGACTCCAAATGGTTGAAAGACTTAAACGTGAGACAGGAGTCCATCCAAATCCTAAAGGAGAACACAGGTAGCAACCTTTCCGACCTTAGCCGCAGCAACTTCTTCCTAGAAACATCGCCAAAGGCACGGGAAGCCAGGGCAAAAATGAACTATTGGGATTTCATCAAGATAAAAAGCTTCTGCACAGCAAAAGAAACAGTCCACAAAACCAAAAGACAACCGACAGAATGGGAGAAAATATTTGCAAATGACGTATCAGATAAAGGGCTAGTATCCAAAATCTATAAAGAACTTATCAAACTCAACACTCAAAGAACAAATAATCCAATCAAGAAATGGGCAGAAGACATGAACAGACATTTCTCCAAAGAAGACATCCAAATGGCCAACAGGCACATGAAAAAGTGCTCAACATCGCTTGGCATCAGGGAAATCCAAATCAAAACCTCAATGAGATACCACCTCACACCCGTCAGAATGGCTAAAATTAACAAGTCAGGGAACGACAGATGTTGGCGGGGATGTGGAGAAAGGGGAACCCTCCTACACTGTTGGTGGGAATGCAAGCTGGTGCAACCCCTCTGGAAAACAGTATGGAGGTTCCTCAAACAGTTGAAATTAGAGCTACCGTTCGATCCAGCAATTGCACTACTGGGTATTTACCACAAAGATACAAATGTAGGGACCCGAAGGGGTACATGTACCCCAATGTTTATAGCAGCAATGTCCACCATAGCCAAACTGTGGAAAGAGCCAAGATGCCCATCGACAGATGAATGGATAAAGAAGATGTGGTATATATACACAATGGAATATTATGCAGCCATCAAAAGGAATGAGATCTTGCCATTTGCAACGACGTGGATGGAACTGGAGGGTGTTATGCTGAGTGAAATAAGTCAATCAGAGAAAGACATGTATCACATGACCTCACTGATATGAGGAATTCTTAATCTCAGGAAAGAAACTGAGTGTTACTGGAGTGGTTGAGGGTGGGAGGGATGGGGTGGCTGGGTGATAGATATTGGGGAGGGTATGTGCTACGGTGAGTGCTGTGAATTGTGCAAGACTGTTGAATCACAGATCTGTACTTCTGAAACAAATAATGCAACATATTTTAAGAAAAAAGAAAAAGAAGAAGATAACAGGAGAGGAAGAAAAGGGGAGTATGTCAGAGGGGGAGACGAACCATGAGAGATGATGGACTCTGAAAAACAAACTGAGGGTTCTAGAGGGGAGGGGGGTAGGGGGATGGGTTAGCCTGGTGATGGGTATTGAGGAGGGCACGTTCTGCATGGAGCACTGGGTGTTATGAACAAACAATGAATCATGGAACACTGCACCAAAAACTAATGATGTAATATATGGTGATTAACATAACAATAAAAAATTTAAAAAAAAAAAAAGAAAGTTACAGGGTCAAGACAAGTAACATTTTATAAGATATTATTTGCATCCCATATGATAGAAATAGGATTGAAATCCAGAGTATTTCAAGAATGCCTACAACAGATTTTTTGAAAGAAACAGATTACCCCCATTTTTTAAATGGAGGTAAGTAAATATGCATAGGAAATTCAGAAAAGAAAAAGTATAGGGGCGCCTGGGTGCCTCAGTTGGTTAAGCGTCTGCCTTCGGCTCAGGTCATGATCCAGGGTCCTGGGATCAAACCCTGCATCAGGCTCCCGCTGAGCAGGGAGTCTGCTTCTCTCTCTCCCTCTGCCCCTCCATACCCCTTCCCCTGCTTGGGCTCACTCACTCTCTCTCTCTCTCTCTCTCTCTCTGTGTCAAATAAATAAATAAATAAATAATCTTTCAAAAATAATTTTTAAAAAAGAAAAAATATAAATAGCTGATAAATATTTGAAGAAATGTTCAAGTTTACTAGTATTCAGGAAAATGGATTTGAATCTCAAGCATTTGGAACTGAGTCATTTTCCCAGTACCCAACAGAGACTGGTAATTAGTTCCTCTACCCAAGCTCCAGCACGAGCTAGGTTCCCAATCCTTCTGCTGTATTTTTATCCAATGTTATCTGTAATCCCATAAACTATCTCATGCCTTTCTACCACACTTGCCCTTATGTTTTTCTAGGTTTCTTTTCTGTTACTTACACCCTTAGATGGTAGAAATGTTGAGGAATTTTTAGCAATTCAGAGTCCCATTTTCTAGAAGTATTGGTTTCCTAGGGCTACCATAACAAAGTACCCTGAACTAGATGGCTTAAAAACCACAGAAATTATCATCACACAGTTCTGGAGGCTAGAAGTCTAAATCAGGACGTCAGCGGCGCCATGCTCCCTGCAGAGCCTACACAGAAGGAATCCTCCTTTGCCTCTTCCTAGTTTCTTTTTTTTTTTTTTTTTCTGGTGGCCCCCAGAGTTCACTGGCTTGTGGCAGCACCATGATACCGTGATGGTCTCTCTCTTCAGATGACTGATTTCTCTCTGTGTCTTCATATGATATTCTCCTCTCTGTGTCTCTCTATTCTTCTTCTTTTTTTTTAAAGATTTATTTATTTATTTGAGAGATAGAGTGCGAGTGAGCATGACGGGGAAGCAACAGAGGGGGAGAGGGAGAGAGTCTTAAGCAGACTCTGCGCTGAGCGTGGAGCCAACGTGGCGTTCGATCTCACAACCCTGAGATCACAATCTGAGCCAAAACCAAGAGTCAGATGCTTAACCGACTGCACCACCCAGGTGCCCCACTTTTACTCTTCTTATAAGGACACCAGTCATGTGGGATTAAGGACCCACCCTACTCTACCATGACTTTGTGTTAACTAATTATATCTGCAATAATCTTATTTCCAAATAAGGTCACATTCGAAGGTATTGGGGGTTAGGACTTCAACAAGTATTTGGGGGGGGACAATTCAACATATAACTCAACAATAAAAAGAGGGAACTATGGAAACACAGACTTGGATACATCTCAAAGACATTATGCTGAGTGAAAGAAACAAGTATCAAAAGGTTACCTATAATATTCTTCCATTTATAGAACAGTTTCAAACAGCCTGTACTACATGATGGGAGAATAGATCAGTAGTTGCCAAGAGGTAAGGAGTGAGGGACCAGGTGGGACTATAAAGAGGCAGATAAGGGAGTTTTCGGGGGTAGGAGAACTCTTCTGAACCCTGACTGTGGCAGTGGTGATGTGAATTTTCACATGTGTAAAAATTCATAGAAATGTACATTTTTTAAAAGAGTGATTGTTGGGGCGCCTGAGTGGCTCAGTTGGTTAAGCGACTGCCTTTGACTCAGGTCATGATCCCAGGGTCCTGGGATTGAGCCCCACGTCAGGCTCCCTGCTCAGCGGGGAGCCTGCTTCTCCCTCTCCCTCTGCCTGCTTGTGCTCTCTCTCTATGTCTCTGTCAAATAAATAAATAAAATTAAAAAAAAGTAAAAGAGTGATTGTTACTCTATGATCATTTAACAAATAAAATTAAAAGAAGCTGCAAACTAAGTGTTTTTGGATCTTCAGACTGTACTCAAAGAGCAAAAGGCTGATGCTTTGATGGCCATCCAAATATTTACTAAAATTATATCCTGTGTTGTTTCTGCCTCATAAAATCAGCCCTAAGCAGAACTAAATGATTCTGACATATTCCCAGTTTCACATGTATAGCCCTTGATTTAATGGTTTCTCCTCTATGGAGAACTCTAATGCAATATTGTTTACTCATCATATACCTCAGAAATTGATGACTGTAGAGTCAATCCTACAAAGCCATAGAATTTCTTTTTTGAAAGGGGGAGGGAGATAATAGTGAAACTAAGCTATTCAGATGCAATTAATACAGCTCAGAGTGGAATCGGCGGCTAAAGACAAACGTAATGGTCTGATCCTTCCATTCCTATCAGAATTACTGTCTTTGGTACCGCCCAATGACCAAGGTATCCCGCTCCTTGCATTGCAGAATTTCTAGCACATAACAGGTATTGTGTATTTCTTCTTGGTTCAGTCCCTGATGATGTGTAGAGCTTTCTTTTTATTTCTTTTTATTTTTATTTATTTGACAGAGAGAGAGAGAGAGAGAGAGCACAAGCAGGGGAAGCTGCAGAGGGAGAGGGAGAAGCAAGCTCTACACTGAGCAGGGAACCCAATATGGGGCTCTATCCCAGGACCCTGGGATCAAGACCAGAGCCAAAGGCAGATGCTTAAATGACTGAGTCACTGAGGTTCCCTGTGTAGAGATTTCTGTCCAAAGCATTATATAACCCTTATGGATGGTATGTAGGCCCATTGTTGGTCCTCACATTGTGGAATCTTTACAATTTTAGTCCATCATTCACCAAAATTCTTAGAGCCCCAACAATGCACCAATATATTAGCTTGGAGGTAATAATAATAATACACACCTTAAAGAGCTGGGGTTTATTTCTTGCTCCATTATGGGGTGGCTGGCTGGGGGCTCTATCCTACATCTCCTCTCTCCACAATCCTATCTACCAGCCAACTTGGCCAAGAAAAATGAAGGAAGTCTGAATATTTCAAGTAGGATCATGTGGGGTATGCCATGAGAAGGAGACTGGCTGCAAAGCCTAATAGCTAAGAACAGCATCTAGACTTACACTGTCTGAATTTCAATCTCTGCTCCATCACTTACTATCTCTATGACTCTGGGAAAATGACTGACCCTCTCCATGTCTTCATTTCCTCATTGGTATAACGGGGTAATAATATATTACAACTTGAGAGAGTGAATCAATGCTTAACAAATTAATATATGTCCTATGTAAGTCTTTTATATTCTCTTAAAAGTAACAGAGATGAGGCCACGTAAGGGGTCTAAACAAGATGTGACAACATTTGCTCTAATTGTTTTAAAAATAAAATTCATTCTAGCTGTGCTGTGGAAAATGGATTGGAAGGAGGTACGGTGGATATCAGGGAGAGATTGAACTGGCTGTCCTCTGTGATGTGTGTGTACGTATTGAGGTGTTAAGGGATTAGGGACATCTAGCATGAATTTCAAGTTTCCAACTAAGAGACTTCATTCACCAAGATAGCTACAAAGATATTCACCTGATGCTTTGTAGATGCTTTGTGGATCATCCAAAAAGGATGCCCAGCAGACACATGGCACCACAGTTAGAGGAAAGGTCTAGGTTGTGGGTATCAGTATGAGACAGTCAACATGGTGAGAGAGCTGAGCAGAGAGGCACATCAGAGAGAGTTAATAGGATAGGCGACGGCCGGGGTTTCAGGAGTACTTAAAGACTCTCAGGAGAAAGGGATGCAGAAAAGAAATGGCCAAAGAGGATCCAAAGAGAAACAAGTAAAGTGAAGGGAAAGTGAGTCTATTTATCAGGAGAGAGGGGCTTGGCTGCTTTTCTCATTTGGAGGCATCTAACTTAGGCACAGTGATTCAAATCCCAGCTCCACCACCTACTCACCCGACTCTGGAGGAGCCCCTTAACTTCCTTAAATGTCACCTGCCTCATCTATGAAGTCAGATAATATAGAACCCATCTGAAAGTATTAACACTGATGACTAAGGAGTGAGCACATAAAATGAACAAGCCGGGACACGTAGCACGTGGTCCTTGACTATCCGCCATTGTTATTATATCATGGCCAGACCCATCAGCAACTTTTCTAAAGCATTATTGGTATTTCTCATCAAGAGATCAATGTGTCACTAACAAAATCTAACTGAATGGTACTTTTGCAAAAAGTGTCAACATGTGATAAATTCTTGAGTATTCCCTGGGTTTAGTGTATTTCAAACACACCCGTTCCTGATCTGCTTGTCCACATCTCACTTCTCTCACTTGACCCCATGCCTCTCTGTTGAAGCAATAGAGATTGTCTGTCCAAGTCCCACTGGCTATACCCCATAGCTTTCTTTCAGAGGAACCTATGTTTCCACTACCTCTGGCTGCTAGAATCTGTGTCAGGGGCATGGGGAAGGCTCGAGAGCAAACACAAAAGAGAACAGTGAGGAGAGTCATTCTGGAACAAACAGAAGGTCACACGATGGCAGGAAGGAACACGACACAGGGACAATGGCAAAGGGCAAATGGGGGAGGGCTCTTGACTCAACCCACTCTGTAATACCACATAAGCATGAATGCTCATAAAAGTGGAAACAATGGTGAAACCAAGTATGACAGCCATTTGCAATCTGCCCTCCTCTGTAGAGTCAGGGACAGTGAGCACACAAAAAAACACACAATAAAACAAACTGGGCATGGTGCTCAACCTGCCAGGCATCTGTATGAAAAAGTAAGCCCATAATATAAATCCCCAGGAGAACCAAGTGGGGGGCGGAGGAGGACAGAAAAATGGGACTGTGCTGCATTATTTATGAGTGCCACAATTCTTGGCCAGATCTTCATTCCCTCGGCCAAGTTTTCCTTGGGTGATTTCTCCAAGTTAAGCTCCCCTCTTCAGGAGGCTAAGGATGGCCAGCTGTTCAACTCTAGGAGTGAGATGGAAAATTATTAAGTCAAAGTTCCACTCTGAGTACCAAAGACTTTATAAGGGGACGATAGACACAGTGTCTCCTTTAGCAGGAAAAGAATGTTTCCACATGAAAATACCTGTTTCTTTTTCACCCTCATCTACCACCACTCCCTGCTCTCTCCTTCATGCAAAATCGTTGCCAGCCACCATGACCTTCCAGTAAAATCTCAAACAGGCCATTGTTCTCCTGTCTCTGTGCCTCTGTATGAAACATTCTTCTGCATCCACACTTTGAAATCCTTCTGCATGCAGTAGGGGTAACTTCTGGATACACAAGAGACCCCAAGGTCTCTGCAGGGAGGTGCAGAGCCAAGAATAGCATAGTAATTGTTTGGAGGGAAAGGGGTGTTGGGAGAAGGAAGATTAAAGAAGCGAAGAAATATGAATTTTGTTTTCTTTTTCATGAATCCTGGAGAAAGTTAGTTGAGTAGATACTTAGAATACAATGTGCTAAGAGGTAGAATTTAAATGTAATAAAGTGACTTATAAAAAGAGATAAGAAGAAATCCACTAATTTTCAGGGCGAGAAACTTCTGGAAAGGTTTCATACAAGAGGAAATATTTGCACTTCATCTCAAAGGCTGAGTAGAAATTGTCAAGGCAGTTGAGATGTGAGGATTAACCCACTAAGAATTTCCAAATTTCTGGTGCCACAAGTAACAGTTTAAAAAAATTATTTATATGCTCATTACAAGACATACTCCTGGGACAAAGTAACTCAAAAAGATTGAAAATAAGATAAAAAGGCAAAATGTCAGTCAACTGTGGAACAAAAAGAAAATGGAATTAGTAATTTAAATGTCAGGGAAAAAAACATAATTAAAGGTGACAGCATAAGGGACAGAGAAGAATATATTATTAATAAAAGATGATCAATTAAGAAACCATAAAAGTCACGACATGTTATGCACCAAACATCGGAATTCAAAATAAATATGCCAAAATCATTGAGAATTCCAAGGGGACAGTAACACATTTCTTGCTCAGATATTGACAGATCAAAAGAAAAATACACAGGGAATTTCCATGATCACAATTAACCAGTCTGAGTGAACAAGGATATGTTCTTTTTTTTTTAAGATTTTATTTATTTATTTGAGAGAGAGAATGAGAGATAGAGAGCACGAGAGGGAAGAGGGTCAGAGGGAGAAGTAGACTCCCTGCCGAGCAGGGAGCCCGATGTGGGACTCAATCCCCGGACTCCAGGATCATGACCTGAGCTGAAGGCAGTCACTTAACCAACTGAGCCACCCAGGCGCCCCAGGGATATGTTCTCATATAGGCTTCTATGTACATACATATTCAAGTCTGCATGTATATGTATATTGTGTACCCAGAGGACATGCATCCTTTAAAAATCAATTTACCAAAAATATCAATGTTTTTAACAGGTTATTTAAAAAAAAGATCTCAAGTTCAAAAAAAGCCAAAATTCTAAAAGGTGCATGGAGGAATTAATGTGGACAATTCAGAAATTATTAACAGATGACTAAAAAGCAAGAGTAGGTAACAATAACCAAAACTACCCATCTTTGGATTTAAAACTGTTTTCTAAGTAACTCTTGGGTTAAAAAGAAACTCAGAGCTGAAATTATGGCCTGTTTAGAAATGAGCTAGAATGCTACATATCTAAATTATGGAACATAGCTGTAGTCTCCTGAAGAAAATTTATAACTTTGAAGGCTTGCATTACAAAACAAGGAAGATCGAGAATAAATGAGCTAACCATTCAGCTCAGAAAGCTAGAAAAGAACTACCAAAACAACCATAAAAAAAAGAAAAACCTAAAGAAAATAAAAAGAAGGAATGAATAAAGATAAAAGCAGGAATAAACGAAATAGAAAACAACAAAAAAAAAATACGAGACTGAGGCAATAAAACCAAAAGCTAGCTCTGTAAAAAGAGCAATAAAATAAACAAACTTCCAGTAAGACTGATCAAGGAACAGAGCACAAATAACCATTTGAAGAATGATAAAGAGTGTATAACCACAAAAGAAGGGGTGCTTTATACTATATATAAATTTGTGTCAATAAATCTGAAAGCCTAGATTAAACAAGCTATTATTAAGGATTTTTAACTCACTGAAGTAAATTCAAAAAGGGTTTTTAAAAAGCAAAGAGAATTTTTTTTTTAAAAAGTTAGCGAAGTATCACACCCTCCCCAGTCTGCAGACCCGGATATATTTTATGGGTGGAGTTCAACCAACATTCTTACGACAAATAGCCTGTACTTTGTTGTGACTACTTTAAAACATTGTAAAGGACAGAACACTTTCCAATTCATTCTCAAAGACAAACATAAAAGTGATACAAAAGCCAGACTCTATTTCACCAGAAACAAAGACCCTCAAGAGAACAAACTAATTTAATTCATAAATATGAATGCCAAAAATTACAACACAGAACAATAATCTTAATCTATCAGTGTCTATACCAATAAAATAACAGGACCAAGTAAAGTTTTCCCAGGAATGCTACGATGGTTCATCATTATGATTTCTGAAATTATCCACTTTCCTGAAATGAAGGAGAAACCCTACCTGATCACCTCAATACACACTAATTATTTTAATAAATATATGCCTAAATTCCCAAGAAAAATCTATAGCAAGCTAGAAAGAGATTTGATTTTATCTCCTAAGAAATATCTAGAAGAAATCTATTACCAATATCACACTTTTGGAGTAAAATATTTACAGGCATTCTGATAAAAATAAAGAATTAAATTTTAAAAGTTTATGATCATTGTTATTATTCCAAATTGTTCGGGATACTGTAAACATTGCATGGGGTCAAAAAGAACAAAAAAACTGAGGAGAATTGAAATGATCAAGAAAACCACAAATTGTCATTACTTGAATGGGTTTTTTTTTTAAGATTGATTTATTTATTTGGGGGGGGCAGGCAGACCAAGAGAATCTTTCAGATAGATTCCCCACTGAGCTCGGAGCCCAACAACATGGGGCTCAATCTCACAACTCATGAGATCATGACCTGAGCTGAAACCAAGAGTCAGATGCTTAACCAATGGAGCCCCCAGGCACCCCATTAAATGCATATGTTTTATTTTTAAAAAACGATTTTATTTATTTACTTGAGAGAAAGAGTGAGTGAGAGAGAGAGAGCACGAGCAAGAGGAGGGACCGAGGGAGAGGGAGAAGCAGACTCCCCACTGAGCAGGGAGCCCGATGCAGGACTTGAACCCGGGACCCTGGGATCACGACCTGAGCTGAAGGCAGACACTTAACTGACTGAGCCATCCAGGCGCCCCACAAGCATGTTTTAATTCCTGACCTAAAAACAATAAAAAACTCTGCTGAAATCAACTTAATTTTGAAAATTAGTAAGATTGTTATGAAGGGGGCCAATTGCAAACAAAAATCAATAGCTCTCCTCGATGCCAATAAGAATTTACAATGGGAAAAAAAAATCCTAATTATAACAATACCAGTTAGTTTGAAATACCTGTTTATAAGCATAACAAAAAAGATACAAGATGTAAGGAAAATTACAGTTTCACTGAAGTTCATTAAAAAATACTTAAAAGGTTAAGTATTAATCTTTCATTTTATTTCTTTTATCTTAGTTATCTTATTGGTTAATCTATCATTTCAATGTAATCCCATAACAAATTACTATGTGATGTTCACATGAAACTTAATAAATTGTAAAATTTATCTGCAGAAGCAAACATGAGAGAATCTGTCCAAAGCATCTGGAGTTAGGAGAAGGAAGGAATAGGCAAAAGTATTTTGTCACCCTGGATATTAGCGTTAACATATACAAGAAGCTATAGTAATTAAAAGAACATGGTTCTAGCAGAGAGGTGAATGAAAGGAATAGAACAGACAATACCAAAACAGCTGGAAACTTTGATTGTAATACTGAGAAAACTCACTGTTCAGAGAGTGACATCAGCAAGATGGTGGACTAGGAAGTCCCCCAACAAAAACAAAGATTTCACAGCTACGCATTCACAAAAATAGCTCTGGGAGAGTTCTGGAGTACAATGAAGAAACTGCAGTAACCCAGTAGAGAACCAAAACCAAGGATGGATGCACAGAAAAGTTCAGGAAACATTGTATTTGCAACACCTTGCCCCCAGGATAGCACAGCTCAGGGCCAAGAGGGATCCCAGGGGCCCCAACTTTCCCCCATGGGGGTAGGTGAGTGTGAAGACTACAGCAGTCATCGCCACAGAGAATTTCAGCAGCCTTCCCCACCACTGCAGACACCTGCAACCTTTACTGCTGAGGACCCCTGCAGTCTTGGCCAACACCAACACCTGGATTCCGAACCGCTGCCCCCACTCCTGGACCCAGAGCCACAGCTAAATTAGAGCTGCGCCACCAGAACCAGCACCATCACACATCCCACCTAGTCAATGCCCATGCATCCAGCTGCACATAAAGATATTTCCCCTTGTCTATTCAAGTCTGGAAGAAGTGACTCCTCATCTCCTCATTCAAATTCACAGACCCCAAGGCAGTACTACAAGGTACATGAAAAATCAAGGAACATGACACCACCACAAGAACACAGTAAATTTCCAATAATTGACCTGAAAGAAATGGAGATCTATGAACTGCCTGATAAAGAATTCACAGTAATTGTTTTAAAGATGCTCAGCAAGCTGCAAGAGAAAGCAGACTGCTCGATGAAATCAGGAAAACAATGCAAAACGTTCAACAAACAGACAAATCACAAAAAGGAATCAGACAGACAATCTGGAGCTGAGGAATACAATTAATTTAAATTAAAAATGCAACAGACAGGAGCGCCTGGGTGGCTTAGTCGGTTAAGCATCTGCCTACAGCTCAGGTCATGATCCCGGGGTCCTGGGATTGAGCCCTGCATTGGGCTCCCTGTTCAGCAGGGAGGCTGCTTCTCCCTCTCCCCCTGCTCGTGCTCTCTCTCTCTCTGTCTCTTTCTCTCATTCTCTCTCCCTCGTTCTCTCTCCCAAATAGAATCTTTAAAAAATTTTTTTTAATTTTTTAAAAAATGCAATAGACAGTTTTAACAGCAGACACAACAATGTAGAACAAAAATTATCAAACTCAAAGTCAAAGACACAACAAATAAAGAAAACTAAAAGTCCAATATCCCTGAAAAACACAAGACACAAAAATTCTCAACAAAATACTAGCAAACCAAATTCAACAGCATGTGAAAAGGACTGTACACCACGATCAAGTGTGATTTATCCTCAGATGCAAGGCTGGTTCAATCTATACAAATAAATAAATGTGATAGTTCACGTTAATAAAATGAAAGATAAAGTTATATGATCATCTCAGTTGATGCAAAAAAGGCATTTGACAAAATTCAACACCATTTCATGATAAAAATTCTCAACAAAGTAAGTATAGAAGGAACATACTCAACAGAAGACAGCCAAATATGACAAGCCCACAGCTAACATCACAGTCAATGATGTAAGCTTGAGAGCTTTCCCTCTAAGATCAGGAAGGAGAAAAAGGTGTCCACACTCACCACACCTACTCAATATATAGCACTGGAAATCCTAGCCAGAGCAATTATGTAATAAAAAGAAACAAAAGGCATCCAAAATGGAAAGGAAGAAGGAAAGTTGTCTCTGTTTGCAGATGGTATAATCTTATATATAGAAAATCCTAACAACTCCATCGAAAACCTGTTAGCACTAATAAATGTGTTCAGTGAGGTTGCAGGATACATAATCAACTTACAAAACCAGTTCCATTTCTATACACTAACAGGGAACTATCTGGAAAAAATAAAGAAAACAATCCCATTTATAATAGCATCAAAAACAATAAAACACAGGAACAAATTTAACCAAGAAAATGAAAGGCCTATATATACACTGAAAACCACAAGATATTGATGAAAGAAACTGAAGACACACAAATAATGGAAAGCTATCCAAAGTTCAGGAAATGAAGATTTAATATTGTTAAAATGCCCATACCAACCAAATCTACTAGAGTCAATGCAATTCTTATCAAAATTCCAATGGCATTTTTCACAGAAATAATTAAAAAAAAAACCCTGAAATTCATATGGAACCACAAAAGACCCTGAATAGCCAAAACAATCTTGAGAAAGAACAAAGCTGGAGTCATCACACTTCCTGATTTCAAGCTATATTGCAAAATAAAAAAGCTGAGTTCATACAGAGAATAGATTGTTGGTTACCAGGGGTTGGGGAGTGGGGAAAATGAGATGTTGGTTCAAGAGTCCAATCTTCCAGTTATAAGAGGAATAAGCCTGGGGATCTAATGTACAGCATGGTGACCATTACTGTATGGTGTACTTGGAAGCTGCTATGTATGGTGATATACATGGCAATTAGTTTGACTGTGGTAATTACTTCACAATGTACATGTACATCAAAGCATCAAGTTGTATACCTTACATACATACAATTTTTGTCAATAATACTTCAATAAACCTGGGGAGAAAGCCTCTAACTATAACCTAGACCTTTTTTTTTTATAAGAAAAATAAATCCTAAATGATCTCTCCATAACAACAATAAATGTTAATTATGTGAGGTGAAGGATGTTTTAACTAGCCTTATTGTGGTAATGCAATATATGTATATGTCAAATCATCACACTGTATACCTTAAACACATAATATGCCAATTATACCTCAATAAAGCTAGGGGGAAAATACATTATAAAGCAATAAATGAAAAGGAAGTAAAAAAAAAACTATTCACAGTAGCAACAAAACAAACACTGATAGAGGAAATTAAAGACACAGATAAGTGAAAAGACACCTGGTGTTTGTGCCCTCGAATAATTAATATTGTTAAAAATGTCCATACCACCCCAAGTGATCTACAGATTCAATGTAATAATTCATATAGAACTACAAAAGACCCCAAGTAGCCAAAGCAATCTCAGCAAGAAAAACAAAGCTGGAGGTAACACATTTCTTGATTTCAATATATATTAGAAACCTACAATAATCAAAATTGTGTAGTACTGGCATAAAAACAGACACACAGACCAAGAGAACAGAAATGAGAACCCAGAATTAAATCCCCTGTCCAGTGATCTTTGACAAACACCAAGAACACACACTGGGGAAAGGATAGTATCTTCGATCAATGTGCTGGGAAAACTGGATATTGCTATGCAGAATGAAACGCTTACCTCACACCATTTACAAAGATCAACTCAAAATGGATTAAAGACTCAGAGGTAAGACTTGAAACTGCAAAACTACTAAAAAAAAAACATAGGAACAATCGCCCTGACATTGATCTAGGCAATGATTTCTTGAATGTGACACCAAAAACACAGGCAACAACAAGACTACACCAAACTAAACTGGGTTTAGAAAGAAAACAATCAACAGATGACAACAGATGAAAAGACAGTCTATGGAATGACAGAAAATATTTGTAAACAATGTATCTGAAAAAGGATTAATTAGTATCCAAAATATGTAAGGAACTCATACAACTCAACAGAAAACGAACACCTAATAACCCAATTTAAAAAAAAAATGGGCAAAAACCTGAATAGACATTTCTACATACAAATGGTCAACAGCCATATGAAAATGCTCGGTATCACTCACCATCAGTGAAAAGCAAACCAAACCACAATGAGATATCACCTCCCTCCTGCTAGGATGGTTACCAACGAAAAGACAGAAGATAAGTCTGGTGAGAACATGAGGAGAAGAGAACTCTTGTGTAACTGTTGGTATTATAAATTGGTGCAGCCATTATGGAAAACCGTATAGAGATTCCTCAAGAAATTAAAAAATGGAACTATCATAGGATCCAGCAACCCCACTTCTGGGTATATATCCAAAGAAAATGAAATCAGTGTCTTCAAGAGATATCTGCCTTCCCACATCCTTTGCATTCCCAATAGCCAAGATATGAAAATAATTTAAATATCCATTGAAGGATAAATGGGTAAAGTGAGTGTGGTATTATGTAGCTATTACATAGGTACGTTATATATTATAATGTAAATCTTATTATAGTAAACATTATGCATTGTGTGTGTGTGTGTGTGTGTGTATACATATATATATATATAAAATTCAGTTTTTAAAAACTGAAATTCTGGGGCGCCTGGGTGGCTCAGTCACTTAAGCGGCTGCCGTTGGTTCAGGTCATGATCTCAGGGTCCAGGGATCGAGCCCCGCATCCGGCTCCCTGCTCAGCGGAAAGCTTGCTTCTCCCTCTCCCACTCCCCGTGCTTGTGTTCCCTCTCTCACTGTGTCTCTCTCTGTCAAATAAATAAAATCTTTAAAATAAATACATACATACATACTGATATCCTCCTATTTGCAACAATGAGGATGAACCCAGAGGACATTATGCTAATTGAAACAAACCAGACCCAGAAAGCTAAATACCATATGATCTCACTTATATGGACCGTGGGAGAAGGAAATAGGGAGATGTTAGTCAAAGGGTATAAAGTTTCAATCGGGCAAGATGAGTAAGTTCAGAAGATTTAATATGTAGCAATGTGATTCTAGTTAACAATACTGTATTGTACACTTGAAAGGTGTGTGTGTGTGTGTGTGTGTGTGTGTGTGTGTGTGTGTGTTTAGAGACAGAGCATGAATGCAGGACAGCAGGGAAGGAGAGGGGCAGAGGGAGAGAGAATCTTAAGCAGGCTCCATACTCAGGGCAGAGCTCAATGCAAGGCTCTATCCCACAACTCCCAACATCATGACCCAGCCTAAATCAAGAGTCTGATGCTCAACTGACTAAGCCACCCAGACACCCCCTATACTTTGAATTTACTAAGTGGTAGATCTTAAGAGTTCTCACTAAACACACACACACACACACACACACACACACACACACACACACACACAATAACTGAGGCTGTGAGGTGATATACATGGCAATTAGTTTGACTGTGGTAATTACTTCACAATGTACACATACATCAAAGCATCAAGTTTGTATACCTTAAATATATATAATTTTTGTCAATAATATTTCAATAAACCTGGGGAGAAAGCCTCTAACTATAACCTAGACCTTTTATTTTTTTGTAAGAAAAATAAACTTTCTACCTTAAAACAAAAAAAAGCAACTATCCTTTTGGTGGGGGTAGGTGGAGAAATAGAGTATTTTCCCATATTAGACCCATAAGTAAAATAAATTTCAAATTGATTTTCTTAAAAAATAGAAATCAAAACTATAAATATATTAGAAAATAGGAAAAAATTTCATAATGGGAAAAATAAAAACTAAAATCATAAACAAATGAAATAATAGCATTTACTATCTTCAAAATATAAATTCCTGTGAGCTGAAAGATGCTATAAGCTGAAGATACTGTGACAAACGGGAAAAGATACCGCTTAATCAGCAAGTAACACAAAACGTTTATAACACAGTGCCGGTTAGTTAACCCAAAACTCCTTATCAATTTCTTTTGCCTTCTCCTGTCTCCATTCCAGACATTATAAACTTCCTTGCAGGCTCTGGGAAAGCTGTAGGTTTCTGATAAAAAGGACAGATGCCACCAGCACTACTATTTTGTGATCAACAGGGAAAAGCCAAGACAGTTTACAGCGACCCAAGTGCTGCCAAGACTGAGCCACAGACCAAATGGTGGCCGCCTCATACCTCTAGGTTTCTCATTGCGTAAGAAAAATAAACCCTTATTTGTTAAAGTCATTGTTAATCCGGTTCCCTGTTCCTTGCAGGGAACACTTCCCAAATACTATCAATAATATAAAAGAAGCACAAAAAGATTCACTGAGATAGACAATCCAACAGGAACAGGCAGAGGTCAGAACAGGTAATTTCGAGGAAAGGAGAAACAAACAAATATGCATTAAACTTTCAAAAGTAAACTTGTAAGAAAGGCACATTAAATGGTGAGATGGCATTTTTCAGCTTTCAGACTAACAAAAATTTAAAAGCGAGGAGTAAAATATCCATTGCTACCGCAGTGTCAGGAATCACCCTCCTTGTCAAATGCTATTCCTTGGCACAGCCATTTTGAAAGTCAGTGTTTCAGTATCATTTAATCAAAATTTTAAATGAGCTTTCCCTTGGACCCCACATTTCCACTTCTTAGACTCTATCTTATTAAAAAAAGTGTGTGTGACCAAAGATACATATTTAAGGAGGATCACTGTTGGAGAGTTTGTAATATCACAAAATGGGAATACCACCTGAGTATCATTAAAGGAGTAGCTAAATGAGTCATCTCAGGTGGCAATTAAAAAAGAATGACAGCAGGGGCGCCTGGGTGGCTCAGATGGTTGGGCATCTGCCTTCGGCTCAGGTCATGATCCCAGAGTCCTGGGATCGAGTCCCGCATCAGGCTCCCTGCTCCTTGGGAGCCTGCTTCTCCCTCTGCTTCTCTCTCTCTCTCTCCCTCTGCCTCTCATGAATAAATAAATAAAATCTTTAAAAAAAAAAAGAATGACAGCAGTTCTATGCACATATATAAAGGAATGGTCAAGATGTGTGGTTTTAAAATAAAATAAAACTTCGGGCACACTGGCACTGAGTACACAATTTCTGAATGAAAAGACCTGAATGTCTAGCTAAATGACTGAATGATCCCAACTTTATTGGATAAGCGACAAAATGACAGAGAACAGTCCTGGAGGATGGACATCAAGTTGTTAAAAATGGATACGTATCAGAAGCCTAAAGATGGACCAGGGTGCGTACGAGGGCCTGTTCAGAGGTTGGGAAATACTATTTAACCTCTCTGAGGACGATCTCAAGATTACCAACATAATGGAACAAAATATTGTTTCAAGAAGCCGGGATACAAACTTCAGGAGGCTGGACCAACTTGAGGGAAGCCATTCAAAACCCATTAGAATGAGGCTCAAGCAGGGTCATAGCAGGTCACCTTGCATCGAGCAGGACTGATTCCTCAAAGGATAATGCAGTCCAAGACTTGCATGAAAATCACAGAATCCTGTATGCGAAGCCACAGGCTGCTGCCACATATGTAACAAGATTCATTAATAGTCATGATTGAAAGACTGAAGTTGATTACAGTTGTAAATGTAGAGAATCATTAGACAGATCCCCCACCATGTTTATTTCCAGACTCTTTGCCAAAGAAGCTGAGTTCACTTTCGTAGCTCATTCCTGAAGGTAGCGTAGCCTTCCACCCCCCTTCCTTCTCCCAGTGAACAGTGACTTCCAGTACTCAAGCCCTAATACAGCCCCCTGCTCTCAAATCTGGACTGGCCTTAGGATTTACTTCTGACCAGCAGAATACTATGGAAATGACTTGGGTCTAACTAAGGCTAGGACAGCAAGAAGCCTCGTAGCTTCCACTGGGTCTTTGGAATGCTCACTGTTAGGACTGCTCCCTCTTGGAACTTCACTGCCTTGCACCAGGCAAATTCCTTGAGACCACCATGAACATCCCAACACATATGGAGAGGGCCTGGTTGGAGCTTCCCTGAAGAGCTCCCAGCTGACCACCAGCATCAGCTGCCGGGAGAGTGAGTGACCCCTGACAAGCCTTCAGAAGCCATTATTGTACCAGAACTGCATTAGAGACATGACGGACAACCGCCCAGCTAAGCCAAATCCATCCACAGACTGTGACAAACAGTAACAAATTGTTTGCATCCACCAAAATTGTAAGGTGGTTCATATGTAGCAACAATTATCCAGGGCAATCATTCATTCCCCAAGAAGACAATGGTCCTACAGGAGGAATGGATGGAAGGTATGTTGTGGAGCTATGGGGAAACATCCATAGTTTTTGTCAAGATTGGTAAATTGTTTACATGTATTGCTCATCTTTTTCTTTTAAAAGATTTTATTTATTTATTTGAGAGAGGGAGCATGCACACAAGCTGGGGGGAGGGGGAGAGGGAGAAGCAGGCTCCCCACTGAGCAGGGAGCCCAATGCAGGGCTTGATCCCGGGACTCCGGGATCATAACCTGAGCTGGAGGCAGATGCTTAACCAACTGAGCCACCCAGGCGTCCCTTTGTTGCTCATCTTGTGCATCTCTTTATATGATTAATTTCACAAACTCCCCTAAGCTCAGAGATAGATACTATTATGAACCCCATTTTATAGATGAAGAAACTAAGGCTTTAGAGAGTCAGGATAACATGTCAAGATCACAGCACTAGTTAACAGTGGTGTCACCACATTCACAAAATCACTTATTCTCTCAGAAAATTCTGACAGAGCACCTGCATGACCGGGTATCTATGAAAGGACACTAAGTCCCTTGAGTTCAAAACAGTTCTCGGTCTCAAAACAGTTCTCGGTCCCTCCACATCCTGATTTCTAGGATTCTGGTGGAAGAACCGTGGTTCAATGACTTCCTAAGAATGGAATGAACAAGGCATAAACACAAAGTTTTCAGGGCTAATTCAATGAACTTACTGGGTATCTAAAATGTGCCCACCCAGGTCCTGGATTCCAGGAATAAAAAGATGAAAAAAGACACAGTTCCTGCCTTCAAAAACATCACACCCCATGTAGGGAGAGCAGAAAGAGAAAAACCATAGTACAGTGTGATACATAAAATAATCGAAGTCTGTATGGAGTGTTTTAAAAGCAGATAGGAAAAAGCCCACACTGATTCAGCATATCAATTATTTAAATTTATTTTAACATAAACTCAGATCTTTTCGTGTGAAATTGTTCGCTTTCTACATCAATACTGCAAGTATTTCACTTAACCCAAAAGAAGTGGCTCATGGTGCCGTATGTAATCCTCAGACTTAAGCCAAAGCTTCAAGACTCCTTGAAGTGACCTTTTCTTCAATAAAAAGCAACCTTGCCTGAGCCACTTCCCTGCCTACTGGAAAAGGGTATGCTCTGCAGCTGGACTTGCCATATGATGAAGAGTCCAAAATGTCAAGGAGCCATTGACTTCCCTGTTTGTGCCAATACATCGCAAATATGGTTCCTTGTAGTGGTGGGGCTGGGCTCAGCCCCAAGGTGCCAGATGGTCCTGGGTACTCAAGAATAAAGCCATCTGCAGAACAACTCCTTCTAAGGCCGTTACAATTTGTACTGATTATAAGCCTCTATCAGAATATGTTTAGAACTTTTATCTATGGATAATCCTACCCTCTTCATTACAGCTCTGGGTTTAAGACTATACTTTCAGCTGTAAGAATGGGAGAAACATATTGAATGAATACGCCATGTCCCTCCCACCGCTGCAGGTCTTGATTTGCATTATACCACCTTTGCTGGAAACTCACAGACAAGAAGGCAATTTACGCCCACTGTTGGGAAGACTTAATCCAATGACACAAGATGCTACACGGGATTGACCTTGGTTTGGAATTAAGTGTGAAGGAATAAAATACTGGAAGAATTAAATACTGGATTTCGTTTGGCCAACAATGACCCTCTTCTTTCTTAGACAAAAAGCCTGTTTAACCACAAATGGCCTACGGACAGGGTTTGGTATCACAGGCTCACCCATGTGTAGTATTTACACGGCTGCCTGCAACAATAAAAACTCTTCATTGTTTATTTGATCCAAGCTGTTAGGATGTGTAATATCTTATAAGAGGCAGGGCGCCTGGGTGGCTCAGTTGGTTAGGTGACTGCCTTCGGAGTCCTGGGATCGAGTCCCACACCGGGCTCCCTGCTCGGCAGGGAATCTGCTTCTCCCTCTGACCCTCTTCCCTCTGTCGTGCTCTCTATCTCTCATTCTCTCTCTCTCAAATAAATAAATAAAATCCTAAAAAAATATATCTTATAAGAGGATATTCCATAGTGATGAAATTCCTTTCTGAATCAATTTGGGCCCCAAAAGGTTGATACATTATTTCCTCACAGTGCTCAGAGCATTAAGGTACTCATAAAATGAGTTAATGACCCATTTAAAAATGCCCTTTATGGAAAAAAATCACTTTTCTATTCCAGGAAGCCGACTTCACATTATCCTTATAATTATAATGGGAAAGCATCTAAGGACCATTTACATGGAGGCACAGCCTAGGCACTAGAAATTGCCGGATGACCAACAATTTTTCTGAGATTGAGAATAAGATAAAATGTGAAAGTTACTTCATATTACCTATCAAAACACTCCCTAGTGGAATGGTCAAGATCCACTGACTTCACAGACCCATACTACATGGGGAAGCTTCTGGATTATAGTAGATTGTTTCTCAAGATGGCTCAAAGGAATTCTAAACCAATCTCAAGTTTCTACTGCCATAACCAAAGCTCTCTGCCCACTATTTGCAACATAGGGCTTCCCAGGAAGGTTTTTTAGGACATTGATGTGAAAGGAGGGATTTAAGGAATTCTGGACAGGAACTCTCCATCAGGCTCCAGGGAGTTATCAGGATGAGAGAGATTTGCAGGCTATCAAGATACTTTAAGTTATTGTAAGAAGAGATCAACCAAAAAGAACATTCTGGCTTCCGTCAACCAACACACCATGGGCGGTACAACTCAACCATAACATTCTGGACTTCACTCACGTCTTATAAATACTTCATGATGAAAACATTCCAGATTTGGCTTCTTCTCTGCCTATACTTTTCACCTTTTAACCAACAGTGTTTGCCTTTTTCTCCCAAAGAACTGAACCTGCCTTAAAATTGAGCTCATAAGCCCAATGCCACATAAAGCTCAAAGCACCGCTTGACTTTCATGATCATTACTTTACCAATAAAATTAGACGTTCTTCCAACAGGGACATGACAAGGGCAGAAAATCCTGTCTGGGGCCTCCTATGATTGACATCGTAGAAACTCAGTCCACCAACTTGTCACAGACAAAAGGGAACAGTGATAGTTCATTGACCTCTGCAGTTGCTGAAGAGGTCCCTGTATTTTATTAAACAGTAGAACATAACACAATACTCTCATGTCTCAAAAAAAAAGCACGCAAATAACTCCAGGAGGGGTCTCCTGTGTGTCAGAAATCATTGATTCAATAGTAATTCTATGCATTTGTGTATGTGTGGGGTGAGGGGTGGGAAGCATTTTTATTTTGCTGATAACCCCTTGTAACTCTTGAGAAACCACTAACTGTCCTAACCACAGAAAATTCTGAAAGAATTCCTTAAAAATGAGGGAAGGATCAAGTGGGTAATGCCATATGTTATCTCTGAATGTGTTTATGGTGCCCTTTGTCTATCAAAGAGAAGGTCACTTGCAGAAGGGCAAACGGTCTTCCTTTGTGAAATTTCCTTTGTTGTCTATATGATGTCTTGATGCAACCAGCTATTTCTTCCCAGATACATAAATAATACATTCCACAGATACATTACCTTTGTTCCAAGAAGTTAATCTTTAAAGATCTGTTTTAAAAGGATCAATACCAAAAAGGATATATACAGCCTATTGGATTTACATGTGTCAGATACTTGAATTTCAAAGACTTTTTGTGGTTTTTGGTTCCTAAATTGCAGCCACTCTTTAGGTGGCAATGATGGTTACTTGACAACTTCAAAATGAGGAGGTACCTAAACCTGCCAGATCCTCTTAGCCAAAGGCCAAATTTCAGTGCCAAGGCCAATTTGGTTCCATTTTATTTATGTAGAACAGTGACACCTAGTGGCAGGAAAGGCAAATCACAAAAGAGAATTCTCTCGTGGTACCTCCTACCCCTCAAGAGATCCTTCATTTCTCATTGGAATTAGTGAAAAAAAAGTGATCCCAAAATGGCTTAAGTATTTTCTTGGTTGAGCGCTGGCCTTATTTTGAAGATATCCAGTGGTTTACAATTAAGGGCCATCTCAGTGGGCTGAACCTATTCCAGCTTCCCTGGAAAGATGCAAACCCAGTATAACGCTCAAGACCGGGAGGGTCTATGAAAAGACCATGGAAGATACCGGTGTTCTAAAGAGGGAGCACAAGCAAATAGTGCACCACAGCTCCTCAATGGCCAACTGAAGGCCACTGGACAACTATCTGAAGATTCTGGAGTAAATAGCATACTGAGGAAATTGTACCAGGAAACAGAGAGGGGGTAGAAGAACTGCAAATATGAATCACAGTCAAAGATGCATTGGTTCTCCACCATTAGACTGAGATACTTGAGAGCAGAAAACTATTATCTTTTCCTTTTGTTAAAACCAGCTACGTATGTCTGACAAATGGCAGGTACACGGTAAATGCTGAATGAAAGGAGAGTAATAAAGAGAATGAATCAGTCAGATGAGTACTTCTGGGAAGACAGCACAAGTCTGCAACATACTTCCTCTAAAGCCAAGATAGCTTTTAGCAAACTTGATGTGGTTAGGTTAAACAGTAGAAGTAGCTTACATCCAGTGAATGCTTACACTGTGCTCTGCAGACTTACTCCTCTCTCAGAATCCCCATTGAACATCTGGGAAACCAAACACACTTGC
The DNA here is from genome assembly GCF_009762305.2 of Zalophus californianus. Lineage (NCBI taxonomy): Eukaryota > Metazoa > Chordata > Mammalia > Carnivora > Otariidae > Zalophus > Zalophus californianus. Next base: position 93,685,979 of record NC_045604.1, on the reverse strand, counting down.
CCAGCTAGGGATCTGCAGAGTTGAGACAGGCTCTAGCATCCCTGTTCTTCACCTTTGTGCTATGCTGGCTTCTCTTAAAGGGGGTAAAGTTCCAAAAGAAGTACTTAATTTACAATAAGACTCCAGGAGAGAGTAAAATCTATTATTGCACAGAAAAATATTATTTACTCATATTTCTTCAATGACTCTGCTACATAGACAAGATCCAACCCTTATCTATACAATGCAATGGGCTGGCCTACTTGGAATAATCGTCTGTCCTTCAGATAGATGGAGGTAAGTACTGAGCCCCCTTGCCTACCCTAAAGAAATGTGTTTTTTATAATTTTGGTAATATTTCCACAAGAAATAGGTTCTCCCTCTGCACTCCCCCCAAACTTTTTAAGAATAAGATATCATTTCTTAAGAGTTCCTGGAAAATATCTAGAAAGTGGGCCCTTTTTATTCACATATTCCTTATTGAAACATTGTTTCCTCCTGAGTCCATATGGAACCCCAGTTTGTCCACCTAGGGCCTTGGTCATCCAGAATAAAAGAAAAGCAGGAGATATTCCCATGCAAAGTCCATACGTGTCTCGTCTTAACATGAATGAGCTGGATGGCATCCAATGAGTTTTCCAACCCAGTAATATCCTGCCATGGAAATATCTTAGCTGGCTCGAGTCTCCAAAATAAGGTCAGCTTTTAGACTCAAGAAGGAAATCTGGTACCACCTAAGCTCCATTTGAAATCATCCATGGACTGAAAATTGGAAAATCATCCATGGACTGAAGATTGGAAAATCAACCATGGTTGGCATCAACCCATACTGACCTGAGAAGATGTGAGGCCCCAAGAGGGACCATGAGCACATAACCACGTAGAAACTCCTGCTTGAATGCTCTTTCTCATCATCATTATTCTATGCAGTGTTGCTGATGAACAGTAACTGTCAAATACATTTGGGGGAGTATCTAGGGGCCCTGTCAGTAGTCTTGAAGTCACCTTAACTATAAATTGTGTGGGCCTCCTCTAATCTGAATTCCTGCTACCTTGGATTTTCTGTTCTTTATACCCTTTATTCAAGAATTAAGCAAAGTTATATTCTAGTAATTTAGCATTTAGAGTCCATGGTGCCTTTGGGACCAGATACCTCCCTGCATGATCTGTTTTTCATTTCTATGCTGACAAATACACCATTTCAACTGTCACATAACTAGTTCAAGGTCTACTGTTATTTTAGCTCCATATTGTCAAACAGGTGGATTTATAAATGTGTTACCTGAAGGAAACGTCTCCCCAAATACCAGAATTGGAGACTTTATTTATTTATAATTATTTGTTAGATTTGTAAAAATGTTCTTGTTGCTAGAAAGCCTCTGGCTAAATACAAATTAAAACACTTTTGAATGTAGTAAAAACAGCAGTGGCATCATTTTAATTACCCATTGGGGGACACCAGGCAGCAAAGATGTATTTCTTTCTTTCTTTCCTTGTTTAATGTGACTGCCTGCTTAGGGACATGAACTTCCTGTCTGTGCGTCTGCCACACGCACTGTATCTCCAGCATCCATGTCCCCCTTCCCAAGACCATCCTGATTCAGGTGGGGACGTGAGGGCAGAGGAGAGGGTGGGAAGCTGTTCTCTTCCATTTGATAGGCTTGATGGGAAAAATATTCAGGATGACTGCCTCCCAGCACAAAAGAGATGAGCCCTTCGGCTGCCCAGCCCTCCAGAAAGTCCTTCTGTCCACTTCTATTTTTTAAAGACTTTATTTATTAATTTAAGACATAGAGATACAGAGAGAGTACGAGCAGGCGGAGAGGCAGAGGGAGTGGGAGAAGCAGGCTCCCTGCTGAGCCAGGAGCTCGATGCAGGGCTCGATCCCAGGACCCTGAGATCATGACCGGAGCCGAAGGCAGACGCTTAACCATCTGAGCCACCAGGAGCTCCCACTTCTATTTCTTCCAAGCTTCCTCTCTCTATTCCTTGATGCCCTTGATATTCTCCCACTAAGGTGTCTGCTTCAATTAAGACAGCATCAATTTCTGCTTGACTTGCAGTCAAGATACCTGTCTTCTACAGAGGGCTCAAACAAAAAAGAACAGTGTGGCTGTCACCCTTTGACCTAAGAGAGACTATGTCGAGCCCAAACCCAATCAGTCTTAGGCAAGTTATGGAACCACACTTTTGTTCGAAGATGGCAAAGCATAGTCATTAAAGCAAAGTCTTGATCTTCGTACAGATCTAGTTGGGACTTCTGTCTGTCCACTCACTGGACGTGAGCAGGCTTCTTGAACTGCTTTATACCTCAGTTTCTTCATCTATCGAATGGGGTCGCTGTGATGGCTACAGGATAAAATGTGTGGGAAACACTTCTTTCTGTAGATGGCACACGGCACCATGAGCCATAAATATGAGCTCATTTGATTTTTTCATCATCTGTCAACCAAGGAATAATAATATCCACACTCACTCTCTTGAGTTATTTTTGGGAAAATGTGTGAGACAATACTTGGAGATATATAGAGAATCTACACTTGATCTTAGCCAAAAGGCCGAGAAGCAATATATAGAGAATCTACAAATATGAAACCAGAAAAAAACAGATAAGCCACCCTCTGGCTCAGACACAGCATTGAAGTGGCTCCTAGCAAAGCATTGTTTGTCCAGAGATTCCTCTGCTAAGGAAATGCTTAGCCAAGTAGTTGGGAGTTCTCACATTCAGACAAAGGTGGGAGAAGGGAAGCTGCCCCAGAGACCACGAGATGTATTTTTGGAAAGCCTCTCTTTTTACAAGTAGTTGGTGTTGATCTAATTCAGCAAGTCAAAGAAACATAAAGAGTAATATAATGAACACCAACACATCCATTACTCGAGAAAAAAATCCTTTCCTTTTCCCCTAATTTTCCTACATACACATTCATTTCTAAACAGTATGTACCTATATACACATCTATAGAATTGGTTTGGCAAATTTCAAAGCTATCCAATAAATGGCGGCCTACTCCCTGTATTCTTATGCAACTTGCTTTTTTTTCCTCTCTCTCTCAATGTTAGTTTGTGAGATACAATCATCGTTGTGTGTAGTCTTGTTCAGTACTGACTAGAATGATTTTGGAGGAATGCACCCATAATGATTCAATGGTGATGGACTTTTTTTTAAGGTTTTATTTTTAAGTAATTTCCACACCCAATGTAGGCTCAAACTCATGACCCAGGGATCAAGAGTGGCACGCTCTATGGACTGAGCCCACCAGGCGCCCCGGTAATGGACATTTAGACAACCACTGGACAATTCCAGCATTCTGCCATCCATTTCCTTTGTGCCTTGATGCCAAAGGTTCCCTGAGCCTGTAGCTCTCAAATTTGAGACTCTATCACCTGGAAGGCTTCTTGAAACAAAGATTGCTGGGCCCCTCCTCCAGAGTTTCTTACTCAGTCTGAGATAAGATTCAAGAATTTGTACTTGTAACCAGTTCCCACATGATGGTGACTTTCCTGGTCCAGGGGCCACACTTTGAGAACCACTGCTCTAGGCTCTATCTAAGAGGAGAAGTGGTAGGTCATAGATTATAAACACTTCCAGCTCCGCTACTTATTGCCAAAACGTTTTCTAAAGCAGCTGAATTGACAGTGTAGAGGGGTCCCAATTCTCTACATTCTCATCCGCCCTGGACATTTTTCTCAAGGTCGCCAATTAGTCTTGTAAGCTTTTCATATCTTATTAGTTTCATCAGACCTAGCACACAGTGCACACTGAAAAGTTGGTTATGAATATGTGAACACTTGGCCAAGTTCACCCACAGCATCCTTACCCTAAGGACGAAGAACATTCTGGTCCATGAGGCAAGAACTAAGACAAGTCTTCTATGAGAGGGATATGCTTGATGACTCTACTTATTAATTTCCTTTTCAAATTCTGCCTTGTTGTCCAATAACCCCTGTGCATAACCAAAATGGCTCTTGTGTTGGCGGAGTCCCACCTGTCCTTCAGTGTTCCTACTTACAAGATCACTCAGAGGGTGTGTCATTTGGGGAGGGGCCGACCCCACATGTGCTAAGTTACCACTCTGTGTCAGGCACTAGATCTCATTTAGTTTTGACAGAAGTCTATGCTGCAGGCATCACCATCTTTAATTTATGTAGTTATGATAATATAACAGTGAAGGTTTTAAGTTCTTACTGGGTGTCAGGCACTGTCCTAAGCTCTTTATCCAAATCAATTCATTTAATCTTCACTTCAATCCATGCTGTAAGTACTATCATTCTTGCCACTTAATGGACGAAGTAATTTCAAGCATCTATGTAATCTGATCCCAGCCACGTCACCAATGAACTCCAGATCTGGTTGACCCCTCAGATCAACATTCCCTTCTTTTTTTATCAGTCAGTCTCTTGGCATATAACATGGAATCCCAACTTTGGGGCCAAGGGGGGGGCATGAAACCTAATCCTTGTTTCTATCAATTCAGCTAAAATTCATCTCAAAAATCCCAAACTATTAAGAGGAAACACAGAGTGGGTTATTTGAACGATCTCTCTTTTTTTTTCTTCCAGAGGAAACTAGCTAGGTTCAGTGGACCAAAACTCCAACTGGAAAGCTGTTAAGGAGGGCTGAAAATAAACATGAAATTTAATTTGAAAATATATTTACTGACACCCCTCTGTCAATCAGATGTCCACCTGGCATACACCCAGGTCTAACAGCCATGAACTTCAGCTGAAGAAAGGCTTTCTGCAACCAGTCACAATTACTGTATCACAGACTATTCACATTCAGAAGCCGTTGCTTCTCTTGTACCTTATTTTTTGTTTGGGGAAATACTGAGAGAATCTCTGCTGCAGACTCTGCTCCCAGACAAGATGAATGATCATTAAAATACAGTCAGCAAAATTTAAAAATATGGATAAAGGAAGGATATTAATATCCTTTCTAAGGTAATCAGTACTTTTTGTTTGACAAAGAAATTGCCCACTGTTTATGGTTTATGCAAATAATGTATGTTAATGTCAAGGCTGCAGAGTATATGGCTTTGCATATAAGTGTTTGTAGAAGATGCATGCCAATACATTTTAAACCTTTTCCTCATATAAACACAACGATTTCATAAATATACAGCACCTTGTTCTTAAAAACATTTATTATAATTTTATGCAATGCAAATCACATTAGAATAATTTATTTCTTGCTAAAATGGCAGAGTCAGCAAAATTACAGGGAAATATGAAGTTCCACCATTGTGCGCTTTTCAATTACATCAAAATGAGCTGACACTCTCCCTGGTAGGAATTCACTTGGATGCTCTTAACCAGTGGGGCCCCTGGCTCCCCAGTCAACCCAAGGGCTCTCCACGTTCAGGGCACCAGGTCTTGTGTTTGCTGCCCAGTATATTGCAGAACAAACTTGCTTTATTATGGATTAATAATGAGGACCTTCAGCTGAGGTAACTTTTGAAGATGTGAGAATCAATCCTGATTTCTAAAGAGCAGTTGGAGCAGGAGTCCCTGATAGAGACTATTCTTACAGAGATCCATAAGCAAGACCCCAAGAGAAGACAACATATGTGACTGCAGAGTCATGAATACAAACCCTAACCACCTCTTCATTCATGGGCCTGTCCATTTATTCATTCAACAAACAGCTACTACACACCAGAAACAATTCTGTCATTGGAGAAGGAGTGATGAACATGACAGAAAAAGCCCACATCCTCATGGAATTCATAGTCGAGAGGCTTAGATAAGCAAACAAATAAGGAAACATGATTATTTCAGGCAATGATGAGTGAATGTACTTACCACGGGAGGCACTCTTGATGGGGTGCTGAGGGAACACTTCTCTGAAGAGGTGACATTTGAGGGAAAATGAAAATGAAGAGATGCAACGAAACATGTGATGATTGGGGGGAGGCGGAGAGAGGGGTAGTGCTCAAGGCACAGCACATGCAAACAGCAAACGCAAAGGCCTAAAGTAGAAATGAGGTTGAGCAAGATCACAATGTGTCAGTGCCCCATGTAAGCACCTAGTGACTTCTCATGCCTTAGAATCCACCCCAAACTCAGTGCTGTGGCCTCCAGGATTCCACCCAACCTGGCCCTTGTTCCCGCTCAGCGCCCGCCATTGTGATCTTGCTCAACCTCATTTCTACTTTAGGCCTTTGCGTTTGCTGTTTGGGGAGGGTATGTGCTATGGTGAGCACTGTGAATTGTACAAGACTGATGAATCACGGATCTGTACTTCTGAAACAAATAACACAATATATGTTAAGAAAAAAAAAAGAAGAAGAAGATAGCAGAAGGGGAAGAATGAAGGGGAGTAAGTCGGAGGGGGAGATGAACCATTAGAGATGATGGACTCTGAAAAACAAACTGAGGGGAGGGGGTGGGGGGATGGGTTAGCCTGGTGATGGGTATTAAAGAGGGCACATTCTGCGTGGAGCACTGGGTGTTATGCACAAACAATGAATCATGGAACACTACATCAAAAACTAATGATGTAATGTATGGTGATTAACATAACAATAAAAAATTATTTAAAAAAAAGACTAACTCATGGGTTTTTGACGTCAGCAGGTCTAAGGATGGGGGCCCCATTTTCAGAGAGAGAAAGAAACAAGTCTGGGAGAAACCAAGACATCTATTTTGGGATGTTAGGAGAGCCATAATGCAAAGGTCAAGTCAGTCATTGGATATTCAGGTATGGAGGAGCAGTAGGGCGGACCAGAGATATAAATGTGGGGATTGGCGAAGAGCCCATTCCTCTGCTTGTGGAGGAGAGAAGGTATTGGCAGAAAACATGGCGAAACAGAAGCTACGATACATAGACACCTCAAAGAAGGAGTTTTCGTTGAGGGGATAAAATCTGCACCAGCCACAATGATAGAAGAGGATGGAGTGAGAAATAAAAAAAAAAAAACAAAAAACAAAAAACTACTTTGGTTATACCCAAGCTGACACGTTATCATCTACTCTCCTCAGGGCACTTGAAGGGGTCCGAGTTTATCCCCTCCACTAAGCTTTTCTTCCATGCAAAGGAGGCCTGCCTCGTGTAACATTCTGGACCCTCTCCACCCCTGTGTTTTCTCTGCCTGAAGAGAAATGAGTAATTTTCCCAATTGTCCCATTAAGAGAAAATGCCTTTTCTCTCCAAGGAAGTCAGCTGCCCGCAGGATGTAGGACTTCTGCTCTGCACCATCCAAACCAAGTCCTTCGGTAAGCAACTGAGTTCCACCAAGATAGAAACAGAAAGCCAGCTTCTTTGTGAGGAGCACATTTTCTGTTGGTTTTGTTTTGTTTTGTTTTTTACACTGACAATTAGCAGTAAGTTTAAAAGACAGAAAAATCTTCAAAGGGATTTGGGGTAACCGCAGCTTACTCTAACCTGTCAGTAAATGTCTGCCCCCCACCCGCTCCAGCTGGATGATGTCTGCATCTGTCCTACACACCTATGGCAAGGAATCAGGGCAGGGATGATAGCAACTCTCTGCTTTTTGCTTGCACGCAGGGCAGACGAGCTCAGAGACGATTGCAATGTTGGTCGTGCACTCAGTGATGAGGAGGAAGCCAGTCTGTAGGGCTGTGTAGCTGTCTGTGCAGCTGACACACAGAAAGATCTGGTGGCTCCAAAAACAGGCCAACAGAGCAGCTACCTTGGATCCCAGTGGCTTCTCTGATTCTTGGTTCTGCTCCCTCATTCCTAGTGACTTTGCAATTTCTGGTGCTAGCCTCTTGAGAGGTCTGGCTCTATTTCTTATTAAGTTCCACCTTGCATCTTTGAATCCTTACAATAAATCTCCTTCTTCTTCAGCCTCGTTTGAATGATCTTTTGCTCTTAGCAAATAAAGGCATCACAACAGATGCAGTTCAGGCTGAGGTTGGAGGAAATACTAGGGATCATCTCGGTCTTGAAAATCGCACATTCAAGAAGGCTTGAAAAGAGCATGCATGTCTATGTTTTATAAAGAGATAAACCACTCGGGGAAATTATAAATACCATGGACAGTATTAAAATCACCTCTGAAATCACTAATATAATTGCCCCGTTTCCAACCACAGCTTCCATCCCCTCCCACTTGTCTCAATTACTCCATGCCTCGTCTTTGACCTCAGCAAGACATGACGTCACTAGTTCCTACACTCTCTCCCCGACACCTTCATTTCTCTCTCCAGGTGCCCTCAGTCCATGGTACTGATTTCTGCAAATTCCTTGATAATATCTTTGCCCCTTTTTCATTTCACCAGGACAAAAATCACAGCTCTGAATGAGCCATATTCCCCTTGCCCATGTATTATGGGCTGAAATGCAACCTACCTAAATTCATATGTTGAAGTCCTAATCCCCCAGACTTCAGAATGTGATTGTATCTAGAGATGGGGTCTTTAGAGATGTCATTAAGGTGAGGTCACTGGGATGGGTCCTAACCCAATATGACTGGTGTCCTTATAAGAAGAGGTTGGAAAGTGAAGACCGTGGGAAGACACAGGGAGAAGGTGGCCATCTACAAGCCAATGAGAGATGCCCTCAAGAAAAACCAACCCTGCCAACACCTTGACCTTGGGCTTCTAGGCTCCAGAACTATGAGAAAATAAATTTTTGCTATTTAAACCACACTGCACATGGCCCTTTGTTACGGTGACCCTAGCAAGAAGAATACACCATTGCATGCACTCAGGCACCCAAGAGTTGCTGGAGGAAACTGCACAACCAGGTAGAATGGTTTCAGTATAAATTTATCATCACCAACCCTAACTGGACCCTTGACACTGCCTAGAAATCCTGCTACAACTCTCTGGGCAACCTGCTTTTCCACTCTCCTTAATGACCTTTCCACCTCTTCTTGTCTCCAAATATCTCCCACTTTACTGCCCACTCCTCTTGATGATGATCTTTACTCCTACGTCACACTCAAACAAAAGCCACTGGGAGTAAACTCCTTCCACTTTCCACCCCCGCACCTACAGTCTTCCCTGTGCATACTTCTCCCCATTACTCCCTCGTCCCACTCATGCTCTGGTTCCCATTTCCCCACCCCCAACCCCATCTTCTAGGAATCTTCTCTCTTCTGTTTTCAATCACTCCACCTCATCAGTTTATTTCCCTCAGTGCTCGAGTCTCTTCCAGGTTATTTCGGTCTCTCTTCCTATAAAACAGACCTAATTACAGCTACCTGCAAGGGCCGTTATGACTGCTATTTATGAATGTCTAGCACATTCCCGGAACACCACAGACATAAATGATCTGACTTAAATTTCAATCGGGAAGACTTGTTAATACATATTGACTTGTTACCATATATATTCCTAAATATAGGAATTCCTATATATATAAGTGGTATTATAAATATATATATTTTATATATAGTTAAATATGTTAAATATATATATTATATATATAGTTTTATATATAGAAAAAGAGTGTCATACATTTTGCAGATGAGGAAGAAGGAGCAGGGTTTTTTTCCCCCCTTGTAAGTATTTAGAGAAGTTTAAAAATAATTATTTTCATCTCTAAACTCTGACACTCTGACAGAGACTGTGTTTGATAAGACCCCCAGAGAATAATACACATTCCATGTTTCATGAAGAGGCCAGAAAGAGTTGTTTAGCACAGAACTGGTGAGGTTGCTGGAACTGTGTGGAGTGATTTACATGCAGAAGCTGATGCTATAAAGAAAACGTTTCCTCTGTTAAAATAAAGCACAGGTCCTTTTCCAGACAACATACAGGGAGCACGGAGAGAAGGGATATGGGAGGTGCTGCTCTGGGACAGTCATGAGCCACTCAGACCCTCCATCTTCCACATCCGGCACATATCCAGCAGCAATGTCTACTCCATCACCACCACAAGCCAATGCACAGTCTGTATTAGATTCCTGGGACTGCCGTAACAAAGTATCACAAATTTGGGTAGCTTAAAACAACATAATTTATTCTCTCACCCTCTGGAGGCCGGAAGTCTGAAATCAAGGTGTCAGCTGCGCCACGCTCCCTCTTGAAGGCCCTAGGGGAGAATCTTTCCTTTTCTGATGCTAACATCTCCTGGTTGCCAGCCATCCTTGACACTCCTTGGCTTATAGATGCATCACTCCAATCTCTGCCTCTTGTTGTCACATGGTGTTCTCCCTGTCTCCTCTGTCTCTGTGTCTTTGCATGGCATTCCCCTTGTGTGTGGGATGTACAAATTTCTAAGGACACCCGTCATTGACTTACAACCCACCCCATTCAAGTACGACCTCATCTTAACTTGATTACATGTGCGAAGGTCTTATTTCCAAAACTGATCACATTCACAGGTTCCAAGAGTCAGCACTTCAGCATATCTTTCTGGGAAACACAATTCCACCCATAATACCCATCCACGTGTGAAACAGCAAACACAAGGAATGCATGCAGAGCTCACAGCCACTTGGGCACCATGTATGGCTCTGACAGTCATCTCTATGCCAGAGGAGACTCAAGGCTTCAGTATGTTCTACTCCAAACCCACTGGGAAAAGGGCGGCATGATCTGCACACAAGACCCTATGGCAACTGGGAAGGGAGATATGCTGGCAAGGTCCCCCATCTAGCTTTACTTAGGAGTCATGGAGAGGTCATGGAGAGATCGGATTTGCTCCCAGAGTATCTAGGCCGGGCCTTGGCTCTCCCTGGAAGCATCCTGAGTCTGCCAGAGCCAGGCTACTCATCAGCAGGCTTCTCTGTTATTTTATCTGCCCTGCAGGTGCTTAGCCAGCACCTCCCCAGCTTCCAACTCCGTGAGCGGCACCGCACCCCTCAGCCCTGGGCCTCACGGGGTCCATCAGGGGCAATCTCGAGCCACCCGCACAATGACAGCTCAATCCACACTTGTCCCCTCCTCCCAAATGGACCGCAGATTCAAGTTTTCTACTGTCTTTCAGACTGTATATAAATTGGATTCTTTTTGGACTTAAATACAAACTGAAACATCAAAAATAAGTAAACATGTAAATATAAATCCAGTAAATAATGAATTGTCCTGAATGACTAAAGGAAAATTACGACTGGGGTGGGCTGTGTAATGAGATGCACAGCTCATCCCTGTGCTTCCTTCTACCTGTGGCCCCCTCCCTCCTCGGGGAAAGATAAGCAGTTCGCTACCAAGAGGTGGTTAAACACTGCAGAGTCTTTCTCTTACTTTTTGTCTTTGAAGACTTTAGACCTTTGAATTTTGGAAACCTAAACCCCCGAGGGAAATCAGGAAGCAGAAAATACAACATGTAAGAGCATCCTCTTAATAGAATTCCCTGGGACAAAGAAATCAATGCCACAAATATGGCCATTTGGTACAAATTTCTAGGTACATAGCAGGGATAGGACTCAATGTAAAGACGAAACTGCGGCCTGCATGGCAAGTTCCCTCCTAATAAAGCAAGTTGTTGTTATTAAAGTAGAAATCAAGAACCCCAGGGGATCTCCCCCTCCCCCCATACATAGGAGCAGGTGCTAAATAAGCACACTCTGTGGGGCGGTGTGGCTGGAAGGATGTCTCTTGCCCAGTGGTTCTCAGCAGTGGGTAAGAACTTGGCACTGTCTGGGGACCAGTCTGGCTGTCACATCTGGGAAAGGGATGTTGTCACTGGCCTCTAGCAGGTAGAGGCCAGAGAGGCTGCCAATCATCCAGGGATGCACAGGACAACCCCCCAACAAAGAATGATCCGAACCACAGGTCAGTGGTGGAAGTATTCGGCAGGAGAAGCTACATACCTTGCAGGGCCTAACGCAAAATAAAAAGGCAGGTCCCGTTATTCAAAAATGTTAAAATGGTGATGGCAGGGAATTAAACTAAGAACGTGGTCTTTCTAAGCACGGAGCCCCATGCGGTGACACACATGACACATCCATGAAGTCAATCCTGCTGGTGAGAAGCCCTGGGCTGGAAGCCCTTTAGTCATTCAAAGGCCATGAGACCATCCCCCCACAAAATAAAGAAAGTCTAAGAGTAACAGGGCTTCCCTAAGACAGACCCGCCCGACCTGCAGAAGCTCAAAGAAGAGACTGGACCTAGACATATCATGCACCAGGAATACAGGGAGGACAAAAAAGGAGACAGGTGGATCTAGAAAGCCAGGTGATAAGGCATCAGATTTATCACACTACAGAAAAAATCTTCAGTATGCAAAACTTCTCAGCTGCTACCGACAAGAAGTGAAAGCCTTTCTGAGGGCAATTACAAAGAAAGCAAGCACGGGGAAAGATGGGCGACATATGATCACATAAAAACAAAAAACCCTTACAAACTAACAAATTGCTTGCAAAAGAGAAAGACTGTCAAGAAAAACCCATTTGCAACATACCAGACAGATGCAGAGCTGAGAGTATTATTATGTAAAGAGTTCTTATAGATCAATAAAAGGAAAATACGTTTTTAAAAATGGGCCCTCGGGGTGCCTGGGTGGCTCAGTTGGTTAAGCATCCAACTCCTGATTTTGGCTCAGGTCATCATCTCAGGGTCGTGAGATCGAGCCCCGCGTTGGGCTCTATGCTGAGCGTAGAGCCTGGATAAGATTCTCTCTCCTGGGGCACCTGGGTGGCTCAGTCGTTAAGCTTCTGCCTTCAGCTCAGGTCATGATCCCAGGGTCCTGGGATCGAGCCCTGCATCGGGCTCCCAACTCGGCGGGGACCTGCTTTTCCCTCTCCCTCTGCCTGCCGCTCCCCCTGCTTGTGCTCACTCTCTCTCTCTGTCAAATAAATAAATAAAATCTTTAAAAAACAAAAAAGATTCCCTCTCTCCCTCCCTTTCTAAAAAAATAAAAATAAAAATGGGCCCTCAAGCCCCTAAAAACTGCAAATGTAATAATCAGATACATAATAACAGATTTTGCAACACAAAAAACTCAGAGGTACAAATTTTAATGATAAGAAAATACTTTCCACATCATCTTTGAAGAGAACACAAAAATAATTACAACCCTTAGTTTTATAGAAGAAAAAGAAACTAGAATGTCTTTCAAAGTTTGCTGGTAAGCCTACACATTGATAGGAACTTTCCGGAGGACTAAAAGACAGTGTGTATCAAAAACCCTAAATTGAGTAAACTCTCATTCAGCAATTCTACCCATTTACACTGGTTCTAAAGAAATCATTGGGTAAGTGAATTTAAAAAAATAAGTTAAAATTTTTTTTTCCTAACTTGCCTAAGTTCCTTCAGCTGTTAGGTAGCAGAACAGGTGTTTGAATCCAGATCTGCCTTCTTCAGAGCCCTGATGCACACACCCCAACAACACACAGGGGAGAGACAACACAGGTCAGTAAGCGACTGTGAGTCAAACTCAAGGCCTTGACCATCCCACCCTCTGCACGTTACATGGGAATCATAATGCACTGGTGGAATAGGGATATGGTACATTTCTAGGTATCTAACATTCAGGGGATGGAAGGAGATCCTGGGACCTGTCTGTTCTCCTACAAATAGCCAACCTGGGGCTTGAACCAAGGGCATCTCTTCCATTAGTAAAGAGTCTTTTCGTTGTGAATGACAAATCAAAACCTCTCAGAACATCCTTGGGAGCACACATCTCGTGCAGTTGAGATTTCACGCAGGAACACAGCTCTGTGAGTGATCACTATATTCTGTGGGTCCAGGACTATAGATTCACCTGCACAAAACAGACACACCATGCATTTTTGCCAACAGAAGTAAGTCCAACGATTCCACTGGAAGTAGGAAGAAATGGACATACGACTTCCAGGGTAGAAGCCTGTGATCTCTTAGTGCATCTCATCTACAGAAAGCTGCCTCTCTGCAGACCAGACACGCATGAACAGAAACCGTCCAGGACTCTGGCAGAATCATGATCCTTGGTGGTTTCAGACATCGCCTGAGAAATTTGCTTTGAATGTCCTATGAGAGGGAAGGCCCAGACCTGGGTGGCTGGATGAAAGAAAACTGTACGATAGATAACACATCGTGTTAGTATGGGTGTGTATGTGTTCTGGTTCTTTTCAGCCTTACAAGGTTGCACGCTCCAAAGCTCCACCAGTGGATCAGCCCTACCATGTTTCTAAGCCACTTCCTCCTGGGAAAATGAAATCCCGGCCATGGGATTTGGGTGAGCCTGGATCAATCGTTTCTCCTGCCTCAGTTTCCCTGCCTATCATGCAGACCCTGTAGAGCTGGAAGTCCTGCATGGAACCCCAGTCTCCATGAAACTTCACACCTTGCACAGTTCTTTGAAGTTACCTTTCACGGTAATTTTGGACTTCATCTTCAATGGTGGTCACTCTCTAAATCCATCCCCTCTTCCTACACCCCCGAATGTCAGCGCAGGCCTGTCTTCAGGTCTCCCCACTTCTGAGAACATCTCTGATAGAGAAGATAAAAACAGAAAGTGGGAGTGCAAATGGAAGGAAACCAAGATTCACTTGCACACTCAAAGATGACAGTGGGAGCTTTGACAGTGTCACGTGGTTGCTAAATGCTGACACCCAAGTAAGTTTTCCTCTTCTCGCTTTAATTTTCTCACTTTATTTCTTTATCGAAGATCTTTAGAGCAGCACTGTTCACTCCTGTGTCTGGATACAGAACTGACATCAGGGGAAATGAGTCCATTCTCTCCCTGGCCTACTAGAAAAATAAATGACGTATGAAGTCAGAAAAGATGCTTGCCACCTCAGTGATCCTTCCGACCAGCAGAGCATTTACTTTGCAGTTTCCATGGTCCTTTACAAACATTAGTCCTGTGTTCCTCACACCACTCTGTCTGAATCTACATTTTACTGGTGAAGAAACTGGCTGGGAGAAACCAACGGATTTCCCCAAGATGGCGGCGGGCATCTAGGTGAGAGCGTTAGACCTCCCATGTTCCAAGTATGAACCAAGCAGCACACATGAATTCCTGCCTTCCTACACCACACAGTCTGGCAGGAGAAAAATATTAACATCACAAATACATAATTATAAACCACGATAGGCAAAACTGGATCTATATCTCCAGGAACAGAGGAATGACCAAATAAATGATGGCTCATCCACACATAACCCATTACTACCACGGGCAGTAAAACATGGGCTTGCATATGGGTGCCTGGGTGGCTCAGTTGGTTAAGTGACTGCCTTAGGCTCAGGTCATAATCCCGGAGTCCTGGGATCGAGTCCCACATCGGGCTCCCCCTTCTCTGTGGGGAGCCTGCTTCTCCCTCTGCCTCTGCCTGCCACTCCCCCTGCTTGTGCTCACTCTGTCTCTCTCTCTCTCTCTCTATGTCAAATAAATAAATAAAATCTTAAAAAAAAAACATGGGCTTGCATAGATACATTTATTTACCTAACATACATCTGCTGTATGTTGCTAAATAAAAAGAAAACAGGGTACAGAGAAATCATAAAATACAATTCTATTTTCCTTACAAGAAAAATAAAAAATATGCATACAAAGCCCCGGCTTTTGACTGCTATGTTATACTGTCCCCTCTTCTGCATATAGAGCGCACTGGTAGCCCATCCTTTAGCATAGGTGTGGGCGAACTACAGCCCATGGGCCAAACTCAGCTGTTGGTGTAAATAAAGTTTTATTAGAACACAGACACACTCGTTCATTTACATACTGCCTAGGGCTCCTTTCCCGCTACAACAGCAAGCTCAGTCATTGCAACAGACCCTGTCCGACATCAAAGCCTGAAATATTTACTCTCTGGCGCTTCCCAGAAAAAGTCTGCCAGCCCCTGTACTAGTCTCTCCAGGAATCTGGGAGTGTGGTTACTCTGAAATGACAGCCATCCTAAGCAAGCGCTTACAAGGTGCCAGTCTCTATGTGAGCACCTTGCAAGCCCCTCTGATTTCACTCCCTCAATGGCCCTACCTGCTAGTGCTAGGTGCTGTTCGTGTCACTCTACAGATGAGGAGATTTGGATGCAGATTAAGGAAACTGCCCAGGATCACACATCTGGTAAAAGAAAGAGCGGAGATTCCAAAGTAAGCTTTCACATGCAATGACACCCTGCTTCTGGAATGGACATAGCAGACTCCTCCTCCTGCTTCCCTTCCTTCTCTTTCTGGTCCAGCCTCTGGCCTTATAAATACAGACACTTCTAGCCTTATCTCTGCCTAAAGTCCTGTTAAGTCTATCATGATCTCTAACTCTGGACATAAATGATTAATAACATTAATCAGCTCAGACATCAGTAGGTACTGATTGCCTCTGGAGCTGTTATCAGTCAACGGAAGCTTCTGGAAGAGGTGAGATGAGACCCAAGCTGCTTTGCTTTTTTTTTTTTTTAGTTTTTATTTAAATTCCAGTTTGTTAATATACAGTGTACTATTCGTTTCAGAGGTACAATATATTGATTCGACACTTCCGTACAACACCTGATGCTCATCACAGCAAGTGCACTCCTGAATCAGGGGCTGCTGTCCTGGCCTAGGTTCTGGAGGATTTTAAGAAATAAGGCAGAGGGGGAAAGGCTGCCCAAAGATGAGGTACAGGGCATGTTAAAACCAGAGTCACAAATGCTCTCGTGCACTTCGCAACACTGAGGCCCTGAGCCCTAGGGACAAAGGGAAGGGGGGCAGTTAGTGATTCATAGGTCCATGTCTAGCCTTCTGGTGTCGTCATGACCAAGCATGCATTTACTTATTGGTATGTATATTATTTTATTTAAAAAATTCTTTTCATTTTTATTTCTCTTTTATATTACAATTAGGTCCTATTGGTTTTTTAATTATGCATGTGAATTGGTTACATTATCTATGAAGTTCATTTCAGGAGGTCCCGCAAAATGTTGGTTCTAAGAAGGGAACACTGGGCCAAAACGGATGTCAAGAACCATCAGCCTGGTAAATTCAGGGGGTTAGCGGGAAGTTCTGTGAGGCTGGAGCCAAATGGAGGACTGGAGACGTGAGCGGTCAGGGGACAAGCTGAGGAATGCAGGAAGGATGCAGAATATGTGGGATCTTTGGGCACAGAGGTGATTTTACTATGAAACGAATGAAGTTGAAGCTTCAGTTGGCCCCTCGAAGGCTTGGGGCCCTTCCAAGACCTTAGGAGGAGACCTACAGCATGTTCATATGGTCATGTTTTTTTTTAATTTGAAGTATAATTTCATTTCCATTTTGCTTAAAGAAGGTCTCCCACAATGTATAGAGAGGGCCCCACAAACTCTGGACAGACTTGCTTGGATGAATTCAGACTTCAATAACGCAGAACACACGGAATATTCAAGCAAGGAAATGACACACGCCTTGTGCAAAAAAAGCCCCTGGGCACTCCTCCCTGAAGGAGATAAATGTTCTTGTCTCTCGTTTCCCAGTCCAGTGTGGTGAGCCAGGCGATGTGGTTCAGACTTACTTTCTGCACAGTCCACGTATGGACCCAGACACGTCATTGCATGGTCACTGTGGTCCATCCTCCAGCATGCTCAATCCAGCGAAACATTTACCCACAGAACAAATAAACTATTCCCAGGTAGGAGGAACCCCAAGACCAGCCTTTGCACCAACCTTAGCATGAGGACACACCTCTCTATTTCTCATACCTTCCTGAATTTGTGGCTCCATTAGCTGAGTAGGGCACGATGATCTCAGCACACATTGCAAATACTTTCATTCCCTCTACACCCGTGTATTGTACTCCTACTATGCACCAGATCTCGTGGTAAATGCCAGAAAGACAGGGTACAAAAGTGGGCTCTTGGAGTCTGTGTACTTACTACCTAGGTGACCTTGTACAAGCCATCTGACCTCTCTGAGCTCAAACTTCTCTTGACTATAAAATAAACCTGATGAATATGTTGACTATACTTCAATTTAAAAAATAGCTGTTTTTGAAAAAAGGACGTGTTCCAAGTGAAAAAAAAATTAAAAATAAATAAAATGGACTTCATGACAGCAGTGAGCATCCTCTATTGTTGCCTGTCCTGCAAATCTTTCTCCTTCTTATTTAATGTTCCACCGTATTACATGGTTATTTGCACTGAGGTATGATTTTCATCCAATAAAATATAGTTCTTAAGTGTACAGCTCAAGCTCAATGAGTTTTGACAACTGCGTATTTCCAAGTAACCTCACTACAAACAAGATATAGAACACTCCTATTGTCCCAGAAAAGTCCCTTATGACCTTTTCACATCAATTGCTAGAAACACCCTAGAAATAACCACATCTTACTTCTAACACCATGGATAAATGGCAACACGCATATGTAACTTTTTATGTCTGGCTTCATTTGCTGAACATAATGTTTTGAGCTACTTCCATGTGTTCATACATAACAGTGGTTTGTTTTGTTGTGTTGTTGAATAATATGGCACTTGTGATCGCATACTACAATTGATCTATCCATTCACACAATGATGGACATTTGGGTTTTTCCAGGTTTTGGTTATGGTGAATATAGTTGCTGTGAGCATTGCTGTCAAAGTCTTTTTATAGACACATGATTACATTACTCTTGGCTAAATATCAAAGAGTGGAATTTCTGGGTCATTGGGTAAATGGATATTTAACTTTGTAAAAAATTAACAAACAGTTCTTCAAAATGATAGTACCATTTGCTACTTCCCCCAACAAGCAATGCAATGTTCTTGCAGCTGCTCTATATCCTAACACTTTCTTGGCCAATTTTTGTGGGGTCTTTTGGTTTTGCTTTCACCATTCTGGTGGTTGTGGAATAGAATCTCAGCATTAGAGTTGTCACTATTTTTCATTCTAGCCTTTCAGACAGGCGTGTAGTGACACCTCCTTGTGGCTTTACTTTGTTTCCTGAATGGCTGATGATCAAGCCACACCTGAAACAGGTCACCTCTGAAATTTCCTGTTAAATAAACCCACTATCTGTAGTTATTGAAACCAGCAGTCTGTTGACTGTCACTAAAAGTTTCCTAAGTGACAAGAGTGCCATCATTTTCGTTTACCAACTAAGAAGCTGAAAATTTAAAAAGGGTCGATTATCTGTTTGGTTACACAGCTCATATTTAAAATTAAATCTATCTTCACTCAAAAGTCCATGATTTTTCTACTAAGTTTTGCTCCTTCTCAAACTTAACAATTTCTGAATCAACATTAAAAAACATAAATGGGGGCACATGGGTGGCTCAGTCAGTTGGATGTTTGACTCTTGGTTTTGGCTCAGGTCATGATCTTAGGGTCGTGGGATTGAGCCCCACATTGGGCTCCCAGCTCAGCGTGGAGTCTGCTTGAGATTCCCTCTCCCTCTGCCCCTCCCCTCGTTCTCACACATTCTGTCTCTCTCTGTCTCTCCCTCTCTCTAAAATAAATAAATAAAGTCTTTAAAAAAACATAAATGAAGAACTAATGAGATTTAATTGATGCATAATTTATACAACCAGGGGGAATAAAATCATAGCTTGAGAAAGTGAAATATTTTCTATCCTTCACTTATGTACTTAATTTAATTTTAACTTGCCTAATTGTTCAGGGAATATTTACTGAAAGCATATATTATATGCTGGGCACTGTATTAGAAATATAAAAAAGTTAAGAGAATGATCCTAAATGTGTACTCACCAAACAACAGAGACTAAAAAAAAAAAGTTAAAAACTGGTGCTCGAAAGAGAAATAGACATGGTAATACTAACACCCAATTCCCAGCAAAAGATAGAACCACCAGACAGAAAATCAGCAATGATATAGAACATCTGAACATAGCCAACCAACATGGTCTAATTAACATACATGGAACATTCTACCTAACAACAGCAGAATACATGTTTTTTTCAGGTACTACAAGAACATTCACCAAGAGAGACTGCGCTCCGGGACACAAAATAAACCTCAACATATTTAAAAAAAATCGAAATCACATAATTACATATTTTCTTTCACCACAATGCAACCAAACTAAAAAGTAATAACGGGGTGCCTGGGTGGCTCAGTTGGTTAAGCACCTGACTGCAAGTTTCAGCCCGGGTTGTGATCTCATGGGTCGTGGGATCAAGCCCTGCTTCAAACTCCATGTTCCATGGGAGTCTGCTTGGAGACTTTCTCCCTCTGCCTACCCCCACTCACATGCATTCTCTCTCTCAAATAAATCTCTTTTTAAAAAACTAACAACAAAGCCATAGGAAAAACCTCTAAACATTTGGAAATTGAACAACATAGTTGTAAATAATTTACAGGTCCTAAAGGAAACCTCAAAGAAAATAAAAATATAGAGAGCTAAATGAAAATGAAAATACAGTGTATCAAAATATGTGGGACACAGCTAAAACAGTGCTGGCAGGGACATCTATAGCACTAAATGCTTATTTTAGAAAAGAGGAAAGATCTCAAATCAATAAGCTAAGTTCCTACCTCAAGAAAGTAGAAAAAGAACAAAAGAAACCCAAAGCAAGCAGAAGAAAGCAATAAACCCAAAAGCAAAAATCAATGAACTGAAAATAGGAAAACGATAAAGAAATCAATTAAACAAAAAGCTGGTTCTTTGGAAAAAAAAAACAATAAAACTGATAAAACTCAAAAAAAAAAAAAAAAAACCGACAAAAATCAAAAGAGGGAAGACACAAGTCACCAATACCAGAAATGAAACAGGAGATATCACTACAGATCATGAAGCCATTAAAATGGTAATAAGGAGGGCACCTGGGTGGCTCAGTTGGTTAAGCAACTGCCTTGGGCTCAGGTCATGATCCTGGAGTCCCGGGATCGAGTCCCACATCGGGCTCCCTGCTCAGCAGGGAGTCTGCTTCTCCCTCTGACCCTCTTCCCTCTCATGCTCTCTATCTCTCATTCTCTCTCTCTCAAATAAATAAAATCTTAAAAAATAAAAAAATAAAATAAATAAAATGATAATAAGGAAATATCACAACTCTGCACTCATAAATTCAACAACTCAGAAGAAATGGACAATTCCCCAAAAACCACTAACTACCAAAACTCAATGAAGATAAAACGCAAAGTCTGAATAGTCCAATAACCATTAAAGAAAGTGAATTCACAATTTTAACATTCCCAAAAAAGGAAATCTCTGGACCCTGATGGTTTTACTGGAGAATTCTACAAAAACATTTTGAGGAGCATACACACCAACTGTATATAAACGCTTCTCCACAATAAGAGGAATCACTTCTCAAATTACTTTATGAGGCCAGTATTACCCTGTTGTAAAAAAAAAAAAAGAAAAAAAGGCACACAAAGACGATTATAAAAAAAGGAAAATCCAGATCAATACCTCTCATTGACTTAGATGCAAAAATCCTTAACAAAAATATTAGCAAATTCAACAATGAATAAAAAGAATTATACACCATAACCAAGTGGAATTCATTTCACTGTTCAAGGTCAATTCAAAAATCAATGACCATAAGACGTTGTATTAACAGGCTAAAAGGAAAAAATTGATACATCCAAAACCATTTGACAAAATCCAACCCCAATCCTGATCAAAACTCTCAGCATATTAGGAATAGAGCGGAACCGAATCAACTTAATAAGATCACCTACAAAATAAAAACACCATAGCTAACATCACACTTGATGGTGAAAGACCATATGCTTTCTTACTAATATCAGAAACAGGGCAAGGATGTCCACCACTCTCAACACTCTTTTCCAAGAGAATACTAGAAGTTCTAGCCACAGCACTCAGGCAAGGAAAAAAAATAATAAAAACTATACATACTGGAAAGGAAGAAATAAACCATCTGTATTTACAGATGTCATGATGGCTAACGTAAAAAATACCAAGGAATCTGGGGCACCTGGGTGGCTCAGTCTGTTAAGCTGCGGGCTCTTGATTTCAGCTCAGGTCATGATCTCAGGATTGTGGGATCAAGCCCCATGGTGGGCTTAAGACTCAGGGGGGAATCTCTTTGAGGACCCTCTCTCTCCCTCTCCCTCTGCCCTTCCCCCCACTCACACACGCTCACTCTCTCTCTAATAAATAAAATAAATAAACCTTTGAAAACCCCAAGGACTCTACCCCAAAACACTTCCAGAAGTAATGAATGTGTTTATCAACGTTGCAGAATACAAGATCAGCATGCACAAAATCAACTGCATGTTCATACTAACAGTGAACATGTACAGACCAAAATTAAAAATGCAGTATCATTTACAACTGCTCCAAAGAAAATAAAACACTTAGTGATAAATTTAACAAGACATGTACAGGATATGTATGCTGGAAATTACAAAATGCTAATGGAAGTAATCAAAGAAGATCTAAATAAATGGAGAAACATATCATGTTCAGCAACTGGAAGACTCAACATAGTAAAGATGTCAAGTCTCCCCAGGTTGATCTATAGATTTAATGAATTCCTATCAAAATCCACACAAGGTTTTTGTAGAAGTAGACAAACATATTCTAAAAAGTATATGGCAAGGCACAGACCCTAGCATATTCCAATTTTGGAAAAGAAAAACAAAGTGGGAGGAACCATTCAGGCTTACTATATAGTTACAGTAATCAAGACAGTGTGGTTCTCATGTAGGAACAGACACACAGATCAAAGGAACAGAGCAGACCCACACAAATATGCTTCACTGACTTTTGACAAAAATGCAAAAGCACTAGAAGAAAAGCAATAGAACAAATGTAGCCTTTTCAACAATGTTGGAACAATAGGAAAATTTGCAGAGGCAAAAAAATGAACATAAACCAAAACCTCAAACCCAACAAGGAAGTTGATCACGTAGCTAAGTGTAAAATTATGAAAAAATTTCTAATAACACCAGGAGAAAATTTTCCAGATCTTGGCTAGACAAAAAATTCCTTAGACACCGAAAGCATGATTCATAAAAGGAAATTCTGATAAACTTGATTTCATCAAAATAAAAAAACTTTTGCTCTATAAAAAGCCCTGTTAAGAGGATAAAAAGAAAAGCTATGGCCTGGGAAAAAAAAATCAGCACATCACAAATCCCACAAAAGACTACTATCTAGACTATATAAAGAACTCTCAAAACTCAAGATTAAAGATCAAACAATCCAATTAGAAAATATGCACAGGACATGAACAGAGGAAGACACAGAAAATGCAAATAAGTACATGAAAAGATAATCAACATCATTAGCTATTCAGGAAATAAAGTAAAGCCACAATGAGGTATCACTACACACAGGGACAACCTTAATGCTGATAAGCATGCAAAGAACTTGGATCACTCATACATTGCTGGTGGGAATGTAAAATGGAACTCTAGAAAAGTTAGAAAATTTCTTCTAAAACTAAACATGCAATTATCATGTGACCCAGGTATTGCAATCTTGGGTACCATCCCAGAGAAATGGAAACTAACATACACACAAAAACCCAGACAGGCAGGGCGCCTGGGTGGCTCAGTCGGTTAAGCATCTGCCTTTGGCTCAGGTTGTGATCCCAGGGTCCTGGGATGGAGTTCCACATAAGGCTCCCTGCTCAGTGGGGAGTTTGCTTCTCCCTCTCCCTCTGCTCCTCCCCCGCCGCTTGTGCTCTCTCTCTCTCTCTCTCTAATAAATAAATAAAGCCTTAAAAAAATACAGGTATATTCACAGCAGCTTTAACTTTTTCATTGTTATGTTAATCACCACACATTACATCATTAGTTTTTGATGTAGTGTTCCTTGATTCATTGTTTGCGCATAACACCCAGTGCTCCACACAGAACGTGCACAGCAGCTTTCTTTCTAATAGCCCAAACTACAAACAGCCCAGAAGCCTTTCAACAGATGAACAAACAAATTGGGGTACATCCCCACATGGAACACTGCTCAGCAATATAAAAGAATGAACTATTGGTACAGCAACATGGGTGCGTCTTCAGGGAATTACACTGCGTGAAAAAAGCCAACCTCAAAACGTTCCATTATAGCATGATTCCATTCATTTAACATTGTTGAAATGACAGAATTACAGACCCGGAGACTGGATCAGCAGCCACCAGGGGTCAGGGACTGTGGGAGGTGGTGCTGGGAGGAAAGTGGGTGTGGCCATAAAACAGCACAGGAGGTATCCTTGTGCTGATGGAAACTTCCATATCCTAACGTGGTAGAGGATTCACAACAGCCCATGCTTGTGATAAAACTGCACACAGCTAAATATGCATGCATGTGCAAAACACACATACACACACACATACAGACACTCACACACACATAAATGGGTCCAAGTAAAACTGGGGCGATCTGAATACAGTCAGTGCACTGTATCAATGCCAACATCCGGGTTGTGATATTGTACGACAGTTCGGCAAAATGTCACCATGAACCGCGTGAGGAGTAGGCGGGACCTTGTCATTCCTTACACTGTCAGGGAATTTACAATTACCTCAAAAAGTTCAACTGAAAGAACTGAGTAAGAGCAGTCTTCACTCTATGGAAGCTCAGGGTCAGGGTGGGGGAGATGGAGAATATTTAAAGAAATAATTAAAATTGCTTGTGTTAACTCCCACGGACAAGTGTGTGCAGTTGACTTAGAGATTGGGCGGCTGTAACACTGACAACTGAACTGGGATTTTATGAGTACAGGATTTGAGAAGAACACGGAGATGTGAGGAGGGGACTGATGTCCTGTCTCCGATGTGGACACACACACACTCACGCTCACACACACAGCAGAAGTGACCACAGAACCACCGACATGGGGGAAATCTGTCCCAGCGCTGAATCTGGGGAAGGGCGTCCTCTACTTGTCAATACTTTGAGAAACACAGGTGACATAAATTGCAGATGTTAAGGACACTGAAGGAAATTACCACAGGCAACTTCCTTTCTGGAAAGTATTGGGAGCAAGATGTAAACTGAGGGAAATGGAACAGCGTCCCTTAAGGACCTTCACAGCGACAAAGGAGAGGAGGCTGGGTTATGGAACAGACCCATTTGGTAGGCAGTAGCATCAAGAGAGGGGTCTGTTTAGATCCTACCCCTATGCCACCAAGCAACCAAACAGAGACACCGGAGTTTTAACAAACACTAAAAGGAGCTGATAGGACTGCCTTAGGTCCCTAGATCCCCTTCTCATCCCCCAATGCCAACCTAGGTCATCCTCCTCTCCAGCTTGATAAAATATTGTAATAACAATAATAGTAACAAACAATTAGTTACTAAGCGTTAATATCAAGTGTCAGCCAATAAATTAAGTTTATTAAACATGAGCTGTCATTCCATCATACAATCTTACAAGACCGAAGACAAGGATTCCAATGGCATGAGGGTAAACAAAACCAAACCCTAGGAAAATGCCATGCAGTTTTGGAAGCAAATAAAAAGCTGGAATATGGCTGTCTGCATTTGAGGATAAATTTAAAAGAGAACAAATACCACCTCCACCACAAGAGGCTTGTGAAAACTTGTAGCTTTGAGGGAGGATTGAAACATAACATACAACAAGCAGAGGAGAATCATATTTTCAAGGAAAATTGCTTGGGAAATTTTCAATGCCATCTGCTTTTCACTCTCAAGGAAATCACAGAAAACACAGGACCTGTAAAATAAGAGGAAATAATAAGGCTAACTTACTGAGGGCACAAAGAAAGAGAAAGCCAACAGAGTTAAGAAATTAATTCAAGGAAAGAAACGAGCGATTTCCAGAATTAAAATATTAAAGGTGGTGAAGAGCCGAATTGACAATACATGAAATTTCAACACCTTGCCGAGCAAAACAAATTGAAGCAGCTCTTTCTGAATGCAAAAGAAAAGGGAGAAAAAAAAAAGATAAAAGTCATTATGACTTTTATGGTGGTTTCTATAGATATGTTGATGACGGTGACGGAAAACAGGAGCTGGAGTCCCTGGGGAAGAACACAGGACTGATGGAATATAAACGAGATGACCACAATTGCAATGAGCTCACTTAGCTCTCACTTGGTATATATGAGGAATGGATTTTATATGAGGAAGCTAAGACCTAGATAAATTAGTTACTTGATCTGTTACTTGCCAGACAAGTTAGTCACTTGTTTATCAAGCTTATGGAGCAGAGCTGGGGGGAGGGGGAGGGGGGAGAGAGAGAGACAGAAACAGACTAAAAAATACAAAAATCCAAGGGCTCATGGAAGGGCCCATTTTTCACCAAAGGCAACAAGCCAAAATAAAGCAACATCTAGACACACCTCAATACTTTCAGTCCTCTGGGAGGGGCAGGGATCCTGGTCAAATGCAAAGAAACAGAAATTAAATTGGTAGCAATCTCCTCCACCTCAGCATTAAGATGCCAGAAACAAGGAAACTAAGCTTACAGTTCTAATGGAAAACAGTTGTAACCTGGGGATTGTAATATTCAAGCTGAAATTCTTGTGAAAGCAACAAAAAAGAAATTCCCTGGCAGAAAAGGAAGGAGGAAATGAAGTCTTCATTTACCTATCAGGGGAGGGGGAAAATGGTCTATAAGGATGCTCAGTAAAATAAGGGATGAATTAAAAAATAAAAGTAAAAACCTCACTTGTGGGGAGGGCCTGTCAGAAAGAATCAAAGGATGGGACTGAATGCTGAAAACGTCTCCACATGAAACTCTCCTGACCTCCTGCCCCTCCCGCAATCCACCGCCTGGAAAATATTCTGAGCTCGAGAAATGTCTCCTCCATCATATTTAATGATGCTACAATGGAGGAGTTCTCATTAAAGTCGAGAACAAGAAAAGGAAATTGTCTATTTTTATTTAACATCATTCCAAAAACTGTCAGCAGGATGAAAATGTAAAAGGAAGCCATACTGTATAAATACTGTAAAAGAAGCAGCAATACATCATTATTTGTGGCTCACATGAGACCACCTGCAAATTCGGGGAATTCCAAGTGCAAACTTACTACAACTGTTCGGTAGGGAGTCCAGGCCATATTATGTATACGCACATATGTAATTAATATTACATGCTGAGTTATTTGTAATTTAATATCTGCTACCTTCCCTCTATGGCAATAATATCCAGTTAAAAAGGATGTGATTATCACATTCACAATAACCACAAAAACGTAAAACACCTTGAAACAACTTTACAGACAAATGTCCCTGACCCAAATGAAAAAATATTTACCCTTTGATGGAGAATATAACAAAATACTTTGTTACACAAAAGCCAGGTTCTTAGATGGGACAACTTAATACTGTATCGATTTTTAGTCCTTAAATATCAATGTACAAATCTAATACCATTAACTAACATTCCAAAGTGATTTCATTTAGAACTTGACATGATTCTAAAATACATCAGCAAGTATAAGCAGAGCAGAACAGCCCCTCAGATTTTGAAAAAGAATAATAAGGAAGGAGAAATTGCACTGTTAGAGAATAAAATACAAGGGAACAATAAAAAACTTGTTTCTGAGACCATAATGGAGGTAGATCGATGGAAAAGAATAAAAAGGAAAGCAAAGAGACCCAAGATAAGTATTTAATGAACCCGAAAGTTGCTATTTCAGATATGTAGCAAAAGAACAGTACATTTAGTAAATACAGATCTTAAAAAAAAAAAAAAAAGGTTTAAACCACACCTCAGACCTCACACCAAGCTAATCTGTAAATGAATTAAAACAAGTTGAAAAATGGAATTATAAAAGTGAACTAAGGAATCTAAGGGGGAAAAAGTGAATCTAAGGAAATATATCACCTTTCCCTGCTTGGTTTTTTCTACACTTACTGGCTTCTAAAATGTTGTATCAATTCTTTATACTTTGCTGTCTGTCTGTCTCTTCACATTAAAATGCAAGTTCTACAAGGGTAGGATTTTTAACTATTTAACCCCCAGCGCCTCGGAGAGCTTCTAATAATAACTAAGACAAAAATCTTTTGAATAAATGATTAAATGGTATCTCATTGTGAAAAACTGGTCTAAACACTCAAAGACGAAAGTAACATGAAGGAAAAAAGATACATCTTATATAAAACATAAAGTGAATGAATTTTTGTCTATATTAAAAAAGGCAAAAGTGGGATGCCTGGGTGGCTCAGTTGGTTAAGCATCTATCTGCCTTCCGGTCATGATTCCAGGGTCCTGGAATCGAGTCCCGCATCATGCTCCCTGCTCAGCAGGGAGTTGGCGTCTCCCTCTGCCTGCCCCTCCCCCTGCTCGTGAGGTCTCTCTCTCTCTCTCTCTGTCTCACAAATAAATAAAAAATAAATAAAATATTTAAAAAAGAAAAAGAAAAAAGGCAAAAGAAAAGTACACAACAGATTGAAAAAAAGTCTGCAACGTGTATATAAAGGCTGAGTATCTCTGATTAAATAACTAGCCTTTATAGGGACGCCTGGCTGGTTCAGTCAGAAGTGCAACTCTAGATCTTGGGGTCATGAGTTCGAGCCCCTGGTTGGGTGCAGAAATTACATAAATAAATAAAAATCTTTTTAAAAATTTAATAGCTAGCCTTTATAAAATACTAAAAACAAAAAAATGGGCAAAAATAACATCCAGAAGAAAAAAAAATGTGGTCAATAAACATTTAAAATGTGTAACACACAAATGACAAAAGCACTTGTATCTGAATAAGAGTGAAATACATCATTTCTCTCTCTCCTCTGCCGGGCACAGTCTGATCATACTCCGTCTTCAACCAGAGTGTAAGGAAATAAGGACTCTTACGCCAGTAAGCAGAAGTAAATTTTAGTACGCTCTTTCTGGAGAGCAATGAAATGTGTCAAATTTTATATGTGCATGCCCATTTAACAGCAATTCCGCGGCTAGGAAATTGTCATACAGAAAGGCGTGCACAAATACAGTAGTCAGACAAGTAGGAGCAAGGATTTTTGATGCATTGCTATCAAAATAATATTAAAAAAACCCTACAACTTAAATGCCTCTGATATCAAATAAATTAGGCTACATCAACACAGTGGAATAATATGTACTATGTTGCATACCAGTGTGGGTCAGAACTGCCTAAACGGTATCTGTGATAAATTCAGTAAGACACCAAGTTACTGCACAGTATGGATGTCTCGTCTGTGTATAACAGCGCTTCTCAAACTGTGGTCCCTGGACCAACAGCATCAGCATGACCTAGGACCTTGCCTGAAATGCTAATGCTCAGGCTTCACCCCAAACCTACTGAATCATGAACTTTAGGTGTGGAACTCAGTGATCTGTGTTTTAACAAGCCCTGCAAGACATTCTAACGCATGCTCAAGTATGAGAATCACTGGCAAAGCTTGAAAGATAACACCAAGCAGTGCATGAGAGCTGTTTCCGGGTGTAGTTTCCTGGAAAATTTTATTTTCTCCTTTATCTGTTTATACATTCCAATGGATGTGCATTGCATTTAAAGTTAGAAAATAAAAGAATCTTCTCTCCATCAGAGAGAGAAAGGGGGGGAGAGAGGGAGGGAAGGAAGAAGGGTATGACCAGCCAACAGAAAAATCAACAAGAGACTCACCTGGGTGAGGCCATCCCCATGAAAACCCCAAATAATTCCTAATAAAGGTATGCTTTAAACAGTCAATTTGACTGGAATGAAAAGAAAGCTTTATTAAAATTTGACAACTTTTCCCACTTATAAACAGCTTTGAGAAAAACAGTAAAACTGAATGGAGTAATGGTGGAGTGTGCTCTCAGATTTCCAGCAAAATAGAGAAAGCACTGAAAATCTACAGCAAAAGTGTAAAATGGGGCATATATGTGACCCAGTAATCCAAACACTAGGGATTTATCCGAGGTAATATTTGAGGGTATATTTTTTTCAATTACTGTAAAAAAAGTTTTTGAAAGCAACCTAAATGTAAATATAAAATTGGTTAAAAGAAGTATGTTATAGACTCATAAATACAAACGTGGTTGCCAAAGGGAAAGGTGATGGGGAGATGGGCGACATAGGTGAAGGGGATTAAAACCTGTAAACTTCCAGTTACAAAATAAATAAGTCACAGACATGAAAAGTACAGCATAGGGAATATTGTCAATAACAGCTTAATAATGTTGTATGGGGACAGATGGTGACCACGCTTATGGTGAGTATTGCATAACGCACAGAA
The DNA here is from genome assembly GCF_009762305.2 of Zalophus californianus. Taxonomy (NCBI): domain Eukaryota; kingdom Metazoa; phylum Chordata; class Mammalia; order Carnivora; family Otariidae; genus Zalophus; species Zalophus californianus. The sequence goes on along the minus strand of NC_045604.1, from coordinate 93,656,148 downwards.
CTGTCAAATCACTATGCTGTACACCTGCAACTGATATAACACTGTATGTCAGCTACACTCAAAAAAAGTAAAATAAGAAATAAGTTTAAGAAAAAGAATTATACACCTTAATGAAATAACTATATTACAATTCCATTAGTAATATAATTGTTATGCACTTTAATGAAATAACTATATTACAATTACAATGGTAATATAGTTATTTCATTAAAAAGGATGGCATGAATACAGATACACTGATATAGAAATACATTAATGTGTTGCCAAGAAAAATACGCCTATCAATAATAAGCACTTAATATGCATTAGGCAGTATTCTGAGAACGTTCTCAAAAATAATTCATGTAATCCTAAATGAGTAAGTGAGATGGCCATCTTACAGATGAGGTGGCACATTTGGAGAATTTCAGCAACTTGCCCAAGACCACCAGGTTAGAAGCAGTGGGCCAGCTGGTGGCCGACCCCCAGCCTCTCCAGCCTCCACCTTGGTAATCACTAAGCACGCAGTATCACTGAAATTGTTGGTGACTGTTCACAGACCATCTGAAAAGTCTGGAAGTTTAAACACTAAAACATGAGCAATGGTTATCTCTGGGTCATGGACTCAAAGGTAGTTTAAATTGTGCTTTTTATCGGCTTATCTTTTGTCTCTAAAAATGATATACGACTTGTGTAGTAATAAATATTTCATTGGGGACATTTTTGGTATATTGACAAGAGAGAAAGCGGAAGAGCTCATGATGAGGATAAGCTCTCCAGAATCCAACCAGCAGAGAAAGAACCTCTGAAAGGCATGGAGTTAGGAAAAGATATGGTACTTCAAGGTAACAATGAGAATTTGAGTGTGGGTGCCATGGAGACCACCTGTAACAGTCAGCATCACATTTCAGGACCACAGCTACCAACACAAAATAAGGCTCAGGGAAATTTTAGTTCCAGTCTGCTCCATGAAAACGAAAATACAGCTCTTCCTCAATGAAGAGACTCTGACAATCGGGGCATTCAAATTGCATGGGACCAGCATACACACTACCAACAAGACTGTACTTCAATTCTTCAAGAAAGCCTGTATTTGCTCATTAGCAGGATCCCATACACAGTATCTGTGTTATACTATCAACAATCTCAACTCAACATCCAGGGAAAAGCTGCAAGAACAGGCAGGTGGGCCTTCCTGATGAATACAGGCCTTCTGATGTGAATATATCATAATGGAATTGCAGGCTCCAAGAGAGGACTGGAGACAAACATCTGAATGATTACGGGGTTGTAAAGCCTTATAGGACTTAGCAATTCCCAACTGCCAACACTTAATATTCAGATTTCTTCAATCATGCCATCCTAGGGCATCCAATCCCTTTCTTTGCAGATGAACTTGTCCTTGTGGTTAATTGTATTATTGCTCAAAATGCTCACTGCTGGGGTGCCCGGGTGGCTCAGTCAGGTTAAGCGTCCAACTCTTGGTCTCAGCTCAGGTCATGATCTCAGGGTCATGAAATCCAGCCCTGGGTCAGGCTCCACACTCAGTACAGAGTCTGCTTGAGATTCTTTCTCCCCTTCCTGCCTCTCTCCCACTCTGTGGCTCCCCCACTCGTGCTCTCTCTCTCAAATAAATACAATCTTAAAAAAAAAAATGTTCACCGCCTCTCCTTATGGAAGGACTATTCTTCTCCACCCCACCGACATCAAGATGGTCCATATGATTTTCTTTGGCCAATGAAATAAAGATGGAAGTTTCACAGAAGCTTTCTAATCAGAAGCTTTAGGAGTCATTGTATGCTTATGGTATGCACCTATGCTTTCTTTTCTCAGTGCCATCAAACCACTGATACACCAGAGAGGTGCAGCTCTATTAGCCTGGATCCCAGAGGACATCAGTTGTGGGCATCATGACAGCTGACCAAAAATGGACGTGAAATGTGAGAACTAAACCTTTGTGGTTGTAAGCCAGGGACTTTGGGGCAATTTGTTACTGTAACATATCTTAGTATGAACTGACTGATACATCACTATACCCCCGCTTTCCTGTTTGGAGGCCCACTTAACATCAAGAATCACTTCCTCCTAGAAGCTCTGTGACCACTCTCCATATTCTCAAAGATAGAAAAGCTGACCTAGGGGCGCCTGGGTGACTCAGTCAGTTAAGCATCTGACTCTTGATTCCGGCTCATGTCATGATCTCAAGTCGTGAGATTGAGCCCCATGTGGGGTTCCGCACTAGGCATGGAGCCTGCCTAAGATTCTCTCTCTACTTCTCCCTCTGCCCACCCCTCCCCTGCTCACAAATGCATCCTCTCTCTCTGTTTCTCTCTAAAACAAGAAAAAGAAAGAAAGAAAGAGAGAGAGAGAAAGAAAGAAAGAAAAAGAAAGAAAGAAAGAAAAAAAGAAAAAGAAAAACTGATCTAGGTGCATCTTTCTTATCGAAATTGATATGATATGGACTGATGGTTTGATGATCTGAATCATGGTTCCTCTCTGGAGTGGAGGGGCAGACTGATGTCATTACCCCTTCTTTCTCCTCAAGATCGCCACATACTTATATCAAAAACCCTCTCCTTTCTTCCCAGCATGTCACATGGCCTCTGCCACTCCTGTGAAGACAGGCTATGAGAAGCCATGGATAGATTCGCCAGCAGAGAACAAAATGGGCCTTCAGTTAGCATCCAAAAGATGACAAAACAGGAAATCCCTTTTCCAGTGAATATCTTCCAGGGCTCTTGGTTTCTTAAGCCTTGCATAAAGCATCTTACAGTTTGAGTAACACTGTCTTCCAAGAATCCAGGATTCCGGCTGTTATTCAGAGTTCTGCCCATTGACGACAGAGCAGAGTTGTTGCTGGCAACGAAACGCAAGCATCTGTTTTCTGAATGGTTGATGAGCTGTACTTTTGGACCTCTGCAAACCCATCACTTGCTTATTACAGGGGAAGCTTTGGAAGGAAATGAAAATATTGAGGGGTATTGAGAACTGTCAAGTGGCAGCAATCACAACAACAGCATTATTATTAGCATTATTATTATTACTAAATATGATAGCTAACATGAGCTCTTACTGGATGGCATGTACATTCTAAGCACCTCCCAGGCATGACTTCTTTGGTGATTCCTACCTTACCTGAGAATAAGGTAGAATTTATTATCCATACTTTAACAGTGACAAAATAGAAGATTAAAAAGGTAACTTGCAAAGGGTCATAATTCAGTGGAAGATTTGGAATCTGAATGCAAGTCTCTTAATATCAGAGCCCAAATACCCAGTCATCATATTATATTGCCTGAGATTAAAAATAGAAATAAATAAAACTACTTGGAAATTCTTCTATATCTAGAATTTTCTTTCAAGAAAAGCAACATGGATAAAAAGGAAAAACCCTACCATCGAGATGGTTTTTGTTTGGGTCCAAACAATGGCACTTTTTCAGTGATTTTGAACAACCCACTTAATCATGTCTGAAAGATGTTACCTCATTTATAGAATGAGGATAATGATTCTCATTTTATAAGGTTTCAATGAAAACAGAAAATGGTAATAGATGGAAACAGCAACTATAAACTCTAAAATGCTAAGTAAGTGTCACTTAGAAGTCATTTTTGCAATGCTGTAATTGGCGGCTCAATGCCAACAGTGAACTGATATTGACCAGCACTATTAGACCACAGACAGGAAATCTGTGTATAGCATCAAATTCTGAGCATCCAGTTTCTTCTAAAGTGGAATAGCTTGTAGCAGATCAACACTCCCACCAAGAGCAATGATAAAAGCCAATAACATATCAAAATTCATCTGTTTGAAAGCATCAGTGTGTTTCTATGGCAGCCAGAATTTAAAATCCAGACCGCAGAGAGAAGGAGAGCTCACAAAGATGAGCCCAGTTGTCTGCATGTTGATGTTTTCCACAGGATATTTGTCAAAATTATTGGTACAGGTTAAGAAGCTGAAAGAATAGGCAGAAGTAATCATTATAAGGGATAGAAAGCAGCAGAGACAGAGGCAATTGCATGGGGCTTGGGTTAAAATAAATTGGGGTTCAGGGATGTCAAGTTAACTAGATCTTGAGAAGCAAAAATCAGAGACAGAAGGAAAGAACAGATAAGTGAGACCAAGTTCAGCACCACTTTTCCTCTTGAAGCATTGTCTATGAAATGTCACAGGGCAGAAAGCTAAGGAGCCAAATTAAAAGGGAGAAAAAGAAGGAAGAGTTCCAACAGTCTTCGGTGCTAGAGAAACAAAACTTAGATGTGAAAATCTGCCAATGGGAAAGAGTTCTAGGAAATGCCATAGGCTCTAAGTTGGGACACAAAGAGGGTGAGACCCTAGGATCGAAGTTGAACATGAAAGGTAAACTGAGCCTTTCAAGGAATGCACTCCAACCTCAGGTCTGCTCTATCCGTGATGGTATGAGATGATCTTTCCCCTGCCAGGTGCCACAGAAAGGAGTGAATCTTCACTGAAGAACAAGAACACCATCCAGAGTTTTTACAATTTAACACCCATAATGTTCAACATCCAACTGAAATTACCAGGCATATCAAAAACTAGTATAACTGGAAAAAGAGACAAACAATAAAAAGAGACCCATAATTGACTCCTTTACTGGTTAAAGTCTGAGACTCAGACTTTAAACTTTGATTGGAATGGTCAATAAAACAGATGAGAATTTGACCACATAATTGAAATCTATAAAGAATAAAATAGAAATGCCAGAACTAAAAACTACAATAACTGAAACTAAGAACTCAGTCAACAGAAAAGACATAAGAGAGACATATGTAACCCTGGGAAAAGTTTTATCATATATGGAATTTGGGTCCTATGAAAGAAAAATAGGGATATAGGAAGCAGATCGAGATTCTGAACAGATAATAGCTCAAAATTTTCTAAAACTGGCAAATGACATCAAGGTATGGATTCATGAAGCAATACAACTCCCTACAAGGATACCTACACCTTGGAAAGAAAGAAAAAAGAAAAGAAAAGAGAAGAGAAGAGAAGAGAAGAGAAGAGAAGAGAAGAGAAGAAAAGAAAAGAAAAGAAAAGAAAAGAAAAGAAAAGAAAAGAAAAGAAAAGAAAAGAAAAGAAAAGAAAGAAAAGAAAAGAAAAGAAAAGAAAAGAAAATTACACCTCAGTATCTCACATATAAACTGCTGCAAATGAAAGAAAGAAAATTTTCAAAGCATCGGGGGTAGGATGGGGAGACACATATCCTCAGAGAGCAAAAATGAGACTAACAGCTGATTTTTCACTGCAATACTGGAAGCTAGAACATGATGGAATAGCATAGTTCATGTGCAGACGGAAATAATTACCAACCTAGAATTCTATACTCAAGAGAAAACATTTTTCACAAGTAAAGGTGAAATAAAAACATTTCCAAACACACAAAACCTCAGAGAGTTCACTGCCAGCAGACCTGTGCCCAGGAAATACTATTAGGAATTATTAAGGAAGAAAATGATCCCAGACAGAAATGCAAATGCAGAAAGGAATTTTAAAAAGTTTAAATATGAGGATGAACTTAATGAAACACTGACTCTACACAAGAAGTATAATGTTTTGTGGTATAAAAATTATATGTACAATTAACATGCATGACAACAATAACACAGGAGGCCAGAAAGGGTAGATGTTCTATATCCTTAGCATTATTTGTGAATTGATTAGTAGTAGGCTGTAATATTCACAGATCATGTTTTAATCCCTAGAGAACCCCTAGAAAAATCTATGAACTAATAGAGGGCAATAATGGAATAATTTTTTAGATGTTCAACTAACCAAAAGGGAAACAAAACACACACACACGCACACACACACACACACACCCCACTGGGAAAATAAATAAAAAATAAATGGTGACATATCAGCAATTAAATTAAATATAAATAATCTAAATGCACAACTTAAAGTATCAAATTAAAATAAAATACTTTATACTGATTTACCTTTTATATAAGTTCTTATACCTTTCATATAAGAACAAGTAAAGGCTGACCATAAGGGGTTAGAAAAATTATTCTTGACAAACACTAAACAAAAGAAAGTCTATGCAGCTCTATGTGTGGAAGGCAAGGCGGTCGTTAAGGCAAGACACCTAACTAAAGATAAAGAACATTTCACACTAATAAAATGGTCAATCCTCCTGGAAGACATAAACCTTCTAAATTGGTTCACAACTAATAGCATAACATCAAATATATAAAGCAAAAAATGATATAACTACAAGAAGAAATAAGCAAACACACAGACACGATAGAGGACTTTCACAAACTCTCCAGTAACTCACAGTTAACTGGTAGAAAAAGCAGAGCAAAATACCAGTAAGAATTTTTTTTAAGATTTTATTTATTTATTAGAGAGCGAGCGAGAGAGAAACAGCATGAGAGGGGAGAGGGTCAGAGGGAGAAGCAGGCTCCCCGCTGAGCCGGGAATCCAATGTGGGACTCGATTCCAGGATCCCAGGATCATGACCCGAGCCGAAGGCAGTCGCTCAACCAACTGAGCCACCCAGGCGCCCACCAGTAAGAATTTTTATAAGGGGGGCACCTGGGTGGCTCAGTTAGTTAAGCGGCTGCCTTTGGCTCAGGTCATGATCCTGGGGTCCTGGGATGGAGCCCCATGTCAGGCTCCCTGCTCAGTGGGGAGCCTGCTTCTCCCTCTCCCTCTGCCTGCCACTCTGCCTACTTGTGCTCTCTCTCTCTGTCAAATAAATAAATAAAATCTTTAAAAAAAAAGAATTTTTTTGAGAGAGAGAAAGAGAGCTCCCTTATGAGCGGGGGATGGGGTGGGGTCAGAGAGAGAGGGAGAGAGAATCTTAAGCAGGCTCCACATCCAGCACAGAGCCCAGCATGGAGTTCAATGCAGGGCTCAATCTCATGACCCAGAGATCATGACCTGGACTGAAATCAAGAGTCAGACACTTAACTGACTAAGTCACCCAGATGCCCCACAGAATTTTATCTTAATATGATTAACAGTATTTACCTAATTGAAATATATAGAATGCAACACCCCAACAATTAGATCATACACAAAATTTTGAAGTGTATATGGCTGCTTATTGAATTTTGTTATATTCTGGATTATAAAGTGAGCCCAAGCAAACATCATTCAGAGTATATTATTTGACTACATTAAATGTAGCAACAAATCAGTAACAAAAGAAAAACTAAGAAATCAAAATGTTTAGAAACTAAACAACATAATTGCTAGTAACCATGGGTAACAAAAAACATATTAACATGGAAATTAGAAAATATTTTTCTCTGAATATTAATGAAAAAAATTGGTAGAATGTAGCTAAATTGTTTAGAGGGAAATTTATCATCTTAAATGCATCTATTAGGAGAGAAGAAAAGCCAAAAACAATTATCTAGTTATCTAGCTCAAAAAATTAAGATCCAAATAAACTAAAACAGGAGAAGGAAAGAAATAATAAATATTAAGTGCAAGTTTGATGTGAAAAGAGAGAAAAATCAAAGAACTGTTCTCTGTTGGTTCTCTGAAAAGACTACAAAATTGATACAAAAACCACCTCACAAGACAGTCAAGAAAAAAAGAGAAAAAGCATAAATTACAGTATCAAGAGTGAAAGGAGCAACATCATTACAAATCCTACAGACACCTAAAAGATAATGTAAAAATACTGGGGCAACCTGGGTGACTCAGTCAGTTGAGCATCTGCCTTAGGCTCGGGTCATGATCCCGGGGTCCTGAGATGGAGCCCCATGTAGGGCTCCCTGCTCAGTGGAGGGCTTGCTTCTCCCTGTGCCTCTGCCCCTTCTCCAGCCTCACTCCTGCACTCTCTCTCTCTCTCTCTCTCTCTCGCTTGCTCTCTCTCTCTCTCTGTCCCAAATAGATAAATAAAATCTTTAAAAAAAAAAGATAATGTAAGCATATTAAGAATAACTTTCTGCCGGATGTCCACTATCACCACTGCTATTCAACATGGTATTAAAAGTCCTGGCCACAGCAATCAGACAACAAAAAGAAATCAAAGGCATCCAAATCGGCAAGGAGGAAGTCAAACTCTCACTCTTTGCAGATGATATGATACTGTATGTGGAAAACCCAAAAGACTCCACCCCAAAACTGCTAGAACTCATACAGGAATTCAGTCAAGTAGCAGGATATAAAATCAATGCACAGAAATCAGTGGCATTCCTATACACCAACAACAAGACAGAAGAGAGACAAATCAAGGAGTCGATCCCATTCACAATTGCACCCAAAAACATAAGATACCTAGGAATAAATTTAACCAAAGAGGCAAAGGATCTGTACTCAGAAAACTATAAAATACTCATGAAAGAAATTGAAGAAGACACAAAGAAATGGAAAAACGTTCCATGCTCATGGATTGGAAGAACCAACATTGTGAAGATGTCAATGCTACCTAGAGCAATCTACACATTCAATGCAATCCCCATCAAAATACCATCCACTTTTTTCAAAGAAATGGAACAAATAATCCTAAAATTTGTATGGAACCAGAAGAGACCCAGAATAGCCAGAGGAATATTGAAAAAGAAAAGCAAAGCTGGCGGCATCACAATTCCGGACTTCCAGCTCTATTCCAAAGCTGTCATCATCAAGACAGTATGGTACTGGCACAAAAGCAGACACATAGATCACTGGAACAGAATCGAGAGCCCAGAAATGGACCCTCAACTCTATGGTCAACTCATCTTTGACAAAGCAGGAAAGAATGTCCAGTGGAAAAAAGACAGTCTCTTCAACAAATGGTGTTGGGAAAATTGGACAGCCACATGCAGAAGAATGAAACTGGACCATTTCCTTACACCACAACAAAAATAGACTCCAAATGGTTGAAAGACCTAAACGTGAGACAGGAGTCCAACAAAATCCTAAAGGAGAACACAGGCAGCAACCTCTTCAACCTCAGCCGCAGCAACTTCTTCCTAGAAACATCGCCAGAGGCAAGGGAAGCAAGGGCAAAAATAAACTATTGGTATTTCATCAAGATAAAAAGCTTTTGCACAGCAAAAGAAACAGTCCACAGAACCAAAAGACAACCGACAGAATGGGAGAAAATATTTGCAAATGACATATCAGATAAAGGGCTAGTATCCAAAATCTATAAAGAACTTATCAAACTCAATACCCAAAGAACAAATAATCCAATCAAGAAATGGGCAGAAGACATGAACAGACATTTTTCCAAAGAAGACATCCAAATGGCCAACAGACACATGAAAAAGTGCTCAACATCGCTCGGCATCAGGGAAATCCAAATCAAAACCTCAATGAGATACTACCTCACACCAGTCAGAATGGCTAAAATTAACAAGTCAGGAAAGGACAGATGTTGGTGGGGATGCGGAGAAAGGGGAACCCTCCTACACTGTTGGTGGGAGTGCAAGCTGGTGCAACCACTCTGGAAAACAGTATGGAGGTTCCTCAAACAGTTGAAAATAGAGCTACCATTTGATCCAGCAATTGCACTACTTTGTATTTACCACAAAGATACAAATGTAGGGACCCGAAGGGGTACGTGCACCTCAATGTTTATAGCAGCAATGTGCACAATAGCCAAAGTGTGGAAAGAGCCAAGATGTCCACTGACAGATGAATGGATAAAGAAGATGTGGTATATATACACAATGGAATATTATGCAGCCATCCAAAGGAATGAGATCTTGCCATTTACAATGACGTGGATGGAACTGGAGGGTGTTATGCTGAGTGAAATAAGTCAATCAGGGAAAGACATGTATCATATGACCTCACTGATATGAGGAATTCTTAATCTCAGGAAACAAATTGAGTGTTGCTGGAGTGGTGGGGGGGGGTGGGAGGGATGGGGTGGCTGGGTGATAGACATTGGGGAGGGTATGTGCTATGGTGAGCGCTGTGAACTGTACAGGACTGATGAATCACAGATCTGTACTTCTGAAACAAATAATGCAATATATGTTAAGAAAAAAAAAGAAGAAGAAGATAGCAGGAGGGGAAGAATGAAGGGGAGTAAGTCGGAGGGGGAGATGAACCATTAGAGAGGATGGACTCTGAAAAACAAACTGAGGTTTCTAGAGGGGAGGGGGTGGGGGGATGGGTTAGCCTGGTGACGGGTATTAAAGAGGGCACATTCTGCGTGGAGCACTGGGTGTTATGCACAAACAATGAATCACAGAACACTACATCAAAAACTAATGATGTCATGTATGGTGATTAACCTAACAAAAAAAATTATAAAAAAAAAAATCTATCAAAAAAAAAAAGAATAACTTTCTGCCACCAATATGGAAAGTTCAAATTAATGGCAAAAATCTTAGAACACAATTTAGAAAACTGGTACAAGAAGAAATGGTAAATCTGAATAGTCCCTATCAATTAGGGAAATTAAATATACATAAAAACTTCCAAAAACAGACATCTCCAGGTCTTGATTGCTTCTTCCATGAATTCTCCAAGCATTTAAGTTATAGTTAACATCGTCTTACACAAACCTTCCTGAGTATTTAAAAAAAAAAAAAAAAAGAAGCCACAGGACCATTTCCTAACTTGTTTTGTGAGGTTAGCATTATCTTAAACAACAACCAAACTCTGACATGACTGGTACTAGAAAGGAAAATTACAGAGCCATCTCTTTAATAAACATGAATGTAAACATGCTAAATAAAAATTACTGTATCCTGTCAATGTAATGATACATCTCATTACTTCTTTGAAAAATCAATGTAACTCACCGTATTAACAGAAAAAAAGAGGAAAAAATCATACCAAGAGATGTATAAAAATCACCTGATAAGATAGAATACTTATTCATGATCATTTATTATCAATTAGCAAATTATCAACAAAAGTATATTTCCTTCATCTGATGAAGAGCAACTTAAAAACCCTAGGGCAATTATCATAATCAAACTTCAAATGTTGAAATTTTCTTCTCTGAAATAAGCAACAAGACTAAGATGCTTTCTGTCCCACTGTTATCCAACAATATATAAAAGATGAAGTGCTATAAGATAAGAAAATGAAATAAGAGGATTAGAAAAGAAAAATAAAATTGTCATTATTCATAACTCGCTGGCTTTTGAATCCAGAAAATCCAAAAGAACATATAGACACATTACTAGAAAATGAGAGCAATATCCAAAAAACAGATTGCATTTCTCATTACTAGTAACAAATGATTATAAAATGAAAAAGTTTTAAACTTACCATTTACAATACCATCAAATATTTAGGACTAAATCTAACAAAAGATGTGCAGGACCTCTACACAAGAAACTAGGAAGCATTACTGACATAAATTAAGACATCTTCATAAATGGAAGGATATACCACATTCATGGGTTAAAAGATCATTTAAATAAAGATGCCAGTTTTTCCCACAAATTAGGCTCTAGACTTCATGTAATTACAATCACAATCCAATAACTTACTTTTGTGAAAATTGACACAATGGTGCTAAAATATATTTGGAAATATAAGGGACCAAGGAAAGACAAGACGATCATGAAGAAAGAGAGCAAATCCTTTAAGAGCTTAGACATTCAGTTATTATAAAGCCACGAGAACTAAAATGGTGTGAATTGGCTCAGGAACTGACAAGCAGTCCAGCAACATAGAACAGAGTCCAGAAACAGACCAACAAATATACATCCCTTGACTTGCGACAAAAGCAGCATTTCATAGCAGTGGGGGGAAGTCGGCTTGTCAATGAATGATTCTGTGTAATCTGGATACCCTATCAGAGAAAAAAAGAAAAGAAACAATGGATCTTTACCTCTACTTTGCCAAAAAGCTCAATCATATATGAATTGTAGATCTAAGTTTGAAAAATATAACAATAAACCTTTAAGAAGGCATAGGATATCTTCATGACTCCAAGATATAATCTTAATTTTTTTTTAAGATTTATTTATTTATTTTAGAGAGAGAGCAAGCAGAGGGGCTGAAGCAGAGGGAGAAACTTCAGCAGACTCTGTGCTGAACATGGAGCCCTATGTGGCATCAATCCCAAGACCCTGAGATCACGACCTATGCGGACACCAAGAGTCAGACATTCAACCGACTGCCCCACCCAGGGGCCCCAAAATCTTAATTTTTAAGTGGAATTAGAAAAGCACTTATTATAAAGAAAGATACTGATATATTAGGCTATATAAAAGTTAAGAATTCTGGGCGCCTGAGTGGCTCAGTCGGCTAAGCAGCTGCCTTTGGCTCAGGTCATGATCCTGGGGTCCTGGAATCGAGTCCCACATCAGGCTCCCTGCTCAGTGGGGAGTCTACTTCTCCCTCTGCTTCTCCCCCGACTCATTCTCTCAATTTTGCTCTCATGCTCTCTCAAATAAATAAAATCTTTAAAAGATAAAAATAAAAGTTAAGAATTCCTATTCACAAAGACAACACAGAAAGAATAAAAGTGTATGTCACCAACTAGTTGAAAATATATTCAACACATATATCCAACAGAGGACTTTAATCCAGAGTATATAAAGAACATCTATAAATCAATAAGAAATAAAAAGCAAACCATTAAAAACAGTGGTCAAAAAACTCGAAATAAAATTCACAAAGCGTACAGCCAAATGTTGGGTTAGTATATGAAAAAGTGCTCAATCTCACTAGTCATCAAAAAAATGCTAATTAAGACCATAATAAGATACACTACAACCACCAACAAAAGGTAAAAATCAACACAAATGAGAACCCAACTACTGTCAGACACTGCTGGTGGGAATTTAAATTGTTAGCACCAAATTTTAGAAAACTGCTTACAATTTCACCTAAATTTGAAGCTATGTCAACATTATGACTGAGGAATTCCACTATTTAGAATATACTCCACAGGAATGTGCGTGTATGCTTCCCAAGCAAATGTTCAAGAAATGGTCATGGTAGTGCTGTTTATAAATAACAAAAACCCAGAGTAATCCTACAATTCATCAATAGTAGAATGGATACATTATTTTTGGCATACTTGTATATACTTATATAATGGAATACTACACAGTGATGAAAAAGAATGACCTATGACATGAATGTATTTCACAAATGATGCAGGGCTAATAAAATCAGACACAAAATCCATACACTTTATGATTCCATATATGCAAAGTTAATCTGTCATAACAGAGGTCAGGATAGTCCTAGTGAGTGGATGGTAGTGATGGTGAGGCACACAAGTGGGCGTCTTCTATTTCTTAATCTTGTGTGATGGCTACAAGGTATAGTCACTTTGGAACAATTCACCATGCTGTCCACTTAGGATTTATGCACATCACTATATGTGTTACATTTCCATTGAAGAACTACTTTTAAAAATCCAGTTCTAAGGGCAACTGTCTGGCTCAGTTGGTGGAGCATGAAACTCTTGATCTCTGGGTTATAAATTCAAGCCCCACGTGGGGTGTAGAGATTACTTAAAAATAAAATCTTAAAAAAAATCCAGTTCTACTTCTTATTATCTTTTCGTGAGACAATAAGAAAGAAAAATCTTTGGACCTGGGCTCTTTTATCAGTAAAGTGAAAAATTGGACTAAATAAATCCTTTGTGGCTGTCATTTCAACTTCTGATGGGAAACACCCATGCTCCACTCCCAGACCAGGAATTTCAGATAGAATTAATTCCCTGAACCCCACATGACCCAGGCCTGGCCAATCAGAGTGTTCCATCTCCTGGCCACATTACTGATTGATTAAGAAATGAGAATGCAACCCAAACAGGACCAGTGATTTGAGGACAGCTTTTTTGATAGAATGATGTGATAAGAACAACTAACTTTGCCATTGAGATTGAAAACTAACTAGTGAACATTATCCTTGGCATTGCTACCACATTGTGAAATTCTGCCTGAGAATATAAAAAAAAAATAGAAAAAAGCAGAAATGATGATGATGATAGATAGATAGATAGATGATAGATAGATAGATATACAGATAGACAAGAGAAGATAGATGGAACCATAGACAGACAATACATAAATAATAGATGGACAGAGAGAAAGGAGATAAACTGATTATTCACAGAGACTGACTTGTAATGACATATTTTTGAGAACATGAATACAGTCATATCCAGTCTGGGACTTTCCAACTTTGTGAGCCAATAAATTCCTTCCTTTGCTTGATGCAGGAAGTCCGTTTCCTGTCATTTGGAGCCAAGAGCCCTGTTACAATTTCCAAGGGCACTTCCAGCATTAAGTCCACAGCTTCAGCAGTTAGTTCCAAATTTTTCCAACAAAGCATCCCTTACGGGCTAAGGAGAACGAACAATACACTCAAAAGTCAAGCCCTTCCACTAAGCCAGCTTGATGTTTCTTTGAAGTCTCACAGATTACTTTTTAGAAATCTAAGCAGAAAATCATGTGAATTTTTTAACCTGCTCCATGATATTGTCTTTTTTTTTTTTTTAAGATTTACTTATTTATTTGACAGAGAGAGAGAGCACAAGCAGGGGGAGCAGCAGAAGAAGAGGGAGAAGCAGGCTCCCCACCGAGCAGGGAGCCCGATACAGTACTTAATCCCAGGACCCTGGGATCATGACCTGAAACGAAGGCAGATGCTCAACCGACTGAGCCACCCAGGAGCCCCGATATTTTGTCTTAATACAAAAAAATATTTCCTCCAAACTGTCAGGTAAAATCGATCACCCAAGAAGATGTGCCGCATGATTCTGGAAAGTTCCTGTGTCACCTGCACGCAGTACCTTGTGCTCCTATAGACAACATCCCCTGGTTTAAAAAGAACAGACGTGGGGAAGGGGTTACAGGCTCAAATTCCCACAGGGGTCAAGCCAGTAAGACAAAGGGTGCATGAGAGGGAACGCAAGCCAGTCCGAGGCAGGCGGCCCCCACTCCGCTCCACCTACCTGTGGCTCTAGGGGAATGTCTTTTAAATCCCCACGCAGGCCAAACACATCCACAGCATGAATAAAGTCAGGGCAAAACCACTCCCCCACCTCAGATTCTGAATACCTATTCTTCTGGTTTTCCATCTAAAACACAGGCAACTACTTAGGCTGTTGCTAACATCCGTTCTCCAAATACCCCATTATTTGTCTTCTTATAAAAGATCTGTCTTTCAAACAGAGATAAGACATAGAAGCTTTGGTATGTATTTATTTAGTGAAACTATATTATACTTTCTGAAAACCAGATGGCTTTATCTGTACAATCTCTAGGAGGAAAATTACCCTCTCCAACAGGTACACTCACATCCTGTGTGACATTTTGAACAGCCTCGAAGTTTCAGCCTCAACCGGCAATGTTGGGATTATTTTTAATTTAGCAAGTATGAAGAAAATAATCTGGCAGCTCCTTCTTGACACCTGTCAGAGGTAGGGTTAGAGTGCTCCCGTGAGAATGTGGTGTTCCTAAAAGTATTTTTTTTTTCCATTTTAAGCTACTGAGAGCATACCCTCACAGCATGGACCCGTGGCCATCCCTCTACAGACAGACACCAGCCTCTGCAATTTCTGGTGTTTGGGTTTTGTTTTGTTTTTTGTTTTTTTGTTTTTTTGTTTTTTTTTTGATAACTTGGTATAATCGGGCATTTGGTCTGAACTTCGTAAAGAACGGAAAAATTAATTTAAAAACTGACATCAATGACCTTTACAATTACGTACTGTGGTTCTTGTTCAACAGACATTCATGCAATGGTTTGCCTGATTTACTTGTGTAATACAATGTCTTTTATGGGGAACAAGATCGCCTTGCTCAGGGGAGTCCATTGTTAAGTCAAGAGCAAGGTTTAATGGGGGTAGACTGAAAAAGCAAAGAGTTATCTCCTCTGCCACCCAAAGGTCTTCCAGTATTTCAGTTACAAATCATTTCAGAATAAGAACAATGGCAATAAAGATAATGATGTTGGAAACAGAATTGAGTCCTTGTGATCCTCGGAACATCGGTTAAATGCTTCACATGCATTTTTATGTAATCCTCTCAACTCTTTAGGGCAAGTATTGATAATCTCCCTTTCATTCCAGAGGAGACTGAGGCTCAGAGGAGTGACTGGAAGCTCCGAGAAGCTGCAGGGACTAGACTCCAGTCCATGTTTGATGCCAGAGACTTCTTAACCACTTGACCATTCACTGCCTAGAAAGTTGGAGCTTCCCTCCAGAAATTGGCTACCCAACCTTCTACTCTTAAGGTCCTGCCAATTTCCTGATCTTTCCCCAAAATCTGGTCACTGTCCAGTCTTCCCCAGTGAACATCACCACCTTCCATTTAGATGCTCAAGCCAGAAATCCAGAACAGTTTACTGATTCATATTCTCCCTCCCTGCCCCTGCCCTCCCCCACACATCCACCACCCCCCAGCATAAACCCAATGCAACTCCAAGACTGTCTCATTCTACCTCTTCAATAGCAATTGTATCAATTCATTTCCCTACATCTCCACCACCAGCAGCCTTGTCCAAACCACCAAATATTGTACAGCCTTCCCCTTTGTTCTGGTCCATGTCCGACCTGATCATCAGTATGCTGAGTAATCTTTTAGAAATGCAAATACCATCCCTTCCCGCTGAAAATCATTTGATCATTGCCCCATACTCTCTGAATAAAGACTGGAACCCACATAATGGCCTAGCAGGCCCCGCACGGACCCCACCCGCTTCCTCTCTTCCTGTCTCTGCTTCAACCACACCAGATTCCAGGTTTTTTGAAACTCGGGTCTCCTTCTGATTACAATTGCTGTGCACAGTGTTCCCTCTGCCCAGAATTCTCTTCCTTTCTTCTTCACCTGGTTAAAATCTATTCACCTTTCAAATTCTGGCTCATGACCATCTCCTGAGGAAAGCTGAGACAGGGAAGGTTTGACCAGGTCAGCCCCCTCTCCCAGGACAACACATCTCTCATTTGAAACACAAACCAGAACTGCAATGTGTTATTTGTGTGTGACACCTAGTGAACAATGAGCCATTTATTTGGACTAACTGGAAACAAATTCTTTCTGAACACCTGCAATCTCTGCATTAACAAACACTCAGGGCCAGGCTGGTGACATGGTAACCATGGTAACTGCACCTGCTTCAAGGTCAGGGACCTGAGTTTGAATCCTGACTCTACTTACTGGCCTTGTGACCTTGAACAAAACACATGAACTCCCTGGTGCTCCGTTTTCTCAGATGTAGTGTGAGGCTGGTGCCAACAGCCCTCCCTTCCCAGGGTCAAGGTTAAATGAGGCAGAAAGGTAAGGGTAACCAACTCGTAGCTCTTGCCATGTGGTAGACATTTGCTGGAGACTCACATATGAAAAGATGGATTGATTTCCAACAAATATTGTTAAGTTAAAAAAGCAAATTGCAGGGCACCTGGCTGGCTCTGTCAGAAGCACATGCGACTCTTGATCTCCGGGTCCTGAGTTCAAGCCCCACACTGGGTATAGAGATTACTAAAAAATAAACCAACAAACTTCAGAAGAAAAAAAAAAGGCAAATTGCCAAGCACTACAGAGTAGAGACCCACAGGGTCAAGGACCTGGAATGATGTAGTTCAAATACAACACAGGGGTGGAGTTGGAGAAACAGGGCTATGGTGGAGGTAGGAAGTGAAGGAGACAGAAGAGGACCTTGACCTTACAAGAGGTGTATGCTGTTTCTCTGGAATTCATAACACAGAGATGTGTGCAACAAGTCAACGCTGAATAGCCAAGTAGGCCATGAGCCTCACTAAGGCCAACTCACTAAACCACGAGCCTCATTCTGTCTAGTTATCACAACAGCACTCTGGGCCCAGAGCTAAGCTTCAACTAGCAAAAGCAATCAACAGACAAACATTAAATGAATGGAAGATATATCTTAAAAAAACAAGTAAGGAAGATATAACGATAGAAAAAGTGCTTTAGGGGGCGCCTATGTGACTCTTGATTTCGGCTCAGGGTATGATCTTGCAGTCGAGGGATCGAGCTCCATGTTGGGCTCCATACTGAGCTCAGAGTCTGCTTCAGATTCTCCCTCTGCCCCTCCCCTGCTCGCATGCTCTTCCTCCCTCTCTCTCAAATAAATAAATTTCTTTAAAAATCTTTAAAAAAAAAAGAAAAAGTGTTTTAAGAGTGCTTAACAAATCTGTATTTAACAGATTTAAATAACTTAACAAATCAAGTATTTCATAATCTCTAAAATCCATATAAATTCTAGAAATGGATGGGCATGACAGTAGTTGCACCATACTGTGAATGTACTTAATGCCCCTGAATCAGACTCTTAAAATGGTTAACATGGTAAATTTTACATGATATATATTTTACTACAACAACAAAAATGTTCATCAATGTCTTTCCCCTGAGTGGAAAAGAACAGCCAGATGAGGGTCTGTAGTCACCACAAATTCTTTATTAATCATATTTTTCTGCTGTCGCCTTGCCCTATCCTTCAATATCACGCATTTCTCCCCGAGAGTAGTTGGAGCTTCAAAATGGCTCAAGTGTCTCAGAAGCAGGAAACTGTCATTACGCCACAGGCAGGAAAAAGCTAGAATTGGCTTGATTACCAAAGCTCTGGTGGAAAGTAAAAATGTGATTTTCGGTGACAACTGCCATCAACGGAGCTGATGCTAAAAACTAGGGACAGGGAAACCAAACCCCCACGGTTCTTACTGCAAAAAACTATAAATATGGGCAATTGTCAGTAGCTTTAAAAACGGAGCCATTCTGGAAGGTATCAGAAGGTTTAGAAGAAGAATCGCAAGCTATAAATAAAAGCAGCAGTGAGTTAAAGAGATAATTAGATTGGCAAAAAGAAACACAGTGGAAAATTGAAAAGAATCCTTTGGCTGACAATGACATCTTCAAACATAGTTGCAATCCACAAAATATGAAGGGGAAAAAAAGAAGCTGGGAATTCCTCTGATATGAAAAATTAGGAGCAAAGCAGACTGGCTCAATAGCCCAATCCTCTTCTTTTTCTTTTTCAAAGAAAGGGGCAAAATGAGGGGTAGATTAGGTTTTCTTTGCATTAAGTACGGAAGGAAACTGCTGATCACAATGCAAGCATCTGACAAGAGACCCAATACCACTGAAACAGACAAGCTATTATCACAGAGAACTAAAAAAAATCTATGGAAACTATTTTTAAACAATTAAGACAGTTCAGATGGATCATGAGGTTTCACATACTCATGTTTGCAAAAATATCTGAATCCATTTTATTTTAACCCTATTTGGATCTTCTAATTTAATAAAACCCCATTAATTCTAAAAAGAGGTCAGCAAATCAGCAAAAGCTGGTTTTTGATTTGCTTGCATGGGATTATCCAGTATTTTTATTAAAGAACAATGGTTTATCCAAGTCTCTGCAAGGTGCATCCTTCTTTAACTAATCTGGCACCATTTTCATCAAGTTTGCTTTCAAATAATCCTCAGATGCCAGAGATGTCAGTAAGCAGATAGAGAGAGTACAGAGCGTAACCTGATCAAGTGTAATATATTTTTCTTATAAATTGAATTCCAAACTGTACCGTTAAGATCCGACAGTGGAGAAAATCTAAGCGTGAGCTAGAGAGAATTGATGTGAAATATACAGAAAAGGCAGGAGGCAGACAGTTCACGGGAAGGGGACCCTGGGCCACCAAACCCACGGGCAGAGTTCCGTGATGCGGAGCAGATGGACGCCGGCAAAAGACAGGGGTGTTTCTGTTTGGTGGCTGGGTGTGGTTTTGTTTTTCTGTATGGTTAGATATTTTTTAGAAGGAGAAGCAGAAAGAGAAAACCCTAGATGATAACTAGAACGTTTTCAGCCCCATACCCAAAAAACACCAAAAAAAGAGAGAGAACTGTAATCTTCAAACATCTTTGTGCAGGCAGTAAAGGAAAACAGTAATGCTGAATTTTAAGTTAAGAGTACAGTGCTGAGTGGTCAAAACCCCGGGCTCTAGGGTCAGGTGACCCAGATGAAGATCTTGACTACACCACTTGCTGCTGGCTGGGTGATCTCGGGTAAGTTATGGGTACACACAACATCTTCAATGCTGCGTCTGTCAACGCAGGGAATGACAGCTCCCATGACCTGGGGGCAGGCGAAGAGTGGAATGAGTGTGGAGGTTGCTTATGTATCCACGAACCAGACATGAGCCACGCGTGAGAAAAGGTTCTGCCAAGAGAACAACTTGGAAGGAAAAACGGAACACCACAGCAAAAGAACAAAAGTGAAATCCTGCCTTCCTAAGTAAGGGTGAAGGAATATACTAGAAGTGGCCATACAGAGATGCAATGACTGTCATCCAGAGAATTCCTGGTCAAAGAGCTCTGGTAATTAGGGATGTGGATGTGTATGGCAATCTTCAAAGAAACTCCAAAAGCAACCATGAGCAAAAGAGCCTGCCTGAAAAATCTGCCAAGTCCAGAAAGTGCTGAGAGCAGCTCAAGGCAGTTCCAGGCAAGTAAACACATTCATATCCCACTGGGACCCTCTCTGACCCTGGAGAAGGCAGGAACTGTGGTCAGTAGAGGACGGAGGAGAGAGAGAGAGAAGTTGGTGACCCTTCTTTCGAGACAGCAAACTCCCCCATATGTAGCAAGTCCCAGAAACCAAGTTCAAAGTTTCAGCAATTGCACTGGATGGACTGGATATTTTAACTACTAATGTGCGGCTGACTTTGATACCTTACAGGGGCTGAAGGATCTTCTTTTTTTTTAAGATTTTATTTATTTATTTGACACAGAGAGAGACCACAAGCAGGGGAATGGGAGAGGGAGAAGCAGGCTCCCCACTGAGCAGGGAGCCTCACGTGGGGCTCGATCCCAGAACCCCGGGATCATGAACTGAGCCGAAGGCAGTCGCTTAACCAACTGAGCCACACAGGTGCCCCTGAAGGACCTTCTATTACTGAATAGGTTATCAGAAGGCCAGTAGGGCCTTCTACAATTCTCATCCAGAGGCAGCAACAGAACCAGCCCCACTGACTAAATCTAAAGAGATAACAGAGGACAAAAATTACTTTAGGATTACATCAGACAAATCATGCTCTTTCAACATAGTGGTTAAATGTTTCAAGGTACAGGGTAATCATTACAAATGACTGTGTCCATTGGGCATTCACCAAGGGCCAGGCGCCATGCTTATCACTTTCCAGGCCAACATCCTATTTAACCTTCCCAGTAGCACCATGACATGGGCACTGTTATCATCCCCATTTTACAGATGACTCACCCAAGGTCATGTGAGCTGGTAGTCACATGAGTCAGCAGAGCTGGGTCATCAAGCCACGATGCTAATTCTTTGCTTCTCCTTCTTTTGAGATGACTGAAGTAATATGGTAAGTATAGTTAACAGTCATTTATTTAGGGCTTACCTTGTGATTCACATGGATTTTTTCAAACTGCTCTCCGTAAGAGCTCTCTGTGATGGCCCACCCTAGGGGGCCCAAGATTATCCAGCCAGTGAAGACAAACCTGGAATCTGAACCTGGACAGTTTGGCTCCAAAGACCGTGCTCTGAACCAGCGTGATGGACAGCCTGCCTTAAAGTACTTTATAAACTGTAGAGAGCTACTTGAACGTCAAAAGGGCCCGTGATGAAGATGATGACAGCCTGGCCATGCGGAAAGGGCAGGACATGGGCTGATCTAGAATACCAGGGAGGGGGGCACATTGGGCAGAAGCTGCAGCAAAGCAGCGAACATGGTACTTTCTAGGAGCAGCAAGGCCAGGGACTGTTCTCACGGAGGAACTCATTCACAGGGCAACCAGGAAAGTGAATCAAGGTGAGAGTAAACAATAAATCCACGAAACAACTGTTTGTGCCCGTGCGCACGCTTGCCTCCTAGGACACGGTCATCACTCACGTTAAGAAGAAATGGAGCAAAAAGCAACTTGGGGATCTCGGGATGAAAGCCGCGGAAATGGACTCCTCTGGAGACACCAGCACCGTCCCGTCGATCTGCAGCTCGCCGAGATGCCAGGCCGGCTCCGGGACCTGGGCACCGTACATCTTCCTCAGACCCATCAGGAAGGCTGCCCTCCTGGAAACGGCACTGGGGGTGTGGCCATCATTACTGGTGTGGACCCACCTGTTTCTCTGCCTGACTTCATGTAGCAAATTGAAAATGAGTCGGCTGGGTGGAAAAAGCGTGGGTATTCATCTCTGAAGACCATTCCGGACTTGAAATGGGCCTGCTCTGAGAAGCTCAAGAGAAGTGGATTTTGTTCAGGGTATATGAGACATGGTCTGCGGCACAGGAAATATTTTTTTTCCTCATGTGAGGGTCGTATTTAAGATCGGACGGTTTAGATTGCTTGGGGCCTGGCACGGTCCACACCCGTCAATAGTGAGCAACTGGTAAATACCAGTTTAATGTAGGCTGGTTGGCTGGTTGGTGAAATAAATAAGTGAATGAATGAATGAATGAATGCAACGAATGATAAGAGGCAAGAATACAGACTTTGAGAATAGGCCCACTTAGGGCTTAATCACCAATTTTCTGTGTGACTTTGACCAAGCCACTTAACCTCTTTGAGCCTGATAATCCATTTGCAAAAGGAGGTGACAATAGCCACAATGATGAACTTCTGCTCTCTGTCCTGTTTTGCTTTCTTCCAGCCTCCATTATTTTACTTCCTGTAACACCCTGATTTGGGCTTGGTGCCCCAGCCCTCTCCCATCCTCAGTACCAAGGTCAATTGGGGGATCTAACTCTACTGGGGAGTAAACATATAACTTCAGCCTAGGCCAGCCAGTGTGTTGCATTCCTACAGAGAAGGTGATGCATCAGGGGCAGGACCATGAGGCCAATCGCCTCAGTATCAGGCAGGGTTTTCCAGAGAAATAAGCAATAGGTGTATAGACAGATCCCACCTAAGAATCAAACACTTTCCAATTTCTCACCCCTCCTCTAAGACTATCCTAAGCACAGGCAAGTGTGCGTCTGTATAGATCTCTTTCTATGGAATGGAAACATGTCGTACGCAGCATGCTGCATTTTAGCTGTTTCCCCTTAAAATATACCTAGGAAATCATACCATATTGGCATATTGGAGGTTGACATAATTTCTTTTGGGTGTCACTCATTTCTTAACTACCCCCCACAATGGACATGTAAGATTTCTCTATGTATCTCCTGGGTGGTTTTATATATATGCATCACAACATACATATATTTATATTTTATATATTTACATGTCTTAATATACATTTAACTATCATGTATTTATATTACATATTATATAATTTTATGTTGCATTATCTCTATACATGTGAAATCTCTAAAGCAGAGGACGCAGAAAGTGAACGAAAAAAGCTAATTACTTTCTAAGAAAGCAGTTACTCAAGAGGACTCATCCATCCCTTGGTGGACAGTTTGATTAAGACCAGGGAGTAATGGGTGCAGCCTTCTTGGCCAGGTTTTATTATATTAAGATAATCAGGAATGATGTGTTTTTTCCTGTTCAGTGGAACAGCCTACCTTTGGGTAGGCACTTAACCTACCTACCTTTGAAGGCACTTAACCTTCAAAGCCCACAGACCTGGGCTGGATTCTTCGCTCCACCATTTGCCAGTGGGGTGACTTAACCCCTTGGAACCACAGCTACTTCATCTGTAAAATGGATACTTCTTGAGGTTGTGTGAGAATGAAATGCAGAAATATAAAACACAGTACCTAAGCCCAATTAAAATCAGTCCCTTCTTGGGTGCTTTGGTGGCTGAGTCAGTCAAGCTTCTGACTCTTGATTTCAGTTCAGGTCATGATCTCAGGGTCATGAGATTGAGCCCCATGTCAGGCTCCACACTCAGCATGGAGTCTGCTTGGGATTCTCTCCCCCTCTGTATCTCCCCACCCCACTTGCTTGCACACACGTGCATAATTTCAAAACAAATAAAATATTTTTAAAAATAAATAAATAAAATTTAAAAGTAAAATAAAATCAGCCCCTTCTTACATCCTTCACATCCCTTCAGAGTTCTTCTTTGGAGAACATACAATTGTTCAGCTGACACAGCCAAACGGCAGGTAGCCAAGTGCACAGCGAGAAAGTTGTATGGGCTCTTCTCTACCATGTGGAGAAATGGTGAATATGTGTGTTCATGTTTCCATTAGGTAGCTTTGCAATGTGTGTCCTGCCCTCCAAACTTGCCTACCACATCCCAGGCACTGTGCTAGTCCCTGGGATTTCCCAAATGAATAAACCCCCAAGGATTTCCAGAGTAAGTAAAGCAAGAACAAGGGAAAAAAAAAAAAAACCACACCACATCAATGATTATTTCACATGTGGTGTCACTACTATGAGAGTTTACACAAAATACGATGAATGCAGAGGAAGAAAGTCTGGGGAAGAGGTACCAAAGGATAATACTCCCTGCCCTGGATGCCACAGGAGAAAGAGAATGAATGACAAATTGGTGATGGGGAGAAGGGTGTCTTCATGAACTTGGAACACCCCTGTCCAATCCTCCAAAACCCCTCTATCTGATCTCTCTGTTTCCACCCTTGGCCTACACAATGTGTTCCAACACAGGAGCAAGCAATGCTATTAGGACATAAAGTCAATCATTCTTCTCCAATGTCTTCCCACTTCACTCAGAATAAAAGCCAGAGTCTTTACAATGATCTTCCACTTCCTAATTGATCTGTACCTCCCTTATGTTCCTTAAATCCATGAGGCACATTTCCACCTCAGGGCTTTTGCACCTGCTGTTTCCTCTTCCTGGAATGCTCCTCCCCCAAGTATCTACAAGGCTTATTCCTGGACCCACAATTTTCTCCAGAGTATTCTCATCTTCGATCATAGTATTTCATTTATTTAGGTGTTCAATGGATAAGCTATAGATTGCTACGCTTTCTGTTGTACCCACAATGCCTAAAGCTGTGCCTGACACAAAGAAGGCAAACAATAAATATTTTCTAGAAAAAAAATTAAGTGATTAGGGATTCCTGGCAAAGCTACAGCGGTGTGAAGGGTATTGGCAGGTTTCAGGCAAAACAGATTAGAAAAACAAACAGAACAGATAAGGTGGGGGAGAGAAAATTCTGTTCATTCTACAGCTGTATCGTCTGCAACATGAGTTCACTCACCAATAGTGACTAACACTAACGTGCACGAGTCAACAGAAAACCCCTACCCACATTTCCAGGGCTCACTGGAGATGCCTCAGACTTTTCGGAGAGAAAGCACCCAAGGAAGGGGTGCGGGACGGCACTGATCAGGAGGGACAGGTGTTAAAATAAGGATAAAGTATTGGCTAAGCCATACCCATGGAAAAATGCACCTTGCCGTGAGAACATGCATGTATTTTGTTGCTAAAAAGAGCATGCATTGAAACGGCCGAACTAGATAAACATGGCTCAGTCCCTGAGATGTGTAGTGTCTTAGGAATCATACAGAAGAAGAGATTTGAGAGCTGAAGCATTCTCATGACCACAAGAGGAAGGTGGCACTAGCAAAGAGGTGAAGAACATGGGGGCGAGGACCAGAAACCAAAGGGAACGTACTGCCATGTGCACAACAGAGAGCATCCTGAGCAAAGTCCCTGACCATTTTTTCTCCTGTGGGCACGATCACAGCCAGTGCAACTCAGCCAAGCGTCTGAGGACCGAGGGCCTGTCTCTGGCCCCTTGTCCTTGCATTGTGATGTCCAGGAACCCCAAACAGAAGCAGCAGGCTGGAGCCTAGCAGAGAAGCAGACATCAGCACCATGGTTGCAAGTAAACTGAAGGCCAGACCTCTGGACTGGGAAGAGGGGGCTAACTTTGTTGACAGGGTATCATGCCAGACCCTAAGTGAGACTCACCCAGTAGGCATGGCCCTGCGGCAACTGGACTCTTTCAAACCCAGGACTTCGAACTCATGTTTTATTCCTATAATCCATACTAGGACGATGCCAGGCATTCAGAGATAAATGGCCTCTGCCTATGGCCTGGCGGAGAGACACAACAAAAAGGAAGTAGATTCCTTATCATATTCGAGATGAGGACAGGAAATAGGCACGTGATCTGGCAT
Organism: Zalophus californianus; assembly: GCF_009762305.2. Taxonomy (NCBI): domain Eukaryota; kingdom Metazoa; phylum Chordata; class Mammalia; order Carnivora; family Otariidae; genus Zalophus; species Zalophus californianus. The sequence continues at coordinate 93,630,253 of NC_045604.1, read as the reverse complement.
CGGTGCCTTGCAGAAGGCTTCTGTAGAGGAGGCATCATCAGGGCTGGTTTTTTTGTTTTGTTTTTAAAGATTTTATTGATTTATTTGACAGAGAGACACAGCGAGAGAGGGAACATAAGCAGGGGGAGTGGGAGAGGGAGAAGGAGACTCCCCGCTGAGCAGGGAGCCCAACGTGGGGCTCAATCCCAGGACACTGGGATCACGACCTGAGCCGAAGGCAGACGCTTAACAACTGAGCCACCCAGGCGCCCCACGGCTGGGTTCTGAAGGATAAGTAGGAGTTTGCCACTGGAGAGGAGGAGGAAGAATATAAACTATCTGAAGACCAGTCAAGAAATCCAGCAGATGGGGCGCCTGGGTAGCTCAGTCGTTAAGCGTCTACCTTTGGCTCAGGTCATAATCCCGGGGTCTTGGGATCGAGCCCCACAACGGGCTTCCTGCTTGGCGGGAAGCCTGCTTCTCCCTCTCTCACTCCCCCTGCTTGTGTTCCCTCTCTTGCTGTGTCTCTCTCTGTCAAATAAATTTAAAAAAAAAACTTTAAAAAAAAACAAAGAAGTTCAGCAGAAAGTAACTCTGGGGTGCATGTGGGGGAGAAGGGTGGCTTTTTGCTCACAGCTGGAGATGGGGTGCCTGAGATTGCGTCAAGCTAAGGATTCTGGAGTTGATTCTGGACCTAGTGGACGGCCAGAGGAGGTCCGAAAGCAGGCAGATACGGTTGGATGGGAGTAGGAAGGGCTTTTCCCACTAAACCCTATAAGGAGCCCTGGTGTTTTTAATCACAGAATCCATGTCCCTTCAGCCACGGAACATTCTGCAGTCATATGCCGCCTTCTATTATGGGAGGGCAAGAGTCAGGCAACAGCTGCTCATGCTGCAGACACATGCCAGCAACACTCATTGTTCAAATCCATTCTCTAGAATCCTCAGTATTGATGTCCCACAAGCTTGGGGCCCTGAGCGAAACCATCCTCTCGCATATCAAACAGACAGCCCGGCCAAGGTCCTCACAGAGCAACAGAATGAGATGCAATTCGGCTTCTGGAACCCTTGATGGATCAATCTGCCAGTCTGCACACCACACATAAATGTGGTGGGTATGACAGCCATTCAGCCACAAAGGCCCCCGCATAAATAACATCCTCTTTAGTCAATGCTCAAAGAGAAACCCTGGGATGCATCGTCTTGCAGAGGAAAAATAATAGTCACCCGAATCGGAGCTACAAGCGAGCGGGGCATCATGCGAGCAAGGTCTCCATGTCCCTGGAAATGCAGGGCTGCCTGAAAAAGGGAAAGCAGGTGAAATGTACATTGCAATATGCAAACAGACGCGACTGTCAGCCAACCGGCCCATCAAGAAGATTAATGCAAAAGTATGCAATAAACAAATCAGGCAGGTACTATGGGGCAGGGGTGGGGGAGGAGTCCTACTTGTGCAGCATCTGCTGGACGTCATATGCCACTCCTGGCACTTTACACGCATTACATCATTTCATCCTCACCATGAGGTGGGAGCTATTAGCATCCTCCCACTACAAATGAGGACACAGAGGCACAGAGGTTGAACAATTTGTCCAAGGCCACACAGCTCAGAAACCACAGAGCCCGAATGGAAACGCAGGCAATCTGGCTTTAGAACTCAGGGGTCTAAACCACTACTTCCCCAGCAAAGGAAGAGACCGTCTTGCTGCCCCAACTCTACTCTGGGACAGGGGCTTCATCTTTTGAACCTTGATTTTTGCAATGGTGAGACAACAATATTGGCAGTGGTTGTCTCAGAAGGTCTCGAACCAATTAAGTGAGTGCCTGGCACCCAGTAGGCAGTCAGTAGATGTTTGCTAAATCCCCAGTGGACAAGCCACCCAAAGAGCTCTCGCTGTGGCTATTTAATCTCAAAATGCACATTTACTAAACATAATCACTTCCCATAAAGTGCCTCATTTACTCCACTCACCCTGCCTGCCAATCCTCCTGAATCAAACTTCTTACTTATTTACCCACATAGCCACAGACTATTCTCAGTGTCCAGACCTTCAGATCCCGGGGTGTTTCTTGAAGGGCAGGTCCATTCCCTGGGGCTCCCCCAGGAAAGCCCTATTAAGACTGACATTGGCGGGGGGTAAGCGGGGGAGGAAGCACATGGGTGGCTCAGTCGGTTAAGCGTCTCTTGATTTCAGCTCAGGTCATGATCTCAGGGCTGTGGGATCGAGCCCATGTTGGGCTCCCTGTTTGCAGGAAGCCTGATTGAGGCTTCCCCTCTGCCTCTGCCCCTCTCCAAGCACTCTCTCTATATATAAAATAATAAATAAATAGATCTTAAAAAAAAAAAAAGACTGACATTTAGGATGACCGTGTGGCTTGCAATAAAGCCAATCATAACCAGTCTCTGGGTGATGTTCTAATCACCAAGATATCCCGAGATTCACCAAGAGTTCAGCAAGTCTGTTTTAAAAGGATGGGCCACTCAACATGGAAGTCAACACAAAATCTTTTTTCTCCGGACAGCCAGCATTTCAAGATATTTTCAAATATCTCCAAATATCTCCACACTTACAAATAATCTCCTATTTTCAAATTCAGCGACATTGATCAAGACTCTCTTAAGTGCCCACTCCCACTGTAGGTATTAGAGCTGAAAAGATCAGGAAGACGTGGCCCCATCAAGGATCTTTTAATATTAAGGAGGAAAATTCACAACGACAGTAAATCCTGTGTTAAAAGCATTCCGTGGCACTAGGAGCAAGATGCTGTGAAGCTGGGTGGAAAGGGGCATTTCCATCAGCCTTGGGGAGGGGTCAGGTCATGGCAGAGTCCTTCCCCAGTCATGAGATATAAAGGATGGCCAAGGCTCAGTGGCAGAAACATGAGGATGTTAGCGCTGCAGAGCATGGACGTCAGCCTGGACCACACAGGGACACTTGTGAAGCTTGCAAAGATCCCGTCTGGGATCAGAACTGCGAAGTGTGGGCAGACGAGGAAGCCGACAGCTTTATGTGACATTTAGCTGCCCTACACCATCCGTGAGTGGTTGTGGAACACATACGCTTATGGTTGGTGGCTTGTATGGATATATTCGGTGGTCTGATCCAATGTCTTCATTTTCCTAATGGACAGTCTCACTATTTACTTCTCCCGGTCACACAACGTTCCCGAGTCCTTTCGATTTCCTGTGGGTATCAAATCTACCTGCCTTGCAGAGTGGAACAGGGCATCTCTGCCCCTGGTCTGCCAAACGCTTACCCAGCAACTGCCATTTTCCCGTCCCCTGACGTCACGGGCACCTTTGCTTTCCCGGCTTGTAACATTACAGGTGCGAAAACAAAATGTCAAATTTTTCTCACTCTCTCTCAAAGAGAATGGTGAGACAGTAAGAAACGATGGATTCCTCAGATTTAAATGTCTCTCACTTTTCAAAAGACTCTTTCTAGAATTCTAAAGACGATGGGCCTTCCCCGGGCGGCACTGGCTTTTACAGTTTGCATTTCTGTGTTTCGGTGGAAAGGTGAAGATTTTGGAGGACAGCCTGCAAGACGACAAATAACTAATATTTGCTCAATCCTTATTACGTGCTTGTCAAACACACAAACTCTTTTCAGCCCATAAAAACCCAGCAAGGTAAGTATGATGATCTAAGTGTTGCAGACGACCAAACTGAAGACCGGGAAGGCTCAGGAACTCACCCAGGATCATACAGCTCCAATGTGGAAATCAAACTCTAATGGTTGACCCCAAACCATAGGCCTTTTTCCATGAGAACTTTCTGGTAATATGATGCCAAAGGGTTAGCAGTAATACGCTCAGAGTCATGCTCTGCATGACCACCAAGAGATAACCCTTTCTTTGAAGCCCAGTTTAAGGAGCCCAATTACCATCTACTGATATTTGTCAGGACAGGAATACTCTAGAACTGGAGTTGGCAAGCTAGAGCCTGCCCACCACATCCAGTCAGCTGCCATGTTTTGTAAATAAAGCTTTATTTCATGCCTCGGTGCAGAGCTGAGTTGTTGACAGAGACCGCAGGACTCAAAAAGCCTAGAATACTTCCTATCTGTCCCTTTACAGAAAAAGCTTGGCAACCCTGGGGGCTATGAAGACCATCCCATCTTCCACTAAATGCTGTTTGAAGCCCAAAGAAAATAGAGAGGTGGGGGTGGGGGGAGAACAGCAGAAGCCCTCAGTGAGAAATGTACTGAGCACAGCCATGGTTAATTTTTTTTAAGATTTTATTTATTTATTTGAGAGAGAGAGAAAGAGAGATAGAGAGCACGAGAGGGAAGAGGGTCAGAGGGAGAAGCAGACTCCCTGCTGAGCAGGGAGCTCGATGTGGGACTCGATCCCGGGACTCCAGGATCATGACCTGAGCCGAAGGCAGTCGCTTAACCAACTGAGCCACCCAGGCGCCCCGCCATGGTTAATTTTAAGTGACTGGGCAACGGGAGCCCCAGACAGCTGCTCGACCATGGTTTCTGGGTGTGTCCGGGAGGGTGTTTCTGAAACAGACGGAATCAGTACACCGAGGGAAGATCCACCCTTGCCAAAGTGGACGGGGATCACTCAGTCAGCTGAGGGCCCCAACAGAACAAAAAGATGGAGGAAGGGCGAATTCTTTCTCTTTTTGAGCTGGGACATCCATCTCCTCCGGTCCTTGGACATCAGAGCTCCCAGCTGTCAGGCCTTCAGACTGGGACTGAATGATACCACCTGCTTTCTTGGTTCTCCAACTTGCAGATGGCAGATTATGGGACTTCTCAGCTTTCATAATCACGTAACCCAATTTCTATAGTACATCTCCCCTTGTATGTATCTCTATATATCCTATAGGTTCTGTTTCTCTGGAAAGCCCTAATACAGAAATATAAGCTCCTATCGCACACACTCAATGTGACCCCGACTGTCCCCCAGGCGAGGCGCCAGAGAGACCCCTTCACTCACTCATCAAATATTTAATGAGCATGCCTGAGCACCTGCTATGTTCCAGGCACTAGAACATAGCAGGTGCTGGGGAGATAGTGATAAACACAAACTGCTTATTCTAGTGAGAGACACACCTCGTAATTTCTGCTCCAAAGAATTTACGTGGGGTATACAAATTATGACAGCTCAGTGTAAGGAGGGCCGTAAGGGAATCTGAAGACACTTCACTGGGAGGAGGGAGGAAGAAGCAACTGGTTTTCACAGAAGATGAGGAAAGCTCTCTGGGGTGACACCTGAACAGGGTGTTAAAGTATGGTTTGCCAAAGGGGGAAGAGGAAGAAAGGTACAGCAAGCAGACAGAAGAGGCTGTGCAAAGGTCCTGAGGTAGGAAATCATTTCACATGTTACGTCGACAAAAAGGCGCCACCCTGTGGCTGCAGCAGACAGGGCACCAGAGAGGGAATGGCAGAAGACGCAGTTTCAAAGTGGTAGGCGGATGGCGGGTTCTACAGACAAGCTGGACAGGTTCAATCCTAACTGTGTCAATCCTGGTTCAAATCCTGGAGACAGGACTGTGGTCTGTCACGTCTGTACCCAACTCTGAGAGTCACTGTGAGGGCACAAAGTGAAAATGCATTTAAAGCATTTAGCCCAGTCCCTGACACATCTTAAGCACTCATTAAATATTCGCTTTCATTGTTACTACTATGCCAGGGCTGATAGGAATTCCTACAAACTAACTGCTCCCCATAAACTGCAACATTCAGCCTCCATTGATGCTTTAATTGGCAGAGAGAAAATTATCAGGGACCATGTATCCAGGTGAAATGTATGGATCTAGGCTGCAGAGGAGTGTTCCACTTACAGAATGAGCTAAGCCCAAATCCTGGCACCCACCCCCCTTCCTTGCTGTGTGGCCTGAGAGAGGTTACCTAACCTCTCTGTGCATTAGAGTCTCAATCTGTAAACTGGGGATGATAACAGAACCAACCACCCAAGGTGGTTGTGAGGATCATATAGACAGTTATATAAGCACCCAACACCATGCCTGGCAGGTAGGGAGTGGTCAATAACATTGGTTATTTATTATCTTCAAGGTCATCAGTACTTGAGTGAAAGAAGACTATGCTTTCTTCCTTACACTCCAGGAAGCCATGGTGGAGGAGGGAGGGCTTCCATTCCTCTCTTGGCAAAAGCATTTTAGATTCTAGACATCCCTAGCAAAAGCAGAGAAAAATATTCACCGGGTGGGAGGCAGCTATGAGTCTTGGAACTTCTAAGTTCCGTTCCAATTGTAAACATTCTGTCCACCTTCCTCACTGAACGCTCCACTAGGTTAGCAACCAAACGAGACTTCCTTATCTGCATTTTGCACTTAGAAGTGGGACGAAAACCCCTGGAGTGACCACCAAAAACATGCCAATGAAACTAGAAGGGAGAGGTGGGGGCAGGGCAAGGATGTCCGTGGGAAGAATGGGGAGAAAGAGCTCCCCAGCTGTGCCTGCCTGCACTGTGCCTTCTCCCACTTCAAGTTGTTGTCAGATTCGTCCCCAGGCTGGTGAGGAACTGCCCACAGACGGCCCCTTTTACTATCTAGGAGTGGAAAGCATTAGAAGACTCTCTGCTTGTTGGAAGACTATAACCCAGCCTGCACTTCAAGCACCAATGGCTATATAATATGTGCTTATTTAAAAATCAATCTGAAAGTCAAGGTTTCCTTTTCAAATCCTTTCCAGGGAGGGCAGCGGTGGCAGAACAGAGGGATAAAGCTTTGAGAGACGCACCTGCTGAACGCACGCAACTCAAGGAGACTGCTAGAGATTGCAGAGCATCACCAGTGGAAAACGACTGTAAGGGGCACACGGTGGGTGGAATGCCAAGATCACCAGCCACTGATGGGCTCTGCTGTCAGAATGCAGGTGGCTGGTGGCTCCTGCAGCAATTAGCAAGGGAGCGCTTCCCAGGGTCGAGAGTGGACTTCAGAGACAGCTAGCTGCCTCGGAAGGGGAAAGATCAGACTTCAGACACAAGTGTGCATGCACACAGAGACATGCACTCACCTTACACCAGGCACGGTAAGGAAATGCTTCTGGGACTCAGAAGACTCCCAGCAGGACCGAATTGGCTCCTGGGAGTCCTCTCCTGCCTGGGGAGAGCTAGCACAGATTCTTGCTGCCCACCCACACAGATGCCACGTGAGTGCAAATGCCCCTTCCGTGTTCCAATCCAGCACGGATGTGAACCTGGGATCACAAACCCAAATGCCAGTGGGAGCCAGGGAATGTGCATCAGTAAGTGAAGCAGGTCATAAGTTAATGGCTGGGCAAGGCAGGGGCTGTGGCAAATTCGAGAACCCTACCTCCCCGTGTACAGGGACGCCGCCACTCGGCGCCTGTGGTGTGGGACTGGGTACGCATGCGGCCCCAGTGTGGATCCATATTCTGATTTTTTTAAGAAGCAAGAAACCGAGATTCTTATGTGAAATCTCCCAATTTTAAAATACTAGCCACTGATTCCAAATTGTCTCAGAAGGCTCTAGGCCAAACAAATAAAACCTGATCTGTGATATCAACCCAACCCTTCACTCCACTAGGAACAGCAAGGCATGGGTGGCCCTTCCCAGCCCACTTTTGCAACATAAGACACAGGGAACCATTCAGGCCTTACAGCTTCGGGTACCATACGTAGCTCCCTAGCAGCACTAGCAGGTCCAAGCAAATCCTGGCTTATCAGCTCCTGGCCCGCTCCCACCTGGAGGGACCTCCTGCCTTGAATTCCCATCACCCAGGAGCCGGTCTTCTGATCCCGGTGTTTGTTGGAAAAACAGAGACAGAGGGATCAGACTGCCTTCCCCCAGGAGACGCATTCCCTCTGCAAGCAAACAGCAGAGCTGTACCAATTTAAAAGAGAAAATAAATGACATTAAAAGGGTGTGATCTATGAAAAAATACAGATATCGCATGATGTCAACTATGTTGACTTCGGTGTGCTCGGGCAAAAAAAAACACAGACAGGAAAGCCACCAATGTGGGGTATTATTAGAGAAAGCACAGCCTCAAAAACCTAGTTGTGCATCCTGCGGCTCCTCCCATACGTGACATGGGACAAGTCCCTTCATCTCCCCGACCCCTGCTTTCTCCCCCATAAATGGGAAGTTTGGGCCTCAGGCTTTACATTTCTCATCTCCACGGTGAGCTCCACCACCACACAGATCTGAATCCCACAAGGGTCCCCCTGCTGAGTGCAGTGCCAGGGACCCAGCAGATGGGGAATGAACCAGTCTGCAAGCACACAGCAAGAATCAGCCAATGTGAGTCTGAGCGGGAGCTTCATTGCTTATCAGCGTAACCCTGAGCCCGTGACTTAACCTGAGTACCCGCTGCCACTGAGAAATATTTAGTCAGCATCGGCAGTGTGCCAGGAATTGCTAAGTGCTGGGCGCATGGTCAGAGAGGATAACAGCCATCACTGTCCCATGACCAGCACGTCGGAAGCCAGAAATCAAGAACTCTAAACCTATGGTCCAAATGGCCTTGCCTGCAGGTGCGTTTGGTTTGGCCCACCGTCCGGGTTTTGTTTCATTTTGTGGCAACTGAACTAAGATTGAAAATTCAAACCACGATGCACAAAAACTAGATCTGTGTTTCTCTGGAACGAGACGCACTGACCATACCCGGTGCCCTCAAACACCCCACCCCCACCCCCAGAATGGGATGGAGGGAAGTCGCGGCCACCCCCTGGAAGAGGCACATTCCCAGTGGGCCCCCTTCACTCATCTTGACATCTGTCTGCCGCCCCCCCTCCAGCCCCGGGCATGTGCCTTGCAGCCCTTGGACGAACACACACAAAAAGAGGGAGAAGAAATGGCAAGAACGCTGGGGCCAGTGTGAAACTCCAGAGGGCAGGGAGACTTTGTGGAGTAAGACCGTGAAGATGACTATACCGTTGCTTGATCCATAAGGGTAAGGATTTGCCTCGCAATCAGAGAAGTTAATGTACCCCAAACCACTCAGACAAAAGTGTGCTATGGGAATTTAACCAGAAATAAAAATAAAAGTAACTGAGTGAGCTATTTTGTTCCCCTCTTGCAATTCATGGACCTTCTTGAGGTTGATTTACAAACTTATTTTGAAAACCTTTTTTTTTCTTTCCTGTCAGCTCATATTTCTTCCTTCCCTCAGTAAGTGCCATTATGGGGAAGTCAAAGGGAATGCAGGATCTGGAGTCAGGAGGCTCTGCCCCGACTGGCTTGTGTCCACCTGGCGCCATTTCAAGGAGAGGGCCCGGTCCAAGCAGGGCTACAGCACGGTTAACGGCTAGAGCGTTAATCAGCTGCTCTCCCACAGTCTTACTTGCCTCACCTTTAAAATGGGATGATGAGACTCTCCTACCTCACAGAGGTGCTGTGAGGAGAAAACGGGCAGGGTGTGTGGAAGCTCGTTATAGTATCACCATGTGCAATGACTTTGCTTTTAAGTACCATCTCTCGCACCCCCCACACCCCAAAGGCAAGTTCTGTGAAAAGTCAGGGTGTCTTGGCCTTCACCCCTGGGTCCCCGGTGCCAGGCACACAGGCATTTGATAAATGTTTCTGGCTTACACAATGCCGTGTGAGTACACAGATGACTGACAGATGGGATATTAATAGATGATGGATGGATGAATAGACAAAATAAAGGGATCAATAAATGAGTGAGTAAGCAGAAGAGACAGATACAATTTTCACCACTAACACCATGCATAGCTCTCCTCTCTGGATCCTGACCTAGAAAGTGTGGCCAGTCCGCCAAACTCTTCTGGATACAATCACTAAAATCTTTAAACATGTTAGATCCCACTCACTTGTCCCTCGGTGGACACATTCTTTTTACAATCCATTCAACACTGAAAGGGACTTTTATTTCTCTATGACAAAGCCAACGTCATTATGTGCATCCTGGGTGCCAGAGGCTACGAGTTAGGGTCTGAACTTATCCTCACACCCCTTAAAGGCCATCACTGTTGTTCGCCCAGCTCACAGTACGGGAGACTGAGGCGCTGGCTGGCTAACCGAGCTTCCCCAAACCACACAGTTATTAAGTGGGGGTGCCTATTTTTGAACTTTGCCATTTGCCCCTAGGCCTGAGATATTCCCACACCCCTGACAGAAGAGACTAGATGAGGCTGGGAAGGTCTTTGCATCACTCTTGAGATTCTTGGCTTTCTACTCAATCTACATGTTCTTCTTGGTCTCACTTGCTAACACAATGGCTGATTAACACTCCAACTGTTCACCAGTCTGGTAACTCAGCCTGGAGCCAAACCCTGTCCCGCAACTGGGAATGTGCACTGGGCAAGTCAGCTCTTACCCAGCCACTTCCAGCTCTCCTGCCCCACACGGTCCACTTGGCAAAGTACCATGGCTTGTCTAAGCTGGCCACTGATTAGGCTAGACCCGGGCATTTGACTCAAAAAAGGTACGTCCATAGGTTGGTCAACAATTACCATGAGGCTTGCTATAGAGGGCTTTGTCCACTAGGGGGCGATGGTGCTTAGTTAAGCCAGTGAAGGTGAGCCCTGTGGACAAGTCCGAGCAAATTCAGAGACACGCAGAGAAGCGGGAAGCCCATGCAGAGCCTAAAAGGGACATGAAGATTGTCACAACCCTTTAGCCGAGGATGTGTTCCAGTCCTGAGTCCTACTCACAGAAGGGCAGAATCAACACCCATTGAGTCTCTCTGCTCAAAGCAATGACTGCCCATCTGGTCTTTGGATCTGATTTAGAGTCTGGCTCATATGCTCTCTCATCCCAGCTTCGAGCCCCCTCTGACTTGGCCTTTATTTCAGGGGTGTTCAGGGAATCAGCCTTTATTTCAGCCCCGGCTCAGCTCGCACAATGGCAAGCGGCAACCAGCTCCTTAGGACTGGGTCTTGACAATCCAAATCCTTTAGAATTGGCTTCTTAGCAGCGACTCTGGATTTTCCTAATGCCTTGGCCCACTGAACAGGAACATCTTTCAGAATAAATTCAGTGGAACAGAATTTCACGCCAGGATTTGTTTCCTTTTCACACACACAAAAAAGTCTGTTTCCAAGGATCAAAACCTAACTTTTAATAAGGTTATGGCCTCTGAGAGCCCAGGGGCTGTGACCTTGCTCACCTGCTTTCTCACAAAATGCTTCCCACGGACTCTGTTGTGCCATGCTCCGACAACCAAGGGAACTCAAAACATGGCTCTACACCACCAATCCTGGCTATTTATTTCTTCCCCCGTCTTCCATCTCTTCCCCTCAAGCTATTTCTCTTCTTTTATGTCTAAGCTTTTTTCTGAGTAAAAGAGCCAGCTGACGGGATCAGAAGATAGCCTTTTGCAAGGTTGCTCTTACCTCAAATAATACCGCAGTGAGTTCATGCACACACAGCGCTGAACGGAATTATTTCCTGATCTCTTGTTCTTTAGTGGGAAAGTGATTTCACCAAGATCTACGTTCATGGCAGCTGCCCATGTGGTAGGGTGCAAAAGAGAACCTTCTTTGAAATCCAACATCACCGCTCGTGGTTCCATGACCCTCCCTTTATTCTGCTACCTGTCAAGCTAGCACTCATTTGAGTCCCAAGTTCCAAGAGCAATGAGCCATCCCTATTCTAGGGGCTATCAACACTAGACGGCCCATGGAATGAAGCTAATGATATGTGCCAAGTTGGCAAAGGCAACAGTGGTTATTACCAAACACTGGTTGGTACAGGGAAAGCGTGATGGCAGGACTGGGGAAAACACATATGTGCACATGCGTGCACACACATGTATACACGCAGGTGCCTATGTACACACACATGTGCATATACACATGGGATGGTTTGACTCTCAGCTTGCATATGAAGCCACATATGATCCTTAGCCTTTCTGTGCCTCTGCTTACTCATCTGTAAAATGGGGTTGTGTTGTAAATATCAAAGGAAGATCCTGATGGAAATGCCTGTCCTTCATTGGCCGTGAACACGCCCTTTCTTACCCTCCCTTCCTCTGGCAGCTCTGCGAATCACCCCCAGTCCACGTGACCCGCTGAGCTCCAGACCTCTGACTCTGATTGCTAGTGGGCGCCTCCCCTGGGTGTCACCACATGTCCCCAACAGAACTCTTCACTTCCCCCCAACACCTGCTCGTCCTTCTGTGTTCCCTGAGTCACAGACTGGGACCTCCTTCTGCCCAGAAGTCAGCCTGGATGCTGCTCTCTCCTTCACTGAGCCCTTTAGAATCTGCCTCCTTATTCCTGGACTCCATCCACTGCCTTCTATCCTTGCTTTGCATCCCTAATTCAACCCAGGCCACTGCGCACAGTGGTGTTCTAACTGCCCTTCCTGAATTCTTTCTCGCCCCCATCCAGTCCATTGGCCAACCCCACAGTGAGAGCCATTTTTCTCAGTATTTCCATCTGAACAAGTCACTCCCTTGCTTAGAAATCTACCGCAGCTCATCACTGCCTTCAACATAAAACACAATCTGTTCACATACCAGGGCTGGTGAAGCCCTTCATTTCTGATGCTCTTCATCCCCCTCTGCAGCCGCACCACTAGCTTTTAAGATCCAGGCACAGTGAACTCCCATCTCCTGAATGCCCCCTTCACGGACAGAGCTCTGCACGGACTCCTGCCCTCTGCCTGTGACCCTGCAGGGCTCTCCCCCATCCACACTTCTTCAGCTGGCCAACCTCTCATCCTTCTGATATCTGACTTAAGAATCTGTCCTGTCCCAGCCCGTATCCCAGCACCCAGCACAGTGCCCGGTGCTTGGGCAATACTTGGTAAATGCATGAATCTTCTGACACACCAAGGTGTGCCTAGAGGGGGCAGGAAAATGCTTACTCCAGACCTCCTGGGGGCCGTGGCCGGGTTTATCTTTGTCAACCCTGTTCTCAAAATCGGGTTGAAGCCTCTGCTGGGAGAAAAGCTGGGAGGCAGCCACCAGGCGGCACTTCCTGTCGCTCTGGGCTGCCTTCCGTCTTGGAAAAGCAGCTGAGCAAAGAGCAGAACAGCCTTAGGAGCTACAGGCTGGAGCAAGTTTCTCCCGTACACCTCAAGTTTTCTACCTGAACTCCTGGGCTTCGCATGCCCTTGCCTGAGGTCAGAGCAGCCTTCTTAGAAGATGAATATGGCACGCATACCAGAAGGGCGAAGGTGCAGGAGGTGGTCAAAAGCAAGTAAATGAGACCAGCTCCCCAGCTTCCAGACCACCTCCTGCCTCCTGGACACCTGAGAGTCTGTCCCTGTCCCCAACATGCATCACGACCCCACAGACTCAAGTCCTTCCCACTGTCTGGATGCCCTGTCCCTTCTGGTTAGGCATCTACACCATGACTTCCTCCCTGGCTGTGGCTTGAGTTTGGCAGATTACCTGTGGATGCCTTGCCCCCAGCGTCCTCCTGACATGAGCTGGGTTCTCCAATGACAGCCTCTCTCAAAGTCAACCAGATGTGTTCATTCTTCCTCGGTTCGGCATGGAACTCCCTGGCCCACTCCGCTCACCTGCACCCCACCCCCTCACTGGATCTTCCAAAAAGTCACAGTGATCATGAGTGCAGACTCTGGAGGCAGGCCGACCTGGGTTCAAATCCTGCCTCTTCCAGTTACCTGGGCCAGTCACTCAACCTCTCTGAACCCTACCTGCTTTGGTTATAAAATGAGAAAGACAACATCTACCCAGAGGACCACTATAAGGATTAAATTAATACATATAAATACATGTGTGTGTGGCACATGGCAACCACTCACTAAATAGTATAAGCAGGTCAGAACTGTTAGGCCAGTGGAACACAACTGAGATTCTGCACCTTGGCCTCGGTTTCCATAAACGAAGGGAACACCTGTACCCTACCTCCTCAGATCTCCTCCCTCATGCTCCCCGCTTGCTCGCTCACTGCATGGCTATCTCCTCTGCTAAAGAGGGCTCTGCCTCCCCTCTGCAGCCACTGAACCCACGCCTCAGGGTCTCCGCTTCTGGTCACAACCCAAGCTCCACAGCAGGCCTGGTAGAGGCTCATGGCCCTGCCATAAGCTCAGGCAGTACCCTGGCCCTCCCTCCTCCTGGCCCACATCCTCACCGTTTATGTGGTTACTGCATTAATATTGGTCTGCACAACTAGACTCTAAGCCATACAAGGCAGAGGCCATGTCTTTTTCTGTGCAGGTAACTGCACAGCACACACCTGAGGTGCTCATTATGTCCTTATAGGGGATGCAAGATCAGCCAATGCACCATCCATTCTCAAGGTCGGGTGAGACAGGCCAGGCCCACGGGTGGTCTAGACACGCGTTTTTATCTGTTTTTTTTTTTTAAGTAGGCTCCACCCCCAGCGTGGAGCCCAATATGGGGCTTGAACTCGACCCCGTGATCAAGACCTGAGCTGAGATCAAGAGTCAATGCTTAACAGACTGAGGCCCCCAGGCACCCCTGGTCTAGGCCTTGTTGAAACCCCTGGCAGTTAGACACACACACACACACACGCGCGCGCGCGCACGCACGTGCAAAAGAAGGACTCAGAACAGCAGGCTTGGCCTAATCACAAGGTAAGAGACATGAGTCTGGGTGCCGTCAAAGGATCCTGACAATGGGTTAAATTTACAAAACAATAGCAACTTGATCACAGGTATTGACAGGAGACAGAATCTGTTAGGCAGAGATCATGATTAACATCTGTAACCAATTAGAAATAACTAAAAGAAGGATCAATGATCAGACCAATACCAGCATTGGATTGGAACAATATAATGATTAGAGCAAAGACATTGTTTCAATGGGTAAGAAAGAGGCAGGAGGTATGGCTCTATTCAGAGCTTCCCATTCCTCTCTCCCCTTTGGGGTGAAAATAAATGGGGGAAGTGAATAAAGCGTGTACCCAAGGAGGAATGTATCTCTACTATCCCACCTTGGGTGCCGGAACAATCTTTTTGTGACCTTTTTGTGACCTTCTACAGAGGCTTCTAGTTATTCTGGGGGCTTGGGAAAGAGAGCACACAAAAACCATGTGCCTCTCAGAGAGTAACATCTCTCTGTAGGGACAAAAGTTACTTCCATTCAAGGACCCAACTCGGGAGCATATATATTACATTTACTGTGATCGTACCAAGTTCCAGACACCATCATTGGGATCTAGAAACTCAACACTGAACAAGACAGCTTCAAGCCTTGACTTCCAGGTTCTGCTTCTCCAGCAGCCCAGCCTGAATAGACACCTGCACCCAGACCATCTCCACCTTAGTTCCAGAAAGTTCTAGGAAGTTGAGAGTGTCCCTAAATGAGGCACCTGGGAGAAAAAAAAAAGGGAAAGAGGAATTCCATGGGACCAGAAAGTCCTGGGTGGACACAAAAATAAGTTATAAAGGATGCTCCCCATCCTATGTCATCGGGGAAATGCAAATTTAAACAACAAGATTCACTGCTGCCCACCAATGAGAATGGCCAAAATCTGGAACAGGTGTGACACTAAATACGGGCAAGGATGCACAGCCACAAAACCCCTCATTCATTACCAATGGGAACGCAAAATAGCACAGTCACTCTCGAAAGTCATTTGGCAGTTTCTTGTAACACTAAACACACTCAGGCCATAGGATTCAACAACTGTGCTCCTTGGTATTTATTTACCCAAAGGATTTGAAAACTTATGTCCACACAAAAACCTGGGCATGGCTGTTTGTAGCAGCCTCCCTCATAATCGCCAAAACCTAGAAGAACTAAGGTGTCCTTCTGTAGCTAAAGAGATACACTGTGGTCCATCCAGACAATGGAATATTAGTCAGTGCTTAAGAAAAAAAAAAGAAAAAAAGCTATCAAGTCATGAAAAGACACGAAGGAACTTTAAATGTATATTGCTAATTGAAAGAAATCAATCTTGAAAAGCTCCCTACTGCATGACATTCCGGAAAAGGCAAAACTATGGCAACAGTAAGAGTTAGTGGTTGCCAAGGGTTGGAGAGAGGGATGACTAGGAATTTCGCAGAAGATTTTTAGGGCAGTGAAAATACGCTGTCTGCGACTATGTTTGATGCACATCATTATAAATCTGTCCCAACCCACAGGACGTACAATACCAAGAAGGCACACACATGTAAACTCTGGACTTTGGCTGATACTGATGTGTCCGTGTAGGTCCATTGGCTGTAATGAATGTATCACTCTGGTGGGGGAGGCTGATCTGGGGGAGGCTGTGCATGTGTGAGGAAGGGAATATATGGGAAATCTTTGTATTTCATTGACTTTGTCTGTGAACCTAAAATTGCTCTTAAAAAGTCTGTTTTTAAAAAAGGAGCCTAAGAAATAAAAAAAAGATGTGAAATAGCAATAAAGTATAGAAAAGTAAATTAATAAATAAATTCCAAATAAAATTTTAAATTATAAAAATAAATTTCTTTGTATACAGAGTAGGACCCTCGTACTATTCTTCCGGCAAAGAAAAACTTGACAATTTCCTGCTTCTGAGACCGGAGCTGGTACTCCCTCATTCTGGTCAACGCAATTGACAATGTTTATGCAACACATAGCAGTCATCCAACTGACTGCACACCTACTATGTGTCAGGCCCTGGGATCTTCTCCAGACCCTGCAGAGCAGGGACCAAGTTCTGTGGAGGATATTAAATCTTAAATCCAGAAAATAAGCAACATTTTGCTCTCCAAGTTAAAACACTTACCTTTATTGAGCTACTACTATATACCAGACCCTGTACCAAGTCCTCACCATAGTGAGGGCTAGCATTTATTGAACACCTAGTACGTGCAGTGCTCTGTTCTAAGCACTTTACATATACTAACTTATTCAATCCTGATGACAATTTTATGAACTACATGTTATGATTATCCCACTTTAAGATGATAAAGTGAAGGCACAAGGAGTTTAATGACTTTTCTCAGAGTCACTCAGCTGGGAGGTAGCAGAGAGAGAGGTTCAAACACAAGCAGCGTGACCTCAGAGCCTAGGCTAAAGGTTGGTACTGCAACTGTAGCTGGTTTAAAGATAAGGAACATAAGGTTCAAGGTAGTTAAATAATTTGCCTAGGGTCACATAGCCTACAAGTGTTAGAACTGAGATTTGAACGCAGGTTTTACAAAGTTATACTAGAAGTTGGAGAACTCATGTTTCCCAATTTCAAGCATACTACAAAGCTACAGTAGTCAAAATAATGTAATACTGGAATTACTGTGATCTAATAGGCCCACTAAGTAAGTACAGTTGTGCAGGCCTAACAGCACCACTTACGTTGAGATCTACGTAGACAGTGTCCTCCTAGAGTTGAGCAGTGCACAACCTGCTCAATCTTACATGGCAATCCTGACTGTATGGGAAATTGATGAAACTAGAAACACAGGTAAGGGGTTCTTAAAATAATACGAGAAACATATGACTAGGGACCTGCCCCTCAGGTTGTTCTTGGTGTTATTAAACAGATAAGACATACAGGATGAGAAGTGAAGGCACTACTCTAACAAATTTTGCTTCAGTTCTTTAAATGATGGATGAAGTTTCACAGGCTTTCACTATCAGGTGCAGGGAAGATATGTAGCTTCAAAGCAGTTCTGCTTCTTTGCTCTGTGCTGTGCGGTCCTTTTTTTTTTTTTTTTTTTTTTTACAGTGTTTTCAACTCCATTATAATTCTTTATCTTTCCCCATCTTTCTGCACCAGCACCAGTGACATCTGTTTCACAGAGGGATCATTTTTATCAACAAAGCAGTCTTGCTACAAGGATATATTGTAGGTTTCAAGAGGCTGCAGCTGTCTCTGTCTCTGCAGAAAGGCTGGTGGTCAATACTGAATTTGGAGACCTGGGTTCTTCTTTGGGGTGGGCTGAGAACAGAGGTGGTCACACGACCGAGCACTTCTCAAGTCCTGTCTAAATCCGCATCTGGCCCTTGCTCATGACTCCTCCCGGCCACCGTCCTGTTTTAATTCAGACTCCCATCTTTCCTTGACTGCAGAATTGTCAAGAGCCTTTCTATTTGTAGATCTGTCCAGCACCCTTCCCACCACAAGACCATCATCATCACCAAGCCTCCCCACGTACCCAGAGCGTTTTCACTAAATCACCGATCAAACAATACCTAGGTGACACCTCTGCTTCAAATTCTTCAAGATCCCTTGTCTCCTGCTGTCAGGGTTATAGACTTGCATGTCTTTCAGGGCCAAACAGGTAACGTAAAGGAAAGGAGCAGGCATGTGTGTGTCTGTCCGCATACGTGTCTGTGTGTTTTCCTATAATGCCGCCCAGAATTGTATCCTTCCTACACTGACATACTCTTCATGTTAAAGAATGGAGTATTCTTCACATCTCCAAAGAAATATGCTTTCTCTTTCACTTTTCATGAAACAGACCTCTCAGGCTAGCTTTTGTTTTCCTTCTTTTAACAGAGACATAAGGAAAGGAAATATTTTACTTTCCTCTTTGCTCTGAGACAGGCAACAGTTGTAAGAGTGGTAATAAAAGAAAACGGATACTCGGCTCCGGTATGGGGGATAGAGTTGGGGAGGGCGAGCTTGGGGCGGACAGGAACCCAGGCTCCAGCTGAAGACAGCAGCCTTGACCAGACAGCCAGCCCACTGCCACCTTGGAGGAAGGTGAGCCTACTATTGCCAAGTTTCTGATGTTTCCAATAGAAGCTGGAAATCTGAATTTTGGTGTGTAAGATCTCCTAATTAAAAACTAGGAAAAGAACTTATTCTTGAAAACCTCAGTCCAGGCTGAACAAAGCAGAGCTGCAAATCAAATGCAACCTGGGGCTTCCATTTTATGACCTTTGACCTAAAACACAAAGGTTACCCTTACCTCCCAGCACCACCGTGATCTAACTCCATTCACCCTTAAACCTCCTCCATGCATGTCATGGTTTTCCCACCTTTGGGCCTTCAGGTACACTGTTTCCTCTTTCCTCTTCTACCTGGAAAAACTCCATCTCTAAGGCAAGCCTTGAACGTCACCACCTCAGCGAAGTCTTCCCTGACTCTCCTGGCAGAGGTGATCACTGCTTCCCTCAGGCTCCTTTAGTCCTCTGAACACTATACTGTGAACTCACTTTTCGTATTATTTACATTAATTTCTGTCAATCTCAATAGTAGAGAAACTTCTTAAAAGAAGAATTACGTCTTATTTACCTCTGTCACTGTGACACTAGCAATGGGACTTACAGAGTAGGCATGAATCTACTGGATGCATGGATGGATGAGTGGATGGATGGGTAAGGGATGGATGGATGGATGGATGTGTAGAGGATGGGTGGATGGTTAACTAGATGGGTGCATGGATGGATGGAAGGATGGATGGATGGGTGAATAGACAGGTGAACAAATAGATGTATGGTGGATAGATTAGGAATTCTGGAATACAGATGGAGGGAGGGGAAGAGATGGGTGGATAGATGAATAGGTAGCTTCTGAACAAGTAAATGGATATATGAATGCATGGATACAGAAATACTGGACGAATGGATGAATGATGGACAGATGGATGCTTGGATAGTTTTTGGATGGATAAACGTATGTATGATGGATAGATTATGGACGCTGGAATATGGATGGATGAAGTGAGGATGAATGGATGCATGGATGGATGGGCTATGTGACTGGAGGCTCCTCAGGGAGGCCTTAAGTACAGCTGCCAAGGATTAGTTGAGACACTCTGGTTTCATTTATGTTCCTAGAACACACAAGTCCATTCCTTTACCAGGGACTTTGAACTTGCTCTTTCCTCAGCTCTTTCGAAGACTAATTCCTTCTCATGATTCAGGCTTCAACTCAGATGAAACCTCCTTAGAAAAGCCTTTCGCAACCATCCCAAACATAAGAACCACACAACCAAGTCAATAATTATTAAACTATTGTGCATATTAGTAATTCACACTGCCTGGAGTGGCTTTGTCTATACCTCTGTTCACCGGCTATTTTATGCTTCCCACTCTCCTCCGCTAGAGCTTCATGAAGGCGCTGCTATATGTCTATGCCTACCACTCTGTCTGACACATTGCAGATGCTGAACAAATATGGGAAAATCGAATAAGTTGACTACCGAAGGAGGAAATAATCAATGCCACGAATGAGTGGAACCCACTTCTTTGGTACTTTTATTGGCCTTTGTGAAACAAACAAACACACACCTAAAACAAAACAAAGCAAAAAACCTGGGAATAAGAAATCTCTTGTTCGTATTAAGATCTCTTCTAGGAAGCTGTGTGCAAATTTGTTAAGAGCCTGGAGTTTAGAGCCAGAGAGCCTGGGTTTGAGACGAGGACTTGTCAGTTGTCATCACTGAGTAACCTGGGACAAACCACTTCATTTGCTAAGCTTTGGTTTCCTCATCTGTCAAACAGAAATAATAACACAAACTCCTAAGGACTTGAGAAGATTAAACAAGATCATGGTGCGTGAAAAAGCTCATAGCAAAAAGTCAGCCACAAGTAAGCACCCAACCGAAATGCACCACTAGGGGGCAGCCATGAGGCCATTCTGCCTAGGGACCACAAACCATTCAAACAAAGATAACACAAAGATAACAGGCATGATAATGTACTGGGGCTCTGCAAGCCACAGCACTGTGAATACCTCCCGGCCTGGCCAAGTATCAGAAGTGATGCATCACACTCCGTGCTATTCACTCAGCTTTGAAGAAAGATGCAGGGTCCCCCCCACCCTCCGCCCATTGCAGCACTGCAGCAGAGGGGGCTGAGTGCCCACACCCAGCGCCAAGACAGCATTGTTTACAGACCGATTTCCCCTTGGCAATGCCATTTTCCCGGGTAGCCTACTACTGAACACAATTTCCTTGGAAGTCAGGCCACCCTATAACTGAATCTTCTTTGTGGGCCCAGCATATGTCAACATGGTATTTTGCTAAGAAAACTCATAAAGAGGATTGCCGGCTGCAATACAACACTCGTTCTATAATACCATCAGTCTAATTGTTTCCAGAAGCAAACAATTAAACAGTTTATGAGAAAAATTCTATCTGTAATTGTGGGGGCCCCACACAGCTGCTTCCTTAGCAGTTCCTAAACAGTTGGAATTAGCTGGTACAGATATTAAAGTACAGTATGTATGTAGCAATATGGCACCTCAAAAGCATTATAGCAGACCTATCAGGGAAATAAACAGCGTTCAAATGTATTTCTGGAAGACAAATACTCAGTACGTCAGTAAATATATGGTTTGCAGTTCGAGGTTAATCTAAGATGATGAAGAGAGCGCCGTGTTTCACGTGTGGCTACTGAGGAAAGGCAGAATTGATTGTAAGAATGACTGAGGATTTCTAAAGAGCCAAATGCCCAAGCCGGCAATGCCCTTTGTGGCTTTTTCTCTCCTTCTTTTAAATTTGCCTATAATCCATTCAGACAAATCCTTGTATTACGTTGACTTGCTCTCCTCATTAGGACCCATGTGATTAATTACTAAACTTTTCCCTCACTCTTGCATAACTTAACATCTTAACATCTCATTTTTCACGTGTGGAATGGCCTTTCTCGTCCAAGTACACATATCGGCACCACCCCCCCAAAGCATCTCCATTTTAGGTTTCCAGGTTATTAATACTCTCCGATGGGCCCATTCGGCTGGTCATTTGCAATGGTGAAATATAACTAGAGCGGGCTGAGCCATGTTGGAGAAGAGCCCAACACCCTAATATGATAATTAGTCGGCATAATTAGTGACTTAGACCCCACAGTCTTTGATGAAACTTGTCTTTTTGTGACCTGTTTATTAATAAAGCAAACGAACCTGGGAAGACCCTCCTGGTCCAATCTCCACCTGTATTTCCAAAGCTGATCTGAATCACTCCCTGGTTTGCAAAACTTTCCAACAGTCCCAGATTTAATCTTAGGATGAAAAAAAAGAAAAGAAGATGAAACAGAAGAGAGATTTCAAACTTACCCGTCACAGAAACACGGTGGGAAAGCCAATTTTTTTTTTTTTTTAACAATCTAAGGCTTCACGACCTAGGGACTTCCTTTCGTCCATCTTGGGCTGGGACCACTACCCATAGCAGCAGCACCAACCTTTCCCCACCCAGCTTCCTCCAAATGATCTAATCCCCATTCCCCGAAAAAAACACCAGCAGTGTGTAAACCCAATAGCGGAAGAAAAGAGGAAAGGCAGTTAGATTTAAATCTAGACCTGCTTACTCCCCACCGGTCCTTTTGTTTTGCCCCCACTAAGATGCTCTTCAGTCTAGTAACAAATACGGTTTCCCGTTTGGCACAGTGTGAAGCCAGAATGAAACACAAGTCTGTTAGCACTATTCAGCTACCTGATGACATTTCAAGCTCCTGAAAGGGAGACCCTAAACACAGATGATGAACCAAAAAACCCTGAGTGCTTTGTAATTATGTATATGCCATCCCTACATAATCACTGTCGCTCGGGCACTTACAGAGCTTCATTCCTTGCTTTGTGTAACATTCTCTGACATTCTGTGAGTCAAATTAGAAGGATCCTGAGCTCGAGCTCTGCCACCTACTGCATTTTCCCGGTGATGGCCCCTGTGAAAGAGCACTTCCATAATGGGAGAGAATGAAGGGAAACAGAATGCATATACACAGGAGCGCACGCACTTTCAGGGGAAATGGCCCTTCTGAAGTGGACAGAGGAGCTCTGGCAACCAGTCATTTCCAAACGGACTGTGGCCAAGACCTACACAGCTGTCCTCTCCTGTAAGGTCGTGGGGCTCAGCATGAGCAGACACTGGGGGGGGGGTGCGACTTGAAGCACCCTTCGACTCTTTCGGTGTCCACAAGTACATCAAGTGGCCACTTCTTGGCTCCCTTTCAGCCACTCTCCCACCACACAACAGAGACTCCCTGCAAATTAACATTCCTTTCCTCCTGCCTGCCCTGCCCTCAAGTTTTCAAACATAACAACAATCTAAATGAAATAATGAGAGAGACTCATTCTAATGCTGTGGAGGGAGCTGCTTTATTGCTAAGGCAGCAAAGAGAACTAATTGAATCCACTGGAAACGAAGCAGTAGAAGGGGAAAAGGACAGTGAAGTAACATGATGGAATGAGGAAGACAGGAGGGGCTGACGATATGCATACACCTGCACACACGTGCACGCGCACGGACACACACACAGAGGAAGGATGAGTGAGTGGGAACTTGAATATCTGCAGGAGAGAAATTGTGGTAAGTGTGAATTCAAAAGGCTCCCAAGATGGCAACACTGCCATATTGGCTGGGGCAAGTCCCAGTGGTCTATATCCAGAAGCAAAGGTAACATCAAGTCTCCACAGTATGTGTGGTGATTATAAAACTGAGCTGCGAAGTCTATGACACTTCTTCCATGGAAAATGAAAGTCTATGTCTCCTTCCCTTGAATCCAAGTGGGTTTCATCTCCTTTGACCAATGCTTGTGACTTCCAAGCTCATTAAAGACCATGTGGCTTCTTCTACATATTTATCCAAAGGATACAAAAATAGTGATTCAAAGGGGCATGTGCACCCCAATGTTTATAGATCAGCAATGTCCACAATAGTTGAAATAAGATGTTCATCAATAGATGAATGGATAAAGAAGATGTGGTATATATGTATGTGTATATGTGTGTGTGTGCATGTGTACATATGTACACATATGTACGTGTGTACACACACGATGGAATATTACTCAAGTCACCAAAAAGAATGAAATCTTGCCATTTGCAGCAACATGGATGGAAATAGAGGGGATTATGCTTAAGTGAAATAAGTCAGAGAAAGACAAATACCATATGATTTCACTCATATGTAGAATTTAAGAAACAAAACAGATGAACACAGGGAAAGGGAAGGAAAACAAAATAAGACAAAAACAGAGACGGAGGCAAACTATAGGAGACTCTTAACTCTAGGAAACAAACTGAGGGTTGCTGGAGGGGAGGTGGGTTGAGGGGATGGGGTAACTGGGGGACGGGATTAAGGAGGGCACTGATGTGATGAGAACTGAGCGTTATACACAACTGATGAGTCACTACATTCTACCCCTGAAAGTAATAGTAAACTATAAGGTAACTACATTGAATTTAAATAAAAATCTTCAAAAAAGAGAAAAAAAGAAAAAATAATAATAAAAAAATAAGGACCACACACTTCTCCATTTGTCAAAAGAGCACTCACTCTTCTAGCCCCAAGTGGCAATGTGAGAAGTCTGATTACCCTCAAAAGTCACCATGTTGTGAGGGACAGGCCACGTGGAGGCTTTTTTTTTTTTCAGGGTGGGGAGGGGCAGAGGGAGAGAGAATCTTAAGCAGGCTCCTCACTCAGCACAGAGCCCGACGTAGGGCTCAATCTCACAACCCTGAAATCATGACCTGAGCCGAAATCAAGAATCAGACACTTAACGGACTGCACCACCCAGGCACCTCCACATGGAGGCATTCTAATCACCCCTCCCGACTGAACCCAGCCTTCGCGTCCTACCAGCCCAGGCCCAAGACGTATGAACTAAGAAGTCTCCAGAGGATTCCAGCACCAGTTTAGCTGCGTTCTCTCAGTTGAGGTCCAAGACACTGTGGAGCCTCTCCTACAAATCAACCTTGCTATGAACTGTTCTATCCCCTTCCGCAGAATCCAGGAGCCTAATAAAATGGTTGTTGCTTCATGGTACAAAATTCTGTGAGTTTGTTACACACCACGGTAGCAAACCAGAAAGTACTTCCTCTGCTTCTTCAGGCAATGATCAATTTCTACACTATCAACCTCAGTTTCAGCATCCAGAAAGTGGGACTGAAGCTACTAATCTCTACCTCACAGAGTTCTCTGAAGAGCCACCAAAAGCAGATAAGATAATAGTAGTAATACTAGCAACAATAATCAACATTTGTTGGAGCACCAGGGTGGCTCAGTCTGTTAGGTGTCTGACTCTTGATTTCAGCTCTGGTCATGATCTCAAGGTCATTAGATTGAGTCCCAAGTTGGGCTCTGTGCTCCGCAGGGAGTCTGCTTAGGATTCTCTCTCTCCCTTTCCCTCCGCCCTCCACCTGCTCACATGTGCTCTTGCACGCTCACTCTCTCTCTCTAAAATAAATAAATCAGACTTTATTCGATAAATCAGACTTTATCTTTTCAGGTAAAAAAGCTGCTATTCCTTTCACAAATGGGAAACTGAGGCACAAAGAGAACAAGAGCTTTGTGTGCACAAACTCCACAGCAAGAAGCAGAAGATGAATCTTTCAGAGAAGTCTTGCTCCAGCTTCTTGACCATCTAAAAAAATCTGCCTATAGATGAACAAGCATATAAGACGGTACCTGACACATATTTCTAGTGCTGTTATTGTTGTTTTTGTTAAAAATCTAATAATTAATAGACACAGTTTGGGAAGCACAAAAATGGGCTTTTCCTACTTCTCCTCTTCTACCATCCACAGGTGAATCTTGGAGTGGTCTGTCCACTAATCTCCCCAGCCTCCAGAAAGCAGGAAGAATATTCATATTGTATATTTCACATGCCAAAAAGATTTCAATTTCACGCTGTACTGAATCTTAGAAATGCCCCCCCTTAATCCTGTTTTTATTCTAAATGAGTATAAAAACTTTAATGTTTCCTAATGGAGTGTACATTTATTCATTCCTACCAATCTAATGGCAATTTATGAGAAGTCAGGCAATAGCCAGTAAGATAAGCTTGAAGCTTTGGTTCCAAAAGTTCAATCAGTTAACCTAGGACAGCAATCACTTCTCCAGAATGAATAATGATGTGGAATAATATTTGGATGGAGATAAACCCTTTTTGCATAGAAAATTGCATTATCATGTGGAGTATCTCAGCTGGATATGTAAGTTTACCAATAAGGATATTGCTTCATGAATTTTTAGCATGGAGCTTTTTGATTCTGAGATTTCCAGAGGATTCTGCATTGAAGGAGGAATCCTTAATGTTTGTATAATGCATGATGCTCTCTGAGCTGTAGATGTGAGGGTGGGAAGGCAGGAGTGGGGCTCTGCAGCTTCTGAAAAGCTGCCACCACATTTTCCCAGAGGTTCTCCATTCCACTTAAGCAAGGGGAGAAAGCTAGCAGTGCACACAGTGAGGCTGAGTTCTTTAAAGAAATGGCATTGAAAATAACCATCATGTCAATTTCAGCTAATGGGGCACAGTATGGGCTCATTTTAAAGCGAGAAGGAGTGGCATGCAACCATTAAGAAAGAAATGTTTATGCCATATGTGAGCATGCCCATCCAAGCACAACCAGGAACCAGTGAAGCTGGGGAGAGCTCAGCACGTCTCTCCCACAGACTCGGAGATGGACCTCCCACTGACCAGGTCCTAGACAGCCATTAGGAAAGTATAATTATAAATGAAATTAGTGAGAAAGTAGCCGAGGGTTTTTTTCCACTGGAGCTTCAAAGACTCCTACTGATGTGCTAGAGAGACTTACTTCCTGAATTCCACTGACTTCCCCTGCACAGGTGCGATTGCCGAAACATTTCAGATGCACACAGCTGCTTGCCAGCTGACACATGTAACTGAGAGCGCCCTTTCAGATTCAAGAGGAGGCGAGTGAGGGAAAGCCTTCTCTCCTCCCACCACTCCCAGTATTAAAGAGCTGGTTCTAGCAAGATTCCAACTAATTGTCTACAATGCCAGCTCTCTACTGAGGAGATATCCATGCTTGGGCACCCAAAGGAAGTTGAAAGCTTCCATAAGAGTCTGTTGGTGCCCACTGACAGATAAGCGTAGTGGCTCAAAATACAGATATCGGTGTCAGGAAGACCCAAGCTTGATTCCTGCATCTGCTACTCATCTCTTCTCCCCGTGACTCAGATCCCTCCTCTGTCAAAGAGAGGCAAAAATGACATCTGCTGAGATGCGCTGAAGGATTAGATGAGGAAATGCAACAGCTATGCATACCCCTCTGCCACTGCAGGTACCTGTTACTTTTTGGTTCTGAAGGACTGATGCTCTGCCACCACAGACTGAGTCCCATCCTGCCAAGTGTCTTGGATGGAGACAAACCAAATATGGCTGCAAAAGGCAGCAAAAGCTCAGTGTTTCTGTGGGTGCTGTCCATAGCCCGTGGTGCTGAAAACAAACCTCACTACCTTCTGAAATAGCACTCACAGCTATCTCACTATGGAGTCCACAGCCTCTAATGGCCAGAAATCTATGAAAAGAGGAGTACTACCATATCAAGGAACAATGCAGAGGGTATTTTTCCATGTCAGCTATCAAGTTTATCTCACTTTTTTTCTGACTAATTGTGATGGTTAACATCAATGTTTGACTTGCAGCTTGATCCTCTCCTTGCTTGCTACATACCTTATGCTCTGAACATTTGCAAGTCTTCCTTCTTCTTCAAGCACCTCATAACCACTCATGTCTCTATGCTTTGGTGCACGTGGATTGCTTTATTCAGGATGATCTAATCCTGTTCTTTGCCTAGCAAATTCCTTCAAGGTCCAAATAACAACCTCTATAAGTCATTCTCTGGATGTCCTCAGCCATATTTCTTTGCTGACCGATAGCACTTTTACATCACATTATAACACTTGTAACCATTTTGTGCTCAATTAATTCACTTGAAAATATTTTTCAAAGACTGTCACCAAACCAGATATTGTCACAGACACAGGGGATTCAGTGACGAGCAAAGAGTAGGCACTGCCCTTAATCTTGAGAAGCTCACAATCTAATGGAGCAGACTTAGAATCAGCACAGAATCAATAGGTGAGCGTGCAAAACAATACAGCATATGAAACAAGCACCTGATGCACGATAAGAGGAATGAAGAAGGCTTTCCAGGGGAAGTGAAATCAGTAGAGATCTGGAGGATGACTTACTCAAATGAAAATTAAGAGGAAAGGCTGTATGCAGTGGGCATTTATATTCCAATATCTGCCAAACATAACGTCTAACAAATGGTCCCATGATACTATAGAGACCAGGTAAAGAGATTAGAGCCAAATGAAACAATGTGTAGGACAAACCAGAGCTTATTTTTTTTTATCAAAAACATGTAGATTAGTGAATCTCAAATTTAAAAGTATACAAAAGACTATATCCTATATATACTTCTTTTATAAAATTCTATACAAGGCAAAAAATAAACAGACATAAAGCATATTTGTTGGGGCCAGAGCAGGAGAGGGACTGCAAGGAGGCATAAGGTTACTTTTTTGGGTGACAGAAATCATCTATATCTTTTTTTTAAAGATTTTATTTATTTATTTGAGAGAGAGAGAGAGACAAAGAGAAAGCATGAGCTGGAGGGGCAGAAGGAGAGGGAGAGAGACTGTTAAGCAGACTCGTGCTGAGCACAGAGCCCAATGCAAGGCTCCATCTCACAACCCTGAGACCACAACCCGAGCCAAAACAAAGAGTCTGATGCTTAGCCAACTGTGCCATCCAGGTGCCTGAAATATTCAATATCTTGATGGTTATATGACTGTATACATTCATCAAAATTCATGAATTTAACACTTAAATTTTGTGATTTTTATTGAATGTAAATTAGACTTCAACAAAATTGATTTTAAAGTAAGTAATAAAATATTTAATGTGTATAAAAATATATGACATGGCCCAGGATTCTACATCCTTAATAAGCATCTCTAGCAAATCTGATATGGATGGTCTGAGAACAACCATTTCAGAAATGTTGATAGATTGATCATCTATTCAAAGTCTTACTCTGGAAGGTCTCTAAGTTGTGTAATACTGCCAGCTAGCTGCTCAACTCACTATTTATCCTTTCATTCATCTTTAGTAATATAATCCATATTTTATATGATTGCATAGTTCCCCAGTCAAAAGACAATATTCCTCAGCCTCTCTTGAACTAGATAAAGCCATGTAACTAAGCCTTGGCTAATGAAAAGTAGATTTCAGGATTTACAGGGAAACTCCTTTAAAAAGAAAAAATATGCCCTTTCTTGTCTCTTTTCTATTCCTCTCACTTAGAATATGAATGCAATGATTGGCGTCCCAGCAACCATCTTGAAACTTGAGGCAACATATTAAAAGATGGAGAAACACCTGTTAAAAGGAGACTGAGCCCCTGATGGCCATGAAGAAATGACACACTCTATTAGACCAAGCCTAACTCTGGATTTCTTTCCTGTTGAAGAGAAAAATAAACTTATGTCTTACTTCAAGGCACTGTTATTTGGGATGTTTGGGATGTTTCTATTAATACACAGCTGAACCTAACTCAAACATGTTTATTAATTTTGCATTTCACACCAAGCTTGTTTCATCATCCAATGTGGTAGATGGCAGAATCAAACTTCAGGCAGATTTCTAGACCTACTAAAAATGCCACTATAAAAGATATTTGGTCAAAATTGGAACAAACGAAAAAGTTTCTTAGAGGTCTTAGTGAACCATAAGACTCAATAATAGTCACCCCTGTGACATAGATGGTTTTCAAAAGCTAATTGAATCTCATGTTATGTTAACAGAGGTGCAATATAAAGAATGCAGAAAGTGAATCTTCTAAAAGACATTTTAAAAAATAGATGAGACATTGAATTTACTTCTGGACACTTTATTTGAAGAAGAACACAACTGGGGTAATCCGGAATGGAATAGAAAGTGTGGTCAAGAGCCTAGAAGGTGTCAACTGAAGACTTTAGACTATCTAAACTAGAGAAGGGGACACTGAGATGGGATGATACAGAGAATGGAAAATAGTTGCAAAGCCATCATGTTCTAGAACAGTAAGACTCATTCCACACAGCTAGAGATGGAGCAAGTGGAAGTGGATGTTGAGAGTCAGAGGGGATCAGTATGAGAAGACCAATCAAGCCAAAAAGTAAGCTGCCTTACCAAATATTGACTTCCTTGATACGCTGACTGATTGATTTACACCTCACCTGCTCCCAAAATAAATATCTAACATTTTTAAAGTGATTATGCAATAACACTATTCTGAGTGCTTTATATGTATAATTCATTTGATTCACACAACACTCTTAAGTAGTTACTATTATTATCCCTGTTTTTATGGATGAGCAAACTGAGAAAGAACGGTTAAGTAACTTGCCCAAGGTCACACAGATAGAGGATGGATATAAAAGCCAAGATTTAAAGACAAGTGTTCTGGCCCTCAGAGCCCATGTGTTCATAGCCAGAAATCTATCCTCTTTCTTCCTCACCAGAACATGCAAAGCTTCCCTGTTAGCAAAACAGATCTCAACAGTTAACTGGAATGTTGAGATGATAATTAGGTATGGTGGACCTCACTGATACCTTCAAAGACCTGGGGCTTTGGGGAAGCTCAGTAGGATTCTGATTTTGTGGAACGTTGATACCTTGAGTTTGTGAATGTCAAGTTTGACGTGAATTTAACACCACCGGAAGGTAGTTCAAGAGAAGGATTAGAAATATGCTAAGGCACACATTTGCCAGAGCAGTCAAGGCCAGAGTTAAAGAATTTGAAATCAGCCTTTGGATGTGTGACAACTAAAGCCAGGAAGCATTCACGTTCCAGAAGGCTGAAAGTAGAGACGGATGGCAGACGCTAAGGCTCAAACCATGAACCAACCACAGAGTGGAAAGAGAAGCCAATCACAGCTAAGCACAGAAACAGCCTCAAGCTACGGAATATAGTACAAGAGACTTTCAAAAGTTTTAATGATTGAGAAGTGCAAGATACCTCTGTTGCTTTTGCTTGCCAGGAATCCATCCATTCCCCCTTATTTTTCTAGGAGCACTCCCTATGTTTCCTTGGAACCAACCCTCTCCATCATGTTTTCCCAGTAGGGTTATAATTGACCCCATTTCCCTGAATCCAAGACTGCCCATGTTTCAGACATGGCCAACCAGCACTCTATTTCTATGGTCACCGTGGCTGGCTTTGAATGGACATACGACCCAAGGGGGTCCAATGAGAATCAACACTGAGACTTCTAGTGGGATTCTTAGAAAAGGTACTTCTCTTTACAGTCCAGGGTACCTAGGCTAGTAGGGTGAATGCACAGAATTTCTGGGACCATCTTCATCATTACGGGGAAAGCTTATCTATAGACAAACATACACAAAATTACATCCAGGGGATTGCTTGGGGCGGGGGTAGAGGGAGCATTTGCACACCCAGATCCAGCTACTTGAATATTTACCTATACCCCTGGATTTTTCAGTTATGCAAGCAAATAAAGTCTCCTTTTCTGTTGGTTTCGTCATTTCCCACTGAAAGCGATGCCCAGTATATCACCAGTCTGCTTCAGAGAGACCTCTGTCACAATACAGGTTTATGTATGCATGACTCTCTATTAAATCACAAATTCTTTGGGACCAAGCATAGTGTTCTCCCCACCCCCATGGCAGCACCCAGCTCAAGGCCAGGCACATTAGAAACAAACCTCATTGAATTAATTTGAATCAATTAAATTAAATAATATAAGCAAGGTGTTATAAGCTGCAGAGCATTTTTTTTACTATCACTTCAAATAAAGATGATATAATAGACTCTCTTTATTTTTAAAACTTACCGAATCTAAAGTTCAATCAAGTTCATCGAGAAGAGGTACCCTCAAAGTATTTTGTTCAACTACTAACAGTCCTACCAACCTGAGCCTGTTGCTTTTTCTTTTCCCCCTCTTCTTTCTCGAATGCATCCTTTAAGGAAATGCAGTGCTGGCACTTAAAATCAAATCTTCTCGAGGTAAATGTTTTTCTTTATACAAAAACAAAATAAAACAAAAAAGAATAAGGAGTACATCATTTAAAGTAATAAAAAAACAATTTATGATCCATCTCTGATGTTCAAATGCAAAATGGGACGGAAAAAACGTCCGCGTATAATGAATCTTGCAACATCTGTGGAGGTCCTGCATGGCAAGGAAAGACGACAAGTGGTTCAAAAATAGAAACCCCTTCAATTCAAATACTTTTTACAGAAGGAAAGGAGGCACACGGCACACACATGCAAACTGCACAGTGTAATCAAAAATGTAGTAAGAACAGATTCTAGGCAGAAATGAAAAATCTATGATTTTTTTAGGCCCGGTGATGAGAAACTCTCACCTTAATCTTTCAATTATATTTACTCCTACACTCTTTCTTTCCACGCATTTCTAGCAAACAGAGATTAAAAGTAAGTAACAGGGAGCCTGGGTGGTTCAGTCGGTTGGGCATCTGCCTTTGGCTCAGGTCATGATCCTGGGGTCCTGGGAAGGAATCGAGCCCCACATCAGTCTCCCTGCTCAGTGAGGAGCCTGCTTCTCCCTCTCCCCCTGCAGCTCCCCTGCTTGTGCTCTCTTTCTCACTCTCTCTGTCAAGTAAATGAATGGAATTTAAAAAATTTTTTTAATTAAAGTAACAAAGGAAAGAGGAAATCCCATCTACTATAGCAATTATGAACGTCCGTTTGGGAGGGAAGGGAATTATGAGTCCCTGGCTCTACCATTGTGTGACCGTGGGCAAGTGGTTCCACTTCTCTGAGCTTCAGTTTCATCCTCTGTGAAAGGGGTAACATAGTAGTGCCCTCATAGGTTATTGGGATTGAGTGAGAAAATGTTATGGAAGGTGCTTACCACCAAGGAGTGGCCATTGTTTTTATTTTTCTTTTATTTCAAGATTTATTTTTCGGGGGGGGAGGAAGAGCAGAGGAGGAGAGAGAATCATGAAGCAGACTCCTCGCTGAGCCCAGAGCCCGCCTCGGGTCTTGATCCCATGACCCTGAGATCATGACCTGAGCTGAAATCAAGAGCCAGCCCCTTGCTTAACTGACTGCACCACCCAGGTGCCCCATGGTCTTTGTTGTTAATAATTCTTTCATTCGGGGCACCTGGGTGACTGAGTCCTTAAGCGTCTGCCTTCGGCTCAGGTCATGGTCCCAGGGTCTTGGGATCGAGCCCCACATCGGGTTCCCTGCTCCGCGGGAAGCCTGCTTCTCCCTCTCCCACTCCCCCTGCTTGTGTTCCCTCTCTCGCTGTGTCTCTCTCTGTCAAATAAATAAAATCTTAAAAAAAAAAAAACCCTTTCATCCTACATGGTTTAAACTGGCCAAAATCTACAAGACTCCACTACATGAAGGGAACCACAGCCCAAACACCTGGCTGCTAACTACCTGTCCCACCTTGATTGAATTAAGGCATCAATTGCAATGGGAGTCACTTGGAACCTAAGACCTTTGAGGCTCATTCCATCTAAGGACCTGATCAGAGCAGACAAATACTTGCATTAAGAGAACCAGAGAAGACACATCTTTGGCTTAGAAGGAGCCCTGAGTACTGACGACACAGTGTCCCCCGGGTCTCATCTCTGCCTTTCTGGAGGAAGCCTTGAAGAGGTGCCCTTACTTTAATCACTTCAGCCACAGGAATAAGCCAATGCCCTAACAGCACTGTTTCCCCAACCCCCCCCTTCCACACTTGGAATCTAGACAAAAGCTTAAGTGGAAAGGACATCTTTCAATAACCAACATCATAATCTCCCCCCACGCACACACGTGTTGCCATCCCAAATAGAGACATCCAGGGAGCACTTTTCAGGAAACAATCAGCTTAAGACATCATCTATCCAATTCCCTCTGACACTGATGAGCAATGTCACTATTCCTTTGGAAACAGAAATAGGAATCACAGACATTCATAACAGCCAAGAACTGGAGAGTCTTTTCAGTCGCTCATTTATCTGTTTGCTTTAAGCATGTCATTCACGACAGAGGAGACAGGGAAGGTGGGTAAGTACAAGTAGCTGCCTGTCTAATGAGAGGCTTAAGTTAATCAGCAGACAATTCTAAGTCTCCATTCATTCATTTCTTCAGTAAATATTTATTAAGTGCAGTGTTCTGTTCTGGATGCTGAGGATACAGCAGTAAACAAAACAGGCACAAGGAGTGAAATATACCAGGGAGGGGGCACAAACAAAAATAAGGAAGGAAGCAGACAGACAAGATCATCTCGGGCAGGGTAGGCAGTATGATAAAGAGGGACCTGGGCTGGCAGGAGCAGCCTATGGATGCAGGCTACGCTCTGGACACTTCTAGAGGGTACTATTCACATTGTGAACGAGTGACCAGAAAGACACAACCAAGCAAAGCAAAGGGCAAGAGCCACCGAGGTACAGGTCTTCTTAAAGGGGGTGAGGCTAGCATTTGGAGTAGGACTGTTTATCTCGTGTGGGTCTCTCCTGAACATCACGGACATTTAGCAACCCCTGGACCCCGCCTACCTAGTCTCTCCAGGCAGGGTCCCCATCCTGGTCCCTAGGACAACCGAAAATGCTGCCCTCACTTGCCAACAGGAAGGGCGGTGACTCCCCGTGTTGGGAACCACTGACAAAACAGAGAAGAAAGGCAAAGGCCCTGAGTCAGCAACGGTGAACAGAGAGGCAGCCAATACACTTGGGAATATAATGAGTAGTGAAGAATGAGTTTCGAGTTGAGTTTACAGTCATTGAGGCTTGGCTGTGGTACACTGAGTTTGCATACTGTCAGCTGGGAAGATTTCACGTAGGAGACAGAGATGAAGCAGAGCACAGAAGACACAGTCACCCACACACTTCCTGCACAGAATCAAGAGAGGGGTACGAGTCTGTGGATAATTAGATTAGGTGTCACTGCCCAGGTGCTGCTGTCGGCAAATATGGGAGAGGCAGAGAAAGTGAGCAAACTGCCCTATTTATTTCACCCATCCTGAAATATCTATCAGAATATGCTTCACAGTCGCCACTGGACAGGTAGTAGTCATGACATACTGTCACTGCCTGATCCTGCACAGCAAAACCAGCAGCAGCCTGCAAGGAAATCCAGGACAATAATGGAGCACTCTAAGAAATGCTCAAAGTTGGGGCGCCTGGGTGGTGCAGTCAGTTGGGCATCCAACTCTTGGTTTTCAGCTCAGGTCCTGATTACAGGGTCCTGGGGTTGAGCCCTAAGGCGGGCTCCACGCTCAGTGTGGAGTCTGCTTGAGATTCTCTCTCCCTCTCTAAAATAAATCAATCAATCTTGGGGCGCCTGGTGGATCAGTTGGTTAAGCATCTGCCTTCAGCTAGGGTCGTGATCCCAGGGTCCTGGGATCGAGCCCTGCATCGGGCTCCTTGCTCCACGGGGAGCCTGCTTCTCCCTCTCCCACTTCCCCTGCTTGTGTTCTCTCTTTCTCTCTCTGTTAAATAAATAAAATCTTGAAAGAAAGAAAGAAAGAAAGAGAGAGAGAGAGAGAGAGAGAGAGAGAGAGAGAGAGAAAGAAAGAAAAAGAAAGAAAGAAAGAAAGAAAGAAAGAAAGAAAGAAAGAAAGAAAGAAAGAAAGAAAGAAAGAAAAAGAAGTACTCAAAACCAACAGCCCAGAGGGAACAGAGAACAATACTATGGGGAAGGTGGATGGGAAACACGCTGCAAACTGGGAGTGACAGAGCAAGATTCAACTTGGAATGGGACATTTTTTGAGCATTCAAACCAGTTCATTTCATTTACTTTTCCCGACGTATGAAGGCACAAGCGTGACAGAAAATAAGTGTCCAAGTATAAAGGATGCTCTTTCAATAGATACAACATTTTAAAACTCTATATGTGAAAGTACTGTCATAGTTTCATTAGCAGTGCTTTATTCCTGGTGATCAGAAGAATAAAAGTACATCTTACAGAATTGAGGAAATCTGGGGACATTTACTGAGCATCCAGGGAGCACCAGAAATTGTGTATATTCTATATAGCACATAATCTTCACAGGAACGCTCTCAAAATCCAGATGATGAACCCCCGCCCCACAGATATTCCTGAGTAACCTCCCATGGCATGGTTTCTTTCCTCACTTCAAATGAATCACACCCAATATTTAAATGGTCGAGGTCACTCTGCAGGGGACATTATGACCCAGAATGGTCATATCCCGAAAGATATGCTCTTCCAACATTGCTTTGGATCGTCATTCCAATTAATGTCCTCAACTTGGCCTTGGAGATGGTTAACTTTTTGCGTCAGCTTGACTAGGCTAAAGGATGCCCAGATAGTTTGGAAAACGTGATTTCTGGGTGTGTCTGCAGGTGTGCTTCCGGAAGAGATTAGCATGTGAGTCAGTGGACAGAGTTTGGGGCAGGCTGCCTCCAGCCCAGCCCCAGGGTTGGCAGGAGACCCAGGTCTGTACCAGCAGGCTCACAGCAACTGGTCCAGGGATGGTTACAGAGCCCAGTCGGAGCTGATGAGAATCAGCCTAGAACTTCCGCTGAATCTAGCTGAGACACCAACATCCCATTTCCTCTTCGAGGGGTGGGCCATCTGACAGTAAGCCTGGAACCGCTGCTGGTCGCCACATCAGGGAGGTCTGCCTGAGAATAAAGCCAGTGCAAAGCAGGGCAAACGATTAGAGACAGAGCCCCAAAGGCTTTGAGTCCTTGGCTAGAGCTTCTCCTGGAACCTCTGGACAAGATGAGATTTTTCAGTTCGTTGAACAAATAAATTCCTTTGTGAAGAAGGATGATGTCACTTGCAACAGATAGAGTCCTGATTTATAAAACCGATATCCATGACTATGTTCTGTAATGCTGATGGCCTAAATGCTCACCTCAGGGGACCATGTTGACCTCTTACCCAAGTTTTGAATGAGATTCTTCTATAAGACTGCAAGGGGCTGGTGGCCAAGCTCTTCACGGCACAGATACCGGATGTGTACTCACTGCAATACCCTAGGGAATCATCTACCTCGCCAAGGGTTTTTTTTACATCAAAGATGGGTTCTGAATTCACAAAGCACACTGCATTGTAGAGAGAACCCCCAGAAAGGTCAGCCCTCCATAGCCTGGTATGAACGTCCCAGAGAGAATGAGGTAAGACACACAAGAAAACTCCACTAGGCCAAAATGGTCACTGGTCCCCTCACCACCCCCATAATAAAGCGTGAAATCTCACCATCAGCTGTCCCCATTGACTTCAAGCACTCTCCCTCTCAAAGGCTTATGTTGGGATACAACTGCGTCACAGGGGATGGGTCCCCTGCATTCACTACCATACCTGTCCAAATCACACCGGTCTGCTCATTACACTAGCTGGCAGCCTCCTAAGGAGACCAGAAAGGCCTGGGATGTTTGGTTGGTTTGAGGCTGAGTGTCGTATTACACTGTAAATTCCTTAAGAGGGAGGAATTGTATCTTTCATGGGCCCCATTGTGCCCCAGCACCCCATACAGTACCCAGAACAGAAGCACACAATCAGTATGTATTGGTTAAATGGTTTACGGTAGACAGCTTTGGGTTTGGGAGTTAAGGGCCTGGTTTCTGGTCTTAGCTCTGCCCCCAAGTCCACACGCTCACATTCATGTCCTGCTGCCTCCAGGGGTACCATTCCAACAAATGAGTAGGTGGGCTTCTAAGACCTGAGAGCCAAGACCAGAATCCTGCATGGATGGGTTTGCATGGCCCAACCTGTGATTTTACACACCTGTGGCAATCTAAAAAACTGGGAGATCTCATACAAAAATTCAGAGATCTGGTTTTTTCTTGCAAAACGGAAGCTCTGGCAACACTGAGCCTGCCCCCCACTCCCTGAACAAAGCAGTGGGAGGCCAGGAAAGAGGAAGGGCGGCCCTTTGAGCAGGCCTAGAATTTGCCACCCTCCACAACCCCAGCATAGTCCCCACACCAAGACCAAAAGTTGGCTGCCATTAGGATCACATGACCCTGTGTCTTTCCTTCTAGTAAATAAATATCTACGAAGACAGACTGAGAGAACCACATTTTCAAAATTTTTTTAGAGAGAGCATATTTCTTTACAGGAGTAAATTTAATCCCTGCCTATATAATAACATCATGTGGCATCCATGTAGCATTTAATGCAAGTGCCAGATGCCATTCTAAACACACTACTTTTATTTAAACCCATTCAATCCTCATAGCAAGACTACAAGGACCCCTATTTTTAAAAACAGCAAATTGAGGCACAGAAAGGTTAAGTAATGTGTGCAAAGTCACGAAGCCGAGTGAGGACGGGAACTCAGGCAGCCTACGCGTACCCATGAAACGCCACCACCATGTGCTTCTGAGCTGAAAGAACCCAGCCTAACCCAGACCCAGACCTCTTAACGAATCTAATCTTCCCTGCCTCCCCATTTTTCAGAGAGGGAAACTGAGACCGAGAGACAGGAGGTGATTTTTTCCCCCAAATTCAAACAAAAAGTTTGGGACAGGACAACGATCAGAATCCAAGCCCACCAGCTTCCAGCCTACTGCTGTTTTTTCTACCCCATGATGTTTAATACTATACCCCAGGCTGGAGTGAAACTCTTATGTGTCTTTCTGAACCAAAGAAAGGAGTCATCTTAGAGACTATCACTCACTACTTTGTAAAATGTGATGCCACATGACCACACTGAATGCTGAGGTACACGGGAAACAGACTCAAATACAGAAGGGTGTCCACTGTCAGCTGATGCACGGGGATCGACTGGCACACACAGGGGACCTTCCAGGGAACCCCAGTCACCCTATACCAAGATGCTTGAGAGAAGGAGTGCCTGGGTGGCTCAGTCAGTTAGGCTTTGACCTGCCTTTGGCTCAGGTCATGATCCCAGGGTCCTGGAATCGAGCAGCCCCCATCAGGCTCCCTGCTCAGGAGGGAGTCTTCTTCTCCCTCTGCCCCTCCCCCAACTCGTGCTCTCTCGCTCTCACTCTCTCTCTCTCACTTTCTTTCTGTCTGAAATAAATAAAATCTTTATAAAAAGAAAGATGTTTGAGAGAAGAAAATAACTAACAAATCCAGTTTTCCAAGTCCAGGCTTGGGATGGAAAGAGTCAAGATTATTCATCAGATGAGTAATAACCAAAGATACCAAGAGTATACCTCACAATACCAATGTATGGGCACTTGTAAAAGAAGAAGATACATGTGCTTATACCTTGATAAGCTCTAAAACACATCTTCCAGCCCATCGATAGGTGAATGGATGAAAAAGATGAGGTATATATGCACAATGGAGTATTATTCAGCTGTGAGAAATGAGAATATCCTGCCATCTGGGACAACACGGATGGACTTTGAACACATTATGCTAGATGAGGTAAGTCAAATTATCTTAAAAAAAAAATCAAACCTGTAGAAAACAGAAAATAAAATGGATGGTTACCAGGGCATGGGGGGTGGAGCATGAGACTGATGTTATATTAAGGGCACAAACTTGCAATCAGCAGTTAATAAGCCATAGAAATCTAATTCACAATATAATGAATGCAGGCAACAATACTGTACTGTAATTACATACTGAGATAAACATCTCTACAATGGCAGTCATATTATAATACATAAATGCATCAAAATAACATATTGTACACTCTAAATTTACATGTTGTATGTCAAATATATCCAATAAACATCTATATCTATTTATCTATCTATACCTACATCTACAGATACAGATGGAAGAATGAATGGATGGATAGACAGATAGATCAATTGATCTTCCATTGTTCCTATTTCCCCATATCCTGGAAGAACAGAAGAGGAATTCTAGGCAGAAAGTTCTAGAAATCCCCTACATGCAATGAATCTCAGAGACTGCCTTATTGGGAAGGCACCTTTCACCCATAAATCTACAGGGTAGGTGTGGAGATCTTTAGCTACATGAGAATGTATTATTTTTATTATTACTACTAATGTTGACAACAATAATGTTGCCATTTTATGGCTGTTTATTATGTGCTAAGCACAGTGCTGGAAGCCTTATATGTTCTATCACACTAATCAGCATAACTATGGCATGAAATAGGTACTATCGTTACCTTATAAGGAGAAAACGAAAAGCTTGTAGGATTAGATGACATACACAATGTCCCACAGCTAGGAAGTAGCAGGAGCAAAGTCAACAATTAAAATACAGAGCTTCCATTAACCCACACTACACTGCCTCCTTCCAGAACTCTAATCAGTCCCATTCAAGTAGTAGGATATTTTTTGGGTTTTATTGCCAAAAGGTGTTTCTGTGGGCTTCTTCGGGATATAAAGAGCTCACAGAGTCACCCAGGCTCTGACCGTCCCTTGTGATGCTCAGAATGCCAGTGTAAGGTCAATGGGTGTCACTGTGAAAAGCTAGGAAAGGAAAGGCTTGTTGCTCTCCAAAACTCGTTAGCATGAAAATAATCATGCATTTCCTATTGTTTGGTGGCAAAGCTACAGGGTCAGCCTAAGAGAGGGCATATCAACGTAGCTCACCAAATGAGTCCGTCAGGATGAGAATGTCAATTTATTGGAGCAGACATGTGTCAACAGAATTCATACTATGTAAAAAGGTAGCTGATGTAAGCTGCCTTCAAAAAATATTATCTATTTGGCAATTTTTCCTAAGGCTCATCTGGGGCCCAGGGTCTGGGGGAGGACTGGGGCATGGGTGGACAGGGAAGGGTGTGAGGGAAACAGGAAAAGAGCAGGGGAAACTACCATATTGATCTTAGAGTATTTTTTTAAGATTTTATTTATTTATTTGAGACAGAGAGAGTATAAGCTGGCGGGAGGGGGAGGGGAGGGGCAGAAGGAGAGGGAGCAGTAGACTCCCTGCTGAGCAGGGAGGGAGCCCCACTCGGGGCTCAATCCCAGGACCTTGACATCATGACCACAGCCGAAGGCAGACACTTAACCAACTGAGCCACCCAAGTACCCCAGAGTATTTGATTTAAAGACAAAAATTTCAAAAACAGAAAGCCTACTCTGGTCGCTAGGACTGAAACTTGTTCCCTGGATTGAAGAGTGGGCAGAACATCTCTCATTACATCCCTCACAGGTTTTGCAATATTTCTACTGCAATCTTGGATCAAGAGAGGCCATCTGGAAATATAATTAAACTACTCCTTTGCAAACATTATGAAAAAGTTTATCCTTCCAAGGTATACTGAACAAAATTTTTTGCTCACTATGGGACAGCTAAGAGAGAAAGGCAACTCTCCCAGAGGATCATAAGCAAGTCCCCTGATTTGCATATAATAGGAGGCAGCCTCATTTTCCCAAAGGTTTGCAGTTGCCTGACCTATAATCTGTGTTGGTATGGCAGTGTGTATGAAAGGGTTTACACTCAGCATGCTTGGGGCGCTCAAACCCTGCACTCTCCGAAGAAAAGACTGACACTTGACCATGTCCTAGAAGATGAACTCTGAGCCCTTGGATTCTCCTTCATGGTAAGAGCATTTCTGCACACCTGAGACATTGGGCCAGGCCCGAAAGATGATGCTAATGTTGCAATGTATAGTGAGCAACTGTTTTTGTTGGCCTGGGAACTCAGAGCCATGCTACACCAGTTTGACTTCTGGAGCAGGGAGGGTGGGGGGAGCCTGGAGACAGAGCTGCTGAGGTCAGTCACACAGGAATCTGCAACTGATCCCCAGCAGGATTCCTGGACACCAAGCCTCTGGGAACTTCCCTGGTTGGCAACACTTAGCTCGTTTGTGACACATTGTTGCTGTCTGTACCAACCCCACTGGGGGAGCACAACTGGAAACTTGGGTCTGGTTTCTCCTGGACTCTGCCCTCCATGTCTGTTTCCTTCCCTGATTTGAAAGTGTATCCTTTCACCATAATAAACCGCAACGGTGAGTATAACAGCTTTTCTGAGTTCTGTGGGTCTTTCTAGCAAATCATCAAACCTAGAGGTGGTTTTGGAGACCCACCCCCCAATGCCAGCAAGCAGGAGAGAGGGATAGGAATAAAATGAAACAAGAAAACCCAACGAACTATTCTCACTGTCTGAGCTCAAAGTAGTAACAGGAAAGAAAATGTCTTGTATACAAGAGCCCGGAAAAACACCAAAAATAGATGAAAATCCGAGGCTGGGCATCCAACACCCAAGGCATAATTCCACACTCTGCCACATCACCATCAAGATTGCTCTGTCTGGCAGTTTTCCCAGCAGAACCACTAACCTCCACCTCTGAGCGGCAACGACCATTCCCTTTTGATGAAAACATTCCGTTTCAGAAGAAAAACTTTCAAAAATAATCTGGAAGAGACTTAAACATGATAGCATTAACCAATGCCTTTTTTTTTTTCTTTTTGTGGTCCAATGAGAGGATAAAATGGACCACTGCCTGCTTACGCACCACCAGTGCAAGTGAACACTCACATCAAATGCTCTGGCCAGGCCGAGGGTACATGCCCCATGCCTGGACCTGATGCTAGAAACTCAGGGCTTCATCCATACTCTTACCCTTCTCAATTCATTGAAAACCACTTCAAGCAAAAATCATTTCAAAGAAATTACCTCTGTGTATTACACCATGAGCAGTGAAAAATGTCCCACACGAGACTCGATGGTCCCGAAGCAATAAAATTTTGCTGAAGTGCAAGATGTAATAACTCAGGGGAAAGAAGTCCCCATGACAAGAAGCAAAAGGAACCGAGTGAGAAACTGAGGCTTCGAGTCTCTTACAACACAAGGCATCACCGGTTTGTGCTTTGAAATCTTGTCTTTGGGATCGAAATCCCAAAAAGTAACTTCCTCTCTCTTGCTGCTCTGTCAGCCCAGGTGGTATTGGTAAATCCGACTACACTTCATCAGAAGGTGGAGGGGGCGGGGGGAGGATGGGAATACAGGCATTGGGATGGACCGAAATCTATCCCATGCCTTCCACATCTCCTGACTGAGAATGTTGCAGGAATGCTATGGGGTTCATTTTGGAGGGTTCAACATGCATACATATGGATGCTGTGGTCAGTGCTGTAAACTATAGGGTCTTCACACCAGCAGGTATCTGGGATCATTCTCCAAGCAGTATGTTCCATTTTGTTTTAGGAAGGAATCCCCACTTCCCTTCCTGAATTACCCAGTTTGCCGCTCCCAACCTGGCCCCTCAGTGGGGCCTCATCTCTCCAGACTCCTCCTTGATGCCCCTGCAAAAATCCAGTCTAAAACATCTTAAGAGTTCAATGGTTATTATTACTGAGAAACAGAAGACACAGAGAAGCTCTTCTGGAATCTTGGTTCATACAGCCACTCCAACCCTGGGTCTCCAATCATTTATTCCTAAATAAAGCCCAGAGGGGCTTCTTCGATTCCCACTAACACCTTCCTAATAGAAGGCCTCTCTTCCCAGAACATCATCATAATCAGAAACCGCTTTACTTCTTCAGCATCTACCAAGGACTGCCATCAAGCAAGGCACGTTTTGGAACGTACCTCCTTTAACCCAATCAACAGATCTATGGCAGAAGTATTATACTTTCCACTTTGCAAGATCAAGAAGTAAAGTTCAGAGAGACGAAGCAATTATCCCCAAGGTCACAGAGCTAGCATGGGGCAGGCCTGAGATTCGAGCCGGGGTCAGAAGGACTTTAAAGCCTGAATATAAACCTACTGAAAATCCAATCAGAGCAGAAGAGCAGGGCTAAACTCAAGTGACAAGTCCTGTGACGGGTATAATGCCCACTTCCCAGCGTCTCCACACTTAGCCAAACCTCCTGTCTTCCAGCTCACCCCAGCGTTTCCACCAGGTCCACAGTGTTGAAGTCGTAAATTCTAACTTTATCTTTTTAAAGTGTGTGCATGGGGAGGACGTGTGCGCACGTGTGATTCTACCCAGAGTTTGAAACTTCCATA
The DNA here is from genome assembly GCF_009762305.2 of Zalophus californianus. Taxonomy (NCBI): domain Eukaryota; kingdom Metazoa; phylum Chordata; class Mammalia; order Carnivora; family Otariidae; genus Zalophus; species Zalophus californianus. The sequence continues at coordinate 93,586,903 of NC_045604.1, read as the reverse complement.
AAACACTTGAATGATCAGCCACCCTAGAAGCCAATCGTAATTCTAGTCATGAGGTGTACCAACTGGCATAATTCGGCTTTGAAAAGTCTCCCTCTAAATGGATTAAGTATGATTGAACAATGCAGGTTCTCCCTGGGTGTAAACGGGGTGGAGGTGGATGGGAGTTCTGGGAGGTTTGGTTAACTCTTTCCAAGTGTCCATTTGATTCCCAAGGATTCTCTCCACCCTGGAAGAACTCAGATCAACATTCTCGATCAGAAACAACACAGGATTGGTACTAGACAAGGGAAGTGTTTTTCTGATGACCATTTTTCTAAAAGATCTTAGACACTTGCTCATCTTTTGCTTTTCTCTATTAACTGTTTTTAATTGAAGTCCTACACTCACCTGGTTTTAAAACAAGAGAAGTTCACGGTGTAAAGGATCTACACTACACACTACTCCACACCGTTTTCCTCATCAACAGGGCATCCTGAAGATTGCTTCACACCTGTATGTACTGTGCAGTCTCCTCCTTAACAAGCACGTTGTGTCCCTCCTATGGAATTCTCACAGTTTATTTAACTTGTCTCGTACTGGTGTACACTTAGGCAACTTCCAATCTTTTGCCATTAAAAAATAAAACTGAACCGGGCGCCTGTGTGGCTCAGATGGTTAAGCGTCTGCCTTCAGCTCAGGTCCTGATCCCACGGTCCTGGGATCGAGTCCCGCATCGGGCTCCCTGCTCCTTGGGAGCCTGCTTCTCCCTCTGCCTCTCTCTCTCTCTCTGTCTCTCATGAATAAATAAATAAAATCTTTAAAAAAATAAATAAATAATAAATAAATAAAACTGAACCTGTATATGTGTTTTGCTGCACAAATGAGATTTCTGTAAACCAAACGTAAGGTAGTGTGGCTCTAAGTGTGGATACCTGCCTATCTGTAGAGAGATGCCACTGTCCAACTCAGAAAGAAGGACCCAGGGCACCTGGGTGGCTCGGTCATTTGAGCGTCCAACTCCTGATTTCAGCTCAGGTCATGATCTTGGGATCCTGGGCTCAGCCCTGCGTCGGGCTCCATACTCATCAGGGAGTCTGCTTGAGGATTCTCTCTCCCTCTCCCTCTGCCTCACCCCCCCACTCTCTATCTCAAAATAAATAAATCTTTAAAAAATACCAGAAAGAAAGAAGGACGCCAGATAAGACATAGAAGTACACCTACATAGAGCATGAGCATTTGAAATGAAATCTGTCCCAAAAATTGTGCAAGGCATGGTTATTACATCTGTACTCCTCCTGAGTCGGAGGATCGACAGCCACAGATGATACAAAGATATACAGGATCCAGAAAGCACTGTTATTTATCCACTGTTAAAATACACCTCTCTTCTTGGCGGTGGTGGTGAGAAATATAAATGCTAAACCTCAGCTAAGGTGCATGTCGCATGGGACATTAACATAATACAATTTAGACACAATAGCAATCTTCAGTCAGAGATCAAACCAGTTGCTGCCAAAAACATTTCTCCCCTCACCACTAAATGATGCCGTGAATCTCCTCTGTGACTGAGATTCTAAGTTCACTCAAAGAATGTGGTGTCTGCGTGTGAGGGCAGGGAGAACTGGGCATTCCCCAACACAGTTGGCGAGAGTGTAAATATTTACAGAAGCTTCCAGGAGGGAAATTTAGCAATGTGTACCAAAAGCCTTAAAAATCATGCTCACCGCTTACCTTCTGACCCGATAATTAAGTGCCCAGGTATGCCCAAGAAATTATCCTGAGTGTGTATGTGCATGCGTGCGTGTGCGTGTGTGTGAGTTCTGTATCCATCTGTTAACTGCAGTGTGCGCTAGGGAAACACAGAAACTATGTGGCATCAATTAAATACGTATAATACACCCAAACCATACCAGGAACTTCACAGCCAATAAAATTCACGTGGTTAAAAAAAGTAGTTTTCAAACTGTGGGTCACAAATCATTAATGAGTCACGAAACCAGTTTTTGTGGGCCCTGGCCAGCTTTTTAAATAGAAGAATAGAAAATATCAAGAGTGCATTACACACAGCAAGAGTAAGTACAGTTTCATGAGACTTTTAAAAAAATGCATGTGTGTTTATGCTAGGTCATTATATAAAATGTATTTCTTACTGCAGGAAATACTAAAAAAAAAAAAAAAAAAAAAAAAAAAGAAAGCCACTGTGGTAAAAGAATCTTCAGTGGCATGGTAATGTGTCAACATTCTATGTTTAGGCAGGAAAAAAACAGGTTAAAAATTATATAGTCTGATCCCAAATTTTAGGTAATACAGATAATCAAATATATAAGCATTTCTGTGTGCAGAAAAGAAATAATATCTGTACAGACAGACATTGTGGCCAATGCAAGAAACCACAGGATTTGGGGAGGCATGTGATTTTTCCCCAGGTGCTTGTGGTATTTGCTAACTTTCCTATAATGAACTATTTCACTATAACCAGGGGAAAAAAAAGCAAAGCCTACTTTGCAAGTGTCTTTGCAGGAAGTAGACCATCAGCTTCAGATGACTCCTACGAGTTGGTAGCAGGTGGCAGAATGAGTGAACAAGGCGGACAGATAAAACTGTTGCAGCCTCTGATACACTCCTGGGAAAAACCATCATTCAGAAATGCTGCGGACCAGTGCATGGGGGCAAGGGGTGCCTGAGAAACAGAAGATAGTGGTTGTTCAGAATCAAAAGTATTGTGTGTCATGGTGTCACCACACACTCAGGTGACTGCTCTTCCTAGAAAAAAGGAAGGAAGGGAAGGAGGGATGGAGCAGGGGGAGGGGGGAGGGAAAAGACAAAGAGGAAAAAAATGAAAGGAGAGGAAGAGTAAAAAAAAAAAAGCAAAGAAAGTACCAAAAATGCCTGATATCCTAAAAAAAAAAAAAAAGAAAAGAACAGGAAAAGAAAAAGGAAAACTTGTCTTTAAAATCCAGCAGCAAAAAAATATCCGACGAAGCTTCCATATTATGACCACGGGCTCAGCCACCAAATATCCTTCTGGGGTTATTAAATTTTAAAACACCGAAGTACTCAAAAAACATTGTTTTAATTTCTAATGAGTTAATGAAGTGGCCGGTGACCTGACCTCTTCTAAAATTAGCTAAGGAGGGACGCCTGGGTGGCTCAGTAGGTTAAGCATCTGCCTTCGGCTCAGGTCATCATCCCAGGGTCCTGGGATCGAGTCCCACATCCCTCTCCCTCTGCCTGCCTCTGTCTCTCTCTCTGATAAATAAATAAAATCTTTTAAAAAAATAAATAAAATTAGAGAAGGAATTTTATGAACCAGATCTACTTCCATCCCAGGTGGTGACTTCACTGGTAAGAAAACATAGTCACATTAAAAGAATAAATAAGGATGGGGGGGAGACAGATTTAGTATGGAAACACAGTCATTAGTGACTTCATTTCATTTTCTGCTTCACCCTGGTGGTGCCCCTTGGTGGCACGCTCAAACCGCTCAATAGATATGGCAGCTCTTCTGTGTGCATTCCATTCCTTCATTTTCCAGATCTTTCTCAAGGGTAGATATGACCCTGTCCTCCAAATGTCTATATTCTGTTGTGGGATATGATGGCAGCTCCAGGATGTCTATGTAGTAGCAGATGTGGAGGTGATGTGACCTTCCCATGGCCATGCAGAGATGATTAACCAAATAGGAAGAACAACAGGAGAAAAGTGTGCTAACTCAGTGAGGGTCAAATCACCTCTAGGCTGAAAGAAAAAAGCAGCAGAATGTCACTGGTCATGTTTTAGGAATAAGAAGTGTTGAAAGTATTAGGCTGATGGACAGATCGATCCTTCTGGATCTTCTTGTGAAAATCTGGGGCCAAGCTAAGGTGGCTCCATTGATCACATATGATTTTCAGAGTATGTCAACAGAATGCATACCACTTTTTCAAGTCTTATGATTTTGTGTGTGTGTGTGTGTGTGTGTGTGTGTGTGTGTGTGTGTGTCCAGATAATGGACAGTTATCCATTGGAGATAAGGGACAGTTACCTAGAGATAATGGACAGTTATAAAATAATCACTCAATTATCAGATAAATGAGGTTGTTTGGTTTTTTAGTGGAATCCAGTAAGAATTTGAGGAAAGAAACATACATGCTTAAGAAGCACAACCAGGTTAAAAAATAAACAAACTATCAAAGGCACTTGGATCAGTGTGTCTATAGTCACACATAAGTGACTTCTCATTTTTTTTAATTTCTACATCATCTTCCTTGCTTTATTGGTATTTGTTTCCCAGAGCTTTGCATGTCTCATTTAGTCCTGTAGCCATCCCGTGAAGTAGGACTGTTAATATCCCCACTTTACAGATGAGGAAACTGAGTCAGACCCCAGTTGAATACCTCATTCAAGGCCCCACAGTCAAGAGGTCATGCAGCCAATACTCATAGCCACTCCATTGTCTCCAGAGCCTGTGCTGCTCTACTTCCCCCTATTTACAGGGTAGTCTAAACGTTTGGCACATGGCCCCTTATTCTTTCTTCCAAAAGCCAGTTGAGGTAGCTTGTTAGGATGCTGTGACCTTCCCCGAGTCACTCTATACCTATATGCCCTTGCAGCATTTGTCTGAGTCACCAAGGTAATTTCCCACAAGGCCAGATTCATTCCTCACTATCTAAAAAGCAAAGCAAAATGAGACAAAAAGAAAAGATGAGGAGGAGTGCTTTGGGTGCACTGTGTTTTGGATATACACAAATAAAATGGTTTTCAATAACGAACGGCAAGTATCATCAGTTACCTGGTACCTTTGGTAGACCAGATAACCCTCCTCGTGGATTGTCAGACATATGGTGCCTTTGGTAGACCAGATAACCCTCCTTGTGGATTGTCAGAGACACAGAAAAAGATGCGCCCTATGTTCTGGGTTCTGTACTCTCTGAGATCTCATGGAGACCTGCAGAGTTTAATGCAAACAATTTATATTGGAAGGTGCACAGTAGCACGTTAATTTTGGGGGTGGAGGTAGTCGATTAGTGTTACTCTCCCAAAAAGGCTGGTTACATCAACCCACTTCCAACAGAACACCCTCAGGCAATCATCTGATAAAGTGGAGGGAGGCCCTGGAAGGGCCACACACTGCCAAACCACAGTGCTGCCAGTGAAGGGTCAGAATTTTCTTTTAGAATTAAATAAAAGCAGGCACATTAAAGAAATGGGGTCACAAATGAGCAACAAGATGTATAAAACTTCCCCACATACTCTATGCCTCCCTTCCAGTTTGAGGTTTCTTGTCAAGGGAAGGAAATTTCAGGGCACCTGCGTGGCTCAGTTGGTTAAGCGTTGGCCTTCGGCTGAAGTCATGATCCTGGTGTCCTGGGATCGAGTACCGTGTTGGGATCCCTGCTCACTGGGGAGCCTGCTTCTCCCCACCCCCCACTCATGCTCTCTCTATCCCTCTCTCTCTAATAAATAAATAAAATCTTTAAAAAAAGAGAGAAGGAAACTTTTAGTATAAACGTGCATTTGATTCATAAAACAAATACACCCAATACTTGTTCAGAAAAAAAAAAAAAAAAGACGTCCCAGGACAAACACTTAGGCAAAAAATATAAGCCCTTACCCTCCGCATGTTCTCATGATACCATTCTCCTGCTTCCTTCCATTCTACTCTTGCGCTGAGCAGTAGTAGCCCGCATACACACCCAACACAGAACGTCAGATAGAATCCGACAGGTGTCACTGTGAAAGTGGACAGGAAACGCCCGGACAAGAGCCTCTCATGGGCTGTCTGCACAGAAATACACTGACGGGCTTTGGTCGTTGGTGCCGTTGTCAGCCAGCTCAGCCCACATGCTCCTGCCATGTGAGTCAGGTGCGCCGGAAATGTTAAGTAATTTGAATGTGATTCATGAAAAATATTGCACTCGGTGAAAGAAGAGTGTCTCATTGCTATGGAGGCGTGTGCCATCTTGGGGGGAAAAAAGCCACACACACATAGGCAATCTGCAGACACATTTAAAGAGAAGAATCAGGGGGCGCCTGGGTGGCTCGGTCAGTTAAGCATCCGACTCTTAATTTTGGCTCAGGTCATGATCTCGGGGTTGTTAGCTCGAGCCCCATGTCAGCCATGGAGCCCGCTTGAGATTCTCTCTTTCCCTCTCCTTCTGTCCCTCCCCCCTCACGCCCTCTTCCCATAAATCAATCAATCAATCAATCAAGCTATTTCACCATTGGGCATTTATGAACCACATCTTCTCCCTCCTCCAAGCCTTTGCACACTCTGTTCCTTATGCCCAACACTGCCCTGACCCCCTGCTCTTACCCTAAATGACTAACCCAATGGGTCCCCGCCCAACTTCTCAGCTTACATCTCTTCGGACTCCCCTTTTTGTATTCACTCTTTTTTAAAAAAATATTTTTATTTATTTTTTGACAGAGACACAGCGAGAGAGGGAACACAAGCGGGGGGAGGGAGGCAGAGGGAAAAGCAGGCTTCCTGCAGAGCAGGGAGCCCAATGCGGGGGCTCCATCCCAGGACCCCGGGATCATGACCTGAGCTGAAGGCAGACGTTTAACGACTGAGCCACCCAGGTGCGCCATGTATTCACGCTTATACTCCATTATCTACAACAGTGCCTGGCACAGAGTAGTTTCTGAACAGACTCTTTTAAGTAAATGAATAATGTAATAAAATGAATAGGACTCATTTACGGCCAGTGGGGTATAGAGAAAATACACTGCAGTCTTCTGGAAGGAATTTTCTCCCCAACAAAAGGCAAGAGCTGCCTGAAGAATAAAACTCTTTCGTCACTCCTCCTCTCTTCTCTTTTTTGCAAGGATCTGATGCCTACACCTGCAGCCACCAACTTTAGATCACGGTGTAGTGGGCATAGCTGAAAATCCAACAGGGCAGACATGGCAGAGTGGAAGAACAAAAACAGCCTGAATGTTTAATATGCTGGTAAACTGCTGGATCCGTCTCAGGACCACCTGTCTGGGTTCCTGGCTAAGAGAAATTTAAATATCCCAAGTCACTGTTCATTAGGCTTTCTCTTGCTTACAGCCAAAAGTATGCAAACAGACACATTCCACACTTAGTAACCTAAATTGTGATTGGCATTTGCTTGTCTGTCTTCCCACCTAGATTGTGAGTTGTACATAAAGAAAACGTGCTTTGTTATTCACCACCTTCCTGGCACCAGTGGCACCTGGAAAATGGGGTGCCTTAAATATCTCTTAAACATGCAACTCATTTTCCTTACTTCTGACTCTCCAAGTTCCCAAGAACTCGATGCTGACCCATTTCTATCTGAACTTTTAAAGATGCCTTGGACACTGGATCTGGCGTCCCCCAGCTGTCGGGAGTGTTAAGACACAACTTACAAAGTCAACTATTTCTCAAGTTTACCTGAATCAAAGAGACACTTTTCAGACTTCTATTTAGGGCCGTTAGTGACTCTCCACCTGGATGACCACCCCTTCTTTTTTAAAATGCTTAGTTCCCTTAAACTGCATTTTTGTTTTCTAAATGTCTTCCTACATCTTCACTTCCTTTCCAAGCTCAATGCTACATATTCTCCACCCAATTTTATTTACTTTTTTTATGTTTTTATTTTTAAGTAGGCTCCACGCTGGGCATGGGGCTTGAACTCACGACCCTGAGATCAAGACCTGAGCTGAGATCAAGAGTCGGATGCTCAACCGACTGAGCTACCCAGGTGTCCCTCCACCCAGTTTTAAAGCCCGATTCTAAGCCTTCTCACTTGCCACCATATACTTGCTCCCTCTGCAAGATCATCATTGACCATGGCTCCCATTATCACCTTTACGTTGAAAACTCCCAAATGTTTATCTAGCCACATCCTCTCCGTTGAGCTCAGGTACATATATCCAACTACCCACTGGATATCTACCTAGAGATGTCTGAGCACCATCTCAAACTCAACATTTTTTTAAAGATTTTATTTATTTATTTGACAGAGAGAGACACAGCGAGAGATGAAACACAAGCAGAGGGTAGTGGGGGAGGAAGAAGCAGGCTTCCCGCCAAGCAGGGAGCCCGATGGGGGACTCGATCCCAGGACCCCGGGATCATGGCCTGAGCCAAAGGCAGACACTTAATGACTGAGCCACCCAGGCGCCCCTCAAACTCAACATTCTTAAAACTGAGCTCATTACCTCCCATGACTGATCAAGATACAGATGAAGGGATCAGAAGCCTACCTCAAGCTGGCTTACAACAAGAAAGGAAAAGTACTGGCTCAAGTAACTAGAGATCTTTCGGACAGAGCTGGTCACAAGCATGCCTGGATTCGGGACTTTCAACAACAAAATTAAGTCTCTCTCTCTCCACCTCTCATCTCATCCCCTGTGCATGACTTGGTCACTAAGCCAATGCCTGTACCAAGCATGTTGCCAGGGGAGCTGGGTTTTCTGAAGGAAAATCTAACCCCAACCCATATGATTGCGTAAACAGTTCCAAGGAACAGGGCACAGGGTATGCTGGCCAGATGAACTGGACACATGTCCTCTATCTACCCCAAGCTGGCTCTTCTTGTGGTCACTGACTTGGTGAACAGAATGATTATTCTCCAATGCGATCACACAAGCCAGAAACGCAGGAGTTTCAGGCTGACTTCCCTCTCTCCTCTCCCGCAAATGTGTAAGTCAACACCATATCCTTTCGTTTTTATCTCCCAAATACCATCCAACAACATCCAGTTCTTTTCCATCTTCATGACCACCTCCCTAGTCTAAGGCACTCGTCATTTTTTCCCTGGCCTCTATACGGACTTACACCCTTGTCCCTCAAGCCCAATTCCCTATGTGGCAACCGGGCTGATCGCTTCAAAGTATGAACCTGGCCATGTCAGCTCTCTGCTAAAGCCACTGAACAGTCCTCTGTTTCTCCTAGGAAGAAGCCCCAAGTCTTCAGCATGTCCTATAATCCCTGCAGAGCTGTCCCTTCCAACTTCGCTCCAAGCGATGCATCTTAATAGCTTCAATGTCTGGCTATTTGTCCAAAGTGAACTCTGTGTTATATTATCTTACAGTGCAGGGTACTTGCTCCTTCATAGTATCCCTATGCCCACAGTTTAACGTCAGTTATTTACCATGTTTGATTAGATCTTTTCCATTGGAAGGCAAGTGCCACGAGGGCAAGAATCAACTATCTTTACTTACCTTTGTATGCCCAGCACCAAAGCACAGTGCCTGGCACTTTGGTAGGCAATCAGTATGGACTGAGAAATCAACATTTGAATAATTTCTGGAAAACACAGAGATTAAAAATATGGATTCTGGGGGTGCCTGGGTGGCTCAGTCATTGAGCGTCTGCCTTTGGCTCAGGTCATGATCCCGGGCTCCTGGGATCAAGCCCCGCATTGGACTCCCTGCTTGGCGGGAAGTCTGCTTCTCCCTCTCCCACTCCCCCTGCTTGTGTTCTCTCTCTCTGTCAAATAAATTAATAAATAAAATATGGATTCTAGAAATCGAAGAGGTCAAAATCTCAGACCAGTCAAAATGTAAGGGATGTCACCCCAGACAAGTCACTTGTAATGTCCCATCTAGAAGTCTGTTCCTTCATCCACAAAATAAGGACAACTATAAAGATTCATAAGATGATCTACCTAGGACACTTAGCACAATGCCTGGGACGCAGAAAGTAGATGTATCCACTGTAATTAAGTGTAGCCAAGAACAACTGAAAACCCAAAATACTATGGCTTACCCAATACAAAAATTTATCTCTGTCATGTCCAGAGGGCTTCCCCTGGGCCCCTTCTATCCGTTGCTCCATCACTCTCAAGCTGGGGCTTTCTCACCATGGTGCCAATTACCATTCAAGCTTCAACTACTGTCTTCCCATTCTCGTCCACAGCAAAGACAAGAGTGTCCCCGTAAGGAATGTATCCCAGAAGCCCCAGCCAGGACCTACCCTCAAATCCCACTGGCCCAAGTGTAACCTTATCAGCCAACATCAAGCAGAAAGAAGGCCGGGAAATAAAGTCTTGATTCCAGATTGTCGTGTGCCCAACAAATATGGAGAGACAACTAACGGCCTTGTTCACAGCAAGACAGCGGAGGAAAAATTCTTCCATGGAAATTGGGCATTTTATGTCAAGGACTGCCTCATTAAAAGATTGTATGGGCAAATGTGACCGCAGACGCACCATCTATGGCAACCCGCCTTGTCACAGTAACAGGTGCATAATGTATCCGGCGAATTTTAAAGACCACCACCGGAGCCATACCATAGGCAACTCTCCTTAATCACCAGTTCCCAGTGAAACTGTTCAGCTCTGGACTTACCCAAGCTCTGCTGATCTCTTCCCTGGTCACGTTGTGGGAGAAGTCTTCCGAGGGCTCTCCCCTCACACGCACATGCCTGCCTCGGGATCTGCCCTCTGAATGACAAGAGAAGCAACAGGTGCCAAGCTGGACTCCTCAGGGTCTGCAGAATCCTCCTGCAGGGCAGGTAGGGGGCAGGTCGGAGGCAGGAGGACTCTGACTCTGCTGCACGGGACAGACTAAGGGCTTCCCCATCGGTCACAAACCGCCACCTTAGAAATCCAATCTTGCTTTAGAGCTAAAGCAATCCTGTCACTCCACTTCAATTCACTTGGGAAAGTTAAAAAAGGAATCTTTGGCCTCACCATAAATTCTGAAGTCTTACGGAAAAAATAATCCTGCAGCAGTTCAAAGAGAAAAAGGGAGTATTTACTTTTTTTTCCCCTTTCATGCCAAGGAGAAAGGAGCACTGAATATTATTTTGATAATAGAAACTAAACTCTGAATAAGAGCATCCAAGAACGATAACCACACTCGAACTGCTGATTTTCTTTCATCTCATGGTAATTGTACACAGAATCACCATCCTTATTATTAAAAGCTTTTATCAAGGGCCAGTAGGCACCTGGGGCACAAAAGGGGCTGAGTTTTACTAAATCTACATCATTACTCAGGACGGCACGGAGGTCTTTCCCAAGAACCTAGAAAGAAGATTGCCTTCTGACAACTTACCAAAATATATCAAATCGTATCAAGATTTTAAAAGTGCATGCTCTATCCATTTTTCTCTACAGAGGCAGGCAAGAGCACAGCAGTATCTTCTGCAGCCTTGTCTACAGAAGGAAAGGACGGAAATCACAGAGACGTCCATAAAGAGGGGGAGTTGAGTATATCATGATACAACCCTACAAGGAAGTATAATGTCGCGATGACAAAATAATGAACCTGATCTCTATGCAGGGTCATGGAAACAATGCTCACAGTCTGATGATTATGGAGTCAGCAGGTCTGGCTTAAGGGTCTCCCAGCTCTGTGCCCTTGAGCTGTGACCTCCAACATCTCTAAACTGGAGTTTGCCCGTCTGAAAAAATGGGGTAACAACGGGATGACGGCATAGGGTCGGGCAAGGATGAAACACAGCACTGAGCCTAGCAGGGGGTGAGGAAGCAGCGCTGTTAAGTAACTACAGTGTTATGTGGGCGTGAATAGCATCAGTAACACCTCGTCGGGTGTCACCGGGCTGTAACAGTGACCACACCTGACTCTACTGTATTCATCATGGAAGGAAACACAGCCGACCCACCGTACGCAGTGGCTCCCTCCTGGGAATGAAGCTGGAAGTGCGGGAAGAGGGATGTGAGCAGTGGAAAGAGGAAATGTCTCTCGTTTTCTTTTTCGTGTATTTATTAGCGTTTTACTTCTAACACCAGCTCAAGTTACTTTTACAATAAAGTTTTTTTTTTCATGATTGGCTTCTAAGAAGTCGATTTTAATTGCATCTCGTAACAGATGAGAGCAAAGATATGCAAAGTCCTTGGAAGGAGACTCTGAGCCTTGGGGACTTGATGTAACTCGACCGAAATTGTAACGCATCTAAAGAAAGAATGGGACTCCCTGTGAGCTGGGGGGTGGGGATGTCACAGAGTCCAGTAGCAGTTTAGAAAGAATAGGGACAGCAGAGGTGGCCAAGGTATCCAAGCAGCTTGTAGGGGAGAGGGAATTTTGGCCCTCAGACCCATATTTGCAAGTGCATCCTCAGGGCTCCTCACTTGGCTTTTGCTCTGTGTTATGGGTTGGACTGTGTCCCCCACCAAAACTCATGTGTTCAAGTCCTGAGTCCCCGGACTTCAGAATGTGATGGTATATGGACACAGGGCCTTTCTTTTTTTTTTTTTTTTTTAAGATTTTATTTATTTATTTGACAGAGAGAGAGACAGCGAGAGCAGGAACACAAGCAGGGGGAGTGGGAGAGGGAGAAGCAGGCTTCCCGCAGAGCAGGGAGCCCGATGTGGGACTCGATCCCAGGACCCTGGGATCATGACCTGAGCCGAAGGCAGACGCTTAACGACTGAGCCACCCAGGCGCCCGACACAGGGCCTTTCAAGAGTGATTAAGGTAACCTGAAGTCATCCAACATGACTGGTGTTCTTAGAAGAAAAGGAAATACGAACCCAGACACACAGAAGGAAGACCACGTGGAGACACAGAGAGGAGAAGACAACCATCTACAAGTCAAAGAGAGAGACCACAGAAGAAACCAACCCTGCTGACACCTTGATTTTGGACTTCCAGCCTCCTAAACTGTGAGAAAATAAACTTCTGTTGTTTCAGCCTCCCTCATGTGTGGTATTGTGTGATGGCAGCTTGAGCCGACTAACACTCTGTTGGTGATTCTTTTGCCATATGTGAACTTTACATTTTCTAGGAGCAAATCCCGCAGTCTTTACCTTTATGAATTTGGAGTTGTCTCATTTATTTATTTATTTATTTATTTATTTATTTATTTATTTAGAGAGGGAGTGGTGGAGGGAGGGGCAAAGGGAGAGAGAGGGAGTCTCAAGCAGACTCCATGCTGAGCATGGAGCCCGACACAGGGCTTGATCTCACATGAGATCATGACCTGAGCCAAAATCAAAAGTCGGAACCACCCAGACACTCCTGTCATTTTTTAATGTAAATCTTGATTTGAAAGGACTCTGCTGGGGCACCTGGGTGGCTCAGTCGATTAAGCATCTGCTTTCAGCTCAGGTCATGATCTCAGGGTCCGGAGATGGAGCCCCACATCGGGCTGTCCACTCAGTGGGGAGCCTGCTTCTCCTTCTCCTCCCAGTTTGTGCTCTCTCTATTTCTGTCTCTCTCTCTCTCTCAAATGAATAAATTAAATCTTTAAAAAAAATAAAAGGACTCTGCCATCCCAGTGTTACTCAGATATATCCTACTGCCTTCTAATACTCTTATCATTTTTGGTGCTCTCGCTCTATCATGTTGTCTCTTTTGATTCATTCTTCATATGCAATTTATTTCTGTAACTTATGTGGTCAGGCCCTAACTTTTTGGGGTAGCCCATTGTCTACATTATTTTATACTCATAAAAATGTTAAAATTATATTATAGAAGTACATTTTAGACACAGAAAGACAGCCATGATATGCTTTTAGTTGAAAAAAGTCCGTTTTAAAACATATATACATTTCTGAAAGAGAACAATTTATATATACTTTATAAATAGTGAAAAATTTCTGGAAATATATAGACTATACTAGGAATAGTTATCTTTGGGCAGCAGGGTTTTTTATGCTTTTGGTATTTCTGAATTATCTTCTTTGAATACGTATCACTTAAAGAATAATAATTTAAGGGCAATCCTGGTGTATTCCGGGTGCCCTGCCAAGTGCTGGGCAATCAGGAAGATCTGGACAGGACCGTGACCAAAATACAGAATCTGACGGTGACACTCTGGGATTCTGAGCAACTCACATTAGGTTCAGGGTGACCTTGGGCAAGTCACCGAACTTTCCCTACCTCATGTGTAAAATGGAGATAATAAGCACAGTTTCTCTCTCTCTCTCGTGGGGTGGTCATGAGGGCTGTTATTTGCAGAGACGGTGTATGAAAGCTCTTGGCATAACAAGCATTCAATCCATGGCACCATGATGTTTCTTACAAACGTGAAGAAGGGCAAGGCCCCAGGAATAGCAGATGCCTGTTGGCAGGACAGGAGGAAATTCCATAGGTGTGATTCATAAGGTATAGCTGGGGGATAAGAAAAAAGGAACAAGGCTTCAGCATTCTTCTGTTCCATTTCAGCGGGCTTGCACTTTATTTTTTTTTTAAGATTTTTATTTATGTGAGAGAAAGAGAGAGCACAAGCAGGGGGAGGGGCAGAGGGAGAGGGAGAAGCAGGCTCCCCGCTGAGCAGGGAGCCCGACGCAGGGCTCGATCCCAGGACCCCGAGATCATGACCTAAGCAGAAGGCAGACGCTTAACCAACTGAGCCACCCAGGTGCCCCTGGCATGCATCTTATAAAGATCAGGGGTGTTCATGTCACAGAGTTTTGTATCTAGGGAGTGATAAGATTACCAAAATTCGAGCCAATGGACCTTTCATGAAAAGGCTTTCCAAAGGCGGTTGCCAACCTCAGGGGGGAACAAAATTCCTCATCAGGAGCAAGAATGTGGCCATGATGTCACCAGCCCCTCCCCGCAGGGACATCACATACCAGGGCAGCGGGTTGGAAGCATGATGACAGAGAAGAGACGCTTTCCAGCCCTCATGCTGCCTTGAAATAGCCTAGGCTAAAGGGATTTTTTTTTCTCCCTCTCTTTTTAAAAAAACATACAGCCCAGGGCAATGCTCATACCTCGGCTGCCCCACATCGAGAAGGGGTAGCTGAGTCACCGGGTCTCGTAAGCTGCCAGCTCACAGCAGGGCTTGGAAAAATCAGTATCTCTCTCTGAAGTTATCCAAAGTGCTGAGACCTATAAACCAAACTCCAGCAGGTAGACATTATCAACAGTCTTTTACAGCATTAGGAGATGTAGGTTTATTTCCCAAACAGCCTCAAAAGGCGACAACGAGAGCTATTCTTCAAGATGCAGACGTGGGGAATTTGGCTGCCAGAGTGGTTCCCAGAGAATCACAGCTCTGTCTGCAGACAGACACGGTAGGCAGCTGGACTCCGCATAGGTGTGGACGCAACAATGTCTCAGCATCTCCTCTCTGAGAGGGAGCATGGCATGTGGCTTCGGGAAGGCACACCTTCTGCTCAACATTGCTCATCCTCAGGGAAATGCAAATCAAAACCACAAGGGGGTATCACCTCACACCTGTCAGAATGGCTAGAATCAAAAAGACAAGAAACAACAAATGCTGGCAAGGATGTGGAGGAAAAGGAACTCTCGTGCACCGTTGGTGGGAATGCACACTGGTGCAGCCGCTGGGGAAGACAGCACGGAGGTTCCTCACAAAATTAAAAACAGGATTACTGTATGATCCAGTAATTTCACTGCTGGGTATTTTGCTCAAAGACAACAAAAGCACTAACTTGAAAAGACAGATTCATCCTTACGTTTATTGCAGCATTATTTACAATAGCCAAGATATGGAAGCAACCCATCGATAGATGAATGGATAAAGAGATGGTATATATATACAATGGAATATTACTCAGCCATCAAAAGAATGAGATCTGGCCATTTGCAATGACATGGATGGAGCTAGAGAGTATAATGCGAAGTGATATAAGTCAGAGAAAGACAAATGCCATAGGATTTCCATATATGTGGAATTTAAGAAACAAAAGAACAAATGTAGAAAAAAAGGGATGAATGAAAAAGCAGACTCTTAACTACAGAGAACAAAGTGATGCTCACCAGAGGGGCAGTGGGTAGGGGATTTCTGAAACAGGTGATGGGGATTAAGAGTACACTTATCGTGATGAGCACTGAGGAACGTATAGAAATGTTGAATCATTTCGTGGTACACCGGAAACTAATTTAACACTGTATGTTAACTACACTTCAAAAAAATAAATTAAAATTTAAAACTCTAACAATAACAAAAAGAACACACACCTATGCTGGAACCAGACCACGTCACTAATGACCTGTGCAAGATCTTCAGGGACCACTTTTCCCCTCCCTGTGCCTTACTTTTCACAGAAACTACAGCATCCTCACTCAACAGGGGTTGTGGTGGGCATTCACTAAGATAATGAGGGGAACAAGATGCACTAGGGTTCTCTTTTCATCGTAGAAACCCCCAGAGGAAGTTAGTTACGGTTAGTATGCCAAAGCACAGCTGCTGGAAAGGAGACATCACCGAAGTGAACTTCCTGCATAATCTATTCGTGTTTCAATTTTGCCTGTTTCTCAAAAAACAGAATTTGTCAGAAGTCTTCAGAATCTTAAAATAAGTCACGAGAAATCTGGAAGAGAACGGTCTTTCTGTAAACAAATGTTCATATAGACGTGCCTGGCTGAGGCTGGGTGACCAGCAGGGAAGTATTTCTGTTTCTCCTCCTTACTTGTCCCCATCTCTTTCCCGTCCAGCAGGCAAACCCTGAAAGAGAAAAAGGCCCCGGGAGCTTCTTTTGGAGCAAAGTGAGGGAAGAGCCAGGCTCCCACTCCGAGGACACGGGGAGGGACGCTACGACCAAAGGGGGCTCGGACAGTGTCAAGGAAAGTTGGGAGGCAGGGGCACGGCAGCTATCAAAATTCCAGAGTCACCCCTAAAACTGGCCTGGACCTCATAACTGACCCTGGGGCTTCAGAAGCTCCGGGTCCCCAAGTTTCCAAGGAATCTCTGCTGAGGAACCTTCAAAAAGATCCTTCGGGATATAATTTTAACTCACAAGCAAGCCCCACTATGCACTAGTGAGATTTCCCCAGAAAATACACAAGGCACCCATTTTCAAACAAAGTGTCAAGATGCTAGATCTGACAAAAGAATTTTTCTTCCCAAAATGTGAACTTATTTTCATAAAAAGTCTACCAAAAGCATGAAAATTAAATCACACTTCATCCCATATCACAG
Organism: Zalophus californianus; assembly: GCF_009762305.2. Classification (NCBI taxonomy): domain Eukaryota; kingdom Metazoa; phylum Chordata; class Mammalia; order Carnivora; family Otariidae; genus Zalophus; species Zalophus californianus. Next base: position 93,570,126 of record NC_045604.1, on the reverse strand, counting down.
GCCTTTACCTTATCTTATTTTATTTATTTATTTGACAGAAAAAGAGAGCACAAGCAGTGGGAGCAGCAGACAGAGGGAGAGGGAGAAGCAGGCTCCCCGCTGAGCAGGGAGCCTTATGCGGGACTTCATCCCAGGACCCTGGAATCATGACCTGAGCCGAAGACAGACGTTTAACCAACTAAGCCACCCAGGTGTCCCTTGCAGAAATTTACCTTAAATGAAAAGAGTAAAATGACCTAGAATCAGGGCTGTTCCAGAAATTCTGGGCTGTCTAGTTATGTTAAGATTGATCAAATGCCAAATCACTTCTCTCTCTCTTCTTGAAGTGAATCTGAGCAGAAAACTTCATGTCAACTAAACAATTTCATTTACTATTTGAAGAATTCTCATGTAAGACAGATAGTCCCTTTAAATTTTCCCAAGCAGCTGCTAGGAGTTGCTAAGGAAGTGACAGAAATAGAAAATATTGTAAATAATTAATTAGTGATTTCTAAGGGGCAGGTTCTTTCGATATTTTTTCAGGATTTCACACAACTTAGGTACAGAGACGAGACAAGTTTCCTGTCTTGTTTTCCCTCCTCTCTATCTTTGCCTTCCTTCCTTTCTTTCTGTGTTAAAGAATAGATGTAGAGTCAGGGCGCCTAGGTGGCTCTGTCGGTTCAGTGCCCAACTCTTGATCTCAGTTCAGGTCTTGATCTCAGGGTTGTGAGTTCGAGCCCCATGTTGGGCTCCATGTGGAGCCTGCTTAAAAAAAATTTTTTTTTAATTTTTAGAACGAAGAGACGCAGAATCTTCCAGCTAGGGGAGGGACATCTGAGCCATTCTGACCCCACCTTGACAGAAAGACCCAGAACAGAACCCAGGGCTCCCATCTCCACGCAAGCCAGCAGAACTCTCAGTGTGCCTGTTTTATTCAGTCGTACTTTGGTCAAAGATTACATTTGAACAAAAGAGTCTCGAAACAGACATCTGGTGTTTTGACACGAACAAGCATCCACTTTCCTTCCTTGATAACCTCATCCTGGTTTTGCCCTGGGAAAACGCCCACATCTCCAACTCTGTGCCCCCGGGGGAACGGACTCCCACTTTTCCAGGCAGGCAGTGCCTCAAGCCTCACCCCGTCTCTGGCAATGAGGACTGGTTGCTGGACCTGAGAGATCCGGAAACGACGCTTAAGCCCTAATTTTTTTTAAGATTTTATTTATTTATTTGACAGAGAGAGAGAGCACAAGCAGGGGGAGCGGCAGAAGCAGGCTCCCCACTGAGCAGGCAGCCCAACATGGGGCTCAATCCCAGGACCCTGGGATCATGACCTGAGCCGAAGGTAGACGCTTAACCGACTGAGCCACCCAGGTGCCCCGAGAGTGAACATTTTATAAAACCTCTTATTTTATCGGGGCAAATATGCAGGGTTAACCCAGGTTGGAAGGAGCAAGGAGCCACTCACACCTTTGATTTCAAGACATACCTTACTTTGGGGCTCAACCTGTTTTGTACCCACCACCTAGTGGCAGTGTGCTTAAATAAGAGGGATAGCTGAGAGTTTCAGAAACATCTTTTAAATTGACCCCAGCCAATGTCAAGGTTGTCTGTGGCACCAGATCAAAATTAAATCTTTCCTCCAGAATGGGGGAATGAAGAACCAGGAAATTAAGACAAAAGAAATCTGGGTAGGGGTGGAGTAACTCTGTAATGTAGATAAATATTAACAGCAATACTATATATACCAGCATTTTCCAATGAGTGGAGTTTTCACCTGTAGGAGTGCATAAGATGAGTGCAAGTGGTCCAGGAAAAGGCCATGTTGAGGAGGAGGCAGAGGAGCAGAAGAATCAAATGAAGAAAGGACACAAACCATACAAATTATGTAAGGAAAAGCAATACAGGTGGCCGGAGAAACAAGTGCAAAGGCCCTGAGGCAGGCCCATGTTTTGCTTCTTGGGAGCCTAGCGTGGCTCAAGCAGAGAAGAAACGAAAAGAGGCAAATAAATGTGGCCGAAAAGGGGTGGGGGGATGGGCTAGCCTGGTGATGGGTATTAAAGAGGGCACGTTCTGCATGGAGCACTGGGTGTTATGCAAAAGCAATGAATCATGGAACACTACATCAAAAACTAATGGTGTAATGTATGGTGATTAACATAACAATAAAAAAATTTTTTTTAAATGTGGCTGAAAAGGTGGGCAGGGGTCTGATTCTGTAGGGTCCTTGGATTATGGTCACGACTTAGAATTTCTAGGTTGACAAGAAGCCATTGGAAATTTAAAGTACAAGAGTGATATAGTCTGATTTATGTTCTAAAAGGATTACTTACTATAGTTAACTATGTGGAGAGCAGACTACAGAGGGGCAAGAACATCCGCAGGGACAAGAGCGGGAGTCTATGTCAGCAGCATGGGGAGGGGGAGGGTGGTACCAAAACAGGTGGTACCAGACACACAGATACAATACATACTTAGATACATACGCACATAGACAGGTAACAGAGGCTCCTGGGGGGCTCAGTCGGCTAAGGGTCTGACTCCTGATTTCGCTCAGATCATGATCTCAGGATCCTGGGATCAAGCCCCGCATCAGGATCTGGGCTGGGTGTGGAGCCCGCTTAAGATTCTCTCTCTCCCTCTCCCTTTGCCCCTCCCCCTGCTCAAGGAAAAGACAGAGACATACAAATGTACATAAATACACAGTTACACAGATAAATACATACATATGTAGGTACATACATAGATAAATGTGTGTATACGTACGTATTTCTCCACCTCATCAAACACATTTATAGTAATGATATGGTCTTTACAAATATTTTTAAAATTATTACTTTTCTTGTAAAAAGATCAATATAATCAAGTACCTCTATACAGCCAAAAAAAAAACCTTGCAAGAGTAATACTCATGACTGAAGTTTAGAGGACACTATACTTTTTTTAATTTTAATATTTATGTTTTCAACTCTACAATATTTTTCTTGGCAAATTTTTTAAAGATTTTTTAATTTATTTATTGGAGAGATTGAGAGAGAGAGAGAGTGGGGAAGAGGGGAGCAAAGGGAAAGAGACAAGCAGACTTGTAGAGCCTGATGCAGGGCTCGATCTCAGGACCTTGAGATCACAGCCTGAGCTGAAACCAAGAGTCGGATGCTTAACTGCACCATCCAGGGGCCACTACACCAAACTCTCAATATCAAAATATGTTATCAGAAAACCAGCTAAATTTTATGTGTTCATCTAAGATTTCCTCTGATCTCCTAAAATAGTTTGGTATTCCAACTGCAAAACAAAACAAAAAAAATTATGTCCAATTTATTTGTATCAATTCATTTCCCCCTTCCAACCAGATTCACCTCTGGCTAGAAGACAGAATAAAAGGAGATACAGGAAGATGGAATTCTTGCGTTAGTTACCTTAGCAGCCAGCCAACTATCCCCCAGTTCCCTTCTCTCCTCCTTCTCGGGCACAGAGACACCCAATAGGGTCTGCTTTGCAGACTGCTTTGCAGCTGGATGTGCCTGTGCAACCAAATTCTCGCCAAAAGAATGTGAGCGCAAGTTACAGATGTCACTTCTGCCTCAGCGGCTCAAGCAGAAATTTCGTCCTGGACTTCTGCACTCTGCCTTACTGCTGGCTGCAAGGTAGCTCTGGTCGCGCAGAAGAGAAAAACCCTCCAAGGCAGGGGTTTTCAATCAGAGACGGTGTTGAGCCCCGCAGGCCCCCCTACCCCCCGCCCACAACGCCCACGGGACACTTGGCAACGACTGGACTTGGCTGTTAAAGCTGAGGGTGAGGGACTAACTACTGGCCTCTAGGAGGCAGAGGCCAGAGAGGCTCGAATCACCCTAAAATGCCCAGGGCAGTTCCCGCAGTGAAGACTTTCCAGACGCAAAACGTCAGCAGTGCTAAGTCTGAAAAACCTTGCTCCAAGGCCCTGTTTCTCAGCCTTTGTGCATAATCATTACCCAAGTATGTTCTTAAAATGCAAATGCTGCTTCAGAAAGGATGGGACGGGGACCTAAGAGTCTGCATGTCTAATGAGCTCCCTGGAGGACGGTAGAACAACAAGATGGACGGAACAGAACTTGCGAATCTGAATGACCTCGGGGAGCACGGCTGTCCCAGCAATGTACACTGGCTGGCGTGTCCATGCTAGGCAAATACATACAACCTGCACCCCCTGAACTCACTGTTCTCAGCTTAGGTTCCCTCCGAGGGACCGGTCGCCAGGCAGCAATGACTGCTACAAACTTTGAGTATCAGCTTTCACTATGTAAGAGACAAGTCATCTATGGTATTTAAGCCACTGTGTGTGGAGGTCTCTGTGCCCCGGCACTTTCGTCTTTACCCTAACTAGTACAGCGACCATCTGCAAACAGTGGATGGTTACATCGATGCTGCTGTTTGGCGAGACCTAGAAGAGCCCCAAAGGTGATTATTTTCCAGAAAGGGAGAAAAAAGGGAAGAAAAAAAATGAGAAGGTGGTTGCCAGAGATGTCCGAGGAGAGCGTACTCCTGTGTTAACAAATGACCACAAGTGGACTGGCTTCATGGTTCTAGAAGTCAGAAGTCAGAAATTGGTCTCCATGGGCTCACGTTAAAGCATCATCAGGCTGCATTCCTTCTGGAAGCCTTAGGGAAGAATCAATTGCCTTCCCTTTTTCTTCGCTTCTAGAAACTGCCTGAATTCGTTGGCTTGTGGCTGCTTCCTCTATCTTCAAAGCCAACAAGAGCAGGCTGAGCTCCCCAAGTTCTCTTCCTCTGCCTGCCTCCTCCACTTGAAAGGATCCTTGTGATTACGCTGGCCCATCCAGACAATCTGGGATGATCCCCATTCGAGGTAAGCCGTTTAGCAACCACAATTCCACCTGCAACCTAATTCCCCTTTGCCATGCAATCTAGCATAGTCACACATTCCAGAGATTAGGACAAGGACATTTTTGGGGATGGGGACATATTCTGCCTTTTACAGGTTAGAACGCGGGCTAGTCCTGATGCCAGAAGGTGGGAAATGAATTATGATGACTTGGGAAATGCAGAGAGAGTACACAAGAAAATGAGATGATAGGTCAACTGAGAGCAAACAGAGAGAATCTTCTGGGCGCTTCAAAAGGTCACCAACTGCGGGGCAATCCTAAGAAGCCAATGTGCCCTAAATATAGCTTTTTTTATGGTTTTTCAGTATAAAAGAATGATGGGCAGGTAAGAGTAATGCAGAGTGATACTCTCCAGGAATTCTGGGGATCTTGATGCAGTCTGTCCTATCCAATGTTTGATATCCGTGCTACATAACTGTTTCTGTAAATTAAACGTAGCCTAACTTTATGATAAGAGTGTCCTGTATTTCAGGTACTCCCTGGAGTGCAACATTCCAGAAAACCAATTACCTGGGGGAATTCATGAAAACGTGCACAGATTAATAAAAATGAACATGTGTAGACCACGCAGATCCCAGCACATCATCACTATTCCATCCTCGCACAATCACTGTGGTGTTCTTAGAGGCCGTGATTCCCATTTTAGAGATGAGGAAACAAAGGCTTGGAGGCTAATTATGCGTCCATGCACACCAAGCAAGGTCAACACAGAAATCAGACTCAAGTCCTGAATTTCTGATTCCAGGTTCAGCTTTCTTTTTCAAAACACCACATAGCTCCAAAGAGAGCGTCCTGTGACAGAGGCACTCAGGTAGTCGGCCTCCGATTTCCTCGGCTCCAGGGACACCCAAACCTTGAAAGCCCTGCAGAAGCCTTAATCTGGAGGCACAGGGAAAAGTGTATCTGCACCTACAGTGAGTAACAACCAAACACAGGGCCTCTGCATAATCCTTTGATTTTTGAACGACACTTACATTGTTCTGATAATGCATCTAGAGGAACATAATTGAAACTACTCTCAGGACATAATGGTCCATCAGAAATAATCCAAGCTCAGGCGCCTGGGTAGCTCAGTCGTTAAGCATCTGCCTTCGGCTCAGGTCATGATCCCAGGGTCCTGGGATCGAGCCCCGCAGGGAGCCCACCTCTCCCCTGCCTGCCATTCCCCCTGCTTGTACTTGCTCTCTGTCTCTCTCGCTCACTCTCCCTGTGTCAAATAAATAAATAAAAAATCTTAAAAAAAAAATAATCCAAGCTCTTCTAAAACGTTGTCACCTGGGCTGTGACAACCCACCATGTGACTCAGTCACTTGCCCTTCTGAAGTCGGACTCTTTTTTTTGTTTAAAGATTTTATTTACTTATTTGACAGAGAGAAACACAGCGAGAGAAGGAACACAAGCAGGGGGAGTGGGAGAGGGAGAAGCAGGCTTCCCGCTGAGCAGGGAGCCCGATGCGGGGCTCGATCCCAGGACCCCGGGATCATGACCTGAGCTGAAGGCAGACGCCTAATGACTGAGCCACCCAGGCGCCCTTGAAGTCCGACTCTCTTTATTGGCAAAAGTGGGATAAGGAAGAATCTACTTCATGAGGCTACTGTGAGGAATACATAGATAGTGTTGTGTGCTGGAGGGAACCTTTTGGGGAAACTGTCTAGCCCACACAGCTGGGTTGAGTGGGTTTCTCTTTCTTGCACCCAAAATAGTCTTGCAAAGATAGTATTGTGAAAGAACCTAGAACAATTCTTAGCCAGAGTTCTCAAGAAATGTGTTATTTCTTTTACGAAGCCTGAAGTTTTGCAAGCAAACAGCACGTAGAAGGTACTCCTTTTATTCATTAGTTCACTGATTCAAAATCAGTGATTAGGGGTGCCTGGGTGACTCAGTCTGTTAAGTGTCCTGATTTCAGCTCAGTGTCATGATCTTAGGGTTGTGAGACTGTGCCCCCCCATCAGGCTCAATGGGCGTGGAACCTGCTTGAGAGTCTCTCGCTCCTCCCCTGTGCTCACTCTCTCTCTCCCCTTCTCCGTCTAAAAAAAAAAAAAAAAAAAAAATCTGTGATTAATTAACCGCCATTATGGAGCAACTACTCTGTGCCAAGTACTGATCTGGGCACTGTCAAGGAAAAGACTGACAGGACCGCTGGTCCCTTGTAGTCCCCCTCTCCCAAGAAGAGGGAGATGCATAATCTGTATGATTTGGAAAAGCAATATGTTTTGTGAAGAAAATAAAACAGCGGAACACTCTCACAAGTAGAAACAAGTTTTTACAAAACCAGGTAGTTGGGAAAGGTCTTTTTGAAGAGGTGGAATTTAAGCCAACACCTGAAGGATGAGGAGACACAGTAAATATAGAGTCTGGGGGCAGAGTATTCTGGTGCAGGGAACAGAAAATAAAAAGGCCCTTCAAGCAGAAATGAGGTTGGGCCCAGAACAGAGAGGAAGCCACTGTCCCAGTATGTCGCTGGGACCAGACCCCACCCCCAGCCTGTCCCGTAGACAGGCCAGTCCATCCGCACACAGGAGATCGAGACCGTCTAGCACGGAAAGGTGCACAATTATTATTCACTCCCTGCAGCTAGAAGGACAACACTTCCGGGGAAAAGAACTTTGAGACAAATTAAAGGAGATGCTGTGTGTTTGGGGCCAAAGACTTGGGTCTGAAGCTCAGCTCCACATCCTGAGCCAGTTACTTGTTCTGTGCACCTCAGTTTCCCTCACCTGGAAAACATGGGTGATACCAGGACCCCTGTCCCATGGTTCCTGTGAAGACTGAATGAAGACAGTGCCCAGAGCAGAGCCTGGCCGTTCCCACCACCACTATGGCCCTTCTTTCCCACCCAAACCTTCATCTCCCTGTTCCACTGAAAATAACCATTACTTGTCCCTGATTTGTTTCTTCCCCTTCGTGCATCTACATCTACTAACTTACACCAATCCAACGGTTAATCCATAGGTCGGCGTGGTCCAACCATCAGTGAATTGAGGATATAAAGCAGAACACCTCCCCAACAAGGAATTACAACTCTGTTTATGAATCTGAACAGGAACACTTGTCTCACCATCTTCTTCTCAGTCAAATAAAAGGCGCAAAATAAGGGAATCTTATATACGGAGTACAATGACATTCTGGCCATGTTCACAGAAACAGTATTTTCAGACCACTCTCAAACACACCTGACCTCAATTTGGCAGCTCTACCACCACTGCTGTTACTGCCATCCCTACAATGATGACCACTGCCCCTGAATTCCAATAAAAAAGAAGAGGGGAAAAGAGAGGGGAGCTGGAGGGGAGGGGAGGGAGAAGGGGACAGAGGGAAAAGAAAGACATGCCATCCTAGAGAAACAGGTCTCTCCATTTACTCCTCTCTTCTCTGATGCCCCTTAGGAAAATATTAAAATTTTGTTCTTACAAGTCCCTTGCAATTTTGGTAAATTTATTCCTAGTTATTTTGTCTCTTTGGTTGCTTCTATAAATAGAGTTATTTTCTCTCATTATATTTTCAAAATGGTTGGCATAGGCATATAGGAAAACTATAGATTTTGCATAGTAATTTCCTTACAAATTCCCTTAATGATTCCCATTATTGTTCCTAATAGATTCATGGGAGGATTCATTATCTTTGGTTTTCCATTAAGAGATGAAACTGCTGGCAAGTGGTAATAATTCTACCTCCCCCATTCTCATTCTTTTCCTCATCCAAGTGCATCATCAATTAATTCCTGAACAAAGATAAATAACAGTGATCATTATGGGGCATTCTGGGCTTGTTCTGAATTTAATGGGAATGTTTTTAGTGTTACACCATTAAAGATGATGCTGGCTTTGGGGAAGATCCTATTTTATCAGCAGGTGTTCTAAAAATCAGGAATATTTAATATTATCAGCTCTATCTTTAGCATCCATAAAGTGAATCACAGGATTTTTCTCATTTGCTCATAGTAAGAGTCAATCACATTGTTAGAGTACCCAAGATCAAACCATCCTTCCATTCCTGGAATAAATCCCACTTTGCCAGAGCTTTTATTACCTTGTAATGTAAATATTTACTTGTCCATTTCCCTATTTTATGAGCTCTTTCAGATCACTGGCCATGACTGATTCATGTTTGACCCCAGCACATATTTGACAATCAATACATGTTTAAATAAAAAATAAATGAATGAATAAAGCAACAAGGACACTGGACCTCCCCAGACTAACCCTTTGTACCTCCTTCTAAATTAAAATACTCAGATCAGGTACCTGTCCCAGACTGGATCTTTACATGTTTAATGAGCATGTGGTTCAACTGGTCCCCTCTTCTAGCATCAGAACCCTGGAGCACCTCATTCTTACGGGGAAATTGTTCCCTATGGTTTCAGTGAGACTAACTCTGCTTCCCTGCTCCCACCACTATTCCAACCCAAAAGGGTGACCTCATCACCCGGGTCTAATTGGAGTACTACACTATGACTGCTTTAAGAACAGGTACATGACCCAACCTGGGCCAAACGCAACTCCAAGAATTTCTTACAGAAATTCTTTAAGAAAAATGATTTCCAAAAGAACTGATAAACATAAATGTGTTGGTCTGGGGCTGCTGCTTACCACCATCTTGCCTAAAATGTGGTGAGACAACCTATCCGAAAATGAAACAAGGTCAAGAAAATCATGTCAAGGGATGGAAAGAGACAGAAACCCAGTGATATCATTTGAGCCCCTGGATCCAGCTGTTCCTGAAGTCATTACCCCCCAGATTTCCCAATTACATAAGCCACTAAATTACCTTTTCTATGTGTAATAGTTTAAGATCATTTCTATTATTTGTAACCAAAAAACACTAACTCATGTGTTGTTTTGTTTCCCCATGAATATGCTTTGTACATTCTTAAATAAAGGTAAAAAAAAAAAATTTAAAGGGAAGCAATCCTAACTAGTGAGTGTTAAAACAACAGCAACAAAAAATTCAACTGCCTGCTTTTAATTAATGGCAAGATGGGCTAAAAGACTCCCTTAGTGAATGATAATTTCTGACTGAAATTCCCAAGACAGTTATAAAGGAGCTTGTTAAACCGCAGAAACCAATGGAATCAAGAGATTACTTTAACAGGGCGGCGGTTCAGTCACAGACATATCATCCATTATGCAAAACCAAAACCTTTAAAACTTCCTACCGTACAATCCTAGCCATCTCTCATTCACCTAAAATCTCAAGTCCTCTCTCCTGACTCAATTTAAAAGTAAAAACGACTGGTGTGATCTACGAAAATAAAAATAACTAAGTCATGTCATGACAGCTGAAAAAACCAGTGAAAGGAGCCAAATGTCAAGCCCAGGGAATTTGGCAAGGGTCTTCTTGAACAGCCCTGCCTTCTCAAATGCTTTCAGCCCAGGAGAAAAACTGAAGGCAAGCACACCCTTGGCATTCTAAATGCCTCTGTAGCTCTCCAGGCCAAGCGGCATCAATTCCTACTGTAGGTTCAAGAAAATGTCAGCACGCAAGCCCAGAGTGTCAGCCCATTTCCCTACCCCAGCCCCTTGGTGGAGAATTCTGACTACACCTGCTTCGTGGAATCAGACTCTTCTCCTTCAGCTCCAGTTACAATAGACCAAATTCTGGAATCCGGTTTTGATTATTCTCTGGAGAGCTACTTAAGAGCTGCTTCAGGGTTTGAAATCCCTCATTTAGACATAATCTTGAAATAAAAGGCTATATTCAAATGAAAAATGCATTACAGCTTTCTCTTTAGGACCTTCAGTACTGATGGGCAGGGAAAATGAAGAAAGGCACGGGGGAAATGGAAAAAGAGAAAGATAGGAAAGTAGGAGAGAGCAATGTCCTCCAACACAAACTCATTTCATCATCGCATAATCCCTTGGAAGGGAAGTAATACTGAGCCCATTCTGCAGATAAAGAAACTGAGGCCTGGTGATCACACCAGGAAGACACAGGCCTCTGGCTCAGAGACCGATAAGAACATGCTCCAAACAATGTTGCTTTTCCCCTACTAGTTTCCTCACTCCAAAAAGTCTAACACAGAAGTCTGTTCTAGAACCCAAGTATGTCCCTGAATGGACCCTTTGGAGACGATATAGTCTCATTATCTAAGAAACCAAGAATTTTTTTAAAAAGAAAAAAACAGACCGAGTAACCTGAGGTCCAATACAACTAGTAATGTGGCAGAGCAAAAGCTAGAACCCAATTATTTTCATCTCTTGGGTCTTACTGAACCCACCTGACCGGAATCTACTTTATAGGTGCAACTTATCTATATGGATCACATTCAGCGCTCCTGATTAATGAGTGAACAACTGAAGAGTTATCCCGCCTTCAAGAAAATGTTCACTGAGAACAAAGGGGAAATGTATTTGTGAATCATCTATTTCTGCCTCAGTGTTCCTATTTATCTCCAGCTCCTTTGTTATTGTTGCAATATATCTGGGAGGTATTCCCCCCCCCCCTTGCTGTTGCAAAATCTGTAAAGGGGGGAAAACAATAGAAACTAAAATAGCACATGTAAGCCACAATTCTGGCAAGTGCAAAGGGTCTGGCTATGCCAGTTACTTTCTGAAATGAGTTTAAACCAGAGGTCACAAACTGGTAGCCAGCTGGCTGTATCTAGCCCACAGATGTATTTTGTTTGTCCCACAGTGCTGGCCCACACAAGGCTTTTAAGAAATTTTAATCAGGTTTGCCAAAGTTAAAAACCAAGAGATTTCTCATCAAAGCCTGGATTTCCGATTTTTCCTACCAAGTGGAGGATGTGGTAACATTTGCACACAGAAAAGGGTAGCCGGAACGAGCAGTGGCTGAGACCTGCAGATGGAGAAGTGCCCCGGGTTTCTCCCCTCGTCTATTTCACTGGGCTTCGGAGTTCGTGACCCTTGGTTTAAAGTCAGGCAGATGTAGACTGCAAAGCCAATCATTATTAGACTTTTCCCAAAAACATCCCCAATAAGAGACTCTTCAGCCAATATGAGGACAGCTGTGATCAAAGGTAAAGCATAGGAGACCAAAATGATTTGAGAAATTAAAAAAAAAAAAAAACAGGAGTTGGGTCCATTTGGATTTCTGCTCTAAGATACTCATTTGGGGGGGGATACATTCACCTTTATTACTTCATTTATTCTCCCCAACAATCCTGCGAGGAAGGAATTATTCCCAGATAAACAAACTGAAAATGAGTGATGTTAAGTCAGTTATCTACCCAAAATTATTCAACCAGTAAGTTGTAAAACCAGATTTTGAACCCAGTTTTGTCCAGCTACAAACACTGTGCTTTAAGAATACTGAAAGAACCCTTTATAAAGCCACGAGTCTTGCTTCTGCCTCAGGGCCTTTGCATCTGCCGTTCCGCTACTGGAAACCACTCTACCCAGATGGCAGACTCTTATTCTTTCACTTCATTTACTTCACCCTCACAGGGAAGTTTCCCTAGTCATTTGATTTAAAATAACCTAGGTGTGCACACACACACACACACGCGCACGCACACACCAATTTCTCTCTAGACTCCTGCTACTCAAAGTGAGGTCCAGAGATCAGCAGCATCTGCAGCACCTGAGAAGTTAGAAACGCAGACTCTCAGGGCCTTCTGCAGACCTGCTGAATCAGAATCCTACATGTTCACAACATCCCAGGTGACGCGTACACGTTTAAAGCTTAAAAGGCACTGCTCTACTAGGAGCCCTGCCCAGTGGAAATAAAATGTGAGTCACCAGCATGATGGTACATTTTCTAGTAGCCACACGAAAAAGGTAACAAGAAAGACTGTTTCCTGTCTCCCTTGCCCACCACTTAAATGTCAGTTTCAGGAGCACAAAGTACTTAGTCACCACTTTATCCCCTGTCCTTACAACAGTTCTGGGTACATGGTAAATATTATTAAAATGTTGGTTAAATGTAAGAAGGAAGGAAGGGAAACATCTTGCTAGTATTTTGTGTGTGGTGGTGGGATACAAAGGAAGAAACCAAGAAACAAGCATCCTGAAATTGGACAGATGCGGTCAAGCTCAACCACTGACCAAATGAGCAACCCTGAGCAAGTCATTTGCACTCCAAGGGCCACCTGTAAAACACGAAGGCTGCTATGTCGCCCACAACCCTCATTATGATGCTCAAACATGAGAGGACGTCCACAAAGCGCCCGGGTCCATAAAGAACAGGCATTCCCTAACTGCCAGTGTCTTTCTGGCATCCTCCCTCAATCTCCAGATACCCAGTGCAAACAGTGCTGCAGACCACCTTCCTGAGGGTAGCACAAGCATGACTATGGGAACCGTCTTCCTGAGTGATTTTCCCCTAGCCAATGGGAGGAGCGTATTCACTGTTGGCAGTGCAGACCATTTGAAACCATGGAGGTCCCCTTCCCATCGCCCTGGGCCTGAGGTGTTTCCAAAGCCAAGGTCAGGGTTGCTGCACAGTCTGTAAGCCATGGGGGAGGTCACACCGCAAGGCAGCCCTGTCACTTAGATGAGTTCTGCCGTGGCCGCCAGGTCCCACCCCCTTGAAGAGTATAAGGTCTCTGCCCAGACAGCTTGGAGTAGCCTGTTCTGGAAGGTGCTTTGGGGCTTAGCCCTTTTATTTTACTGGTTTGGAGGAGTGAGGAGAGGAGAGTCAAGTCTACCCCCCCCCCCCAACACTTATGAGTCATGGGCCTGGGTCAATCCACCAAGGGAGGCTTGCTTCTCCCATAGCTTTAACACTCCCATGCTAATCCATTAGTATATCTGGCCCTGAAATCTGAGGCACGCATTCCAATCTCAAATGTGTTTTTAAATCACATTAGATCAACAGCATAGGAGAAAGCAAAACCTGGATTTAAACAAGACTGGAGTGACACGGAGGAAAAAAAAACTCCCAGGGCTGCTCCGCTGGGATAGGACGAAAGCCCAAACCAATGCTGCCGGGAGCTGCCCCCAAATTCTCGCTTCTCCCTCTGGCTGATAACAGCAAACCCCAGAAACACTTGCAGAATTAGGCTCTCGCAGAAGCACTTCGACAAGAAAAAGGGAAAGAAAACAAGGGGGGGAGAGAATCAAAACCTTTCATTCATCTGTGGCCCTCTCCTCTGGCGAGTAGAAGAAGATTTTACATAGACTACTCCGCGGATGGGGAGGAAGTGTGGCCATTCAAGTACATTCAAGCACAGATGCCGCCATTTATAAGATGCAGTTGGAGCAGGGAAACAAGAGGAAAGCTTTCCTTTACTGGTTTGAACTGATGCCACCGTTTCCTTTTCTACAATATAATGAGGATGTCATCCCCTCTTCCTCCAGGGGAGAGAGACAGGAGCCTGAAGAGACAAGAGCCTGTGAAAATCCCACAAATACCCTCAAAGCATTGGGGTCCCTCGTAAGGCTGGAGAGGTATCCAAGCAGCCCCAGCACACTCCCATGGGCCAAAGGGGTTTCTAGAAGTCTCAGCAGCCAGGCTTGGGTGGCTACTGATACCGTCTGTGTTACACAGATTCTTCTCCAGCACTTGCAGTCGGCACCTATAAGCACTACAAGGATCTGCCGTGGGTGAGACACTGGGGTCAAGGATGGGGAGGCCACAGAGAAATCCCATGGTCCTGTTAAGTGAGGATCAAGGGAATCTGCCCATATGTCTTCAGTATAACAATTCTGTGGATGGGTACCAAATATTCACACTCAGCCCCAAAGACCACATGAGGGACAGCCGGGAGTACCACAGCGCTAGGATAGAACCTTCCACAGCCCTATCATGCCTGTCTCCATGCCTCCTCTTCCCAGCCTCGGCATGAAAGAAGATTAAGAAAATCTGGCATCTCCTGTCCTCTCATTCAGAAAACTCTCCAGCCCCACCGATGGGACCTCCTGACACGCATTCCTCCACGAACCCTTCATCAAACTTTAAGGCATCTGAATAAAACACTTCCTTCTCTATTTCCAGCTGCTACAAAGCAACCCGAACACATGTTGGAAAGATGTGATCTTTATGCCTCGCTCTCCCCCAGAAGTGTACTTGGCACTTCTCCCGAGATACACAGCTTTAAAATTAGAATTGAAAAAGCCACCGTTACCCGTTACCCTCGTAGGGCCAAGGCTACCTCACAGCAGAAACCAGAACATCCCCATAACCAACAGTTAAAGAACTGAAACCCTCCCAGACATCATACCCCTTCCCGATATTGTTGTTGTTGCATTAATCATCCTAACACCTTTTTAATTATAATCGCAAACTGGAAGCCATGGCTCGTTATGTTATAAATACTGATTTTTCCAGTTAAATTAAGCATTTGCTGTTTTATGTTTTGATAGGAAGGGGCTGTTTGAAGCCTCCTAAAATACTGCAATTAGATTTTGCCGTTGAAACAGACAAGACATTAACAGACACATTTGCTGTTTCAGTTTAATGTGGTGGAATGTTTATGCCTAAGTGTACTTCTCTCAAGCTTTGAAAGCATAAGGCATATTTTTTAAAGTGGAAGAAATCAATCACAATACACCCATTTATTATCTATTTCTTAAGTTAAGCTATTTCTAAAACTTTTCCCAGGCTGTAATTTAAACTTGGAAAGCACATCTCTTCAACAGGAAGGGAACTTGTCAGGAAACAATCCTGTTTTACCTATTGGCTCTGTTAAGATGATAACATCACTTTAGCTGACAAAGCCTGTGTTTCTGTTTGACAATTGCAATTAATTACTGAGATGCAACAGAGATGGGGCCAGCCATCCAGATCTATTTTCCAGAGAGATCCAAAACGGAAGGAAGGGGGGGAGGCGGGAAGCAAAGGAGGTTTTTTTTTGGAATCTGCACCAGTATGGAGTTAAACGCTATGGCTGGCAAGAAAGCTGGATTATTAATTTATTTACCTGCACCTAACTTTCTACTCCTCTCTTCTCCCTTTCTCTCACCACGGGCAGAGGGTGGAAAAGGAGAGAGGTGAACATTTCACAAGCCGGAAGCTCCAATCTGTAGCGAAGGAGGCGCGGGTTAGAAAGGGCACGGGTGCAGTGCGAAGAAACTCTTACGGCACCAACTGTCATGTAGACACTGATGCTGCCGAGACAGAACCAACCCAGGGTTCATTCAGCCAAGGGGGATAGAAAGTTCTGGAGATGGGGGGCATCCCCGGTCTTTACTAGAAAGCCAGAACTTGCCAGTATCATCTTTTTAACTGTTTCCTGTTCATTTTGCTCTAACCTGAAAATACTAAAGTTGGATTCCAGCCACGCAAATGCGTTTCAGGGCGATTTGGAGAGATTCCAAGGGATCTCAAAGCCCCTAGAGCCATCTAGCTACCCTGCTTCATCCTCGGCGTCCCCAACGCAGAAGCCCAGAGCCCCGCCAGAGCCCGGGCTAGGAAACACCCCGCGGGCACGAATGCTGGGGATTCCCAGGCCAAGAGCTGGGCAGATTCAGAAGGCACGGAGCCGGAGGCAGACAGAAGCAAGGCGACACCTCCACCCCTCGCCCTGAAATAAAGTGATCCTTGGCCAGAGTCCAGCCCTCTCCGCCGCTCCTCTCTGAGCGGCCCCGCCAAGGTTGGCAGAACCCCGGTTGGGGCTTAAGGGCTCTCGGGACGGCGGCGCCTGGGTGTCCAAGGGCCCAGAAAGCGGCGGCTCGCGCCGGGTCTCCCGGTGCGTCCATCCCATCCCGCCGAGCCCCGGGTCCTACCTGTACCACTCCAGCCCCTTTTCGTAGTTCCTGTCGAAGAAGTGCGGCTCAACGCCCACCGCCCGCACGTCTGGGTGGACTCGGATCGCCTCCAGCAGCGCGCGGGTCCCTCCTTTCTTAACCCCGATGATAAGAGCCTGTGGCAGCTTCTTCTCCCCATAGTCCGGGGTGCTCGCGGCGCCGCCCCTCTCGCTGCTCCCGTTGACCGCTCTCCGGCCTGCGAGCTCCTCGTCGGTGGTGCTGGACTCCTGCGCTTCCCTCTCCAGTAGCGCGCTCTGCGCCGTGATCATCTCGCCGGGGGCCAGCGGGGTCCGGAGCCAGGCGTCCCGGGCGCCCCCGCCGCCGCTCGCCAGCCCCCAGCCGTCGGCCCCGGGGGCGGCGGGCTGTTCGGGGGGCTCGGGCGGCTCCCCGCGGCTCACGTTATCCGGCGGCGGCGGCGCGGGCGGCTGCGAGGGGGCGCCGAGGCGCACGGGGGGAGGCGGCAGAGAGGGTGGCGGCGGGCTCGGTGGGGGCTCGGCGGCGGCGCCCGGCGGCTCCTGCAGCGCCAGGGGGAACTGCAGGGAGCCCGAGCCGCCCAGGAGGCTGTAGCACAGGTAGGTGACGGACAGGGACAAGGTGCACATAAAAAGAAGCTTGCGCGCCGGCGGCCCCTTAGCAGAGACGCCGGGCGGCGGCGGCGCGGCGAGAGGTGGAGGCGGAGGCGGAGGCGGAGGAGGTGCGGGCCACGGGGCCATCGCGGCTCCCGGCTCGCGGCGGCGGCGGCGGCGGCCCCCGGCGCTGCCCGGACATGGTTTCAGCCGCCGCCCCCGCCGCCGCCGCCGCCGCTGCCCAGCCGCCCCGGCTGCATGAAGCGACGCCGCTGCGCCCCCGGCCGTGGCCGCTGTCCCGCTGCGCCGGGGGGGAGCCCGGCCGCATGGCCCCCCTCCCCACTCTTCCCGCGGAGTCCGGGCGGCCCCCCACCACCCCCCTCAGCCTCTGTCAAGGGGACCGAGGGGGGCGCGCGGACCCTCCGGCTGCACCTGCTCCGTCTGCAGCGCCCCCGCTTCCCCGGCTCCGCCGCGGCTCCTGCTTCAGCCTCTGCCGCCGCCGCCGCGCGCTGTTGCAGCCCCGAGTTCCTTCCCCGCTGCTAACTTTCTGCCGGGAGAGCCGAGAGGCGCGGAGTGGAGGAGGAGGGGGCCGGGCGCGCGCCCCGCGCCGCCGAGGGAAGGGGAGTGCGCCTCGCGCGCGCCTGCGGAGGGGGGCGCGGAAGCGGAGGCGTGCGCTGGGGCTGGGGCGCCCGGGAGAGCGGAGATCGTGCCCCCCCGCACTCGACACACACGCACTGGAGACGGGCCCCGCCCAGCCCCGCGTGCTTCTCCTCCCCGGGGAGCCTGGGACGCTGAGCTCTCCATCCCTCTCCCGATACTTTTAGCGACACGGAGACCGACGCCAGCCGCCGGTGCCGCGCACCGGGGAGCTGAGGGGCGGGGGACGGCGAGCTGTCGCCTCCCCTTTTCCCCTGGGACTCCAGGCCAACCCGGCCCATCCCTGACCCGCCCTTCTCTCACCCTGGATATCCTCCTGCCGGGGGCCTGGGAATGATTTCTTCTCTGTAACTGTTTTCCCATCCAAACTTCCATCTTTCCAGCCTCCCCATCTTATCTTGGAGCTCCTGGTGGGTGGAGTTGTGACACAAGCCCCCAGGTATCCCAGACCCAGAGCTTTTGCCTCTATCCCGCCACTGGTGACTGTGCTTTCTGCTCCAAAAGAGGAGGCTGTCCCCTACCCGACACCCTTAACCACAGGTACACCTGCGCCCCTTGGAGGCATTGCCACTAAAGGAGTTCAGATTTCTCTGGACTGAAATAGACTGAGGCGATCATCGTTCTGAACACCTAATAAGCAGAGACAAGTTGGGTTGCAGGGTGTCTGTGCATCGCTTAATTGAATTTTTTAAAGTATATTTTCTTTGCAGAGAGATTTCCATCCCTCACCTCCCTCTCCTGGGGGGAATGGTAAACATCAGAAGTCTCTGGAAGATTAAAAACTAGACACTGCTTCCCATTGCGTTTTGCTCGGGGAGGTAGCGGGAATGGGAGGAAGAGGCAGAGTGATAAACTGAGGCACTCTAGCAAATTCTGCTTCCTGGGGACAGGGGGTGGCCTGGCACACCCCCTGGGCCAGGCTCCCCCAGGCTCTGGCTCCGGCGTGAGTCCTGTTTACCCTGCTAGCCACAGCTGGGTGCCTGGTGGGACGGCTTTCCCTGGGCAGGCTGATGTGGTTGGCATCTCCAGTTTTGTTTGATCACATAATAGGAACAACAGTTGAGGAAAATGTATATAATGTCTAAATATTAACTAGATACCTAGTGCCAAAGAGGGGGAAGAATGTTAATCAAATAAGATGAAGAACACGGACTTTTCCTTGAGTGAACAAAAGCTCACTGCTGCTCTCAGCTGGACATGAGTTTCCTTCACTGCAGCTTTAGTTCAGATAAAGATTATTCCTTTATAATATATTTTTTACGGTACACTGGAGACCTCTGAAATGCAGAGTCTGGTGTCCTGTAAATCATTCCCTGTAACTAGGGATGCTTTTTCAAACACCACACAACTGCATTACTGTAATGTTAATGGGATGAGGCCAACTGGAGCAGAGAGAAACACGCGCTTGGCCCATCCCTCTTTCCACTGGGAGCCCAGTTCTGGGTCGTCAGCCAGGAGGTCCCAGTTGTAGCAAATCTTGCCACTGCCATGGCCCATCTTCCTTTCAACGCCCAGGTACCAGGACACCCAGCATCTGGCCCAGGGCTCTCTGTGCCTGGAGCCCACATTTCTCCATGCACCTCCTCGACAATCCACATGAACCTGCTCTGTATCTAGCTTTACTACACATGCACTTTTCCAATTTGGAAAGGTTTTGATCCAATGGCTTTAAAATTGAACCCAGAGATGACAAACGGAGAGCTGGGTGTGGCCAGCAGAGTGATATTAAGAAATTTAAACTGGTTGCAATATTTTAAGTTGAGGGCTTCCCTCCCCCCACCGCCTGCCCCCATAAAATCTGGGTATGAGATTTCTGTTGAAATAGCAGATTGTCCCCACACCTTTCTCTTACTTGCCTGGGCACTGCCAATGAGGAAACTTGCCAGCATCCCTTCTGCCTCTTGTCCCCAAATAGTCACACATGAGTAAGAGACTCTTGACAGAATAAAAGCCACTGGTGAAATGTTAGGTCCCAAAACTGATGGGGAAGAGGTGGCCTGGGGGGAAGGAGTTCTGTAGACTTCTTACTTAGGCAGTTGCCTATTTTTTTCCCACTCCTGACCCAGGCTTTTTCTGGGGGCAAATTTTTGAGAAACCTATAATGAAAAGTAGGAGCCACCTACATAGGGAGAACTCAGACTTCATTCAGCAATTCCCAGTGGGTCTGGAGACTGGAAAGGATTTTTTTTTTCTGTTTCCACCGCCAACACCCATGCACATTCAGGCTTCTCAGAGTTTTTACAATATTCCTCCAGCTGGTCTCCAGGTCTGCGGGGTGCCTCATTTCCAAACATCCCAGACACCAATAGCAGATCAATCAATCAATCAATCAATCATAGCTCTGCTAATGCCCTCTGTGGCTCAAAACCTCTCTCTCACTGCCTAACTAATAAACTCAAACCTCTTTACCTTTGTACTCAAGGTCCCCTCCCACCCTTCATGTACCTCACAGTCCCGCCAAACCTAACAGTACCTGCTCTCCAAGCATACACCTTGCATGGTTCTGTTTCACCTCTGTATGCTCAGATGATAGCGTCAAAGTGAAGCTGTCCTTCGCTGGCTACGTGGCTTTTGGGCAGGTCATTTCACCTCTCTGAGCCTCAGTGTCTGCAGATATAAATCATGGATAATAAGACTCACCTCGAATTGTTTTCATAAAGAATGAAATTGACTTAGATAGCATATGCAAAAATACCTGGCTCCCTGCCTGGCGTGTGGTGGCTCCCAGTCATTATTTGGATCTAAACATTGGCTCCTGCCATGCCTTGCTTCTTGAAATCTCATCCTTGAAAAATATGTGTGTGCCCTTTCTTCAAACTAGCCCAATGTGTAAACTGAAGTTCACCTTCCTAATCTGCTCAGTAGCGTATATAATGCCAAGTCCAATGCCTTCTGTAGCTTTTCTCTTTTTTAAGTGATAGAAACTAACTCTGGCTAACTTCAGCTTGGTTTGGTCTTTTATTAAAGAAATTTACTAGGGGCGCCTGGGTGGCTCAGTTGGTTAAGCATCCACCTTGGGCTCAGGTCATGATCTCAGGGGTCCTGTGATGGAGCCCCACATCATGGGGCTCCCCCCTCAGTGGGGAGTCTGCTTCTCCCTCTCCCACTGCCCCCCTCCTGTGCACATGCACTCTCTCTCTTAAATAAATATATAAAAATCTTTAAAAAAAAAGAGAGAGAAACTTAGTAGAAGGATATATAATAACTCACAAAACAAAAATCAACAAACCAACAAGAAACAAAAGTTGGCTTTGGAATATAGTCAGCTCTCCTGTGGCCCACAAGAGAAATCTATTTTCTTGACCCCTTAAAGTTAGGTCCCACTGTGTGGCACTCTGGCTGATGAAGTTTGAGCAAAAGTGAAGTGGTATGTTCTAGGCAGAAGCTTTGGCAGACGGTGGGAGATTCACCGGGAAAGTCAGTGTGTTTTTCCCTGACAAATGTTCAAGAAATTGGATGGAGCCTCTCTCAACTACCATCAACTCGATCCTCCACATAGAGCAAGGTTAGGGTCATTCCAGCCCCTGATGACATGGTAGCCTGATCAAGAAATAAACCTCGGTTGTTCTCAGCTCCTGAGACTTGGGGCTTGGTTGTGAACACAGCACAACCTAGCTAATCTGAATGATGAAAACGTACATACCATTCATTTCCTCTGCTGTTGAGCAGAATGACTTCAGTAAGCCAATATTAGAACTCCCTTTCACAGAGTGAATGGATGGCACCAGGACAGTAGAGACAGAACTCTTGTCTCATATCTAGCAAATAGATTTCCCCATTTTGGCTTTTACCTGTCAATAAAAAGTATATCGGTAGCAATCAGAGGTAAATCTCCAGACAAAACCAACGTGGTAACAAAGAGGAACATTATATACTTATAAAAAGAGCAAAAGATTAAAAAATAATAATGCCATGACCTTATGGAACCTTGCATTGGAAAGGATCCCACATGGGAAATCAGGAAATACTTAGAGCCGAAAGAGCAAAATCTGGCAGATGGAATTAAGCAGTACTTATATGAAAGATTGTATCTTCAATATACTTCTCCAAAAAGAAGAAAAATTAAAAACAGATGAGCTACATGTTCAACTCAAGAAGCTAGAAAAAAAGAGCAAGAGAGTAAAGTCGGGAAGAAAGGAAATGATAAAAGATAAATGCCAGACATTTGTTTATATTTATGTGCTGCTTCTTTACTGCTAAGGATTGAATTGTGTCTCCCCAAAAAACCATATGTTAAGGCCCTAACCCCCAATGTGACCATGGCCAGAGATCAGGTCTTTGGGAAGTAATTAAGGTTAAAACAAGGTCATGATGGCGGAACCCTGAGCAGATAGGATTGTGGCCTCATAAGAAGTTGAAGAATTATCTCTGTTTTTTCATTTACCCCGCCAGGTGAAGACGACCAGGAAGAACATGCTGGCACACTCATCTCAGACCTCCAGGCTCCAGAACAGTGAGAAAATACATGTCTGTCCTTGAAGTCACCCACTGAGATATTTTGTTATGGTAACCCACGCTAAGACATAGATCTTTCATGGTTTGTAAATAGGCTCTGGTACCAGTTCTGATGTATGTTGGGGTTGGAGAGAGGGTCCCACACCAACAACCAGTTTTCGGCCACCAGCTCGGTGTCCTACAATCAACTCAGTTCTGACACTGTGTATCCAGGGATAGCACCAGATCCCACAGGTTAGGGGCCACAGGATTGCTCCCACTGCAGATGCCAAGGTCAAGTCCAGGTTGTCACCTTTGCTTATGACCCACTGGTTCTAAGTCAGAGGTTCCCAAGACCCCTCTCCTCAGACTCAATTAATTTGCTAGAGCAGCTTACAGAACTCAGAGAAACATTTTACTCACTAGACTACTAGTTTATTATAAAAGTATATAATTCAGGAACAGCCAGAGAGATGTGTAGGGCAAAGTATAGGGAAAGGGTGAGAAGCTTCCATGCCCTCTCTGGGAATGCCAATCTCTTAGCCCCTCCACATGATCACCAACCCAGAAGGAAGCTCTCCTTTTGGGGTTTTTATGGAGGCTTCATTACATAGTCCTGATTGATCCACTCATTGGCCATTAGTGATCAATTCAATCTGCAGCCCCTCTCTCTGCCCAGGAAATTTGGGGGCAGGAGGGGGGAGTGGTTTACTGAAAGTTACTGACAAACCCTTTTGTCAAACGTGGGTTCCCCCGGCAACCAGGCCCCATCCTTAGGTTACCTAGGGGCTTTCCCAAAGTCACTTCATTAACACAACAAAAGAGATCTTTAATGCTCTGACCACAGGAAATTCCAAGAGTTTTAGGAGCTCTGTGCCAGCACCCAGGTTGCAGACCAGATACATGTTTCTTGTTATCACAGTGCACCACCTGGTCTTTCAACACAGACCCCTTATGGCAGAACGATCATAAAAGTCAAAAGATACTGGCACATATAGGATCCCGTTCAGTCATTAATAAACCAACCCGTCCATTACCACAGGTATGAAAAAGTCTCCCAGGATGAGGCCCCGCCCTCTTGCAGGTTTTCCATGGTCAGTTTCCCAAAGCAGAAGTGGCCTCAGCAATATACCACCTCCTCCTTTCAGGAATCTGATATAACTGAACAAAGGGACAACAGCATCTCTTGCTGGGAGCCTCTTTTGAGGTGTTAGTGTAATATTGATTTCCCTCATTATGTGAAGCATTCATTCCCTTATCCTCTATTTATACCCAAACTTTCCCACCTTTGGAAGGGACATTAGATTGGGCCCCCAGGGTAGTCTAGATTGCCAGCAGCCGTACTTGTCTGGCAAGTACCTCTCCTCAGTGCACTCCTATTCACGTGGAGTATGGTCACACGGGTGCAGAACCAGAAGGCAGACTTTCACACCAGGCGATATAGTTGCTACTACTCACTGGGCGCCCCCATTTTGCGGGCTGGGTTGAAGGCACATCCTGCCCCATCCTGCCCCTAGCAAATCTGACATAAAGGATAGAAACATAGTTACAGGGGCGCCTGGGTGGCTCAGGTGTTGGGCGTCTGCCTTCCGCTCAGGTCATGATCTCAAGGTCCTGGGATCGAGCCCCGCGTCGGGCTCCCTGCTCCGCGGGAAGCCTGCTTCTCCCTCTCCCACTCCCCCTGCTTGTGCTCCCTCTCTCCCTATCTCTCTCTCTGTCAAATAAATAAATAAAATCTTTAAAAAAAAAGAAAAGAAAAGAAACATAGTTACAGTTTCTTGCTTGGCAATCATCCCTGTTTCCTGCTCTGCAATTGTAAACCTAATCCTAGGACCATTGCATCCAGTAGGGAAAAAAGAGAGACAAAGTAGAGATGATGTAAGGAAAAAGAAAAACTAGTTATTGTACCAGTGTCCTCCTCTGGCAAGAATTACATAAGCATACCAGCATCCTTTCCCACCTCCTCTTTCCCAGATCCACCAGAAAAACAGACAAATCTATCCAGTGGGGACACTCCTCTCTCCCCCTTCGTGTTCTTGCTGAGCTGCGGAGCGTGAGCACACACCCTGGGGGCATTCATTTTTATGTTTACCAGTTTTCTTATGCTTGGTTCCTACTTCTTACTGAGTCATGAAAACCTCTTATGTATTAAGGACGCCATATTATTTTTTCTCTATCATATATCTTCCAATTATTGGGTCACCAGTTTGCCTTTACTGATAACTTGCCTTTACTGTTTCCGATTGTGTGTGTGTTTCATTTATGTGCTCAGACTCCCATTTATTTCCGTTATAGTGTTTACCTTTGGTAGAAGATGGTGTTCCCCATGTAAATGTTCATCTACATTTTCTTCTAGTACATTTTTGGTTTTATTTTCCACATTTAAACTGTAAACCATCTGATACGTATTCGGTGTGCAGTTTTACACAAGGCTCTAACTTTATCTTTTTTCTTCATTTTCTCAGCACTACTTACTTCCCAACAGTCTGAGACTCCAAAGTTATATAATAAACCCACAATGTTGGAATTTTCCCATCCAGAAGTGACTCTCCATGCATTCTGTCTTCTTTTATATCTCTCATGGGACTTTCTGTAATTTTTTTGACATACACCCTACACAAATCTTTGTCTGGGCGAGTGTTGGGACATCTGATCCTGCTTCATTCAATTTCATTAAATCTATTGCTGTCTTTTTGCTTCATTCATGAGTTCACTCTTTCAGTTGTCATTCTGAATGAGCTAGTATATTCTGGATGAGACTTGGAGGGAGGAGTGAGACAGAAAGCAACATCCCTGTCCTCTTGAAGGTGGAAACAATGATACAAGCAAGTGTAATCAAGTGAGGCAAGTAGTAAAAGAGAAAAAAATACAGAGAGCTCTAGAGCCCATTGCTGGAGCACCTTGGCTAGCCTGCAAAGCCTATAAGGAAGCCTTTACAGAGGAAGTGACATTTCAATCCATATTTAAAAGGAGAATTGGATTACACCAGGTAAAGCAAGAGGATTATTTTTAGTATGTGCGACATCTCACCCACCTCATTCATTTTAAATACATTTAGCAAACTAAATGGAAGGTAGCTTCCCTCAGAGAAAAGGGGTATCTGCCAAAAGCCTACAGCAAACATTATAATGAAATATAATGAAATAGTAGAAGTAAGCCCTTGAAAGACAGGACCAAGACAAGTGTACCTTCCATCACGGCTTCTGTTCAGCATTACACTGGGGTTCCCAGTTAATGCAATAAGACAAGAAAGAATAATAAAGTACCTCAGATTTGGGAAGAAAGGAACAAATTATTATTATTTGCAAACTATATATTTGTTGGGAAATAGATGAAGATCTATCAAAGAGTTTGGCAAGCTTGCTGAATAAAATTTAAAATATAAAGATTAGATGCATTCTTATATATAATCAGGACACAATTAGAAAAATAATCTTAAGGGCACCTGGGTGGCTCAGTCGGTTAAGCGTCTGCCTTCGGCTCAGGTCATGATCCTGGGGTCCTGTGATGGAGCCCCACATCAGGCTCCCTGCTCAGCGGAGACCCTGCTTCTCCCTCTCCCTCTGCCTGCCACTCTGCCTACTTATGCTTTCTCTCTATCTATCTGTCAAATAAATAAATAAAATCTTTAAAAATATATATATATAATTTTAGGGGCACTTTCCTGGCTCATTCAGTAAAGCATCTGACTCTTGATCTCAGGGTTGTGAGTTTAAGCCCTGCATTGGGCATGGAGCTTACTTAAAACAAGGAAAGAAAGAAAAAGAAAGAGAGAAAGAGAGAGAAAGAAAGAAAGAAAGAAAGAAAGAAAGAAAGAAAGAAAGAAAGAAAGAAAGAAAGAAAGAAAGAAAGAAAGAAAGAAAGAAAGGAAGGAAGGAAGGAAGGAAGGAAGGAAGGAAGGAAGGAAGGAAGGAAGGAAAGAAAAAAAAAGAAAAGAAAATATAATCTTAAAAGAAGATCCTATTCAGAACTGCAATAAAATCCATTAAGCAAGTCCCATATAGATAACATTATACAAATTTTTGACAGAGCATTCTATTAATTTCCTAGGGCAACCATAACAAAATCAATTGATGAGACTAGAAAGGCCAGAAACAGAAACACATATTTGTGAAAAATTGGGTTTTAACAAAGGCATTACAAACCATTGGGAGAAAGAATGGGTTATTTAGTAAATCACTGGCAAGAAGAAAAAAATCAGATCCCTCTTACCACCATACACAAAACAAAGAACAGGCAGATTAAATACCTAAGTATGAAAAGAACTTTTAAAATTTTGTAAGAAAACATAGATGTCCCTATGACATCCAGGTGGGAAAGAATGTCACTAACAAAATGCAAAAACACACATCATAAAGGAAAATTTTGATAAATTTTGCTATATTTCAAATTTGGCTATATTTTAAATTTCTGTTAATTGAAAGATGTCATAAAGAGAATGAAAAACAAAGTAGCCTGGAAAAACAACTTAGAATATATATAAGGATATACATTAGAAACTTCCACAAATTAGGGGTGTCTGGCTGGCTCATTCAGTAGGGCATGAGACTCTTGATCTCAGGGTTGTGGGTTCAAGCCCCACGTTGGATATAGAGATTACTTAAAAATAAAATCTTTTAAAAAAAGAAAAAGAAACTTTCACAAGTTATTTGAAAATCACAAGAAAAAGAATGAAAAAAGATATAAAAAGGAAGTTTCTGAAACACAGAAGAAAATCTGAATGGCAAATAATCCTAAGACATTACATTCAATCTCACTATCAATCAAAACAGTAAAAATTAAAACAGATGATTTTCGTTGTCATGCCCATGAGACTGACAAAAATTAGTGCCTTATAGCTCCAAACTTGAACAAGGATATGGGGGGAAAGGACATCATATATCACTGATAGGAGTGTAAGTCTGCAATCAGAGGAAAATAACAATATTAGATAAAGGTAAATATGTATCATCATATGACCAAACACCACTTTCTTGTGTGTACAGTAGAAAATGCTCATTTATATACACAGAACATATATATAATGTTTAACATAATATGAAGGGGAAACAACTTACCTTTCCATCAGTAAGGGGATGGATTACTGTGGTTTATTTATACACTGGAATATCACACTACAGTTAAAAAGACCCAACTAGTCTTTCGCATATTAACATGGATATAGCTCAAAAAGCTATTGTTGATTAATGAAAGCCTATCAAAGAAGGGTATGTACAATGTGATGCCACTTATGTAAAATTTTTTCAAGCATAAAGTGTAATTTGTTGATAGTGATAGGCACATATATATATGTTCTTGGAATAATTCATGTTAATTTCAGGATATGGAGACCCATAATGAGGGAGGAAAGAGATGGAACAGAAAGATAAATTTATGTGTAACTGCCATATTTTGCTTCTTAAAAACAAAGGCATTGTAATGGACTGGATTGTCTGGATTGTGTCCCCCAAAATTCCTATGTTGAAGTCCTAACTCCAGGACCTCAGAATATGACTATATTTGGAGAGAGGGCCTTTAAAGAAGTAGTTAAGGTAAAATGAAACCTGTGGGTGGGCCCCATCCAATGACTGGTGTCCTTCTAAGAAGAGGCCAGGAGGACACAGACAACACAGATCTAAAGGTGACCATGTGAGGACACTGTGAGAAAAATGCCATTTAAAGGCCAAGGAAAGAGGCCTGGGAAAAAACTGAACCCGTCAACACCTCGATCTCAGACTTCCTGCCTCCAGGACTGTGAGAAAATATATTTCTGTTGTTTACACTGCCCAGTGTGTGGTATTTTGTTACAACAGCCCTAACAAACCAATACAACATCTGAAGCAGATAGGGCAAAATTTCACATCTGTTGCTTCCGAGCATCGGGACCATAGTTAGTTATATCATGTACTCTTCTGTGGGTTTTCAATGTTTCTGTATCAGTTAAGAATAATAATAAGTAGGGGGGGCCTGCGTGGCTCAGTCGGTTAAGCAGCTACCTTTGGCTCAGGTCGTGACCCCCGAGTGCTGGGATCGAGCCCAGTGCTCGAGGAGGGAGCCTGTTTCTCCCTCTGCTCCTCACCTTGCTCACTCTTGCTCACTCTCCTCTCTCACATTCTCTCAAATAAATAAATAAAATCTTAAAAAGAAAATAATAAATAGGGGTGCCTAGGCAGCTCAGTCAGTTAAGCATGGGACTCTTGATTTCAGCTCAGGTCATGATCTCAGGGTTGTGAGATCGAGCCCTGCGTCAGGCTCTGTCCTGCGCTTAAGATTCTCTCTCTCTCTCTCTCCCTCTGTCCCTCCTCCCTGCTCACGCACTCTCTCTCCCCCTCTACAAAAGAAAGAAAGAAAGAAAGAAAGAAAGAAAGAAAGAAAGAAAGAAAGAAAGAAAGAAAGAAAGAAAGAAAGAAAGAAAGAGAAAAAGAAAATAATTAGTGGATCCCAAAAAAGAATGACTCAAATATAGTAGAAATTTATCTTTGATTACCTCACAGGCCAAGGTGAGTGTTGGGTTGGGCAGGTGGCTCTCCTCCACAAAGTGTGTCACCCCCACAACTTCTCCTCTCTTGACCTTGCCGCACCTGAGAGCTGGATCAGTGCCCGCAACAGCTCTGCCTCAGGACAAAGAGGGAGCATAGAGAAGACACCCTTGCTTTTCAAAAAGTTCCAGGCTAGGGACACCTGCCTGGCTCAGTCGGTGCAGCATCGGACTCTCGATCTTGGGGTTGTAGGTTTCAGCCCAATGTCGGGTGTCAAACTTACTTAAAAATAAAATCTTTAGGGGCACCTGGGTGGCTCAGTCATTAAATGTCTGTCTTCCGCTCAGGTCATGATCCCGAGGTCCTGGCATCAAGCCCCGAGTCGGGCTCCCTGTTCCACAGGAAGCCTGCTTCTCCCTCTCCCACTCACCCTGCTTGTGTTCCCTCTCTTGCTGTGTCTCTCTCTGTCAAATAAATAAAATCCTTAGAAGATAAATAAATAAAATCTTTAGGGTGTGAGGGCGATCTGGCTGCAACATCTGTCACCCCATTGATCACCAGGGTTGATTCAGCTGATCTGGATGGCTAGGCGGGTGTCCCCTTCTTCCCTCACCACTCCATGTGCGTTCCTCCCAAAGCTGCACCCTCGGTCGAAGAGGACGACCTTCCCAGATAGAGGACGACCGTTCTTCGGTCAAGGGTATACCAATAGCTGCTCTCCCTGCTAGAACCTCCAAACAAGCTGTCAAGGTCCATCTGAAGGAGAACATAGGGTAGTCAAGCTTCCAAGACTCCAGACACATCCAAATGAGGCACTGCACATGGCAGTCTGCTTTTCTTTAAAATAAATAAATAAATAAATAAATAAATAAACAAACAAACAAATAAATAAATAAAATAAAATCTTTAAAAAAAAAAAGCCCCAGTCTGGAAATAACCGACCTCACTTCCATCCCCATGCATCAGCTGGAACGATCATAAACCACACCTCGGCAATTTTCTGGGAAGCCGCCTTGCAGTGCACACAGCACAAGTGTTTAAACAGCTAGTAGTCCTACCCACTGTGTCCTAAGAATTTCAAGTTATTCAACTCAAGTGCCATGGGTAAAAGAATATTAACTCCTTCTGTATTAGTCAGGGTTCTCCAGAGAACCAAGAGGAGGTATAGAGACATATTTAAATAAATAAACATATTTAAATATATAAGAAATAGGGTCACCTGGTTGGCTCAATCCGTTAAGCACCAGTCTTTGGATCACGTCACAATCCCAGGGTCCTGGGATCAAGTCCTGCATTGGGCTCCTGCTCAGTCGGGAGACTGCTTCTTCCTCTGCCTGCCGCTCCCCCTGCTTGTGCTCTCTCTCTCTCTGACAAATAAGTAAATAAAATATTTAAATAAATAAATATATAAGAAATATATTTGTAAATTTATATTAAATAAATTTATGTTAAGTATATTTATTTCAACAAATAAATATATTGATTTATATAATCAATAATATATTTATATTAATTAATTAATAATATAGTTATGTTAATATACATTTGTGCATGTGCATCAAATTTATATATAAAATTATATATAATCTATATGTGTATGCATATGCATATATACACACATGCATAGAGAGAGAGAGAAAAAGAGAGAAAGATTTATTATAAAAAATTCTGATCTCCAGATTATGGAGACTGAGAAGTCCCAAGATCTGCAAGTGATTCTGGAAGATGGAAACCCAGGACAGACAATGGTGTTTTCCTAGTCCAGAAGTCTGAAAACCAGAAAAGCCTATGTTTTAGTTCAAGTTCAAAAGCAGGAAAATTCTCCCTTGCTGGAGGGAGGGTCAGCTTTTTTGGTGTATTCAGGACTTCAACTGATTGGATGAGGCCCACCCACATTAGGCAATCTGCTTTCCTACATCTACTGGTTCAACCATTCATCTCATCTGTAAACACCCTCATGGACACACCCAGGAGAATGTTTGACCAAGTGTCTGAGCACCTTGTGTTTGAAACATAATATTCAAATTGAACCGTAAAATTCACCATCACCCCTCCCCCATAAAATAAATTACTCAGCTTTCATTCTCAGCTCCTCTCAACCTCTCCCTCACCTGATCCCTGATATAAACTTTGTAATTTTAGACGTATTATCACTGCTGAATCTACAGTTAACATTATGTACCTTCTTTTACATTTGCATGTGTTTTTGGCCTGCATTTATATAATCGCGCACCCTCTATGCAGCTATGTGAAACTCCTTCCAACTCCACCCTCGATGCAGCTATGTGAAACTCGTTCCACTGTTCATTCCCATCCTTTTACAGTTCCCATCCTCGAGGTCTTTTGATTTGACTCTGGGTTTTCTTTTATCCACCCACAGGGTTTGAGCTTCTGACAGGGACCAGAACTTGGCAGGGCCCCCCATTAAGTAGTGTGCTTTTACATGAAAGACGGGAGTCAGTTGTTTTTTCTGGACACGAAAGACTCTCAAAACCATGATTAGATCAAAACAAGCCAACAAAAACCATTTTTCACGAGAGGATAAAAGTGTGCAAAAACGCAATTCTGCCTGCTGGTAGATAACACAATTAGAAAGTATCTTCTTTTTCTATTACTTTCCTGTTCTTATAATTACAAAATAAAATATGAATACATAGTAGAAAAGTTAGCAAAATAAACAAATAAATAAATCCAAGAACACAGATGTAACCGGAAGTTCCTCTATTAACAAGTACTGAGTTTACCATTTCTCATTGATATAATGAAAGCTACTTTTCAAAGTCAAAGGCATTGAGCCTGCTGCTGATAGATAATGTAATCATGTTTGCCCTGGTCTTCAGGCCACTGCTCAGTCTACACTGTTATTTGCCATGCTTATGCTTAGTGTTTAGACGTTTTACAAGTACTATTGAAGCCATCATATCTGATAAGTATAAAAGCAGCAAGGCTATGGAACAAGTTGCAAAGAAAGGGCACATGGCTAAAGGAAAACAAGAGCGATTTCTGGCAACATGTGTCAAGAGGATGAAGAAGGTGGCATGCATGCTGCACGAATTCTTTGGGGGTGTGAATGGTTTTGAAGTAAGAACGAATTGCGCCTGTGAGATCAACTGTATTCATCAGGAAGTGAGAAAAACTATTTGACTGAGTGAGGGAGAGAAGTCAGACTTCCATCCGCCTAGTGTTAATTGTTGGCAAGACTTGATCTGGGGAATTGAAGGACTAAGTATGTTTTCAAGGGCTGCTGATGATTCTGTTGTCTTACGGGTGATTCCCACCGGAGAGGAAGGCTTATCTAAATGTGCATGCCATCGATGTGAGTGGCAAACTAGCACACGTGGGCTGCAGACTGCTAAAGAATAATGTATGTCACTAGCAAAGATTATGCAGGGAGAGACAAATACCTGCCTTAACAGATTTCCGAGGAAGACAAAATTTATCTATTTGGGGAAAATAAATCTGCTAGAAAATATATATGGAAGAGGGAGAAGAATATGCCTGCTTTTCAAGCTTCAAAGAAATTGATTCATATTCTTGTTAAGCAGAAATGCAGTGGGGATCTCGGGTTTATATCTGTCTTAGTTACATGGGACTTGAAAACATATGGATTTACAAATATCCTTTCAGAACCTAATCTATCCCAGAGTATAGACCTGCCCTAAGTAACAATTGTTAACAGTTTGCTAGGTGCTGATTTTTTTTTCCTGTTATAAATAAACATTGGGCTATGCAATAAATACTATTATTTACCAAATTCGTTTTGTCACAAAGATTTAGGAGACTTTTCTTATTAGTACATTTAGATCAACCCCGCTTCTTTTAATGACCACAGATTATTACATAGAAATTCATTTACCGTAAGATATTAAACCATTCTACTGATGGACATTTAGGTTATTTCCAGTTTGGGAGTATATTTACTGCATATATAAATATTGCACATATATGTATAAATACACACACACGTATGTATATATTAGCTGCAGAATTGCTGTGTCAACTGTGTCAATATGCCTTCCATAATGTGAAGAACTAAAATTGGTGGCAATTTATATTTTTACCCACAGTTATTTTTAATTCAAATATATATATATTAAATTTACATAACATTGACAAGATTAATACATAGAACCCCAACACACCTTCAGTAAGATTCACCACTTGTTAACATTTTGCCGGGCCACATGTATCAATGTCTCTTCCCTTTTCTCATTTTTTCTGATTTCAGATAAGTTTGCATATATAATACCAATTTATCCTCTAATAGTTCACTGTATATTTTCTAAAAACAAGAATATTCCCTTATTGATGTAACCACAGTACACGCATCAAGCTCAGGGATTTTAACGTTGATATAACACTTTACTGCACAGTTTGTATGCCAATTTTGTCAATTGTCCCAATAATGGCTTTTATAGTCATTTTTCCTCCCACCAGTACAGGATCCGGTCCAGAATCATGTTTTGCATTTAAATCGTTATTACTCTTTAGTCTCCTTTAATCTGGAAACAGTCATTAGCCTTTCATTGTTTTTCATGACTTAGACATTTTTGTAGAACATGGCAGGTTATTTTATATAATGTCCCTCCATTTGGGTTGGTCTGATGTTTCTTCATGATTAAATTCGTGTTTTACATTCCTGGCTAGAGTACTATAAAAGTGTTACATCTATAGGCACGTTAAAACCATTCGCCCACTCATTGGTCATTTTAATTTTTCTCATCTGATGAAAGTGTTGTCCAGCGAAGGGCTTTAGAAAAAGTCCCCCAGCGATGTGCCATTTTGGCATATGGACTATTTTGAGCTAAAGGCAATCAAGACCCAACAGACTCAAGAAAAACTTTTACCTGTCCCTTAAACTACCAAAAAGAATTTAGATGGGAGGCCTAGCCCAGAAAGACAGCTGTTACCAAGAGATAGCTTTTTTATCTGAATGACCTATCTGTATGGCAGGACAAATATCTAATTACCAAACATCTGCTCTTTTTTTTTTTTTAAGATTTATTTATTTATTTGAGAGAGAGAGTGAGCAGGGGGAGGGGCAGAGGGAGAGGAAAAGAGAGAATCTCAAGCAGATTCTGTACTAAGCATGGAGCCTGACGTGGGGCTTGATCCCAGGACCCTGAGATCATGACCTGAGCTGAAACCAAGAGTTGGACACTTAACAGACAGAGCTACCCAGGAATCCCAAACATCTGCTCTTCTTATTGCCCTATGAATCACTCATCTCCCGTTAGAAGCCCCATGCCACTCCTTAGCTCAAAATGGCATATCAGACTCAATCGTCTGGCTGGTCCCTGGGTCCCATATTCTTATGTGACCCCCATACATTTGGAATTCAATTTGTTTTTCTCTTGTTAATTTGTCTTATGTTAATTTGATTATTAGACCAGCCAAAAAATCTAGAAGGGTAGAAGGAGAAACACTTCCTCTCTAACACTAGCTTAGCTTCTGTGTTATCATTACTATCCGCTGGTAACTAATCAATTCTCTGAAGAAAGACACAGATCATGCAAATATTCTATTCCTCATCAGACTTTCATCTCCTAGATACAGTATCCATTGATAAGTATTGTCTAAACAAATCTTTATTGTTTTATTATTTATTTATTTATTAAATTTTATTTATTTACTTGACAGAGAGACACAGCGAGAGAGGGAACACAAGCAGGGGAGCAGGAGAGGAAGAAGCAAGTTTCCCACCGAGCAGGGAGCCTGATGTGGGGCTTGATCCCAGGACCCTGGGACCATGACTTGAGCTAAAGGCTTAACCGACTGAGCTACCCAGGTTCCCCTAAACAAATCTTTAATATAATGATTTTGAAATGGTTGTTTTCTAACTCTTCTACTTCCTCAACACTTATCAGTTGGCATTTTGCTGAAGGAAGAGCATTTTCTTTTTATCTGTCTATTTATCTAGCTAACTAGCTGGCTCTCTTGTTATCTATCTTTCTATCTGTCTGTCTACACATCCGTCCATCTATCCATTCACTTGTCCATTTACTGTCTGTATGGATTAGTAGGTTACTATTTTTTCAGTGGGTTATAATATATTACTGGTCTTATTTATTTTGATATTCAATTTTTCCCAGATCTGGCCAGTGGGATTCCCTTTAAGCAGGTTCATGTGTCCTTTTGATAGGTCCCCACAAGTTTTTTTTAGTACTTGCTTCCTTTTGGCACAAGATATTCCAAGTTCTTGAACCTTCGCTGTCCCAATCTGGAATTAGTACTTTCTCCAAGCATCCCTGGTTCTCTTTGGTGGGGATTGAAACTACGATCTGGACCCTGAGTTTGTTTATTGTCACTGAGATATCATTGCCTGTAGGTCCTTTCAGTGGACAGAGCCATGAAATGTTTATAATTGTAT